>NC_061812.1:3819105-4419105 GCF_021462225.1 Girardinichthys multiradiatus | reverse complement strand
TAGCGCCAAGATGACGGACCAAGAGCATATATTAACGACATTAAGACATATATAAACTTTTCAACCACACCTGGCTTTGTACCGTAGTTTCTTGGTCCGTTTATGAGGCGCTAGTGCTGCTGCTTCTTCTCTTCTTCTGCTGGTGGTTCGCAACAAATTCAGAGGTGCATAGCGCCACCTACTGTACATCATTGTATAACTCCACCCACTATATTCTGAGCCTGAGATCACGTGACGCCAAGTCGCTGTAAATTCGTATTCTCAAAGAAAATAAATCGTATTCACAAACTGTTATAGCATATTGTATTCATAAAGAATAAACCACAACTGTAAACTTGAACTTTGTGTTTGTAATTTATTGAAGCTGTAACATTTTATTTTGTATTCTTATAGAGAAAATATACAATACCTCTTTTAGATTTTACTTATGCACAACTATTGACTAATATGCACACATTTCCGTCTTTACATACACATTGTTTTTGACAGCGTTCTTACCCCATAGTTGTCTGTTCACCTTTTAGAGGAAATGCCTGGATGAGGCCTTTTAACTGTTCATGGTGAGATGAAGACCCTTGAAGCACTGAGGCTTTCCATCCAATCACTGAAGAGCAGAGGCATCAAGATGCTTCACCGCTCTACTGCGCCACCAAGTGGACAATACATGTAAGAACAGACAGAGTGATCATAATAACATGAATTTCTGTGTCTCAATATGATATTACTTTTTATGATATAATAGTTGGAGCTAAAGGAAAAGTGGAAACAACATGGGAGAGAGTTGTAATGTGAGTTTGCTTATGTTACTTATGCTTATAATGCTTATAATATCGATCGTTTTAAACCAGGTAAATAAATCCTCATTGTCATTCTTTCCTTTTCCAAACTAGACTTATAAACCTCTAAACGACAATCAAACCCAAGCAGCGGCAGTCAGAGTGCAGAATCTTAACCACTAAACCAGTAAACACTGGTGCTAAATGATTTCCCCTGCTTTAGAAAATACCCACTCAGAGATGAAGCTGGTGAGCGATAAAAGCAACAGCAAGTTTATACAAGGTATAGGAAATATTTTTCTGTCAGTTACAAAACTCCCCTCTTTCCTGCTGATTTCAAAGCAAAACTTGTAACAAGTTTCGAAGCTTCGACACACTGGACACATCACTACTTTTAACTCCGTGAACTCCACACTCAGACACATATACACGCATTTCAAGCTAACAAATACATTAAAAAACCAGCTGATGTATTGTCATTTAGCTGTGCTGTACATATATGTGCTTTTACTAACATAAACAATTAAGGACTTGCAATATAAATGTAACAGTTGCTCATTGTAACACTGAGCAACGAAAACATGAAATCCGTCTGGGTCCTTCTATGCCACTGGAAGCTGTTTGGTTTTTTTAGACTACCATGCCCGTTTCACAAGGCAGGGTTAGTGAAAACTCAGAGTAAGTTCTGGGGTAAGTATGTGCATACCCTGACTTAATGGTTTTAAAACTAAAAATTCAGCGTTAGGGAAGATTAGGCTAAGTTTATTGGTTAATTTTGATTATTTGATTATTCTGTATTGCTGAGATTTATGCTGTTACAGACCCCTGCAACCGCATTACTAATTAAAGAATACAAACATTTTGAGGAGTGGACAGTCTTTAATTATTCAATGGCAGAAAAAACGTCTTGGTGCATGGTTCAAAAGTACTTATAGGAGGTTTTCAAGGGTTCCCTTAAGCCTAAACTTGTTAAAAACAAGGATTTTCTAAACTATTCTGTTCTGTATTAAATACACATACATACATACACACACACACACACACACACACACACACACACACATACATATATATACAGGGGTTGGACAATGAAACTGAAACACCTGGTTTTAGACCACAATAATTTATTAGTATGGTGTAGGGCCTCCTTTTGCGGCCAATAAAGCGTCAATTTGTCTTGGGAATGACATATACAAGTCCTGCACAGTGGTCAGAGGGATTTTAAGCCATTCTTCTTGCAGGATAGTGGCCAGATCACTACGTGATACTGGTGGAGGAAAACGTTTCCTGACTTGCTCCTCCAAAACACCCCAAAGTGGCTCAATAATATTTAGATCTGGTGACTGTGCAGGCCATGGGAGATGTTCAACTTCACTTTCATGTTCATCAAACCAATCTTTCACCAGTCTTGCTGTGTGTATTGGTGCATTGTCATCCTGATACACGGCACCACCTTCAGGATACAATGTTTGAACCATTGGATGCACATGGTCCTCAAGAATGGTTCGGTAGTCCTTGGCAGTGACGCGCCCATCTAGCACAAGTATTGGGCCAAGGGAATGCCATGATATGGCAGCCCAAACCATCACTGATCCACCTCCATGCTTCACTCTGGGCATGCAACAGTCTGGGTGGTACGCTTCTTTGGGGCTTCTCCACACCATAACTCTCCAGGATGTGGGGAAAACAGTAAAGGTGGACTCATCAGAGAACAATACATGTTTCACATTGTCCACAGCCCAAGATTTGCGCTCCTTGCACCATTGAAACCGACGTTTGGCATTGGCATGAGTGACCAAAGGTTTGGCTATAGCAGCCTGGCCGTGTATATTGACCCTGTGGAGCTCCTGATGGACAGTTCTGGTGGAAACAGGAGAGTTGAGGTGCACATTTAATTCTGCTGTGATTTGGGCAGCCGTGGTTTTATGTTTTTTGGATACAATCCGGGTTAGCACCCGAACATCCCTTTCAGACAGCTTCCTCTTGCGTCCACAGTTAATCCTGTTGGATGTGGTTCGTCCTTCTTGGTGGTATGCTGACATTACCCTGGATACCGTGGCTCTTGATACATCACAAAGACTTGCTGTCTTGGTTACAGATGCGCCAGCAAGACGTGCACCAACAATTTGTCCTCTTTTGAACTCTGGTAAGTCACCCATAATGTTGTGTGCATTTCAATATTTTGAGCAAAACCGTGCTCTTACCCTGCTAATTGAACCTTCACACTCTGCTCTTACTGGTGCAATGTGCAATCAATGAAGACTGGCTACCAGGCTGGTCCAATTTAGCCATGAAACCTCCCACACTAAAATGACAGGTGTTTCAGTTTCATTGTCCAACCCCTGTATATATATATATATATATATATATATATATATATATATACATATATATATATATATATATATATATATAGTCAGTCAGTCATTTTCTACCACTTATTCCATAGTGGGTCACGGGGGAGCTGGTGCCTATCTCCAGCAGTCTACGGGCAAGAGGCGGGGTAAATATATATATATTTATAAATAAAACGACCCCAGGCTGGGGGTGGTAACATAAAATGTGTCCAGAGGAACAACAAATTAAAAGGGGTGGAGTTTAAAAGGATTTATTACAAAGAAAAGGGGTTCTACATACAATACAACAAATGCTTTACCAAATTAATAATCAAACTTGGGCTAACATAAACAAGCTAGAGGACAAATCCAGTCTTAACAACTAAAAGATCAAATCAAAACAAGAAAACACAAGTTAACCAAAACCAGACTCAAAACACTCCAAGACAAAGGGACTAAAAAAAAGGGATGTCAAACTTCCCAAACACAGGCTGCTAGGTTGAACTATTAGAAACAAACCAAGTCCAAAACCAAACTGCTAAGCACTGCAAGGTGGGTCAGCAGTACAAAATATTATAAAGCACAACCTTCAAAAGTCTTTACACAAAGCAAAGCGGGGGTCAGCTGCACATTGGCTTGATCAACTCCTGCTTGGTCCAATGGAGTTGCCTCTCTGCAGCCTACTGGGTAGCCAATCAGCTGAGTGTGCTCCCACACCTGAATCTGCATAAAAAAACAGACTGCAAAGCCTCTAAAGGCCAGGGGCCTCAACAATATATACATATAGATATATAGTGTGTGTATATATATATATATATATATCATATTTGTTTAAATAATTTCTGATTTACTTATTTCATCAATTGTTCTTTATTGCCTGCAAGTGTAAATCCAGTAGTTAATATTTTGTAAAATAAAATGATGCTCCAGCAGTTGGATTTAATGTTTTTTGCAGCTGCATTTTTAGGTCTTCCTCTGATTCCACATATTTCTATGTTTTTGTCATCATTTTTCTAGCTGCTTTGACCCACATGCAGAAATACACTCAGGAAACAGGAAAGGTTTAACAACTTTATTGAATGCTGGAGAACCAGGAACTCGCCGCTGTATGGAGAAGGGATCAATGGTAAGTGGCAGAAAATATTCAGGGTTGGCAGAGGTGGCACCAGGTGGATCCGCCAGGGGGGAGGAAAAGTGACATGATGGAAAACTCCGGGAGCGTGTCGGGTAAGTGAATGGTCCAGGTAATTCTGTCTGCACTTGAGGTGGAGGTGGCACAAGGTGGATGATCTTGGAGGAGAGTACGGTGGAGGGTGAGCCTGGTTCGTTCACAGGAAGCCTGAGGAGACTTGAAACCAGAATGCAGCCAACTGAGAAGATAATCCGTGAAGTTCTCTTGCGGAGACAGTCTGGATCTTCTGCATACGCAGACTGGATAAGAAGCTCAGAACTGGAAGTAACCTGGGAAGGAGGACACGAGAAGGTAAGTACTCAGAAAAAAATCACAAGGAGACTTGTCTTGGCCAGCTAGAGTTACCACTGCAGGTTAACACTCAGGCGCCGGAGTGTTGGCAACGTTGGGTACTTAAGCTCCTCTCCTGATGAGGCTGATGGAGAACACCTGTGGACTCAGCTCCTACCGTGCGTCTGGTGCCATCTAGAGGTTGGATGGGGTTAGTAGCAGGTAAAACAGGTGAACAGAAGAAAACTCCCAGAACTCCCAACAGTTTTCTTGTAAGTACACCTTGTTCAGCTGTTTCACAGGGTGTCTTAGGGACAGAAAAATATCTCAGTTTCAGTTGCGTGTGTCTTTTTCATATTAGGTCATGAGCCAACCTCTAACCTTTACACATCATTAATTGCATATGCTGGATATAACCAGTGAATACTGTGTAATTCAGTTACTAAAGGTTAAACTTTTTAAAAACAACATCCTTGGGTCTGAATTCGGAATCACTAAAACTAACCCAGTTATCAAGTGCAAGTTGTAAAATTAGGGTGAGCAGCCGTTAACACATGTGACCGTTGTGATTTGGTTGACTGCCTGGGCCTCTTAGTCCAGCAAATCCATTGGTTGAAAAAGGGTGTTACTTCTGGATGTAGGCTGTTAGAGACTAGGCGTGTCATTTCACAACACCATCTTAAATTGATTCTTCAGTAATCCTGTTCAGTGGAAAACACCTCAGGTTAGGAAGATCCGGACCCGTTGGACGGAGATTTGGTTTGAGCGATCCTCTCAGAATTAGGGAGTAGAAGCGAGGAGTTCAGCTCATCGAACAACAAAACCTGGCTCAAGGAAAGTGTCAGAAATGGCGTGATCTTTTCTGGAAGGGTCTGTACACACTGGACCACCCCAAAAATCTAAGTCAGGAGAGGGTGATCAGACCGCGATTACATATTTGATCATTTTCCAGATGAATATATTTTCAAGCGTTAAACAACGACTGCGACTCATTTTTATGCCAACAGCTTTTTGTATAACAGGTGATGCAGAAAATCCTTCAAAGGCAAGTATATGTCTTGCTGTCAGGAGTGTTACTGTTGCACTTAAACCGCTACTGTACAGCAGAGAAGTCCATGGTGTTAATCACAAACAATCAGAGAAGTCAAATTGTCCTACTTAGCAGAGTGGTGCGTGGGCTTGCCTGTCACGCAGGACACTGGGTTTCGATCCCTGACAAAGATTGTAGTGTAATTCTGTTTACTGTTATTATTAGGTACAAATAGTTCAGGTTTAGTTAAATTTTATTTTAAACAGTTGCCACCGGCAGTCCCAAAGCCCCTCAACCTGCTGATCTTTGTGACCTGAGCTTTAGGGACAGAAAAATATCTCAGTTTCAGTTGGATGTGTACTCTTTTTCATAAGTCATGAGCCAACCTTTAACTTTTTACACATAATTAATTACATATGTTGAATATAGACAGTGAATGCTGTGTAATTCAGTTGGTAAAGGTTAAATAGAAACATAGCTTCTAACTGGACCTTATTCAGTTTAACTGGACTTCTTAATTTCATCTTGATTTGCTGCCACCTCCTTTTTGTGCCTACAGGGTTGCACCTAGGCACACATTTATTGCACACACACACACTTTGAGTTAAATGTTGATTTTAGTAAATCGCCTCCATTTATTTTGCCTGTTTCTTCTTTTCACATTTTCAAGCTGAACTTGCTACCTGGTAATGATCCAGAAATGTGACTAACTTTTTCTCTGGTCTTAGAATTTGATTTGAGGTATACGTTAAGAACAAAAAAACAGATTTTTAACAATATGTTGTACTTTGGATTTTTATATCCCACAATTCTGCTGTAGCTCACAACCTTAACTCTGCCTGCTTCCACATGAGCGGTACCTGAAACCGGCACCGTTTGGTGGATATGATCTACTGTTAGACCACCGGATACCAACCTTTGCAATCCAAAGACCCATTCTTTCATTGGTCCAGCTAAGTACAGTTTATCTAGACCCACAGAAACTACATTCCTATTTGAAAAAAGCTAGTTTTTAAACACCTGCCATATAAAATGTATTTGTTCTTAGTGAAATTAAAGAATCACATTTTTATATCTAATTTTATGCTTTAGAATTGTCACGTTCTGAGTTTGGATCGGACCAATACGCATACAAGAGCTTGGGAGCCGCATGATTACATGAATTAAGAGGTTTATTAAGCGATTTCCAGGTGAAGCAAAAAGTCACTTCAGGTATCACAAGAGTCCAGACAAAAACTCACATGAGAGTTCACTGCTGCAGGCAAGTAGAAAAACACAAGACTAAACCAGGGTGTGACGAGGAATAGTGACGGAGGAACCAGCGGGGAACAAAAAACACAGACCAACTAATATACAGGGAGAAAACAAAGGCAGGTAATCACAGGAACTAAGAACAGGTGTGGCAAGAAGACATGCAGGCATAAGGGACAGGTGGAACTAATTAACAATAAAGGAAAACATAGACCTAAGAACGGTTAATACAAAAACACAAACCAAGTCCGAGGATGTCATACCATGACAGGAATAAAGAAAAACCTCGACATTTTACAAGAAGATAATGAAAACGTGCTCCTGAAGGAAAAAATATTTATGGAAAATGAAGAATAAAAACATTTTATTTGCATCCAAATGACAAAAAGGTGTAAATGTACATAAAAAAATGAAAGAAAAATCTAAAACTGTGAACGCTTTGGACAATGAGAAACACTTTAAAAATGTTTTGATGCATTTTTACTGCTTTGTGACCTGAATGTCAAAGAAAATATAGCATTTATGGCCAGTGATGACAACACTGAGCTCCACTGGTGCGTAATTTGTTGCCACCAAACAAAAGGTGACCTGGGCAGGGAAACAAACCTCGCCCTTGTTGTTCTCATGGGATTTACAGGCAGACCTTACAACAACAGAGTGATTCATTTATGATGGGTTTAAGGGTTTCTGTCTCCCTGAACCGGTTTGCCCTTCATGTTTTCCAAAATACAGAGATTTAGTTTGTAATCACAGTTTTCAGGGATAAAATTGAAAGATAAATGTTAAAATGTATGTCTTTGCTTTTATTAAAAACAAACTCAAATCTAACTACTGTCACAACAGTTGCTGAAACATTTCATATCTCCATCTACCCTTTTCTCACATTTATTCAGGGTCACATTGGCATGGGAGTCTATTCCAGCAGGACTCCTAGAATCACTTCATCTTAAATTCACTAAATACATACGTAACAGTAAGGCTGTGGGATGCAATGAAGTTGGACGGCAGTATTTATTGCCTCCAACCCTGTCTGTGACCTTTGACACCATCTGTGGGCATCTACCGCAGGCTGAATATCTTATTGACATGCAAACTGTGTATTCATGACATTTGGAAATAACAACAAATATTATTTATCCGCATATATTAATGTGATGCTAATGTTGTGCAGTCCTTACCTACCAGTTCATGAATTATTAACCATGTATCAGGGCTTTTCTTTTTAGAATGAGCTCACATCTCAGTCAGAGAGAGCTAATGTTGCTAGCCAAACAGTGAAAGTAATGGTACCCTTCACAATAAAAGCAATTTTTAAAAATAAAAGCAGTGAATTAGCACTAAATAACTGCTTCATTCATCGTTAATATGAGATTTTCTATCGGACAAAGTTGGACCATCCTGGACATCTTCATGGCTGGTTGTGGCCCATGGGCCATAAAATGCCTGGGTCAGGTTCATTCTGCGTTCCAGTTGGAGCTTTGAGCTGGTAATGACGTCGCACCAGAGATGGGAGGATTCTAGTAGGAAGTTGGAAAACTGTAGGATTTGCTAGCTGTTGCTGTTGTCATGGCTAAGAGCTATAAGTATTATTATGTATTTCTCTCTCTGAATTTCTTATTAGTACAGAAACAAAAGGAACATGTTCACAAATCTATATTTTTCAGCAGTTCAGTGTCTGACTGGTTTTAAGGATGCAAACCACCAGAAGTGTTAATAGCATATTGGTGACTTTCATTACCTTTTATATGTGCACAGCCATATTGGATGCTAAACTAGGGGTCGCTCAGCAAGCTTCAGCTTTCCCAGTTGGAACTCCAACTTTGGTTCTCTGACGTCCTAGTTCAAAGAAAACTTAACATTAGACGGTGGTGCCAGCCGAGATGTTGGTCAGGGTGGGTCTGAGGGACAATGTCCACCCCTTTTATTTGGCTGCTGTTTAATTATTGTCTGATTATTTATTCCTTCATATATGTCAGCAGCATAAATAAACTCCAGAAAAACTGTTGGTTTAGGTTTTGGTGGGACACCCAAAGACTGTCAGTTGTCCACAGAGACTCAGATCCAGATTCAGTCGACAGTATCAGTCCTGCTGGGTTAATTATTTCTTGTCTCCCTAACCTTACAGCCACAGCTCTTCCTACATGCATATTGCAGGTCTTTCAGGTTTGTTCTAATGTTCATGTTGGTGGTTCTGCTTTGATTGCATCATTAAAAACGTTCTGCCGAGGAATGTCAGAGCACAAAAACATCAGATACTCATATTAATGTTGCTTTTCATTTCCAAAGAACAGTACCTGAGAGAAACAAACCCTTTCTGACACTTAGCTCCTGTAATTATGTTGTCCATCAGTTTGAGAGACACAAACAGATCTGTCAAGCAGGAAGGAATTAAAGGGGTGGGGTATTTGTCTTAAAATGTTTTCTCTTTGTCCTTTTGAACCTCTGCTATTGGTTGGCTCCCGTCCAATCACACAGCCGCTCTTACAGTTTAAACACTGTATTTGTTGTAGTAGTAACCCAGAACCTACTTAATAGTGGAGTCTACAACATCTACAGCAGTCATAATATTAGGATAGATTTTAACTTTGACTCGTTTGGACTCAAGCAGCAGCAGATTCTCCAGCAGGTGAGAAAAACCTTTTCTGTTTATTATTCCTTTCAGCTCTGAATGCTGAGAAGATTTTCATACCTCGAGACAATGAGACAACCCTCCTCGTCTGCTTCACCTGAAGAAAACAGGTTGATCCTTCACAGAATTACTAAATAACTTTAACACTTAAAACATCAAAGTGATGCTTTTGAAGAGGAAAAGCTTCAGTTCAAAACATGACTAAACTCTCCATTCCTGAACATTTACATTTCTTAAATTCTGCCTTCCTACAACTTGATTTGTACACACACAGGCACACACACACACACACACACTTGTTTTGCTATATGTAGTGAGGACCGTGCGCTGACTCCCATTGACTTCCATTGATTTTCAGTCATTTTCAACGCTTTCTATGCCCTAACCCTGACAATAACCCTAAACATAACCATTACCAGTGCATGCCTAGCCTAACCTAAACCCAATTCACACCTTAGTCCTAAACCTAACAGTTTAAGAGTAAGGCAAAATAGGTTGTGATGACCAAAATGTCCTCACTTTGGTACAAATGGTCCTGTTACGGCTTGCGAAATATAGGACCCCAGAATGCAGACCAGAAGGCAGCATGACGGTAAGTGCAAAAGATTTAATAACAAAAAACTCACTCACTAGGAGGCAGAAACCAAAACAATAAACGGACAAGCAAAACTGACATGGGCAGGCTGGCAAGACATGCTTGACATGAACAGGAGGACATGAGCTTGAATTGAAAACAAAACATGAGCATGAAAAATGTTTCCGCGATGACTAACTGAACAGGAGTGTATATATGGAGTGTAAACCAGGTGAAGCAAGACAGATTAACTAGGTGCAGGTGAACCGAATAAAGTTGATTACCAGAGAACACAACGTGACAGGAGCAAAACATGGCTTGAACAGAACGCAAATCCAAGGAAACAAACTAATAGAACTATAACTAGAAAAACATGAAACAAAAGCATAAACAGGAAAATAATAAACAGAAGCATGATTCAAGACTTGAGCAGTGAAAAACATAAGAAAAAAACCCGAAACCAAAAACAAACAACCCCAAATCATAACAGGTCCTCAATTTGATGGTGATATTGGAAAATTGGTTCTCACTGTGATGCTAAAACAGGAACACACACATATTTCTATCTTTATGGAGGACTTTGTATTGACTTCCATTCATTATTCATTCATTTCTATGGCTGACCCTTAACCTAACCATTACCAGCGCATACCTAAGCCTAACCTAAACTCAATTCATACGTTAGTCCTAAACCTAACCCTTAACCCAAAAAACAGCATGAAAAAAGTGAGGACCAGGAAAATGTCCTTACTTTCCAAAAATGGCCTCCTTTTGTTGGTTGAAAACATTTTCGGTCTTGTCTCAGCAGCAAGTACAGGAACACACACACACACGAATGTGTGCATTTTTCCCGCTCTTGTCTAATAATTTGCAGCTGCAGGACGTGGCTGACGGGGGAATAAACAGGATCAGATGTCTCTGAAATCTGACTCTGTCAGTAAGACGCTCAATGCACATAAAGGGTTTTATACGTTGCTTAGCTCTGAGGTTTAGGAAACATTGTTCCTAAATCTCCATGTATCCTCACAGAGTGCAAATGTTAGAACCCATGACCCAGATTGCTTTAGCTGTTAATGTAGAGTAAAAACTTCCTCCTCATAATCTGATTTGAAGTCAGGTTTTTGTGGAGTTGATGATGACAAAAACAGGTTCAAGGTTGCAGGAGATTATATTATTTTATTGGGGGGGTCGCTGTCTCTTCATTCTAAACGGGGTCAGAATTTTTGCCTTATTTTGAATCAATGTGGGGTTTCAAAACTGCTACTTTTCTGCCGTCCTGCGGTTCAGAGTTACCTCTGCTCATGCATGAAGAACAGGAGGAGATTTGATTTCATGTTGGTCTCCTTTATAACTGCACTACAGCTACATTTTTTTCTATTGAACAAAAAGATGTTTAGATTGTTTATAACAATGTCTCTGTATATTATGGTGTATTGTTGATGAATTAAGGCTTAAATAAATAATTCAAATATTTTATCTAACACATAAATCTGCCTGGCAGTTCACACAAAAGCACATTTCGAAATAAAACTTTATACAACTGGGAATGAGCGTAAGGTCTTAAAATGCTATTACAATATTTTGTGGTATTTATTGTAAAAGTGACAAAATTACAGTATCATTTTTAGCATTGCTGTGACTGCATGCCACTGCAGTTAAAGACTATTAAAAATTGTCAGACAGATACATGCAATGTGACTTTTAGTCACTGAACTGCACACAGTAACTGCATTCAATCACATTTACTGATATTTATTGATGTTCTCATGAAACCAACAGTGGAGAAAATTGTAAAAGTAACAATCCTGTCAGTTTTTGGAGTTTTCAGACATCTTTAACATCTTCAACCGGAAATTACAATAAAGAGAATAACTGAAAATTAACTGTTGACTTACTATAATGACCTCTGAACATTTAAGGCTTATTTAAACTCCACGTTGATATTGTAAACAGGATTTAAATCTCTTAGATTTTCCAATAATTGGGAACGTACAAATTATATTTAAGGAATCTCTAAAAATGCTTAAAATGTAATAAATCAAATAAGATTAAAATGAGGAAGAAAACAGACATTTATGTTTTTGTTTAAAATATAGACAGGTTGTTGCTGCTCATTAAGTTAATGATAAACCTTTTTAGACTTTCATTTGAAGCAGGAAAGACAAGAAAACCCTGAAGGAAACCATGAAAGTAACCAGAGACCATCGCAGCCCCATGTGTCATGTTCTCTCTTGTTGGGTTTTTCTTTGCCTAAATAAAGGACGTCATTGCATAACTGGAATTTAAACATCAGTGAAGCTGGAGGAAATTTCCATCCCTTTTTGCTGCTTCTGATACAATCACTCCTAATTTAAAGCTTTCTATCAGAAGGCTTTTTACACGTGGCCTAATCAAAGGTGTCTGTTTTGACTCTCTGATAAACAGTCTGATAATGAGGTCCTTTACTTGTTGCAGTTAATGGATTGCTAAGGGCTCCAAATTTAAAAGTGGATTTGATCTCATCACTGGCATGTCACAGTAGAGATCTAATCAATCTTAAGAAGTGAGTAAAAAGTCTAATTAATCAAATATTTGCAACAGTAAGCAAATCCTAAATCTTTTGTGTTCTTCAGCAATATCACCCAGGAAATCTCGAAGCCGTTTCCGAGATAAAACTTGTCAAGACAAAACCGACATGTGATCCTACAGTTTAAACTGATTTTAAAGATATGGCTGTTTGTCTTGGCCTGCTGCTCTCTACAGCAGCGTCAACTGAAACAAAAACCTTTTGAATGACTTCCAACTTCCAACCATACTGTTTAGCTAAAACCAACAAGGTGACCAAGGTAGAGAAAACAAACCCCTCCCAGATACCCGTTCCCAGGAGAACAGGTATCTGCTGTCTTTAGGTTTCTCTCTAACTGAAGGCATTCCTCATCCTCAGAAATTATTATTTTACCTTTTATTAATGAAACTTTAGTAAAATGTTAAATGGGCTGGTACCTTTAGTAAAATAACCTGGTTTCATTACAGTGTTTTGGTTTGTCTGTTTCTTTGTGGTTTCGTTCATGTTCACATGGGGCTGGAGTCTGTCCAGCAGGTATCGGGTCAGGTTCTGTGAATCTTCAGACCCAATATAAGGCATATCTTGTCAGATTGATCTCTGGTGGTTCTGGTGAAAATCACAGATCAAAGGTGGCTCACCTTCCTCTTTCCAAAACTTCCCATATCTTTAGAATAGATAACAAAATACCAAATTTGGTTCGAAACATTTTTTTATTCTTTAGTAACTACTTCCAGTTGTTATTCCATTTCCAATGGAAATGTTAATATTACAGTTGTCCAGACTGCTGGAGATAGGCACCAGCTTTCCCGCGACCCACTATGGAATAAGCGGTAGAAAATGACTGACTGACTGACTGACAATTGTTAAATGTATATTTTATTAACATACAAACCTCATGCATTCATATGCAATAAGACGGTTCCCTGATTAATCAAGAGAAGTTAACTTTAGATAATACAGATTGTCTATGAGGCTGTAAAGACTGTTGACACATTAAATTTAAAAAATCTACAGTGGCTTCTTGTTAAAAAATGTAAACTCCAGGAACAGAATCATGGACAGTTTTATATACAGTTTAATTAATCACAGCAATATAATTTAGTGACATACTGATCAAAACATACATTCACCAATGGTAACATTTTGTCAGTTTAAAATATTACAAGAACTACTGCCAACAGTATGGAGCTAATATATAAAGTGTGATAGTAAAGTCATTTTTGAGGAGCTTTGTAACTGACCCAACATATTTGAAAAATAACCATCAGTGATCTAAAAAACATAACGTTTGGTGCTGATTTAAGGAGACACTGGGCAAACTGGTGCTTAAAACCAGATGTATGGAGTTGCTGGTATCCCAGCTGCTGATGAGGATCAGAGGGCCAAAAGCTGGCAACGAAACAGCCTCAGAAAAACATTAAGTTAGCATGTTGGAGCAGGTCTGGACTGTCTGTTTTCTTTAAGGATGTTGTCCCAACTGGAATCATTCAGTTTGGGAGGATTTTAAAGAGAAGTTAATAATAAATTAACATAAAGAAAGAAAAAAAGATTAAATGAACCCCTATTTCTAACTTAATCAATAACTGACCCCAAAACTGGCACCATATTGACTTTAAAGTTTTTTTGTTTTTTTTTTTAATCACAATGAATGCAAAAAGTCACATGAATTAAAAAATGAACGCATTAAGAGAAACAGGCCTGTTTCATAAATCTGGTCCATGATGTGACTGTAAAAGCTAACCCCCTGTTTAAGCCACCTGTGGCTGTCCATAAATCCCCAACTAAGCGCGTCATGCACAGATGTGAGCTCTCTTAAACACCGGGACAAAGTTTGTGTCGGATATCCGTTCTGACCCGCCGGCAGTACCGGGTGTAAAAGCCATGGGTTGACCGCAACCTCTCATTCCTCCTCAGTTTGCTTCAGAAATCAGTCTGAGGCGTCCAGAACATGTTTAAGTCTCAATCTGAAGGCTTTTGCGAAAGGTTCTACAGTTGACAGAAGGAGTGGTCCGGTTTGGATGCAGTTTAGTACAAATGCAAATGACCGATGGACATTTGAATGATTTGGTTTGAAAGCAGCTGGAACATCTGGACTGGCTCCTGAGGACAACTGATGGGATAACAAGAGAAACGGTTATTTCAGTGGGATTTACAACAGTTACTTAAAACAGTGAAGCTCACCGGATCGACGCCTTGTAGAAGCGTTGGGGAGCATTACCAGCATGAGACAGAGAGAGATGGGGCTTACAATGTGGGGTTCTGTGAGAACCAGTGGTTGGTTTGTGCAGATGCCTGATGTTGGAACCACTGGACACATGAAGGCACCAAAAGCTTTTCCTCCTGCTACATGTTGTTACTAGTGTGCATCTTCTACCTTCTCTCAGAGAGCCTGGGTGGTTGCAAATACCCTGCAATGAAGGGCAAATTGATGTCATTGTTGTTAAAGTCCAAATATTGGACAACTGCACATTACGACTCCCAGACTGTGCAGCCATGCAAGCCCTATCGAGCTCCATTGCATGCAGGTAAGTCTGCCTGATGCATCTATGAGGAATTCTGTGTGTCCGGTGGCTGTCAGATGCTTCAGCAACTGCCTGAAACCTGACTGCTGCACTGATGGCGCCATCGTTTCTGCTCTCTGCTGCTGCACTAGATGTTCCAGCTCAGCTTTCTCAACTTTGCATATGTATCGATTTACAACAAAACGGGACCATTCTTTCTGCCTATGTTCTTTGGTTGGTGAAAGTAAATTAAAATACCAGATATAAAAGCATACAAATTCACTTAAATTATTAGTATTTTTCTTCATTGAACTCTTTAAACCTGCTTCCTTATATAATAATCATATTTGTGCCATCAAATCAAAGTTATGTGTAACGTTTTTCCTTTCATTTTATTCATTTTTAACATTTATATTGTGCTTGATTCAGATAAAAAGTATTAATGGCATATTTCATAGTTCCAATAAATTCTGATGAAACATGCATGTAAAAACATACAGAGTGAATAAAATCTGCTGGTAAAGATGTCAAAGCAAACCTGTTTCCTTCCAGGTCCGCACCTTGTTTTGTTTCCTGGAGCGCTATTACAGCTAATAAAGCTGTCACTTGTTATTAGTCATGTCTGTTAAACAAATAACCGCTACCACACACACGTTCAGACACAATGAGCTCATTAAAACACCTAAAACGTTTCTGCTCTTTGTTCTACCCTTTCAGCCAACATGAAAATTGCAGCGTTTAACATTCAGAAGTTTGGACGGCGCAAAGTGTCGGACCCAAAAGTTCTGAAGATCCTGGTTAAGGTAGAAACACATAAACTCATCATTCTAAGATAAAGATACACCTGGTGGTTTGGTTTCTGCTTTGGATGACATGATTTTATTACAGTTTTAAACTGTTTGTCCAAATCTAAGGCCTGATGTATCAAACTGACACGTTTTTCTGTCCATCAGATTATTTCCCGGTATGACATCATTGTGATCCTGGAGGTCGTAGACGCTAAAGGGAAATCAGTGGAAACATTAAAGCAAGCACTCAACAAGTTAGTAAAGCCAAATTTTCATCGTATTCATCCAACAGCTGGTGCCTCACTCAGCCGCTCTATAAACTAATATTTACAGAAACATTTTGGCAGAAATCATACATTTGGTCAAATCAGCTTTCTCCAGAGCTCATAAAACAATAAGGTTGCAACTGAAGTCAGAGGTTTACATCCACTCTTCATGGTATGAATATCATAATAAGTTGGACTTTTATTATTATTATTTTGAACCATTCTTCTTCAGGGGTTGAATAAATACTGCAATGTTTTTTTTAAACAATAACGAAACAAAACAAGGTAACATCAACACAGGTTCAACATAAACCACACAGACTCAAATACAAACAGACGACCACTAATATTTGGCTAAAAGTCCCTTAGCAGGTCCCATGTCGACCACATGTACTTCCTGAGGCATCTCAAGAAGTCCAACCTTCCACAGGAGCTGTTGGTCATCTTCTACACCATCATTCATTCAGTCTGTCCTGTCTTCGTCCATCTCAGTGTGGTTTGGATCATCCACAGAACAGGACAGGTCCAGACTGCAACTATCAGCTCTGCAGAGAGGATCATCAGGGCTGATGTAACCTGAGGTCTTCTGATGCTGACAATTGTTAACCATTTATAACATAATGAAGCCATAGTCATCTGCCTACTCCAACCGCATTGCACTGCCCTTCCCTCCATCCAGGACTGTCCAGGACAGGTCAAGGGTCAGGGAAGCTAACATCTCTGCAGACCCCACACATCCTGGACACAAATGGTTTAGACTTTTAGCTTTAGGTAGTGCTATAGAGAGGTGATTGTAATAAAAACAGCTGCCAGAGGGACAGATAATGTGGATAGTCAGAATTTCTAGATTTTTTTAAATTAGTTGGTTTCCTGCCAGCTCTTTCTGAATGTAGTTCGCATATTCTCCCCCTGCAAGCATTGGTTCTATCCAGGTACTCCTACTTCCTCCCGCAGGCCAAAATCATGATTGTTAAGTTAATTGGCTGCTCCAAATACCCCTTAGGTATAACTGTGTGTGTGCATGGTTACGTGTCCCTGTGTTGCCCTGTGGTGGTGATCCAATGACCCCTGGAGATAGCAACCACCCCCATGACCCTGCATGGATGGGTGGTTTCCTAGCACAGACCAGCTTTGAGCCACAGGCAACAAATTATCAATATAGTTGAGGAATAGCCTCAACCTTCATGTAAATCTGCTTTTTCCACAGTTTTCCTCTGAAATAAACTTTCATAATAACAACACATTTCTGTGTGTCTGTCCAGAGCCAACCCAACAAAGCCCTACACTCTGAAAATCAGCACTCACCTGGGCCGATCGCACTACAAGGAGCAGTTCCTGTTCTTCTACAGGTGAGAGTTCATTCATTCATTCATTAGGAGGACAATTTAGTTCACAAACTATAAGGATGAGTTTGACTAAATCTGACGAGTTTAACTAAATCTGACAGACAGATCTGGACAAATTCATCAGTTTGTTGAAATGTTGGGTTCAAACTGAAATCTTGTAACTTTACTGCTGAGTTCAGATTAAACAGGAGATTCTTTTAGCACTTTTCTAGTTAGTTAACCCTCTATTTAGTTAATCCTCAACTCTGAGAAAAGGTAAATCACAAGCAGGTAAAAAACATTGCATCCATTCTTCAAAATTATACAAAGACAGGGAAATATTTTCAATATTTACAACAAAAAACTTGCATACTCACCGAAGTAATAATACATTATATTAGTTGGTGAGATTTTGTTTGTGAATTTAGGTATAATGTTAAGAAGTAAAATCAGAAGATATTTGCCTGGAGTTGGTTTCTCTGTTTATGTAATGAGATTATTCCTCCTCAATTTCTTTAGGACGTTCTCCCTTTACTTATATGAAGTATGTACATACTGTATTTTATTTCCCCTAAAGTTTATGTATTTAGAATTATTTATACCGTACGTTGTGAGTTTGTAAAACAGAAGTCGAATTCCTTGTTTGTCTGACATTCTGGGCCAATAGAGTTGATTCTGAATTTTCAATGAAAACGAGACTAGAGTCATGTTGTGAAGACCCAATGACTCTGAACACGGCCACTTGCATTCAGTTTTCCTCCCTGGCGTCCTATAAGAAGTCCCTTATAATAAACTTGGGAGTGAACATGGATTCCACCATAAAACTTGGCAGTCAAGTAAACTTAGTGGTGAAATTTTGTATTTTCCAGCTACGTTTGTCAAAAATCAAGATTATTAATTCCAAAAGCAATCTGGAGACAGTAATCTATGCTTTATTACTTCTTACCTTGATTCTGGCAATGCTCTATTTTTTGGCATTATTCCAGTGCTCACCTACAACTGGTACAAAAAGCTGCTGCTGGATTTTCAACTGGGAGACTATAAAGCACTCTGTTTGTTAATCTTAAACAGGTTTTTTAAATAAAGTGGTGTGAATGTGCATTAAGGGACGACCTGGTTGACCTTGTGGACTCATACCAGTATGATGATGAGAAGACTGGGGGAGAGGACGTCTTTGCCAGGGATCCCTATATCCTTCGATTCAGATGCCCAAATTCAGGTGAGAGATGACTTGTGGTTTTAATTGTACAGTCATATATATTAATGCATTTTAAAGTTAAACAGGAGTGAAATAAAAAACCTTCAGAAATGATTATAACCTAGAATCTGAAACTTTATTTCTGTCTGACTCTCACAGTTCTGGAAGATTTGGTGATGATCCCAGTTCACACCACACCAAAGGACGCAAAGAAGGAGCTGGACGAGCTCTACGACGTCTTCCTTCACATCAAGGAGAGTTGGAAAACTGATGTAAGAAACCAAACCA
This sequence comes from Girardinichthys multiradiatus, assembly GCF_021462225.1. Taxonomy (NCBI): domain Eukaryota; kingdom Metazoa; phylum Chordata; class Actinopteri; order Cyprinodontiformes; family Goodeidae; genus Girardinichthys; species Girardinichthys multiradiatus. Next base: position 4,400,136 of record NC_061812.1, on the reverse strand, counting down.
GACAGAGACATTTTTCTACTTCAAAAGGTGAAGGAGCTGGGCGAGACGGTGGCGCTGGGGTAGAGCGCGCGACCCATGTACGGAGGCCTTAGTTCTCGACACAGCTACTTACAGGTTTAAGTTCTGGCTGGTTGACTTGCTGCATGTCTTCCCCCACTTTGTCTCCCCATTTCCTGTTAGCTCATTTTCAGAAAAAAAATAAAGGCCACAAGTGATGCCCAAAACCAAAAAAAAAAAAACATGAAGGAGCTGAAACATAAGAGAAAAAAGTTAGTGCATATTGATTAATTAGCTAAAATATCAAATATCTCCAGCAGAGCAGACCTGCCGACACAGATAAACCTGTTTATATTAATTCTATACAACAAAATATAATGAAGAGAAAAGGGGATTTTAATTAGATTATTAAATGAATCAGGAATGAGGAGTCACAAGTAAAAAATTAAAATAGGCAACAAAATAAAAATGATTATGATTTTGTTGTTTTAGATATTCATAAAATACAACTAAAATTGTTGCAAAGTAAAAGGTTTCTCAGCTCCTTCTTCAACGAGCAGCACAAATGAAGTCAGGATAACAGCAAAACTTAAAGGGGACATACGATGCTTTTAAATCCTTTCTTTTCACCTTAAATCATTCAGTTGTGGTCTCTATGAAGTAGAACTTCAACGCTTTGGTCTGAACTCCTTGTTATTGCAGCTCCTCAGGCTCCTCTTTTACCTGTTCTGAGGAGCGTCTGGGAGCAACTCGTTTTGGTACTATCTCTTTAAATGCTACTGAGGCCCTTCACATCCAGCCCGCCTCCAGGTCAAAGAGTGCTGCACTTTAATCCGTTCGGCCATTTTTGTAGTTTGATAACAATTATCTTGCAGCACAGAAACGAGACAAAAATGCCAAAAACAATGAAAACTTTTTATGTAATAATACTATTCAAAACACGTAGTACGGTTCTCTCTTCAAGGAGCTAAAAGCAGCACACATAAGCAGAAGGCACGATGCTACTGCTATCACAACAATGGCCAGGACGTCATATCAACAGGTTGCTAAGGAAATCGTTCTTGAAGTGGGGAAACAGGAATTTCCCAACAACTGAATATTTAGACCTGTCCACTTATAGCTTCGGCATACTTGAGCTTGGACAAAATCACAGCAAGAAAGAAAAATGGAAATTGGTCAGTCAGAAATTCATGACTATGTTTAGCTGTTCCACAGCAAAAACTGTGACGTAACAGTTCAGAAAATGTAACAGAGAACAGAGAAAACTGAATGAACTGAAAAATATGACCTAAACAAAATCTAAAAATCTATGCTGTAAAGTTTGCCTGATTTTCAACCATAAAGTTGGTGAATAGTCAGAATTTTGCATACATTCATCATTAGTTTTAATGTCATAATAATTTAGAGCCTTTATGTAGTTGTTTGGACAGTTGTTTCCCTGGATGAAATGAATGTAAAACAAATGTTTCAGGTATTTTTAAAACCAAGAATTAGGTGGACAACTTTAAATTTGTTGAGCATTTTCTCTGACCTGGTTGGTGTTCGATCACTCATTTAAATTGGTTGGTTTCCTGGTATTAGTCAGGGTCTTTATATTTTCAGCAGCTTAATGTTTTTCTGCTTTTATTCATTCCGAACCAGTTGGAAGGTATGTTTTTCCTTTTTGTTCTACTGGACCATCCATTTTTTTCCTAGTTTCAATCATCTAGCTGCTGATTTGAGTTTAGCAACTCTGAGATAGTCCTGTTTGTTCATTTTTCTATTCATCTTGCTCAGAACACCTTTATCACTGGCAGTGAAAGAGCCACACAGCACAATGCTGCCACCACCAGGCTTGACTGCTGCTAAATCTTTTTTGAAAATGTAATGTTAGCACCAAGAGTCAACATTTATTCTGCAAAGCTTTACACTCTTATTGAAGGATTTGAAGACTTAGAACCTGGACTAGATTTTATTTTAATTATACTGGTACTGAAGGAAGGTGTGGTGTCTTTTTCCCATGACTGTAAATGGATCTGTCACTGAGAGTAAATCAAATTGGGAAAAACTCTAGAATCTGGTCAGATCAGTTAAGGTTTTCTGTCTCTCTACCACAGAACGTGATGATCCTGGGTGACTTTAATGCCTGCGGTAGGTATGTTTCAAAGAAGGGCATGAAGACCATCCAAATCCGTAGAGACGAAAAATTCCACTGGCTGATCGGAGATGATGTGGACACCACTGCAAGCAACGATAATACCCACACATACGACCGGTAGATATTTACCATCCAACTTCTCAGAATAAACATTAAAACCCGCAATAATCATTAACGCTTCAACATTTAAAGAGAGCATGAATATAAATACCATAGCAGAAGATGTACGTTTGTCATTTTGGTTGAACTCTCCTCATTCTGAGAAGTTATGGAGTGATGAGAGTGAGTTTCCTAGGAGCCTGTGCTGTTTGCGGTGTTAACTCTCCTTGTATGTCCTTGTTCAGGATTGTTGTCTACGGAGAGGACATGTTTCAGGCTGTAGTTCGAAATTCTGCTAAATCCTTCAACTTCCAGAAAGCCTTCAAGCTCTCAGACAAGCAGGTTTGTAGTTTTTTTATAAGCCGAAGCAGAGCTTCTTATTCTCTCTGAAAATAAATTCTCTAACTTGAATTATGAAAACCTGTTTATAAACATCAGCAGTCAAACAAAAGGATTACACACAGCATGGACCTTCAGTTTTACCTTCAGGATGAGATGACTTTGAGCTAAGAACCTGCTTCTGTACATGAAGAAGAGTTTTGAACCATGGGTCATGACAACATGACCCATGGTTTGCTAATATTTTATGCAAATAACAGATAAACTACCAAAATTATAAGCTAAATATGTTATTAATGTTCATGGAGCTAAAATTAATTGTCAATCGTTTTTCATTTCCCTTTGATATTTGTTTTTATTAAGAATTACGCAAGCCTCAGAAGTAATAATTTTAATAAAGTTAAATAATCTTAATAATGTTTCATTGTTTCTTTATTGTTTTAGGCTGTGAAAGTGAGCGACCATTATCCGGTGGAGGTGAGGCTGAAGCGCAAAGTTACTAAGAAATAAGGATGGCAATGGTAAGCTGTCTTTTAATAATAAAGATAAAAATAAATAGAAAATGTCTGAAGAAATTCTGAGAGGTGCTTAATGGCTGCTGCCTCCTCACACACCTGCTGTTTGCCAAACTAACACCAAAAACACCAAAAGCACATGGAAAACCTATAAAGTAGTTGTACTTGGCAGATTTGGACCTTCTATGGTGAAAGCTGGCAGCTTTAGGCACATGACCAAGGGAGAGCAAAAAGAAGCCCTCTGGGAGCCACAGACAGCACAAAAAGCTGGTCGGTGTTAGGGATTAACGTGTTTTTGTGTTATCTGCTGACCAACATCTCGTAGTGTCGGTAGTTGCTGCAAGCTACCACAGATGTTGCTAAACCAAAGGACACCGCATAGCTGGCCTCATTAATGTTTTCTTAATGTAGCAATAAAGTGTAAGCAGACTGTATCAATCTGTAATATTGTGTGTAAACGTTATTACTTACAAGAGTTAGTCAGCCACATTTTTGTTGTTTCACATCAGCAGCAGCTGCTGAAAGCTGGACCAAAGGAGCACCGTCCATCACCGTGTTTCTTATGAAATAAAACTAAAACTTTATTTCTGTAGCAAAAAAGACAGGCAAAGTGCAAAAATACTTACAAGAAACTGTGATACTACCTTCTCTGCATGTTGCTGTGAGAGCTGACTCGTCTTTATCTCTCTTTTGCAGGTGCAAGACCCAAGTCTGGCAGATGACCTCCAGAGCGGAGCAGCAGAGAGGCCTATTCCACACCGAGTCTATAAGCATAATAAAATAAAGACATAAACCTTTAAACATAAGCTCACCACAGTCAAAATATTTTAACAATCAAAACAAATTTTCATTGTAGCAATAATTTTTGTAGGCTAAATCAATGTTTACCAGGAAAATAAAGGAAATAATGAAATAATATTTGACCATAATTGTAAAGCTGCATTAAACAGTAAATGTGTTCTTCCTGGTTTAAAGGAGCCAACTGTTCCTGCACAACTCAGAGCTTAACATCTACATGGTTTACACCTGAAAAAAAATCTGAAATGTATTTAGGTGGGGCTGCACGGTGGCGCAATTGGTAGCACTGTTGCCTTGCAGCAAGAAGGTCCTGGGTTTGATTCCCAGCCGGGGGTCTTTCTGCATGGAGTTTGCATGTTCTCCCCGTGCATGCGTGGGTTCTCACCGGGTACTCTGGCTTCCTCCCACAGTCCAAAGACATGCCTGTTAGGTTAATTGGTCTCTCTAAATTGCCCTTAGGTTTATGAATGAGTGTGTGCATGGTTGTTTGTGTGTTGCCCTGCGATGGACTGGCAACCTGTCCAGGGTGTACCCTGCCTCTCACCCATAGACTGCTGGAAATAGGCACCAGCTCCCCCGCAACCCACTATGGAATAAGTGGTAGAAAATGACTGACTGTATTTAGGTACAAGACCATTCAGTACCTCTTAGACCATAAACAAGATTTCAAACTCTGTTATTTTACAATCAGAGAGCCAGTGCATTCATGACTGGTGTGATATGAACCAGTTTCCTGGTCCTGGTCAGGATTCTGGCTAGCCTGTAGCTTTCTTGTTATGTGGTGAATATTTGCTTCTAGAACCAGTTAGAATAGAATATAAATATGCTTCATTGTCCTTCAGTACAGAAATTCAGGTTTACTAGCAGCAAAGTTAAAGGCAAATGGAAGCACGCAGATTCACAAAAGATACAGTATAACAGAAAAAAAAGAAATAAGTGAATTTACAGTAAGGGTAAATTTACCAAAAAAAAGAAAAAATACTGTCCAGTTATTTAAAATAGCATACTCAGGTTCTTAGAAATGTACAGTTGAGTAGAAAGAGTTTTAAAAATGTACGAACTGTGCTTGTATTTTTGTGCATAAAAATAAAAGAATTAAAGCATTGTATTTGCTTTCCACCACAACAGTTTGCAACTGTTATATTTTACCTTTGAATTTAATTTAACTGAGTACTCCACACCTGAAAGAAGATTTCATTATAATAGATCATTATCAGACGATGCTGTAACAACCTTTAAAGAATCTGTTCCACTTTTAATTTCCTCAATATCACTGAAAAGCACAGTGGAGGGCAATAATTGTGTTTCTGCCCCTTCACAAATTGATTCTTTTGTTCATAGTGTTTCTTCATCATTGCGTGATGCATTAGACAATGAAGCCCCCTTGAAAAAGAAGGTAATCATTAATAGGAGGCTAGCTCCTTGGTTTAATTCAGAGCTCTTAGCAGCCATGACTTTATGGGATTCTTCTTAAATAAAATTGATTCTATTAAAAATAAAATCTTTGACATACTCCAGAAGATGATTACTTCATCCTCAGCAAGTGGAAGTAACTGTAGAACCTGATTTGTGTTTGGACTGTTTTGATCCTGTGGAGCTTCCTGAGTTATCAGAAATATTAGCTTCATCTAAACCTTCAACTTGTATGTTAGACCCAATCCCAACCAAATTATTTAAGGAAGTGTTCCCTATGATCAAGATGATTTAATAAATTACAGACCTATATCTAATCTTCTGTTCTTATCTTATCAGGATGTCCACAAAATGCAGTTAAAAGCCTTCATCTGATCCAAAATGCTGAAGCAAGAGTTCTGATGAAAATTAAAAAGAGAGATCATATTTCTCCTATTTCAGCTTCCCTTCATTGGCTCCCTGTTAAATCCAGAATAGAATTTAAAATTCTCCTCCTCACATATATCACTGTCTCTGCTACATTCTCATACTACTCTCCAATTTTGCATTATTTGTTTTAGTTTTTAACTTTATGTTTTCTCTTCCTAGAAGCTACACCTGGCCTGACTCTGTGTCTACCTGTGACACCTTTCTGGAGAGGGGAATCGTCCGAGCTTCTGCTGGCAACAACTTAATGCTCACCCTCTACAGATGATCCACATGGCCCTGTCTTTTAGTGTTTAACCCTTTCTCTCTCCTAGACATGGCAATTGACTGAGCTTCTACTGTAACTAACTCTATGTGCTCTCTTTCAGACTCTAACCTTGAAAACTGGCTCAGAGTTTATCTGTTCTTTCTTTCTAGGTGAAACGACTAAAGGAGCTGCATCCATTAACATTTACTTTTCCTTCCCATAGAAAGGACTCCTGGATCAGTGCTTCTTTGTTCTCTTTGTGTCTCTGCTCTGTTCTCTCAAACCCCCAGTCGGTCGTGGCAGATGGCCGCTCACACTGAGCCTGGTTCTGGTTCCTTCTGGAGGTTTCTTCCTGTTAAAAGGGAGTTTTTCCTCTCCACTGTCGCTACATGCATGCTCAGTATGAGGGATTGCTGCAAAGTCAACGCCAGTGACTGTCCACTGTCTCTACATGCTCATCCAGGAGGAGTGAATGCTGCAAGTCACTGACTGGATGCAATCTGCTGGGTTTCCTTAGATAGAGAAACTTTTTATCCAATTTGAATAAAAAGCTGAATCTGACTGCACTGTTCAATGGTTAGGATTAATTGGAATGCATGTGCCTGACTTGAAATCTATATGATTCGATTGAATTGACTTAGCCCATTTTAAAGTTACCCACAATGCAACATGAAACAACACTCACCCAACATTTTTACCTCCATCTTCTTCCCTCCCTGTTGGATGGAGTAAGGGGGAGTCAGGTTTAGCCTAAACCGGCTCAGTTATGGTTGAGGTGCAAACACACCCTCCATTTCTGCTACCTGTATGACCCCTTCTCTTTTCCAATGGTTATAATCAGTCTGACAGAGGGAGGTATCCCAATCATTGTGGTTTTTAGTATAACAATGGCCATCAGTGGGCTCTAGATGGACAAACTTTATCAGTTTATTATTTTACTTATCACCCCTACACATAGCCCATTCTAAAATGGCCAAACCCTAACACTTAGTAGTTTAATCTAACCTCCCCAACAACCCGTATCATTCCAAACCCTTTGTGAAGTGCCTTGAGACGACATGTGTTGTGAATTGGTACTATATAAATAAAACTGAATTGAATCATCCATCCTGCTCCTCAGACAGATCTCTTAAAAGTTTCACATTCACTATATTTACTTCATATTTAAAATGTGTCTCTGCTCCAACACACCTGATTTAAATTTCATAACCTGAACTTCTGCCATGTCTTTGGAACATCTAGGAAAAGCTGGTCCACTGAGCTGAGCTGAAAGGAGGGGCAAAGTGGTTGTAAAAGCTCAGAGAGGCAAGGTGGGGCAGGACCCTTTAAAAACAAATTAAATTATCTTAAAATGAACTCTAAATTGAACAGGCAGCCAGTACAATGAGGCTGGAACAGGAGCTATGTGCTCTCTTTCATGTACCAGTTAAAAGAGTGCAGCTGCATTGTGCACCGGAGACAACACGGGCATGTTTGTGAGACATGGATTAGTCCTGTTTTAAAAGAACATGTTTCATGTTTTCCATGTGTTTCAGCTGATAGAAACTGGATTTTACCACTGAGGTGATCTACCTGTCAAGATTAAAACTCACTGTCCATTTTCACCCCAAGGTTAGTGACAGTAGGTTTTTATGTCCTGAGTCAGAGGGCTGAAGCTCTACAAAGGACAGCCCACTGGAGACCCTGGGACTAAAAAGCAAAAGCTCTTTCTACTTCATCAAGGCACTGTTGTTTAAGACTTAAAATAAACCTGGCAGTCATCGGCATAAAAATAAAAGGCACGTAAGAACAGCCCCCAAGGGAAGCAGATATAATGAAAAAAGCAGAGGCCCAAGAATTGAGCCCTGTGGGACACCACAAGAAAGGGAAACAGAGGAAGATTTAAAAATGCTTAGGCTGACTGCCAGAGTAGTGATGGGTGCAATGTTTGCCTAGCAGATGTGTCGGTAAGAGCTTTGTATAAAATTACTTAAGAGTGATGCTTGCCCTGTGAGAGCATGATAACGTGGAGGATTGACATGATACCAACATGGCTGCTACTCCTTCAAATTATCTGATAACCAAGAAGTCTTAATGTGGAGGTTTTGTTTGCTCTCAGAGGTCGGGAACATGGAATCCTCCATCAAGCTTTAGAGGGAGCGCATTGCAATCTTAATTAACCCCAAAGCACCTATTCAAGACCTTGTAGAGACCATCAATGTTCTGGATGATTTTATGTTGAAGATTTAGTCAGGTGTAAAGGAGTACTAATAAACAATTACCTCTACCACAAATTCTTATAGCTCAAGTAAACCTTTACTGCTCTTACTTGAGAATCTGAAGAACAGTGTCATATGCAGTTTACACAACTCTTTATTTACATAATGTGAGAAAGATTTACATGGTGAGGGTGACAGTCAATTCCCTCGTTTTTTATGGTTCCTAAAATTGAAACCACATGGATGATTCTGTTCAAATTTCCAAATGTTCGGCACAAACCAACAACATACGAGTATTTACGCAACAATGCAATAAGTGGAATCATGCATTGTTTTAATACCATGCATTTTTTAAATGCTTGTATAGTTTGTATTTTAACACATGAATGGATCCAGATGTTTTATTTTCTTTTTTGCTTCTCACAAGGAGAAATACAGCAACTCTTATTTGTTAGAGCCATAATGTTTCATACAAATTTTATGTGGTAACATTTCAGCATTTTAATGATTTTCTGACAATTCTTTAAATGGCTTTTCTTGTGTAATTCATTCACCTTTGCTTTTCTTGTCGCTGACTGAGTATAAACATGCTTTGTACACAAGTTGCTTTGACCACATTTAATGAATAAGCTCAGGTGCTTTGGTCAATGTTTACAGCAAATGTCTGAAATATAACTGTAACCAGTTTATGTTCTGAAGACAATCACTGACCTCGGCATCCATTGCTTTAGGTTTTCCATCCATGGCAGCATCTGTTAATCTGTTATCACACCGGGGTCGATGAAGTTAAGGTAAGGCTGAACCCATTTCAAGTCAAACTCCTTATTTCCATCTCATTTTCTGTTGATCCCTGCTGTCCAGTATAATTCCTGACTGTCCACTGTGATGTCACAAATATTGATATACACAATCTGGAAATGGTACTGGCACCTTTAGTGTTTTTTAAAAACTTCCCATTTGGTTTCCAGTGCTGAAATTTAGTTGATTATCTAGTTGTGTAATTGTTACAGAAACTGTCCAAACAGCGCAAACTTTACGACGGGGATTCAGAGAAACTTAATATCAATCAAAAATATCTAAAAGGGGTACACACACACACAAAACTTTACCCGCTGGTGACATTATTGGAAAAAGCAATACGATGAAAAAGTCTTAGAAGAAACCTCATATTTTCTTTGTGTTATTTTGTTTCCAAGGAGACAGATTTTCATGAAAATCTGAACAGATTGTAAACTAATGCACATTCCTATCTGCCTTCTACAGTCTGATTGTCACCGACTAAAAACGTGACCCATAAAGGAATCGAACAGTTGGGTCATAATTTGGTCCACTGCAGACCAAACATCTTACAGGGAGCTGGTCTGTCTAGAACAAGAACCAGAGGGAAGAGGCATCACAGAAGTGGTTTGTTATCAGGCATTTGCAGGTGGAGCCCATCATAAATGCATTAGACAGCTTTATATGGGTCACATTTACAAGGGGGATTGTTTTGTGCAATTACTGCACATTAAAACTGAAAAGAGAAACGTACAAAGCCAGAACATATTAAAGTGGATCAATTTGCATATTTTCCTTCTATTAAATCAAAAACTTAAAACATGTAATTTAAAAAAAAAACTTTATTCATCTTCCACTTCACAATACACCAAAAACAGGATGAACAGATAATTGGGATGATTTTTGATTCTGTGTTACAGTAAAGATTAAGTCTTTACTGTTTACCATTTTCCACCTAAGAGCTGTAACAATTCATTCTTAATTCTGCCAAAAGATAACATTTAATAAACTGTGAAACTGTTTTTAGGTGTCATAAGGGAGGTGATTATATTACTACTTTCACGGTAGCACGATACCAGCTGTAAACTCTTCCAAAAAATATGTCAACACTGCACTGTACAAAGGGCTGGAAGAGCTCAGCGCAGGAACAGAGTTTGAATGTTGCAGGATTCATGTTTATCAGTGAAAAACTAACTGGAGGTACGTCAGCCAGGCAGGAATTAAACATCTTCAGAGTTTACTTCTTTCCCGACTTCTTGATCCCGCCGCCGGCTGCAGGGAAGAGTAAACAGATACAACATGGTAAAGAAAACGGTAAATATGACTGAGCTACAACTGGGGCTGATTTATGTTTATAAAATGAATAAAACGATTTTCTATCAAATTAGAGGCAACATTGGCCTTCTACATGCTGTTGCATTTGCTATATATTTGCTACTGCATGCAAGATGGGTGCAGTATGATTCTCCATATGTTCTGTAAAACCTTAGAGAACCATGCATCAGGCCCAGAATAAGACTATAACAAACCACCATGAGATCCTGAGGTGAAAACAGAATTACTCGTAATCCCATCATAAGGTACTGTATTGATCTCTGTGTGGTTATATATATAAAACCCAGACAAGGGCAATAAAAAACTATCATAGTAAAACCGCATCAAGCATATCTGAATTCTCAGATTCCCAGATTCAAAAAATAAAACATATTTAAAAGGAAATCTGAGGAACTGGTTTATATGCCACTACTGTCTGCTTCTTAAACAAACTGCAGCATGGCCTGCACTTGTACAGCTCTTTATCAAGTCCCCAGAGATCCCAAAGCGCTTTACACTACAATCAGTCATCCACACATTCACACTGTCAGCTACTTCTCTGGTCTCACTTAAAGGTCCTTTTCCAGATGCTTTGGCCTTCAATGCCTCCATGGCCTTCTGTTCTTCCTTCTGCTTCTGCTTGAAGGCAACCTCATCCTGCAGGCATACATTCCTTTTAATCCACAAGCAACATTTTTTGTTTAACTGCTTTCCTAGTGACACATTAATGATAAAATGCTAATATCTCCCAGTGAATCCACCTTGACATCAGACACTTTGATGTTTGAAAGTACTGTGTCTCTTCAAGTTTGATGAGAAGAAAATAAATGTTTTCTAGAGTAGAAGATATCATGTTGCCACATCTTCTAACTTAAGCTGTGAAAGAATAATCAATACTGATTAAATGCCACTTACGTCATCCATTTCCTTGTTTTGTTTCTTAGGCGCCTTGAGTGGTTTCTTTTTGCCTCCTGAAAAAATGAAACAAATAAATAAAAATAATCACAGAACATTTCTGCCACTCCATCTTTAGTAAGTACTACTGGACCTGTTGAAAGCAACACTTCCAATAGTATTTGTGATTTTATTATTTTACAATATCCTCATATTTAATAAACTAAAATATAGTAAATTTACTCTTACAAAAGTACAACAACAAACACACAACCTGGAGACTTCTCCAGCCTTTATGATACCGGTATATTATCAGGATTACCTATATTCTCACATTAGATATATTATAGCATTTTCTTGAAGATGTTTTAGACCATTGATGGGTATTTCAAAGCGGTGGCATCAAGTTCATGACTGAAACTCGTTCAATGTCTGCAGATATTTCCTGTCTTATAGTCATGCAAAAAACAAAAATAAACACATTTTGCTTCCATTGGTTTTAAAAAAGGAAAAACCTCTAATCAAAGCACTTGATTAACTTATCAACAGCCTAATGTTCATCATTCTGGGAACAGTTGAAGGGCTTTTCCTCACAATTTGACGTCCATCATTCTAGAGAAAGAGACTGAATGCTGGTTAGCATGCACCTTCTCATCAGTTCATACCTTTGTGGTTTTGGTTGTTTCATTTTGATTTCTCTTAATAATTAACAAAAACAGGTACAACAATAAACCGATAAGCAAAGGTTTAAATACATGGGTATGAAATGGTTTGTTTACAGGTACAAGATGATAGTCTGACAAGGAGAAATGAAAATGTGTAAATACAATATGGTAATATGAGCTAGCAAAGAAGGAAATGGACTTGCAGCCAAGAGATCAATGCTAGCCAATTCACCCCAAGGCCAGATCATGCATTGCTAATAGAAATAAAAGAATAAAACAAGAGCTTCATCTCAGACAATACAGGCTGCAAAAGGTCACGACAGACCAGTAATAAAAAGACTGAAAAAGTATGTCTTGTTTGGGAAGGTTGAAGGAGAAAGCCTCTTCTATCTATAAAGATATGCCAGCATGATTTAGGTTTGCAAAGCTCCATCTGGAATAACCATAAAACCTCAGCGTCCTTTAGACGGATAAGACCAAGGAGACCAAAATCCAAACAGTACATCAGCACCCAGACGCCTCAAAACAACTGTCAGCCACGATGGAGAAATTATTATTTGGACCTGAAATATTTCAATAGCTGAGTCGATTGTGAACTCCTCTGTATACAGGAGTATTTTAGAGTAAAATTGGCGGATGACAGCAGAAGCCTGGCCAAAACTAGGTCATCAAGAGGACAATGATCCCAAAAATAACAGCAAACCTAAAGTAGAATGGCTAAAAAAGAAAGCTTTCACAGTTATGTCATGGCCAAGTCAAAGTCCAGATCTCAGTCGGTTTGAAATGCCCTGGTGGGACCTAAACAGAGCTGCACTAAAATGAATGTCTGCGGACCTCAATTAAATGAAGCACAGTTAGAAACTCAGGATAACACTGCTAAAAGGTGGTGCTACAGGCTGCAGAATCATGGTGTGCACTTGTTTTCTTTCTGATAAATATGTCTATTTCTAGATATTGAACCAAGAATTGATGATGAAGATACAGGAAAAATGTGTGTTGGCGTAAAACAGTTACTCGCGCCTGTTAGCATTTCTTAGCTTCCTGCTGACAGTGAAGTGCGCGGCACCAAAGATAAAAAGGTTATTAAAGTCAGAAATTCACCATATATAAGTGTAATACAAGAAAAAGTCTCACCTTCTCTACCAGACATGTTTAAATATCAGTTAAAAACTGAAATGAACGACAATCTACTGCAATTGTGTCTTGTTATCGACTTAATCCGCGCTGGTAGGACCCCGGAAGAACCGCCGGAAATAGGATCCTTATCATGTGCCTGAACAAAAAAAACCTACTTGGTGCTAGCTGCCTCACCAAACATCAGGATAACTTGAACTAAAGAAAGTTTATTCCGCGAAACTAAATGCTATAACCGTTTTAACGGAAACAGGTATATTTATTTCAATACCTTTCTCTATAATCTGAATTATAACAGATCTTTTCTTCAGTTTTCTAACGGGGTTAATGTTAGCAATGTAAAGCTATTTAGAAATGAAACAGAAAACAATGATAGAGAAAATTTGAGTTTCATTTGAATAATAATCACAGCGTGTCCTTTAGTATGTGATGTAAATGTGATGTAGTCAGAGTATCATAGTGATGTATATATTTAATGCTTTGCTTTCAGTGAGGGTAGAGGCAGGGGTCTGCTGAAAGTCACCACCCTCCTGTGTTTACACATTCACTGGCTTTTCTGCAACATTGAAAAAGATCAGAAGAAATTAATATATCTGGAAATTGAGTTTTCTTTGATTTGTTTTAGATTATTAATAATTAAAAAATTATTAATAACATATGTCCTAGGCACATTTATATCAGAATCAGAATAAACTGTATTGGCCAGGTTTGTGTACACAAACAATAAATTTGACTTGGGTTTCCTTAGCTTACTAACGTCTATAAATATGTAAACCTTAGAGAACATAAAAAGTATGGATAAAGTCTATGAAACATTTTTATTTATTGTATTTGACTTGATTTGCTTGCATCTAAAAGACAACAATATTTCTGATTTTAAAAGCATTTACTTAGAATTTCTTTGTTTTTCAGAGTTTTTGTGTTGGCCCTAAAGCTGCTGTGAGAGTTACAAACCTCCACCCCAGACTGCTAACATTACCAATGAGGTAAGTCAGTTTAGTATAAATTACAGGAGAGGTTTGAAGCTAATTCCTCTACTTTGCCAAGACGTATTGTAACCTACACAAATATTGTTATTTTGTTGTTTTTAGATTATTTAGCAGAATCATTTGATGAACTTTGATTTACAGTAAATAACTTTATTGAAACTGGATTCATTATACTAGAGAAACATATACAGAAAATCTAAAAGACAATCATAGAAACATTTGTGTCGAAGCCACAACGTTTGGACATGACCTTGTTTAAAGATACCCATCTGAAGTGAATGAATTAAGCAAGTTTTACTCTCTCAGGTACAGAGGAGCTCAGATCTATCTCTGGGCTCAAGGCTCATGCTGTCTGTCTCGGCACTACCTGCCAGGCAGAATCGCTCAGGTTCTATCCTACAGCACTGAACCGCCCTCTCGACCTCATCCACCCACTAACCGTTCCCCTCCTGAGCAGGGTACAGCTGACGTGGTGAAGGAACGCACCCTGTCTGCCCTGCAGGTATAAAAATATCCCTTTTTAGACTTAAATACAGCAGTTGTCCAGATTACGGATGGCAGTACTAACATACCAAATAAGACTGCATTATTAAAGTTGCATTTCACTGTTTATTTTAATTAAAACAGCCTTTAAAAACCAGTATTTCCTCCTTTTTTGTCCCATCAGCATGCAGGAGACCTGGGACGGCAGTGGAGTCAGAGGTCGGCAAAGACCGCCACCGTCACAGTGAACTACTGGTGGGGGAAATACGAGGAGTTTGTAGGGCTAAACGAAGTCCGCGAGGCTCAAACCAAAGTCACTCAGGTCAGGAGACGGAGAGAATGGTCATTGCCTTTAAGTTGTTGAATTAGTCTGCATTGATGTGCTGAGTAAAGACAGAGAAAGATCTTTAAACTGAATCCACACCCTAAATATGCTTGTTTTTTTTAACTCCAACAACCAAAAATGTATGACAGCTGTATATTTGTTCAGGCTGAAGCAGCGTTCATGGTGGCCAGAGGGATTGTGCGTGAGGCGCACACAAGCCTGGAGGCCCTGCAGGGCCGCCTGAAGGAGGTCAGAGACCGGCTGGACAGAGTCTCCAGGGAGGAGCCTCACTACCTGGAGCTGGCCACGATGGAGCACAAGCTGCTGCAGGTTAGCTCGGAAAGACAGCCAGTGTTAAAACTGTTGGTTCGGCTCGTACAGAGTTTCCGATTTGGTGTTGAAACTGTTGGAGAGTCTCTTCTACAAGGACAATTGTAAAATAAGCTTTAGATTCGAAGTTTTCTAAGTGGTCAAACTTTCTCAACAAGAAAATACATTTTTAGCTTTGATTTTTCAAAAGATTCAGAACAATACCAAGAAAAAACCTTTGAAGTCAAAGCAGAATAAATCAGGACCTCAGACAGTGGAGCAGAACTTGTTGCAGTAAGAGTCTTTATTGTGCAAACATGCAGAGCTTACCTGGAGAAACTGATTCTTCAGAAAAATATCTTTCAAGGGATCTTTCACTTGTAACAAAGCTCCACCCATCTCTTACACTTCAATGTGGCTTTCAGACACAATGCAACATATGCTGAGCTTGCGAAGCTGAACCCTGTGGAGCTGGACTGAAAACGGCACCAATGATACTGAGCTCTGTTCATTCACTGCAGAGTACAGCACAAAAGGCCAAATTGTACCCTGCGAAGAGTAGATAATTGGCAGCTTCATGTGCAAAGCTGCAGTGCCGTCAGATATGATGATGTATTTTTCTTGTGCTAAAAACAACATTAAATCTAAACCTGTTATAGTGAGACAGAGAGGAAGAGACGCCATGATCCAGACAGCAGTGTAGTGCTTGTAAAGGAGCTCTGTGTTCACTATGACAGGCTGTTTTCTACTGTTTCTGTTGGCTGTGCGTATAAGTCACAGTGCACCATGAATATATATTGAGGATAATACAAATAGCAGATATCAATTAGTGGCACTAATTAGTCCTATTTTAGTAATATTCATTTGTATTTCACATCTAGATTGGGACTGAGTTCACTTTACAGCCTATTGAGTACTTATACAAAAAACTGTGACAATGTACCCTTTAGTTGTGGCAGTAGCATCTGTTAAAAATGAAGCCACTAACCGCTTGTCTTTTCTCCTGACCGCAGGAGGAACGGCGTCTCCGGACTGCGTACGAGAACGCAGAGAGTTCGGAGAGGGAAAAGTTTGCCTTGTTTTCAGCAGCAGTCAGGGAGAGTCACGAGAAGGAGAGGACGAGAGCGGAGCGCACCAAGAACTGGTCCGTCATTGGCTCTGTGCTTGGAGCCCTAATCGGGGTCATGGGGTCAACGTACATCAACCGTGTTCGCCTTCAGGTAGAATGAGAAGCTGACAGACTCTGTGCTCACTGACTGAGCGGAAGGAGGCTGAATTTCACACCTGCAGCCCTAAATATTGTAAAATGGGTACAGAAAGTAGACGAGGGAGCTTCTGGATGGTTATAATGGCAGCTTTAAACAGATTAAAGTAACAGAGGGCACTAAGGCTGTGATGTATTGAGTACTGTTGATGCCTTATCCATGATGGGTTACTGCTATCTACTGGAAAGAGTAGGTACATCCACCAATTGGAGCCGACTGAGGCAAAAGGAATATAATAAATGATACGCTGCTTCACTGCCACACTGAGACCATGTCTCAGTGTGATAAATGTACTAGTAGTATAGGTTGGAGTAATACGCAGACTACTTCAACACATCAATACTTCCAACAGATCAGCTCTAAAATGACACCAGATGTTTTTATGTAAAAGATTTTACTTAAAGAAGAAAACAAAAACACCAATAATACAGATTACGAGTTGAGTACAGTCTGTTACTTTAGCACCATATTTACCCAAAATCCCCGGGTCAGGATCCTGTTCTGATAATTGAGATTGTATTGAAACATTCATGGTAAATATTGCTCTCGTTTTCACATAAAGCTGCCTTCAAGTTACATGCAGCACTGGTTAGAAGCTTTATGCAGTTTTTATTATAATGATTCTCATATTAAGCTTTGGGTTTCTAACGATACACCTGGACTGTTCTGTTTTTCAGGGTGGACTGATAATACAATCATGTTCGACTTGTTGCACATGACTGACTTTATTAGTCACGGATTACCTCTAATCACCCTTCCCTCACTAATATTTGGGTAGATGTGGCAGAGCCGTCATCAAGCTTCTGGCACCATTTTGACCATCTTCCTCATGGAATCTGTTGGTTCTGACTTACCAGTTGGTTTCCTGGCTCATCCTGGACTTTTAGTTCACAAATTTTCATCACAGTTGAGGTCTGGGCCGTTCCAGGAGTTCTTGGTACTCTGGTTTATTCACTCAACACAGGTTCTGATGTGTGCTTGGGATAACTGTCCTGCTAAAACACCCAACTGTGTCAAAGTTTTAACCATCAGTGGTTAAGGCCCAAAGTATTCATACCCTTAACAGATTTAGATTTAAAATAATTTTTATTCAACTAATAAATCTGTTTCTAATAGGAATTTAAACCAAAGATAAACCTATAATGAAGTCCGAGGCCATGGTTCTTGACCGGAAAAGGGTGGCTTGTCCTCTTCAGGTTGGAGGGGAGTTCCTGCCTCAAGTGGAGGAGTTCAAGTATCTCGGGGTCTTGTTCACGAGTGACGGAAGAATGGAGCGGGAGATCGACAGACGGATCGGTGCAGCTGCCACAGTAATGGGGGCGCTGTGCCGGTCTGATTTACCAGTCGGTCTACGTTCCTACCCTCACCTATGGCCATGAACTTTGGGTCATGACCAAAAGAACGAGATCCTGGATACAAGCGGCTGAAATGAGCTTCCTCCGTAGGGTGGCCGGGCACTCCCTTAGAGATAGGGTGAGGAGCTCGGCCATCCGGGAGGAGCTCGGAGTAGAGCCGCTGCTCCTCCACATCGAGAGGAGCCAGTTGAGGTGGCTCAGGCATCTATACCGGATGCCTCCTGGACGCCTTCCTCTGGAGGTGTTCCAGGCACGTCCCACCGGGAGGAGGCCCAGGACACGCTGGAGGGACTATGTCTCTCGGCTGGCCTGGGAACTCCTTGGGCTCCACCCGGAGGAGCTGGAGGAGGTGTCTGGGAAGAGGGACGTCTTGGTGTCTGTACTGAGTTGAATAAAAGTATTTATACCAGACTTAGTTTGATGATTTATCTCTGGTGAAGAGCTCCAAGTCTTTGATTGGATGGCCTCCTGGGCATCACCCTAATCTTTAGCTCCCTCTACATATCGTCCATCAGATTTAATGCGAGTCTCTGAATGGGTCACTTTAAAACATGAATGTAACCTACAGCCAGAGGAAACACGTTGGTAACAATAAAGGATTAATTTCAACCTAAATCTGCCAGGGCTGTGAATAATTAACGGTACTGAAATGAGTAAAACCGGCTAACATGAATCTTATAAAATTAATTTGACCACAACCTTATTGAACACTTGTGGACCAAACTTAAAGTGGGCTCCATGCAAAGAAACCAGCCGGTTCAAAGGAACAGAATAAATTCTGCCTGACAGAATAGTCAAATATCCACAAAACGTCTCAGAAGAGATTTTAAACAAATATTACTAGGGTAATATGTATATATTTGAGCCTGTGTGTATCATTTTGACCCTATAAATTTGACACTATGTGGATTATGTCTTTTTGTCTCTGCAGGAGTTGAAGAATCTTCTTCTGGAGGCTCAGAAAGGTCCAGAGAGCCTCCAGGAGGCCCTCAAAGTCCAGGCCGGAAATCATCGCTCCCAGCAGGACGAACTCCGGGTACTCATTGACAGCCTCAGGGTCACTCTGACCGAAGCCTTCACAGAGAGGAACAGCGCCCCCCAGGGGAAAGAAATACCAACCACAGCTTCACCTGCTTTTTCTTTTTCTGCCTTTAAAGACCTTCAGGTCCACAACCAGAAGACAGAGTCCCTGCTGGAATCCCTCCCAGCTCAACTGGGTCAGCTCCAGCAGGGCGTCGGCAAGGTTGAGGGTCAGCTGCTAACAGTGAGGAAGCTGCTGGAGACCAAACCGACAGCTGAACCACAGACCCAAACACAAGCTGGTGGCTTGCAGAAACCAGAGGCAGTGGACCAGTGGCGGTCCGAGACAGTGGTGAGAGGTCTGGAGGAAACCAAGAGGATGCTGGGAGAAGGAATCAGGACAAACACTGTTTATAACGCGGTGTTTACCTACACCGCCGCCGCCATTACCATCTCTGCTGTGTACCTTCTGCTCAGAGGATCTGGTTAAACTGGATCAGGACTGCAGACTGAGCAGATTTTATAACTCTAACAGACACTGGGAATAAAAATATCAATTAATTATAATACTGACATCAGCTTCCTGAATAAACTGGGTACAGGCGTTCATTTAAGTTTATCATCTGCTGGTTGCTGCCAACAGAGAGAGGCTAGACAAAGCATCAGTTGCTTTGATCCCTCGTAGTAACTGGAGTACTCAGACATGCAGGTATGGTATTTATCATGTCCAATCACTGATTATAATAGTGGCCATGACATCATCCATCAAAGCTGATGGAAAAATCTGCAAATTTCTAGGGAAATATCTGATCTTTGACAAAAATATCAAATCTGTGCTCTACTGCTGCTTTTAGAAAGTTAACTCATTGTTTTGCTTTTTTGACCCACTGATTGAGACATTTTGCCCATTGTAATAATATTAAATTGGATTCTGCCTGTCACTCATCTGTCATCAGTCCCTGCTGACAAACACTAAAAAAATAGCCATTAAGATCTGATCAAATCCCCAGGAAATGCTTCCCTCTTAACCTGCTGCCCAGGACAATCTACCTGAGGAACAGTTTTGAATCGACAAATCACTGATTTTAGGGTTTATTTAAAGAATAACTGCTCGACTCATTGGTATATTCCCAGTTAATCCAGTACCAAAGGAAATGTTTAACTGGACACAGCTTTTAAACCATCAGCTTTGGGAGAAGTTCATGAGCTCCAATGGACCAACATCTTAACTGGAGACAAACTACTATAGTCTCCTCAAAAACCTCTAGAGGGACATTAAATTGTATTCATTCTTACTTGAAACTGTGGATAAAAGTTTTTTGGCCCCATATATATTCATGTTTCAGAGGCTGTTTGCTGCAGTAGAACCTCTCAGATCCTGGAGTACTTGAACTTGTGAAATGTCTCTGATATTGTGCACTGGTAACCTGTCTAAATTAAAAGGTTGAATGGCAAAGCTGACTTTATGTCAGGAAATTGTCTTCTGTTCAAAACCCTACATGGCTAATCAGTTCCAGGAGCAACCAGCAGAGGGCAGCATCTTGTAAAGAAGAAACACATTGTCACATTTTATATTCAAGCAAATTAATCTGGTTTATTCATTTTCTTTACCCAGTGTTGAAATGGAAAATTCAAGCCGTATCGCAGACAAAGAGTCACCATCAAACTATGTTTGGCACAATATTATCGGCTTATGTACAGCACTCACACAAGAATTCACACCTCTTAAACCTTATGATATTTTGTCACTTTACAACCACATACTAAATATCACTTCTTATGGCTTTCTTTCAGCTATGGTTTTCTTTGTGCCTCCATAAAGGCAAAAAATATGGAGAGCATGATAGATTCTAATAGATTCTTCCTCTTGAGCAGTGGATTTCTGCAGCTCCTCCAGAGTTACCATGAACCTGGCGGTTGCTTCTCTCCCTGACATGCTGTGTTCCTTGGTCTTCAAGATGCTGTTTGTTCACTAATGTTCTCTGAGGCCAGAAACAGAACAGCTGCATTTATACTAAGAATAAATTACACATGGACGGAACGAGGCCGGCTTTGCGCAAGGGCAAGAGGGGGCAATGCCCCCCCAAACAAATGTCTGGCCCCCTCAAATCAACTCTGAATCACACAAGCACAACCCGCCGCCTTGCCTCTCCATTCTCCTCCTACACTTAAGGACGAAACACAGTCACGCTTACTTGACTCCACGGACGTCCACCGGACTCAATAGGAAGCAGCAAACAAAAAATGATGAATAAATAAGAAAATGTTACTTAGATGTCACCACATGAAAGTGTGGTGAGTTATAAAGATATTGGTAATAGTTTATTAGTTATTAGTGTTATGTTTCAACTCTGTCAGAAAACAAATAATGTACAATGTTTTCTCACCTGATTCAGTGAGTCTCTTGATTACAATGCATAGCAGAACATTGATTTATTTCATTTACAAGTTTTGCAGCATAATTCTAAGAAACGGGAGGCTACAAAAGCATAAATATATCCTGTTTTTATTCTAATTTTATAAATAAATGTGACAACGGATGCCCTTTTTTCGGCTTAAGCACCCGGCTCCATAAATGTCTGGTCTGGTTTTAGCTTTCTGGAAATCTTTTGTATTTTCCTCTTCAGCATGATGCTGTCTCTCAACATCAAGTCAAAGCTTAACAAAGTAAAGGCAGCACCTCTGTGTGTTTTAGATGAACTCTTAACAGCATTTTGGGCTTTTACAATTGACCTGTAAAATTTCACAGTGACAATTGATTAAACAATGTCCATCACTGATGTCATGTTCAACAGCTTCTCTTTTTCAAAATAAATAAGTTATTAAGGTGTAAAAAGACAACATTTTGAGATGTGCAGGTTTTTAATTTTCTGCCACTAATGGCAACTATTTTGATATGCATAATTACTAAAAACATCCCAAATGTTGTGAAAAGTAGCCCAGATTTTAACAACACACACAAAGCTATTTTTTTCAGCCCAACATGTTCAAAAGAAGCCCAACTGGGAGAAAACCAGTGCAGTCTGGCAAATTGCACAGTAATACACAGTTTACCCCAATCCCATTAAGAAAACACAACAATAAACATGCGCATAACGTGTACCCATGATGATGCCCCCTCCACATTTCTGCCTGCCCCCTCAGATTTGCATACCTAGAACCGGCCCTCGGATGGAAGCTGTTTACTACTTAGTATGTAGCAGGTAACCGTTTAACACTGGATTTAATTTAGGTTCATCAGAGTAAAGGAGGCTGAATGCAAATGCACACCACACTTATCAGATTTTTATTTGTAGTCCATGCATCCTTTTCCAGCCACTTTGCAGTTATGTAGTATTTTGTGGTGGTCAGTGCAATAGGATCAAAATCATATATGAAATGAAAATTTAAAAAATCTTTTGTCTGTCTTTAACTCACGTTTCATGGAGCTACTGTAACTCTGAACAAACAGTTTAACTGGTTGTGATTCCTGTCTTCGCTCAGCCTGGGCTGCTCCTCTGCCGGTCCAGCAGGTCATATTCTCTGTACAGGATGTAGTCCTTCAGTCTCTCTGGCAGCGGCAAGAAGCTCATGAAGACAGGCGACCGGAGACGGAGACGGCCAAGACAACGACGGATCCGCAGGCGACAGAGATGCTGCAGGCACCGGGCGTTTTCTGGAGAGGGGAAAGAAAGAAGATCAGTGATTCTCCTTTCCTAACCGAATGTTAAGTTTCAGTTACCTTGTAGTCTGCAAATGTCTGACCACTGCTTCTGCTCCATCAGAACCACCTTCAGTTTGGAGCACAGCGTCACATGATCAACATAATCCAGCAGCACGCGAACCACAGAACCCGACAGGTGTTTCAGCCAGGAGACGGTGATGACCTCGCAGAACTGCGCAGACAGAGAAACTTTACTTGAAATGTAAATATGTGGCAGCAGGCTGCAGTCTGAGTTTAATTAAAACAGTTCCCTCTGAGTACAATACTGACTATTGATTCTAATTTAACTGTTTGGATGATAAAGACAGGATGATTCAGGAGGTTCTGTTAAGAGTTTATAAACAGTTAGTAGCTTTCCTGCAGCAGTGTCTATTAAATATTAAATATTCGTGTGCTTTGAACTTTTCCCCAGTTTGTCACATTACAATTGTAAATGTCGATGTATTTTATTAGTATTTTATGTGACAGGCCAACCAATGTGAAGTACAAGGAAAATGATACATGCTTTCCTGATATTTTATAAATAAAAAGCGTCTTCCGCTTATCCAGGACCGGGTCGCGGGGGCAGCAGACTCAGCAGAGACGCCCAGACGTCCCTCTCCCCAGACATCTCCTCCAGCTCCTCCAGGTGGAGCCCAAGGCGTTCCCAGGCCAGCCAAGAGAGATAGTCCCTCCAGCGTGTCCTGGGCCGTCCCCTGGGCCTCCTCCTGGTGGGACGTGCCTGGAACACCTCCAGAGGAAGGCGTCCAGGAGGCATCCGGTATAGATGTCTGAGCCACCTCAACTGGCTCCTCTCAATGTGGAGGAGCAGCGGCTCTACCCCGAGCTCCTCCCAGATGGCCGAGCTCCTCACCCTATCTCTAAGGGAGTGCCCGGCCACCCTACGGAGGAAGCTCATTTCAGCCGCTTGTATCCGGGATCTTGTTCTTTCGGTCATGACCCAAAGTTCACGGCCATAGGTGATGGTAGGAACGTAGACCGACCGGTAAATCGAGAGCTTCGCTTTTCGGCTCAGCTCTCTCTTCACCACAACGGACCGGAACAGTGCCCCCATTACTGTGGCAGCCACACCGATCCGTCTGTCGATCTCCCGCTCCATTCTTCCCTCACTCATGAACAAGACCCCGAGATACTTGAACTCCTCCACTTGAGGCAGGAACTCCCCTCCAACCTGAAGAGGACAACCCACCCTTTTCCGGTCGAAAACCATGGCCTCGGACCTGGAGGAGCTGATCCTCATCCCAGCTGCTTCACACTCGGCTGCGAACCGCCACAGCGCATGATGTAGGTCTTGGCTAGAGGGGGCCAGCAGGACCACATCATCTGCAAAAAGAAGAGACGAAATCCACTGGTCCCCAAACCAGACCCCCTCTGGCCCTTGGCTGCGTCTAGAAATCCTGTCCATAAAAGTTATGAACAGGACCAGTGACAAAGCGCAGCCGGAGTCCAACATGCACCGGGAACAGGTCCGACTTAGTGCCGGCAATGCGGACCAAACTTGGCTGCAGTTACACTGAAGGACTTTTGTCTCTACTCTAACCCATCCCTGGTATCTCTGGCTTTATGTTCAGGGTGGTTCTCCTGCTGGAAGGTCAACCTCACCCCAGCCTCAGGTCTTCTGCAGCCTCTAACAGGTTTTCTTTCAGAATCGTCCTGGATTTAGCTCCATCCACTTTCCCATCAACTCTGACCAGCTTCCCTGTCCCTACTGAAGGAAAGCAGTTCCACAGCATGATACTGCCACCACCATGTTTCCCTGTGGGGATGCTGTGTTTAGGATGAAGTAAAATGTGTTTAATTATGTTCTAATCTAATCTGCTGTGTCTCCTACATGGTCTGTTGTCTGTTGGTAATAGTCTGTTAGTAGCTAGTTGAGTTTTTGCAATTCATCTTAATATTGTATGTGAAATACTTAAGGTTAGTTTTTAAATAGGCCAAAACAACATTCAGAGTAGAAGAGAGTCCAACCCCTCTTAAGAAGCTGGGTTCTTGAGATTAACCCAACTATTTCTAGTCGATATCTCTCAACCTCCCGCACCAGCTCAGGCTCCTTTCCCCCCAGTGAGGTGACATTCCACGTCCCTAGAGCCAGCCTAAGCATCCGGGGATCGGGCCGCCGAGGTCTCCACCTTTGTTCACCGCCCAGTCCTCCTTGCACCGGTCCCTCACGGTTCCCCCTGCAGGCAGTGGGCCCACTGGGGGATGGCCTCGCATCTCTCGTTCGGGCTTGGCCCGGACGGGTCCCGCGAGGAGCAACCCGGCCACCAGGCACTCTCCGACGAGTCCCGACCCTGGCTCAGATGCTAAACAATATACAGGTGTTGGACAATGAAACTGAAACACCTGTCATTTTAGTGTGGGAGGTTTCATGGCTAAATTGGACCAGCCTGGTAGCCAGTCTTCATTGATTGCACATTGCACCAGTAAGAGCAGAGTGTGAAGGTTCAATTAGCAGGGTAAGAGCACAGTTTTGCTCAAAATATTGAAATGCACACAACATTATGGGTGACATAACAGAGTTCAAAAGAGGACAAATTGTTGGTGCACGTCTTGCTGGCTCATCTGTGACCAAGACAGCAAGTCTTTGTGATGTATCAAGAGCCACGGTATCCAAGGTAATGTCAGCATACCACCAAGAAGGACGAACCACATCCAACAGGATTAACTGTGGACGCAAGAGGAAGCTGTCTGAAAGGGATGTTCGGGTGCTAACCCGGATTGTATCCAAAAAACATAAAACCACGGCTGCCCAAATCACGGCAGAATTAAATGTGCACCTCAACTCTCCTGTTTCCACCAGAACTGTCCATCAGGAGCTCCACAGGGTCAATATACACGGCCGGGCTGCTATAGCCAAACCTTTGGTCACTCATGCCAATGCCAAACGTCGGTTTCAATGGTGCAAGGAGCGCAAATCTTGGGCTGTGGACAATGTGAAACATGTATTGTTCTCTGATGAGTCCACCTTTACTGTTTTCCCCACATCCGGGAGAGTTACGGTGTGGAGAAGCCCCAAAGAAGCGTACCACCCAGACTGTTGCATGCCCAGAGTGAAGCATGGGGGTGGATCAGTGATGGTTTGGGCTGCCATATCATGGCCTTCTCTTGGCCCAATACTTGTGCTAGATGGGTGCGTCACTGCCAAGGACTACCGAACCATTCTTGAGGACCATGTGCATCCAATGGTTCAAACATTGTATCCTGAAGGTGGTGCCGTGTATCAGGATGACAATGCACCAATACACACAGCAAGACTGGTGAAAGATTGGTTTGATGAACATGAAAGTGAAGTTGAACATCTCCCATGGCCTGTACAGTCACCAGATCTAAATATTATTGAGCCACTTTGAGATGTTTTGGAGGAGCGAGTCAGGAAACGTTTTCCTCCACCAGTATCACGTAGTGACCTGGCCACTATCCTGCAAGAAGAATGGCTTAAAATCCCTCTGACCACTGTGCAGGACTTGTATATGTCATTCCCAAGATGAATTGATGCTGTATTGGCTGCAAAAGGAGGTCCTACACCATACTAATAAATTATTGTGGTCTGAAACCAGGTGTTTCAGTTTCATTGTCCAACCCCTGCATATTGGAGATAATGACTCTCAACACACCATCCACACAGTGAAACATGGTGGGGGCAGCATCATGCTGCGGCGATGGTTTCCTTCAGCAGGGATAGGGAAGCTGGTCAGTGTTTATGGGAAGGTTGATGGTGCTAAATCCAGGACAATCCTGGTGGAAGCAGGACAGCAACCCCAAACATACAGCTGGAGCTACAATGGATGGTTTAGATCAAAGCATGTTCGTGTTCATGTTAGAATGGCCTAGTCAAAGTCCAGTCTATCACAGGGCAACACAGAGATACACAGGACAAACAATCATGCACACACACTAATACCTAAGGGAAATTTAGAGAGTAACAGTTATGTTTTTGGACTCTGGGAGGAAGTAGGAGTATCTAGAGAAAATCCACCCATGCATGGAGAAAACATGCAAACTCCATGAAGAAAGACCCCAGGCCAGGATTTAAATACAGGACCTTCTTGCTGCAGGGCAACAGCACCAATTGGAAACCCAAAACCAAAGTCAGATGAAAAAAAAAAAGAAAACGGTTAACAATACCTCAACACTGTACAGATGTAAATTAAGACGTAATAATTTATCTGCCCAGAACATGAAGCCAGCTTATAATAAAGGGCAATATTGATTCTCCTTCTAAAGCTTTTTTGTTACCAAGGTATCTTTGATCACAGCACAGGTCCATCCCTCATAGTCCTCAGGGATGTGGGAGCTGTTGCCATAAGGACAATCAAAGCAGCGCTCCACGTTGTAACCATAGGTACACAGCATCCTGAGAACAACCTAACGCACAGAAAAACATCTTGATCACAATTCATTAAGACATTTATTCCAGTTAATAACAGTTTTCTCCAACTACCTCGTCTTTGAGAGCGTACTGCAGCGCAGAGGGGAAATGTGTGGTGTTTATTCTGCTGTAGTAGTTCACGTTGGCTCCGTATTGCAGCAACAAGTTGATCAGATCGTAGTTGCCCAGACAGAGTGCAACCTTAAAAAAAAAAGACAATAATCTACATGTTGTGTTTGGAAGGAGAGACAATTGTCATTGAAGTCAAGCAGGTAGTTGGAGGTAGATAAAGCCAGTTTCTATCTGACTGCACAGCCAATACAAGGTCTAGTCTACCGGAGTGTGAACACACCAAGGCCTTGAGACTCAAAGGAAAACTACATCCCTTAGAGTCAAAAAGAATAAAACTGAAAATCCATAGAGCAGCTATCTTTTTATCCATATCTGACATAATAAGCAAACGTGTTGCTTTTAAGGACGCTCCCCTGACATTTTTAATGCTCTGTTAATCCTACAACAGGCACAGGGTTACCTGCAGACATTTAACTGGGTCTTGGTTGGCCATGGCTCCGGCCTCCAGCAGTAGCCTCACCGATGCCATGTCATTATTGGAAACGGCAAAGAAGAGAGCGGACTTCCTCTCGTCATCGTAGCTCCGGCGGATCCAGGGATGGAGCATGTAGTTGGGGTCATAACCCGCATCCAGCAAGGCCTGATGGGAGTGGTGAGAGGAAACATTTTTGCTCACCAGATTTCATGATGAAAATGAGAAAAACTCTTATTTTTAGCATCAGAACCTTAACATGTCAGGACATAATAACTTTTTTCCAAAGTTTAATCTGAGCAGGATTGTTGATTCATTGCAGAAATGTTTAAACTGTATCTGACCTCAAATCTAACACTTCTGTTAATAATCTGCAAAGCCCAGAATGTCTGCGCCACCCTGTTGCAGACAAACACACACCTTGATGCAATCTGTGTGTGCCTCTGCAGCCGCTGAATGAAGAGGACTGATCCCGCTGTCATTTACATCTCCCATACTGGTGACGGGCAGCAGCAGCTTCAGGGACCTCAGAAACAAACACGTTTATATTTCTTTATTGAAGCCACTTTAATCTTAACAACTAGACACCTTGTCTGAGGCATCCAGGTTGGAAAATATGCCAAATTCCTAACTCAGATTTCTCCTTCGAAGTCTTTAAAGTTTCCAAACTAAAAGTTGGAAATTCTGATTTCTTATTTATACATGAAAGGAGTCTACAACCAGCACATAATAGAACTGGTTTTGGATTATGATGTTTAAAGCTCCTGAAGTATCCAGCAGCTGAGAAATTGGGTATTACATTTAGTACTTTTATGAATATCTATACTATAGATTCATAATTCTTTCATATTTTCTGTTATGTTTTGTTTGCCATTGTTGTTGTTTCCCTGGTGTCCCCTTATTAATGTCCTCTGTGTCCTTGTCATCCTTGTCTCCTTTGGCCTTGCTTTTTGTATTAGCGGCCGGAACCAGATGCAGCCTGACGGGTCAACAGTTTAATAAAGTCAACTTTGCAACTGAGGGTATATCTCATTTTCAACTAGTTCCACTGTACTGCCTAAGCTGCCAGAGCAAGACACGAAAAGAAAAAGAAAAAAGATTTTTAGAGATATTTCATGGAAAACTTTATAAAATAACATCTAAAACTATGTCACCTTGAGAAGAAAAACTGGAAAGAAAATGAAATGGAACCACATTTAATCCTTAATTTCTAATAAAGTGGTGCTTACCTTTCATGAACGTTGAAACAGGAGTGAGGTACAACATAATCTAGTTTTTATTTCTCAGACATGTATGTACCTGCTTTAACTAGACACATACCAGTATTGTCCTTTCAATAAAAGGGCAAATGAGGTAAAACACGCACTGAAGATGTCCTCTGTGTGAGGCCCGGTGGATCGGCAGGTGTCCGGTGTGATTGGAGACGTTGGCGTCGGCTCCGTATTCCAGCAGCAGGCTGATGACAGCCGCGTTTCCTGAAGCTGACGCTTCGTACAACACGGAGGCCTCATCGTGTGCCTGAGAGAAGATGTCTGCTCCTGCAGGACAGATAACATTTTATTTGGACCTATTTCCACATGAGTCTAAGAGGCATCATTTCCTGCTTGTTGGAGCAAAGTGGTATTAGAAGGTTATCCTGTCAGAAACCTGAATATTCTACTTTATTTCAGTCATTGCAATGTTTCTATTTTACTATTATCTCCCATCACAAAACAACACGATCGTATGGAAGCTCCTATCCGCCAGCTGAATGGCAGTTAATGAAGCAAGGTGTGTCATAATCAGGAGTCTGTACAAAATATTGCAAATTTGTCGTGATAATGTCACGGTATGCAGCATGCATACAGAGGGAGCAGAACCAGGCTCCATTCCTGAAATAAATTTGATGACACTTGTTGTTTAATGCAGCACAGAAACACTTTAGAAGGTAAAGAGGTTGCAAAGACATTAGGAAACTTTAATTAATTTGTTGTTACAAATGTTGACCAGAAGAAGTTTTTGTTAAACGAATCACATTTTTTTCCAGTATGTGAATTTCTATTCAGGAGGCATTTTTGCATAGTTGCTCTGTTGAAGGTCCTGGGTTTGAATCCTAGCCTGGGGTCTGTCTGCATGGAGGTTGCCTGTTGTCTCTGTGCATGGGTGGGTTCTCTCCTGGTACTCTGTCTTCCTTCCAGAAGCATGACTGGTATGTTTATTGGTCTCTGAATTGTGTGAGTGCATGGTTATCTGTCCTGTGTGTTTCTGTGTTGTCCTGTAATGGACTGGCGACCCGTCCAGGGTGTACCCCGCTTCTCGGCCCGAAGACCGCTGGAGATAGGCTCCAGCCCTGTGACCCCTGCAAGGATAAGTGGGTAAAGACAATGGTTGGATGGAAATCTACGCATTATCTGGGGTTTATGTTAACTATAAACCCAAAGCAGAAAAACATCAACAATGTTTAATCTTTATTTATACAAGTCATATTGTTACTGCAAATTCACAAACATTATAGCATATTAAATGTTTTTCTAGCGTCAAGCAGCCCTACTTTGTATCTATTTACCTTGGAAGCCAAAATTATGGATTTCAAATAATTTTTTATCTCATAGACATTCCATGTTTTATTTTACTTCTTTCAAATGGAGGAAATTAGCATCTATACCATACAAACATATGAGCAGCCCTACTTCAATATTTCTACAAAACAAACCAGAGAACAAAATGTTATAAATGACCATTCAGCTGAGACTCCACCACAGGTAAAAAACAGAGAACATTATGTCAGCCCACTGGAGTTCTGACAGATGTGTATTTTGGACCCCTCTGAGATCAGTCTGGATATATTTCCTGATTTTCCTGGTATTTGCTGAGGATTTGGACACAGCAGCGTGTTGGGTTTTTATAATAGAAAAGGGGTAAAACTAAGCTAGCTTCAGAACGTTGATTTCTACAACTAAACATCAGACAAGTAAATATACTTTAAGGGTAACTGATTCTGTAGACACTGTTTCACATGTTGGTTTGAGTGTCAGAACATTAAATTAATAAAACCATTATTGCTTAAATTAAACCAACTTAAATCTCCCCAGTAGTTTTTTTAAAATTAGTTCTCCCATCAGAACAATACATTTGTTAGAAATAAGAGCGAGGTTGACTTGAGGGAGAACACCAAACATGTTAATTTTATGTTGTTCCCAAGCTATCCAGGCTAATTAATGTATATCTCTATCGTCTCTGGATGTCTTACATCTGCCTCACCTTTCCTTAGGAGGATCTCCACCACCTCCAGGTGTCCTCCCTGAGCAGCCAGGGCCAGCGGTGTGAAGCCGTAGTTGCTGCGGGGGTCTGGCCGTGCTCCGGCCTCCAGCAGCAGCTTCACCAGCTCCACGTTGCCCGCCCGTGAGGCCTCGTGAAGCGGGCGCCGTCCGTGGCAGCCCGCCTGGTTCACACTGGAGCCACGGAGGAGCAGCAGCTTCACCAGGTCAGTCCGGTCTGAACGGATCGCTGAAGGCAGACAGAGATGGGATGGAACAGACCTGAATGACAGATCACCTCCTCCAGTCTGCAGACGTTAAATCTCTTCCTGCTTATCTGTTGTTAATCCTTATTTAGTATTTTCACCCCACATTAGAAACATAAACTTCACAGTGAAGTGGAAGGAAAATAAAACGTGATTTGCATTTTTTTTTTTTTTTACATAAGGAAACTTCTGAAAGGTGCAGCATGCAGTTACATTTATCGATCTCAGTCAATACTTTCTAGAACCACCTTTGGCTGCAGTTACACTGAAGGACTTTTGTCTCTACTCTAACCCATCCCTGGTATCTCTGGCTTTATGTTCAGGATGGTTCTCCTGCTGGAAGGTCAACCTCACCCCAGCCTCAGGTCTTCTGCAGCCTCTAACAGGTTTTCTTTCAGAATCGTCCTGGATTTAGCTCCATCCACTTTCCCATCAACTCTGACCAGCTTCCCTGTCCCTACTGAAGGAAAGCAGTTCCACAGCATGATACTGCCACCACCATGTTTCCCTGTGGGGATGCTGTGTTTAGGATGAAGTAAAATGTGTTTAATTATGTTCTAATCTAATCTGCTGTGTCTCCTACATGGTCTGTTGTCTGTTGGTAATAGTCTGTTAGTAGCTAGTTGAGTTTTTGCAACTCATCTTAATATTGTATGTGAAATACTTAAGGTTAGTTTTTAAATAGGCCAAAACAACATCAGAAATAAGCTTCTTTACTAATAGGCTTTGTTTCTTTCTTGTTTCCTCTGCACCATCAGCAGTTCTTATATAATAAATTGGAAATAGGCCTACACTAATTTCCCAGCAGGCCAATGGTATAAAGTCATACTGCACCGTTTTAAAGCTTCACCGTAGAAACAGAGGAAACGCTGCCTGATGAACTGGGTTTTACCTCACCTACAAACAGCGGGGAGTCCTTGTCTTGGTCCTGGGAGTCCGGCTGGGCTCCGTGTTCCAGGAGGAACGAGGCATTTTCTATCAGATCCCGTTCTACTGCCAGGAAGAGGGGCGTCTGGCCCCGAGGAGTTCGACACTCCAGAGAGTCTGGGCCTGAAGCTGGAGAACAGGTGAACCTTTTATGAACCCAGTACCTCACTCCCGATACTCATCACCGGATAAATAAATGATTAAACTGCAGCCTTCATATTCATCAGCACCCGTGGTAGTAAAAAAGCAAAAAACCTTTAAATAAATTCTCTTTCATTGCAGCAGAATAAATATCCTGGTTTAAGAAATATTTTTCAAAATCAATCGTTACACAATTAATGACACTCTCACAGTTCAAGGGAGTTCCTCTAGAAGCAACTGAAGCCTTTTTTTTATAACCATTTCTTAAAGTTTATCCTAATATTGATTAACTTTGCCACTGCAAGACCACTTGCATGTTTGGATCACCAAGTCTTCATAAAAACCACTAGACGGTATCCACAAGCCAAGCCGTTGCTTGGGAGGCATTTCACAAAACGGCCTTTTTTTGTTCTACCATCACAAACAGAAAAACGTGGAGTTTGCTAAACTCTGCTGGGACTATAACTGGAACAACCGCTCCCAGGCATGAGACAAAGACTACTTTAAAAAGTTCCTCATGCTTAATGTTAAGCACATTGAATGGTATATAATGCTGTGGGCCTCTTTCTGAGCATAGCATCATGAACTTCTTAAAATTCCAGATCATTTTAAATACATCATCTGGTTTTATCTGCTTGAAAACTGAAAATAGCTATTAAGTCTTTCAGCAAGAAAAAGATCCATATAGAGCCAAAAAAACACAGAAATTGTTCAACAAGCACCAGAATCAACCTTCTTCCACAGTCCTCAGCAATAATCCTACAAACTGTAGGCTAAGCTAAAGAGCAGAGAGCATCAAAGAAGAACCAGGACTCTGGACCATCTAGAGGAATGATCAAAGATCTCTGTTAGCTTCAACTCTGTGAAATGTTCTAGGAGAAGACTAAGGGAGATCCTGCTGACAAAAGCAGCTTAAACAGAAGGGGCAGAGCCGACTCGCCCATTAGGCAATGAGGGCAAATGCTAAGGGTACCTTAGCCTCCAGGGGGCGACACAAAATTGGGAAAATCGTTAACCAATATAATCATATTAAAACTAGTTATTACTATCAACTACTAAATTGTAAACTTAAAAAATCCAAATGTAAAGCAATATCTTACTGATATTTCTACAGAAAATCTAGGAAAGTACATTTACAGGAGAGGTTGAGAATCTAGTAGATGCAGTAATAAAACGCGCCACTAGAGGTCTCTAAAATGCTTTTCTTGCACCTAGTTTTGTTTGTAGTTGTTTGTATTTTCTGTGGCTTTTGTATATATTTGTTAAGTTATTGCATAGTGTAAATGTAGCGTATGTGTAGTTATTGTGTACAAAATGTGAGATTATTTAAATTTTAGGTTTAATGTTGTTTATTTATATTTTATTAATATTATTATTTATTCACTTATTTACAGGAATTACATTTTGTGGTAAGGCTATTTACACTGCTCAAAAAAATAAAGGGAACACTCAACTAACACATCCTAGATCTGAATGAATGAAATATTCTCATTGAATACTTTGTTCTGTATTAAGTTGAATGTGCTGACAACAAAATCACACAAAAATCATCAATAGAAATCAAATTTATTAACCAATGGAGGCCTGGATTTGGAGTCACACACAAAATTAAAGTAGAAAAACACACTAGAGGCTGATCCAACTTTGATGTAATGTCCTTACAACAAGTCAAAATGAGGCTCAGTATTGTGTGTGACCTCCCTACAACGCCTGGACATGCTCCTGATGAGACGGCGGATGGTCTCCTGAGGGATCTCCTCCCAGACCTGGACTAAAGCATCCGCCAACTCCTGGACAGTCTGTGGTGCAACGTGACGTTGGTGGATGGAGCGAGACATGATGTCCCAGATGTGCTCAATCGGATTCAGGTCTGGGGAACGGGCGGGCCAGTCCATAGCTTCAATGTCTTCATCTTGCAGGAACTGCTGACACACTCCAGCCACATGAGGTCTAGCATTGTCCTGCATTAGGAGGAACCCAGGGCCAACCGCACCAGCATATGGTCTCACAAGGGGTCTGAGGATCTCATCTTGGTACCTAATGGCAGTCAGGCTACCTCTGGCGAGCACATGGAGGGCCATGCCGCCCTCCAAAGAAATGCCAAACCGGTCATGCTGAAGGATGTTGCAGGCAGCAGATCTCTCTCCACGGTGTCTCCAGACTCTGTCACGTATGTCACATGTGCTCAGTGTGAACCTGCTTTCATCTGTGAAGATCACAGGGCGCCAGTGGCGTATTTGCCAATCCTGGTGTTCTCTGGCAAATGCCAGGCGTCCTGCACGGTGTTGGGCTGTAAACACAACCCCCATTTGTGGACATCAGGCCCTCATACCATCCTCATGGAGTCGGTTTCTAACCGTTTGTGCAGACACATGCACATTTGTGGCCTGCTGGAGGTCATCTTGCAGGGCTCTGGCAGTGCTCCTCTTGTTCCTCCTTCCACAAAGGTGGAGGTAGCGGTCCTGCTGCTGGGTTGCTGCCCTCCTACGGCCTCCTCCACGTCTCCTGGTGTACTGGCCAGTCTCCTGGTAGCGCCTCCAGGCTCTGGACACTACGCTGACAGACACAGCAAACCTTCTTGCCACAGCTCGCATTGATGTGCCGTCCTGGATGAGCTGCACTACCTGAGCCACTTGTGTGAGTTGTAGAGTCCGTCTCATGCTACCACGAGTGTGAAAGCACCACCAACATTCAAAAGTGACCAAAACATCAGCCAGAAAGCATCGGTACTGAGAAGTGGTCTGTGGTCAATCAGTGTTGCTTCCTAAGTGGACAGTTTGATTTCACAGAAGTTTGATTGACTTGGAGTTATATTGTGTTGTTTAAGTGTTCCCTTTATTTTTCATATATTGTTTTGTATTTATTTGTAATTTCTTAAGCATGTAAAGTAGCTGACATGTTATAAATTAAAGGTGGTGATAAAAGCAACACAGTTGGATTTGTTTTGTAAGCGTATGTAAATTGCAGATTGAAGGGGGCGCCACATTGGTTAGGGCCAGCTCTGAGCAGGGTGCATAATTTAATGTATCATGGGATTTCTCCCCCTCCTACTGATTAATAAACTAAGATTAAAGCCTGAATTTTTCTAAATGCTCAGTGACAGATTATGCTGCTGCAACAAAATATTAATTTATTTTCAGATTTAGTTTTTACCGTGTCAGCCAATAAGCTTTCATGGGGCTACAGCTCATCCAAACCTTTGTGTGTGAGCTCCAGGATGGCCTGGTTGCTCTGAGCTGCTGCTTCATGGAGAGGAGTCCAGCCTCTGCTGTCGGTCTGGAAAAACTTGTCTTTAAGCCAGACACACAGATCCTTAAGGAGCTTCTCGTTGCCTGGAGTAAGAGAACATCCTTAACTTACTGAACTTCATTCTTTATCAACACCTGCCTAAATCTACCACTGATATTCATCTAAACATGAGATGCTAACCCGGATCTCTTGAGTTTCTAAGATTGTTAATTCCTGGACATTAATAGTGCTAATTTCCTCAAACAGAACCCCTCATGATAGTTGGATTGTTTACAATTTTATATTAAATCACAGAGGTGTTTGATCTTGTTTTACCTTGTTTTATAGCAGAGAAGATCTTGGAAATGTCTGAAGAGGCCAAATCGGTGCTGCATGAAAACAAAGAAACTCTGGTTTGTGTTTTGTGCTTAAGATTGTTACTTTATTCTTAAAATAACCAATTATTGGCATCGTTAGTTAGATTAAGGCTCAGCTTATATACAACAAGTAAAATTAAAAAGCCAAAGACTTTATATGTATCTCACAGGGTTAATCTGACTAAGTTACTAAATAAACAGTTCCTGGGTTCTGCATCATAGTTTCCTGAGTTTGGAAGAGTTTAGGTTTGTTCTTTATAAGACAGTTGATGGAGGTTCTTCCATCAAACACAGACCCAACACCTTGTGTTCCGGTTTTGCCTTCTGAACTGACCTCAGGGTGTCTCGTGTTGAGGACTCTCTGAGGGTGTCCCTCTGCTTGCAGCTCTCCAGCAGACTCTGTTCAATCATGTACTGAATCACTGCGTCATCCTCACCTTCTTCATCCTCCAACCCAAATCGATTAGGATTCATCACAACCAGATAAAGCCTCCTGACCTTGTGTGAAAGAACAACCTAAGGCTGGAAAAGCACATTAGATGTGTTATTTCTCCATTTTATGGACCAAACTTTGCATTTTGTGAAATTTGAACATACAAGTTTAGGTTTTGAATTCTCTATCTGTGGCATAGTTGGGTTATCTACTCATATGACAGGGGTATAGAAAATGTTATAATCTTTTATTTCGCACAAAGAACATTTGACTAAAAATTGGATGTACGTTAAATTCAGCTGTAATACTACAACTTTGCTCTGAAAACATTTTGAAATGCTACTAAACTCTCCTTCCATCTTTCTCTGCTGTCAATAATACTCATTTCTATCAATATTTAGCGTGTTGTCAAATATTCATACTTTTGGCACTTCTCCACATATTGTCATCAACATATCCAAACGTATTTTCTTGGGATTTCATGTAACAGACCAACACAAAGTAGCAATATAATCATGTAACATAATTGTAAAGTGGGATAAATATGATTGACATTTCTCAATGGATCGGTGTCACCTGCATTACTCTGAAGCATCTAAATAAAACCCAGTATCATCATAAGTTACCTAATTGGTAAATAAAAGTCCACCTGTGTGTAATATAACCTCAGTATGAATGCGGATGTTTTTTGAAGAAGTAAAAAGCTTGTTAGAGAAGACTGGAGAACACTCAGCATCATGAAGACCAAGGAACACAGCAGCAGGTCAGGGAGAAAGTTATGGAGAAGTTTAAAGCAGAGCTGGATTTTACAACAATATCCCAAACTCTGAACATCTCTCGGAGTTCAATCAATCATCTAAACATGGAACGAGGACGGACCAACTACAGACCTTCCAAAACATGGAGGACCTAAACTGACAGGCTGGGCAAGGAGAGCATTAATCAGAGAAGCAGCCAAAAGGCCCATAATAACTCTGGAAGAGCTGCAGGAACCACAGCTCAGGTGTGCTGTAAAAACTCTGGTCCATGTGGGTGAGCAGCAAGGATAGGGCACTGTTGGAAGTAGCTAAATGAAGTTCTGCTTCCCACAAGCAACCATGGATGAAGGTGCTCTGCAAAGACACCAGATTTTAACTTTAAACCTATGTGCATACCAATATTTGTGGCAGAAAACCAACACAGCACATCACGCTGAATTAATCATCCCTATGGTGAAGCATGGTGGTGGCAGCATCATGCTGTGGGGATGCTTTTCTTCAGCAGGGGGAGGAAAACTGGTAAGAGTCGATGGGAAGATGGATTGAGATAAACACAGCAAAGTCCTTGAAGAAAACCTTCTAGATGCAGCAGAAGACTTGAGACTGGGGTGGAGGTTCACCTGAAAGTTTGTAGGAAGTCATGAAAACTGCAATAACCCTGAATCCTAACAAAACAGAGACCTTTGTTGTTTTAAAGTGGCAGAATGTGCAACAGTTCAAACTGCATGAATATTCTGGCCTGGCTCTGAGCACCAACAACTCGTCGTCATACTGTCAGTAACTGCTGGAGTCTGGCCAATTTAGATCAATTTCCTCTAAACATCTGCTGCCTTTATGGCACCAACATCTGAGATTCACCATGAATGAAGCAGGGACTGACTGCTGCAGGTCTTATAGAAGAGCAATAGAGTTCCTCTATTACAACAAAAAAAATCTAAACAATCTCGAGTTTCAAAAGAGATTTATGTGAAAAGTGTTGGAAGGTAAAGCAAAGTTAGAGCAAGAAATGTTGAAAATATCCCTGAAATGCTGATTTAAACTTCAAAAAAAAAAAAATCACCTTTACCTTGTTCAGCTCAGCTGAGGAGTCGCTTCAGATTTAAACTTGCTGTTGAAAGCTTGTGAAAGGTCAGTGAAACCAGAGCTTTACAGCCACATGGTTTCCTGCAGTGACGGAGCAGAGCCTTCCAGATCCTCCACAGTTCTGACAGGACAACCATCCATGAGAACCTGGGGTTTATCCACAGGATTTATACAGCGGCGTCACAAGAGTCATACCTGAGCAGAGAGCTTCAGCTGTGTGGCTGCGGCTCCCTGGAAGCCATAAAGGAGATATGAAACCTGTTACTAAATTTACTCAGACTAGTTTATGACTTCAGCCAAGTAGAAAGAGGACTGACAGTGTGATGTTTACACTCAGGGAGCTTCCTGCCTCTGTACAGGGTTTATAATTATATTAATTTGGATTTAATCAACAAATGATCAAACTAAGAACTTTTAGTCTAAATTAAGCTTATTTGGGCAGAATAAAGACATTTTAATTTTGTGTATTTCTCTCAGGATATGCACTAATTGCTTGATTTGGGTGATAATTATGTTGCCATCAGGACATTTTCAGCACGTTCATATTAAAGTCAACCAACACATTTGCTTGCGCCATTTTTTTTAATACTATGATCTATTCTGATCATTAAACCACTGTACTCGGTGCCAAAAGTGGGCATCAGTTGTTTCCAGACTTTTTACATGGCCAAAATCATCAAGTTGAAAATCCAGGTGGATTTTTCTCCCAGCAACATAATAAGCTAGAGGAAAATCCACCAGCATCTAAAGATGTATTTAAATAAATCATTGTAGATCCAGAACATAAAAATCATTTTACACATTTGCATTGCTTGAAATTTGCCTCTTCAGATCAACCGCTTATAGCAACAAGAACTGGATATGGGTCGGTTTCACTTGAACGTGGCCAAGTTGAACGAAGAGGTCCACCCAGGTCTGCAAATTAACAGATGTACCCAACATGTTCCATTTGGCTGCATCTGGTTTAAAACCCTTATGCAGAGAAAATCTTTCCCTAACAAAATACAGGATCCAGCAACAACTGCTGATGGTTGGCCAAATTTGCACCAATCTTTATGGCTGTGGGCCACAAACTTAAATAAATGACAGACAGGAGCAAAAGGACTGTGAGCACCTGCTTTAAAACAATTCATTATTAGTTAGATTTCTCCTGTACTACAGTAATATTTTAGCCCCCAAAAGTTTTGCGGTAAACCTAACTTCTAAATGTTCGATAGCATCCTGATTGCAAAGATAAAAACTGTCTCCAGCTTGTAGTTTTGTTTTCCAGAGAAACCATCCATTTTTAATTAAAATACCTTGCCAGTAAAACCAATTATCTTTGAACTGCACAGTGAATATTTCATTGAAAAATATTTTTTCCAGTGATGATCGTGGCAACAAAGAAACCATAACAGAGGTTGTAATTGAAAACATGTTTATTTTATTTTCTGTCTCCATCGTTTATGACCTGGGTCTCTCCTTCTTGCCTTTGTAAAGCGCCAGCAGAGACACGTTGGCCACCTTGACCACCTTGAAACGAACTCCAGGGATGTCACCCACGGCATGACCCTTACGACCGAAACCGGCCACCAGAACCTCGTCGTTTTCCTGCAGAACCAGAGAGAGATGTTCGAGAGGGCTGAGGTGAGAAAAGGAAAACCCAACTACAACTTTTAAGAATAAAGCACACAAACAGGAAAGTTTTCTGGCATATTTTAAAAATAAATCCACACCTTTTAAAAGCTTAGCTTAAGAAAAAAAAAAAAAAACATTAAGCAGTTTGTAAAATATTGATGAAAAGGCATTTCAAACATTTTAGAAAAGCATACATAGTTGTGTAGAGGCTGGACTGAAACTGTACATGTGGCTGCTTAATGAAGCCCTTTACCTCAATGAAGTTGAGGCAACCGTCGTTGGGGACGAAGGCCGTGATCTTCTTGCCGTTCTTGATGAGCTGGACTCTCACGCACTTCCTAATGGCAGAGTTGGGCTGCTTAGCCTCCACACCACTGTACAAAAACAGAAGAAAAATCAAACCAGCTATGTATTAAATGCAGTTAAACAATATATTTAAGTAAACCAGAAGTAATATACAATGATTGATGTTCTACTCAGAGCTTTCATGATGGGAACCAACAACATTAAAGTCCTGAGAAGGCACGATAAAGCACCGATACAACCGACTATTTCAAAAGCAACACGTTTTCCCCACTCCCACTTCATCTGCAGAGAATAATCGTTTCAGAGCTCTTTTTAAATGAATCAATATTCACCAGATTTAATTACCTAAGTGACAGTAACATTTACCTCTTGGAGAATGTATGAGGTTACCATTTGCCTGACACCTTCCATAATGGAGGACCAGGCCCACCTCTCGAACCCTGGCACCCCACACTTGACCGCACTCCCATGCCGGAGCCCTGGGCAGCCAGCGAAGCGGGGAGGTTGGCCCGAGTCAACCCTTCACAGCAGGCCCAGGCACCACTGCCCCCGTCAGGCTGGAGCCTCCAACAGCCTAAATTAATCAGCAGGCTTTATCTCGGTTATTTAACACGTCCGATTGTACTCACACTTTCTCAAGGACAATCCCCTTGGCGTGAGAGGCTCCTCCGAAGGGGTTAGCCTTCAGGGCAGTTCCCAGGTGAGCCTTCTTGTACTGTTTGTCATGCCATTTCTGCTCACGGCGGTGATTGCGGAGCTTCCTAGCAGTACGCAGACCACGACACTTTCCTAGAGACACATCACATTAAAAACTGAGGTTATTTTTCTTTCACAAAGTCTTTGGCAGCTGTTTTTGTTCCAAGTGTTGGATCTGTCATTACGCTGCCATTCATGCTGCTCACTCAAAAACTTATGTTTTCCTCGGTTTCCATCCTTTGGTCTGACTGAAAAGCTTTACCTGAAAATAATGTTAAACAAACCAAGCACTTAATATTTTAAGTACCTATATTCCAAAAATGAAATGGGGACAAAAATTACTCCACTAATGATGAGGCTGCTGCATTTTAGTCATCATGATCAACTATCCTGAATAATTTGACAACTTTTTTAAGTTGACCGTTTAGTTCTTGTGAAACTGTCTATTTTAATTGTTTAAACTTTTCAACACAGCCATTTTTTTCTCCATAATGTTGCTTATGTGAGGAAGTCAATCACTGTGCATGTTTATCTGCACTGCATACGTTGGTCAAGAGGTACGCCAATCATTGGTTGTCTCCAGCCCATCTGTATATTTAATAAAATATTTTTAATTGAACTGAATTAAAAAACATGCGGATCAAAACTTCTG
This sequence comes from Girardinichthys multiradiatus, assembly GCF_021462225.1. Classification (NCBI taxonomy): domain Eukaryota; kingdom Metazoa; phylum Chordata; class Actinopteri; order Cyprinodontiformes; family Goodeidae; genus Girardinichthys; species Girardinichthys multiradiatus. The sequence continues at coordinate 4,359,101 of NC_061812.1, read as the reverse complement.
CCTCACTGTCTAATGAGCTGGATAATAATAGTTTTTACAGAGCCTAAGAGTCCAAAGTTTGAAGGCACTTAGTGTGAGGATAATAAACAGGGTTTAAATGATCTGCAAGGTTTCTTATTTTACAGCGTTGCCAAACTGCACGAGCATCTGATGAGACAAGCTGACAGGAGAAACTCACCCAGTTTTTAAAGTTGCTGAATTCACTTCATGGAGTCAAAAATATTGTTACATTTTCCACAGAATAAATATTTAGACATTTCTTTTACCAAAACCCAGACTCACATTTGAATAAAGCTGTATTAATCTGCAGATTTTAAGCAGTTGACCAAAAGGTTTTACTGCATTCCTTTACAAGTCAAAGGAACAACATTTGAAATAAATTAAAAGTAATGCACGCGATCATATACAGTTCAGTTTATCACATAAAAAACATATTGTGTATTTTTTTTTTTTTTTAAATAAGGGGTTTGTAGGAATAATTTTTCCCTTTCTAGTTGGACTCATACCTGAATCGAAGCATTTATGATTACTTCTAGCTCAGCCTCCATGTCTAAATCAGGTTACAACATATTGTATGTTAAGGTTCTTTATATGTTAAATACATAAACGTGTCAATTTTATTTTAGTTTGGTCATGTTGAAATAGTTCAGTTCACTAAAAAGCCCTAGTTCTAAAAGGACCCGCATCTCAGCAGTCGTACAAAAAAATATTTTGATTTTTACATATGAGTCCAGCAAAACATTTTTTAAAGCAACAATTTAAATAATACAAGCATTTTTACAACATGTGAAAGCAGTTTTACAGAGAAATACAACCACAACATGGAAGCGGCGCTAGCTTAACGGATAGCCACAAAAATAACTGTACAGAAACAATTCATCCTGAACCTTTTGACGTCATCCATTTAGTCTACTTATTCAAACACTAAAATTTAGCCCGTTAGTGTGAAGAACTTTATACAGTTGTTAGAATTAAGAGAGGGACCGTTGACTGGCGGCTAGCAGAATAGAGACATTATGGCCGCTCCACGTTGCGGAGAGACGCCGCTGTAAAAACGTGTATTTTCTCGTTAACTTTAGCATTTTGCCGATCCAAACACACAGATAATAACTCAGACGGCGTTCACACATAACATCGACACAAAAAATGTCCACAAGCGACCAAGATACTGAGTATTTTTGATGAAAACTGAACCTTACCCATGATTGCAGAAGCGAGTCTGGGATTGGAAAGGAAGGACCCAGCATGCACCGCGGCAATGTGTGGTCCGGGGACCCCGTCTGGTGCGACTATAGAGTGCCTGAATAGAATTAGGTAGTGTCAGAAATTGCTAAACCGTTTTTCATTTGTTCCTTAGGACATCTAGTCATTTTTGAGTACAGCCGAAACTGCCAGATGATTCTATAAATTAGCCTAAAATGTAATTCCCTGTTGTTGCTCCTCAACTGGTGAATAAAGTACTCCTGCACATTAGAGAGGCTTCTTTACTGCCTGCTTTTAAAACTCAGTGAAACTAGTTCAACCTTATTTGTTTAAATTGGTTTTGTTGTGTTGCATTTATTGTCTGTCTTAGATCATATTTTTGTGTTTTTTTTCTTTTAATTCAGTTCAATTCAAAAATAATTATAATTTAATGTATGTTTTATTATGCAATCATATGCAACACATTGTTATAGCTGTGGTTGTCTTAAAGTGCTTTAAATAAATTTGTTATATACTAAATGGCTAGGCTTCACAGGAACCGAGGCATTGTTCCCAATGACATACCATTTCAACTGAAAACCTTTGAAAATTCAATTGTTTGATATAAAATAATGCAATCATTTTATTACCTGTTGTTTTTTGTGTCTTGCAGGTGGCATTTATTTTTTCTGATGTGGATGTTGCTACTTTTAAACCCTAGGAATGTAACTGCTGACCTGAAACTGATCAAATGTGGAAAGCATAACTGCTAAATCAGTGGGTGGGGCTCACTCTACCTTGCTGTCTCTGGTCTTTGCTGGTTGGCTGACTTCTCAGTCCATCTTTGGGGCTTATAGTCAGTGGACTGATTTAAGTAGATTAAGTTGTTCAGGGATGGAAAGGGAGTGTTTACTGGCATCACACTATAATAGCAATAGCAATGGCTTCTCTGTGGAAACAATTCTGCATCCTCGTCCTTCATCTGCATTCATCTGCCTCATTCCACCAACAACCTGCCAGCAGGTATGTCAGAAATAAACAAATAAACACTGCGGTGTAGTATTTCCTTCTGAACTCTTGTTAATCTCCTATCTTTGACTCTTAACACCTCCACTTATGGATTGGCTGGTCTGTTTCTCTTCTGTAATTTAATGTTGTTGGTATCTTCATTTAAAGCATTTTTTTTTTTACCACTACTGCTTCATTTGAGATAAAAAGGGAGTCACCTGATCTTCAAACACCTTTGGTGGTCTCATGGCTCACATGGCAGTCACAGTTTACTATCCACCAGGTATTGAGCAACATTTGTATCTTATATTAAAGTCATGTTTGAGTCTCCTTGGTCTTTACCTGTATGATGGCAGCTTTACTTTTGGGCGCATCTTTGTAAATGTTAATTTGCTTCTTCAGAAAACACTGAGTCTTAAACTGAATGTTCTTGGGCAAAAAGAGAAGATGACATTTAAAAAGGGAAATCTCCACTTTATCATCCATTGAATTTATTATGGCTCTAAAAGTCATCTGAACATTGACAAACAGGACATTATTTTTACAGAAACAGTTCAATTTGTGGATCAATGTTTTGAAATCCTCTTAATCAGATTGAAATGTAGGTTCTGAAAACATTTCCTCTACTTTAACTGTTTTGTGACTGCATTTTATAAATAAACTATGCAGTTACATTTATTTCAGATACATAATTGACATGAGCTATTTATTCTCAGCATGTTCAGTGATGTGAGAACACCGTGTAAAGAAAAACTTTGGGTAGTAAATGCAGCAGAGGACTGTTGGCAGTAAAGTCTTGCTTGAACATCCAGGTATCCAGCATGTAGGGAGGCAGAGAAACACCGGTGATCGTAGTGGTCAAAGATGGTTGATATGGGATGTTTAGACGGTTACAGTCTTCATGTGGGATGTCTGAACTGTCAGAAGGTTTGACAATAGAAACAATGATAGGTGCCAAAACATCTCAGGTTAGTGGCAAGGCAACCACTAGAATCTTGTCGGTTTATTGTTTTGTTTTTGGACTTAAAAAAATAGCTGCTTTCAAAGAACTTTGTAACTTTATTGCATGTATTACTTAGCCATCATTACATTAGCCAATAAATTCAGTTAACGCTTAAACTGTGCCTTTTTTACTTTCTCACCTTCACCTAGATTTGGAGTACACATTAACAACAGATCTGACATTTCACCCCTAAGAACTGCTTCTCTCCAATCACCTTGAAAATACATTGGCTAGACTCTAGATTTAGCTGGTGGCATCACCAAGTCTTCCGAATATGAAGGCTTTTATTACCGTAAAATCTTATAGTCAAGGAGTCTTGTCTCAATGTAGGTCAGCTCAGGTCAATGTACCTATTTTATTAGGTGTCAAATTTAGAAATTCAGAAAAGTTTGTTTTTAGACAAATAATTCAAAATTATTTCAATTTAAGTACTTCTTTATGTATTGAATGAAATGTAATCCGCCTTTTATTCAACAGAATAAATGAATGTTTAAAACTGTAAATGTGAAAGCACCCTGAGGCAAAAGACAGTTTTATTAACAACGACAGCTTGTTTGCTTTCCCACTCTCACCCTAAATCTAGAAAATAAGATAGAAAAAATAATACATTCTATTTTCCTCGTTGGCTGTGCAACACAATATGGCCGCAAATGTTCCTACGTCTGCTTCCGACTGGCTAAACAAGCCCTTGTGATGGCTCCTTCCCTGGAAGGTGCCAGCTCCTGATCCAGCTGAGTTCTGAGACTCATACAAAAGAGAAACAGAACCATGAAGCCTTGCAGAGGCATTTCAGGCCTGGTCAACCTGCCAGTTTTGGTTGTGAATTTGTCAAATATGTCAAATTTTTTTATATGGCACATTTAGAAACAACAGTTGACCATCGTTCTTCACAATTACACCAACAATCATAAAATAGCAAATAAAAAAACAGGTCTGAGTGGTGTGGAGATGTAGAGGTATTGTATTCCACAGTCTTGGGGCAGCCACAGTGAATGCTTGATCAGCTACTTATTTCTGCAGTGGTGCTTTACTCCGTTGGTCTAGTTTTTGTGTGATGTTCCTGCAAAGTTCAGTTTTGTTTTCCCATCATACCTTTGACATGCTCTGTGTCACTCTGTGACTTTTTTTAAGAGCATGTTTTTCTTCATGCACAATTTAGTTCTGGAGGTGTTAAAAAATGGGAAACCATCCATTTCCATGTCATTAACGTTCATGTGTAGGTAAAGGCAAGCGACTCAATAGGAAATAATGGGTATTTTTATTCTTAAGTTTATGATGATAAAATAGGAAAAAATATCTCAATTAATGTTTCTAATTCTAATCCTTTTGCCTCTATGGAAAACTCATACGTACTGATGTCCAAGAGGTCGACAAGAAAATGGTCACATCGTAACACCATGCTGCTTTGTTACAGTCTTCTCCAACCTTTTCTACATCAGTTACTTTCATTTTCAAAGTCCAAAGCAGCTGCAGAAATGTACTAATTTCCACTTAATTTTTAATAAACACCCTCCCTGTAGACAAAAACAAGCCTTTACTATGTTAAAGGTTTTAGGAGTCAAATTATGTGACGTGTACACTATTAGTAAACGAATCCGAGTCAAAATGTTGAAATAAAATGTTTATTGATATATATTTTCACCTTATGGGGGTTAGACTTCATTTTTCTCATGCTTCAAAGAAATAAAATGTTTCCCTGTGTGCATTTTACTACAGGTCATGTTGTCCATGTTGGCTTTCAGCGCATGTAACTGTCAGACACATATTTGATCCTATTTCTTGTTTGAATAATCCTCTTTGTCCTCTTGCCTCTTAGCTGCCTGCTTGCTTTACTCTAGCTTATTTATAGCTTTCTCAAGCTTATTTCTGTGTTTTAAAACGCGGCATCATTGTCTACATTTGGGTCATTCTCCCCACTTTACTGACAAAACCAGTGACCCAAAAATTAATGCAAGAATACATGTGACATCATCATCTTTTAAATCCTTATGAGGGGTTTAAATTGTGCATGACTGCCAATAGTCTGAGGCTGAAAACTGTCTAGAACAGCCTGAAGAATATTAGACAAAGCAAGTTTATTTGTGTAGCACCATTCATGCACAAGCTAATTCAAAGTCCCTTACAGGAAAATTAAGTGACAAAAGTAAAGATAACTACTTTAAAAACAAGAAATACGCTATACCTTTAAAAAAACTAAATTTAAAACAAGAAATAGCTAAAATGTGATTATAAAGTGAGCTGATGACATAGGAAACCTGCAGTAAACATCACTGTTTACAGCAGCTTTTCAGGGAGTTGGTTTCAGATCTGAGAAGCATAGAAACTAAATGCTACCTCCCCTTGTTTAGTTCTGGTCCTGGGAACAGTGAGTGGACAGGTTTCTGATGGCTTTGGGGGGGTCTACTTGATTCAAACAAAGCTTTTAAGTTTAAAGTTTTTTTTAAGAGTTTTAATTTGTGTTTCTAAGCTGTGTTGCACAGATAAGTTTAATACGGTTAATTAAATGTAACAGTCAGTGTTCTGGTCTGATGCAGTAAAAATCAACAAATAGGACTCCAAGATGATAACGTCTCCTTGTGTCTGCTGGATGTGCACACAAGAAGATATTTGTAAAATGTTACTTTAGAGATTAAGAAGATGTAAAATCCCCTGTAGCCTGAGAGCCACTTCCTATTCCTTATAATCTGCAGAAACCCATGATTGTATGATTATATAATCGCTGCAGTCCCTTAATCTGCTGGCCGCTGCTCTAACCCAGTGCACAGGACAAGATCAGCTAAATCTTGTTTTGGTTTTAGGTCTATCAGGGCGGATTTGACCGCTCTATTGTCTGTCTATTTTTCTGACTGAGAGACAGCATTTATTTATCCTCTAAGAACATAAAGCATATTTAATTTGAAAATAGTGAGATTACAATAGACTATAAACATGTTGCATGCATTTGGTAAGATGAATAACAAATGGGGAAATAAATCAGCTGAAAATCACAACCATCCTAACCTAATCCGAGACTACTGGTGCTTTCTGTTTGCATCTGGAAATCAGAAGTTGGATCTTGGAGTAACGTCAAATCCAACCTAACTGTGATCCAGTTTCAATTTGTTAAACCATTTGGATTTGCTAATTCGTGCACAAAGCATGCTAACTACTGTTTACAAACCATCAGAAGTCCTAAGAAACTGTTCATTTTTGCCAATTTTAGCATATCCTAAATGTAAGCATCCATTCTGGATTTTGATCTGGGGGTTGAAGACCATTGACTTTCCAAGTAGGAATTCTGACTTCATGGGGAATTCCACTAGATTTTCCAACTTGGACAAAAATATGAATTAGACTTTGTGGATCATATGTTCTGTACCATTTGCACTGAAAGTGCAGTCGGATCTGAGTGTATTAGTTGCAGAAACCCAGGGGAATTTGATCGTTGCAATGCTCAATGACCGGCTAACTACTGCTAACAAAACAGGCCGACACAAATGAGTTAGCATTTTTGTTTTGTTTTAGGACACAAAAAAGACATGTTCAGAAATCAAAGTCACACTTTGTGCGACTGATTTATTTAGATAAAAACTATTGAAATTACATAGAAAGTGTTTAGGACAATTTGAGAAACTGTATGCTGGAAATCCAACATCATTTCAGGAGACAGACTCAGAACCTACAGATTATTATTATTTCTGATTACAAATGAAAAGTACTAAATGACACCTTTTTTAAATTGGATACAGATATGGACAATCCCAGATAGTTTAAGAAACTGCTATATCAGCTGCTGGCAAATAAACCTAACACATTTTGTAAAATATTAGAAGATGTTTTGTTTTGGACCCTGTAAATGGTTCTCTGGTATGTTTGAGTCTTCTTTTGCTAACAGATTATTTTCAAATATGCAGCCTGTTATGTGTATCTAACGAGGTATGCTCGTTGTTACTCAGGTGGTTTAGTTGATAATAGCAGGTGGTTATACCTTTCTCAGATATGGTGCTGGATGATCTCCTCAGCTTCCTGTGGGGTTCAGCTGAAGTTCAGAAGGTCAGAAGAGCACAGACGTTTCAGGTAGCATCATCAAAAATAAACCTTCTACAAAAATAAACCTTATACAATCCGCTATCTGATCAGCATGGAGAGAAGTGTGTGTGTTTTAAACAAAGAGTAAATTCTTCTATTTTTATCTTCATGCAATCAAAAGCAGGACTAGGTGCACTGCAAGAAAAAGGTTGATGCTGCTTGAAACTCTGACTTACAGAATCAAACAAGAGAGGAAAATAAAAGATTAATCAGATTTCCTGTTTCGAGTTAAGCTGATTTCCGTATCAGATTTTGGTCCATTATTTTCCACTTTAGGCATTTGTTTAAAAAGTGGGTCGGAGCCGACCCACTCATCAACAGTGTTACTTTCAACATTAATCCACCAGGTCGCCAGCTGGGTTTACTGGACCCACCAGATGCTCTCTCTGTAGGTTAAACTAGAGTTATTCCTTTTATATATTAGTCTTGATTTTGGATTTTCACTCAGGATCCATGCTGGCTGTAAATATTAGTTTTCTTTTGAAAAATGTTGTTTGAAAGCAGCCTAAAAACCCACTGACCTCTCTAATGGTCAGAGATTATTAGTGGATGGTAGAGACATTAAGGACATCCTTCAATCAAACGAGGTGTGAAAATTTTGACAGGTGGGCGGGACTTCCGGTGGCTGGGACATCCTAGGGCGGGACTTCTGGTGGCTGGGCCTTCCTGTGACGTAACCGGATATCATCATTAATCGGATGTTGTCATTAGCCGGATATCATCATTAATCGGATGTTGTCATTAGCCGGATATCATCATTAATCGGATGTTGTCATTACAAGGAAGTTGTCATTACAAGGAAGCGAATCTTTCTAATTGTATGTTTTTAGATGTTTTTTACATCTAAAAACAAAACATGTAGTTTCTCCACTTTAAAGGAACAGTCAATTTAATGCACACAAAATTCTGATAAAAAGAGAGAACCTGACAGAATTGTAAATTAATTTTGTTTTAACACAGGTTATTTAGATGGATGTTTTTACATCTAAAAAACAAGGAGACAAAAAGTAGATACAGAACCTTTCTTCCTCTGCTCAAATGTTTGAGCAATCTAATCTGCACCAGTAACTTGTAGAGATGATCTAAAACAGAGAAACCAATGAACTGAAAAAATAAAAAATAAAGGTTATAAAATATGTCTTGCTTACAGATAAGCGCTTCTCTCTAAACCTCCCAGGAAAGAAAAAAAAAGGAAATTTAAAAAATTGCTGTCATTTCCTTTCCTCAAGGCACCTGAGCAAGTCTTTTGTACTTGTTGTAATAGAGAGCCGGGGTTTCATTAACATGACTTTTAAATATCTTTGCCGTGAATTGGGGATGGGTTTGGTTCCTCACTGATCACTTTAGAGACACCTGCGAAATTTCTTTCAATCCAATTAAATTTAAAGTAAACACAGGATTAAGCCACAGTTTAGCACAGTCAATATGACATGACTAGTGAATGCATGATGGGTAATAAAACACCTGGTTCTCTTTTTACTTCTTCACAAAACTTCCACTACTATTATAAACTTTACTCTTTATCATCAAGCCTCATATTAAATTATTCAAGATTTGATATTTCATTTAATAATTATTTCATTTGGCATCTCTTGCTTTTTCTGTTATTCAATCTCTACAGACTAATTTTGCATTTTTCCTCCAGGAGAAAAGACACCGTCTACTGATTCAATCTATTGAGATACAACTGATTCAAATAATTAAAGAGAATAAAAATAATTAAAACAATAAGATGATAAAAAAACATAAAAAAATAAAAATTAATGATAATATGATTGATAAAAAATGAATGGACTGAAATTTATTTATTGATTTACTGAATAACAAGTATTTTAAAGTCTATTCTTTGATATATGGGGAGCCAATGTAATGACTTTAGAACTGGGGTGATGTGCTTCACTTTCTAACTTTTAGTGAGGACTAGAGGGTGACACGGGAATGGATTTTCTCTCCTGTCCCATCCCGCTCCCACAGAAAATGTCTTGTTCCATCCCAATCCAGGCCAGCATAAAACATTTTTTAAAAAATCCTGTCCCGTCCCACTCCTGGTAAATTGACTCCCACTCCCATCCCACTCCCATTTAGAACGACTCCCACTCCCATCCCACTCCCATTTAGAACGACTTCCACTCCTGTGCCACTCCCATTTTTGTTTAATTCATTTAGTCTTTTGGTAATTTCTTTGAAAGACCAGTTAGGTCCCTGTTTTTAGCTGTAGTAAAGGCCAGTTAAAGTAAAAAGAATAATAATCAAGAAATAAATTATCAAACAAGGAAACAGACCATGTCTATCTTAGTTGAATAAACAAAATGTACATAATTGTATTTTACTTATTTATTAAGTGATTGTTTCCTTTGAACAATGACATCACTTTTATGTTTCAAGTTGCTGAAATTAAAGAAAAATGCACCTAGTAAGAGAACTGTACTTGTTGACCAAAAGGGCAAAAAGACATTACCTTCACAATTTAGAAACTGTATCTCAATGGTTCACAGCCCTGGTCCTCAGGGACCCCTTCCCTGCAAGTTTTAGATGTGTGTCTGCTCCAGAACACCTGATTCAAATTCTGACAAGACCTCCTATACAGGCATCAAGAATGGAGGGTCAAACTGGACAAAATAAAAAATTAATGATAATATGATTGATAAAAAAATGAATGCACTGAAATTTATTTATTGATTTACTGAATAACAGAAGTATTTTAAAGTAATCACCTTTCTTTCTACAATATTGTGTATGGCTGAAAAACAATCAATCAACAAACAGCAGACTAATGATTGTGGGAGGTCCTCGAGTTCTGGTTTGTATGTATTATTCATGCTCTTTGGTTTTGCTTCATGCGTTTAGGTTTTAAAGTTGTATAAGAGAGTTCCACACTCTTCTTTTGCTTATTACATCTAATGACCAAAAACGGAAGGCAAAACAAGAAAAAAAAACAAAAACAAACAAAAAGTACACAGCTTTACAACTGTTACAACTCCAGGTACAATTATATTTGAGTATTTAGGTTCTAATACTTTGTAACACTTGGCATTTACATGCCTATTCCTCTCATTTTCACAACGGTACTGTTATCTGTTTACAAAGATTTAAACATGCTTGATTTGCTGTCAGAGTTCATACTTGAAATTAGAAAAAAAAAAAGAACTTATATCAAACTAATCTATTAAACTTATAGAGCTGACAGGAAAGTCGCAAATATTACCGAACTTCAGGAGAGTTGAATGTAGCGGTGTCAACACGCAGTATGCTGCTTGTAAAACGTGTTTAGTCGTAATCATGTACACCAGTGATTAAGGCACACTCGTTAGGCAGATTCTGGATTGAATCAGCCCTGAATCTCTTCATTCGTCAAACGAAAGTACCATCACATGTCAAGTCTCATCTGACCAACAAAATTGCTCGCATGTGCACTAAAGATTTAAGAGCCTTTGCCACAGTAGAGGGGAAAGGCTTTATAAAGGGAAGATATTAAATAAATATGTTGTGAAATAGAAAAAAATCTAATGTGCCATTAAATGTGCCACTGAATAATTAAGTATAATTTTAAAGATGACATCATGTAATTAGTGGTACACTTAATATTTAATGATGATTTTATTGTTTTAATTTTGTCCAGTTTGACCCTCCATTCTTGATGCCTGTATAGGAGGTCTTGTCAGAATTTGAATCAGGTGTTCTGGAGCAGACACACATCTAAAACTTGCAGGGAAGGGGTCCCTGAGGACCAGGGCTGTGAACCATTGAGATACAGTTTCTAAATTGTGAAGGTAATGCCTTTTTGCACTTTTGTTCACCAAGTACAGTTCTCTTGCTAAGTGCATTTTTCTTTCATTTCAGCAACTTGAAACATAAAAGTGATGTCATTGTTCAAAGGAAACAATCACTTAATAAATAAGTAAAATACAACTATGTACATTTTGTTTATTCAACTAAGATAGACATGGTCTGTTTCCTTGTTTGATAATTTATTTCTTGATTATTATTCTTTTTACTTTAACTGGCCTTTACTACAGCTAAAAACAGGGACCTAACTGGTCTTTCAAAGAAATTACCAAAAGACTAAATGAATTAAACAAAAATGGGAGTGGCACAGGAGTGGGAGTCGTTCTAAATGGGAGTGGGATGGGAGTGGGAGTCAATTTACCAGGAGTGGGACGGGACAAGATTTGTTTTTAATTTTTTTATGCTGGCCTGGATTGGGATGGTACAAGACATTTTCTGTGGGAGCGGGATGGGACAGGAGAGAAAATCCATTCCCGTGTCACCCTCTAGTCCTCACTAAAAGTTAGAAAGTGAAGCACATCACCCCAGTTCTAAAGTCATTACATTGGCTCTCCATATATCAAAGAATAGACTTTAAAATACTTGTTATTCAGTAAATCAATAAATAAATTTCAGTCCATTCATTTTTTATCAATCATATTATCATTAATTTTTTTTTTTTTTTTTTTTTTATCATCTTATTGTTTTAATTATTTTTATTCTCTTTAATTATTTGAATCAGTTGTATCTCAATAGATTGAATCAGTAGACGGTGTCTTTTCTCCTGGAGAAAAAATGCAAAATTAGTCTGTAGAGATTGAATAACAGAAAAAGCAAGAGATGCCAAATGAAATAATTATTAAATGAAATATCAAATCTTGAATAATTTAATATGAGGCTGATGATAAAGAGTAAAGTTTATAATAGTAGTGGAAGTTTTGTGAAGAAGTAAAAAGAGAACCAGGTGTTTTATTACCCATCATGCATTCACTAGTCATGTCATATTGACTGTGCTAAACTGTGGCTTAATCCTGTGTTTACTTTCAATTTAATTGGATTGAAAGAAATTTCGCAGGTGTCTCTAAAGTGATCAGTGAGGAACCAAACCCATCCCCAATTCACGGCAAAGATATTTAAAAGTCATGTTAATGAAACCCCGGCTCTCTATTACAACAAGTACAAAAGACTTGCTCAGGTGCCTTGAGGAAAGGAAATAACAGCAATTTTTTTAATTTCCTTTTTTTTTCTTTCCTGGGAGGTTTAGAGAGAAGCGCTTATCTGTAAGCAAGACATATTTTAGATAGTCTGCCAGCATTACAGAGAATGACGACTGTTAGCACTAATGGGCAAAAAATATGAAATTAAATCAACAGAGAATGACTGACGGAAAGATGATCAGACAAAGGTAGGAAAAAATGCATTTATTTCAAATATTTGTTATTTGACAGTTAAGCTGACAAATCCTCTCTCCTATTCCCTTAATCAGAATCAACTTTATTGCCAAGTCCGTATGTACAAACAAGGAATTTGACCGGTACACTTTGCTCTCTGGTTTTTTTTTTGTGGTTTTTTTTTCGCATTAAAGAATATACACACAGCTCCGCAAAACCGCAGACGACTTAATTCAACAAACAGTGACGTGTCAGAGGTCTGGTCATCTATTCATTAAACAGTGGATGTGTATTGTCAGACAATGCTCCAGACTTATTGCCAGGAAAGTGCTATTTTCCTCTTAATTACTTTTGACTACAGTTGGTGTGAAGACTGTCTGAGACAATACACAAGATGTCTGCTTTAATTCAATAAACAGTGACATGTCTGAGGATTTTATAACCTTTATTTTTTATTTTTTCAGTTCATTGGTTTCTCTGTTTTAGATCATCTCTACAAGTTACTGGTGCAGATTAGATTGCTCAAACATTTGAGCAGAGGAAGAAAGGTTCTGTATCTACTTTTTGTCTCCTTGTTTTTTAGATGTAAAAACATCCATCTAAATAACCTGTGTTAAAACAAAATTAATTTACAATTCTGTCAGGTTCTCTCTTTTTATCAGAATTTTGTGTGCATTAAATTGACTGTTCCTTTAAAGTGGAGAAACTACATGTTTTGTTTTTAGATGTAAAAAACATCTAAAAACATACAATTAGAAAGATTCGCTTCCTTGTAATGACAACTTCCGGTTAATGACAACATCCGATTAATGATGATATCCGGTTACGTCACAGGAAGGCCCAGCCACCGGAAGTCCCGCCCTAGGATGTCCCAGCCACCGGAAGTCCCGCCCACCTGTCAAAATTTTCACACCTCGTTTGATTGAAGGATGTCCTTAATGTCTCTGATGGTGCTGATTATGATGAGGTGGCATTTAAAAAAAACAAAAGTCATAACACAATTTCCTGACAATATCCTCGAGGATTTTCAGATACAAAGCCAAATTCATGGTTCCATCAGTAGCAGCAAGTCATCCTGGCATCATCATGATAGTCTTTGGCACACATAAGATAGGCCTTTGTGTCCTTTATGGACAGCTGTAGTTCCAGCCTCTGAGCTCCCATGGATGCTATTATTGCCCCGTCTCTTTCTTATTGTTGATTAGCGGACCTTTACTGCAGCAAGGGGAGGCCTGCAGGGCTTCAGATGTTGTTCAGGGTTATCGTCTGACCTCCTGGGTGAGAAACAGAAGAAATCTGTAGAGGGGGAAATATTTCTTCACAGCACTGTACTGATTACTATTAAAAACTATAAATTGCTAAATGGAGACAGGCAACATTACTTACTAATTATAGAGAGATTTTAGTAAAATAGACTCATTCTGTTTATTTGTGTCAAGTGTTTAAAACATAGATCAATGCATTTCAATTTATAAAGATTAATAAAGATTAAATTTTATCTGCAACATTAGGACAAATGTCAATGAAAAACTTTAATAAGCTAAAGTATATTTAAGATAATAACTTATTAATATGAAGATTGTGCAGAAATGATGATAAAAGTTGTTGATTCTCCTGTAACTTTTATTTACAGCACAGCGTCTGTAATCCTAGGTAAGTTCCATCCATCCATCCATCCATCCATCCATCCATCTGTCCATCCATCCATCCATCCATCCATCCATCCATCCATCCATCCATCCATCCATCTGTCCATCCATCCATCCATCCATCTGTCCATCCATCCATCCATCCATCCATCCATCCATCCACTCATCGATCCGTCAGTCAGTCCGTCCATCCGTCCATCCATCCATCCATCCATCCACTCATCGATCCGTCAGTCAGTCCGTCCATCCGTCCGTCCATCCATCCATACATCCATCCATCCATCCATCATCCATCCGTCCATCCATCCATCCACTCATCGATCCGTCAGTCAGTCCGTCCATCCGTCCGTCCATCCATCCATACATCCATCCATCCATCCATCATCCATCCATCCATCCATCCATCCACTCATCGATCCGTCAGTCAGTCCGTCCATCCGTCCGTCCATCCATCCATACATCCATCCATCCATCCATCATCCATCCATCCATCCATCCATCCACTCATCGATCCGTCAGTCAGTCCGTCCATCCGTCCGTCCATCCATCCATTCATCCATCCATCCATCCATCATCCGTCCGTCCATCCTTCCATCCATCCATCCATCCGTCTATCTGTCCGTCCATCCTTCCATCCATCCATCCATCCGTCTATCCGTCCGTCCATCTTTCCATCCATCCATCCATCCATCCATCCGTCTATCCGTCCGTCCATCTTTCCATCCATCCATCCATCCGTCTATCCGTCCGTCCATCCTTCCATCCATCCATCCATCCATCCATCCGTCTATTCGTCCCGAACTGAAAAAAAGTAAAGGCTAAAGCAAAAAAACATTTAAAAGAGACAAAAGCTGGGAATCTTTAAATATTTTTATCTTTTTATGTCAAATATCAGACTTAGTAAATGCCAAAACAAGAACATTGTGGTGTCATTTATAAAGCCTTTTATTCTTCACATTGCTACTAACAACCTTTACTGACCTACCGAACATAAATATTCAGTTTCATGTTCATTAATAAGAACAGCTTGTTGAGGTAAATTAAAAAAGTTATTTGTGAAATCTGAATAAATTGTCCTATTTTCTTATACAGATGCAAGGAACAATTCAAGGATGAGAAATGAAGAACATTTGGTCCATACAGGGGAACTGGAGGTGAGCTTAACAGACCATAATTAACTGACAGAATAAAATTATTTCTAAATATGGATTTTTAAATACAAATAACAAAAACAGAATCTCTGCAACAGTTATAGCATTTTATATAAAAAAGGAGGTTAAATAATCAGGTGAGAGCATAATGAAGTAAAACCAACAAAATAACTGTAAATGTGCTGAATTTACTCAATTAAAAACCATAGTAACAGTGGGGTTGTTATCAATGCGGACCTCCAGGTATGCTGTTGTAATTTCCTTGTTTCCTGTGTCATGTGCAGAATCCACATCTTTTACAGAGAAAGTTACTCCAAACAGGAGTTGTGCTTCCCTTCTCTCCTCTCAAGGTGACAGCAGTACCAAAGTCATATCTACTAAAACCTTTTTCTTCTCCTTTAATTTCCTTGTTTTTTTTCCATGCTCCAGGTGTTGTCCAATGGAGAGCCGTGTATTCTGTTCCAGGCGAGGAAATTGTCTCTTCGCTTTGAGAAGGAGAAACCGGTGGATCTGACAGAGCTCACCTTTTCTCCTCAGAAGCTTGTCGACACGAGGGAGTCGCTCTGCCAACAAAGAACAGCAACGTATGTGCACTTCTTGGATGTAATCAAACCAGAGATTCACAGTTTGTGAAACTCTGTGCAAAAACTGCCTTTATCAGTGATTGTACAAAAGAAAGCCAATAGTCAAAAATAGCATTTTGACTATGCAAGAAAAGCAGAAGATCTGATCAAATAACCTTTTTTTTCTTTAACTCCTGCTCTCGACGTGTGACAGTTTATCTGTGTGTCTTCTTCAGGCTGGTAATGAAGTTTGGAGATGTGGAGGATTTGAGGGGCTTGTCAATCAGGTTAGTCTGTCTGCTAACCAATAGCTCAAATGTAACTTAAAATAATAACCATCAATCCTACGATTTCAAATGACACAATGGAAATCTGATGTACAGAAAAAGACCACAATTAATCATTTTGAAACTTTCTCCATCTCTAATCTGACATACACTCACCGGCCACTTTATTAGGTCCACCTTGCTAGTACCGGGTTGGACCCCATTTTGCCTTCAGAACTGCCTTAATCCTTCGTGGTATAGATTCAACAAGGTACTGGAAACATTCCTGAGAGAGTTTGGTCCATATTGACATGATAGCATCACACAGATGCTGCAGATTTGTCGGCTGCATCCATGATGAGAATCTCCCGTTCCACCACATCCCAAAGGTGCTCTATTGGATTGAGATCTGGTGACTGGAGGCCATTTGAGTCCAGTGAACTCATTGTCATGTTCAAGAAACCAGTCTGAGATGATTCGTGCTTTATGACATGACATGTTATCCTGCTGGAAGCAACCATCAGAAGATGGGTACACTGTGGTCATAAAGGGATGGACATGGTCAGCAACAATACTCAGGTAGGCTGTGGTGTTGACACGATGCTCAGTTGGTACTAAGGGGCCCAAAGTGTGCCAAGAAAATATCCCCCACACCATTACACCACCACCACCAGCCTGAACCGTTGATACAAGGCAGGATGGATCCATGCTTTCATGCTGTTGACGTCAAATTCCGACTCTACCATCCGAATGTCACAGCAGAAATGGAGACTCATCAGACCAGGCAACGTTTTTCCAGTCTTCTATTGTCCAATTTTGGTGAGCCTGTGCAAATTGTAGCCTCAGTTTCCTGTTCTTAGCTGACAGGAGTGGGCCCTGGTGTGGTCTTCTGCTGCTGTGGCCCATCCGCCTCAAGGTTCGACGTGTTGTGGGTTCAGAGATGCTCTTCTGCATACCTTGGTTGTAACGAGTGGTTATTTGAGTTACTGTTGCCTTTCGATCAGCTTGAACCAGTCTGGCCATTCTCCTCTGACCTCTGAAATCAACAAGGCATTTGCCCCCACAGAACTGCCGTTCACTGGATATTTTCTCTTTTTTGGACCATTCTCGGTAAACCCTAGAGATGGTAGTGCGTGAAAATCCCAGTAGATCAGCAGTTTCTGAAATACTCAGACCAGCTCGTCTGGCACCAACAACCATGCCATGTTCAAAGTCACTTAAATCACCTTTTTTCCTCATTCGGATGCTCGGTTTGAACTGCAGCAGATCGTCTTCACCATGTCTACATGCCTAAATGCATTGAGTTGCTGTCATGTGATGTGTTAACGAGCAGTTGGACAGGTGTGGCTGCTGAGTGTATTTTCCTTCCTATGTTCTTATAAGGAGACATGGAAAACTCTAACACGGTCTTCTCAGTTTCTAGGGTGCCGCTGATCTATTCCTGTCTGTTGCCTTCATCGTGGGAAATCTGCTGTAGTTAGATTTTCAAAACCAGTAGAAGAACCCATGATGGAGTTTGCTTTGTCTGATGACCCTTTTTGCTTCAGATTTCAGCTGTCCAACACATTTTACGAATCTTCAGGTCAGTGGTGGTTCTCAGTGGACAGAGTCTCTGTTTTATACAACACTTCTGAGGAGGCTATCTTCAATGCCACAGATGTTTATGCTCCAGCCTCCTCCTCCTACCGCTGCCTCCATGTCAGCAGCCTGCAGAGATATAGTGGTCTGTTACTGCCGAGCACTGAGCATGCACAGCGCTGGGCCCTCACCTTCGTCGACTTCCAGGTACTTTCCACATAATATTAATTGTACAGTCCTGTTAAACTGAATTATAGCCAACTTTATAAAATGGCTGTGGGTGTGTTTAGATCCAGGCATTCAACATCAGCTCAGAGAAGTTTTCTCCTGCGAGCGACTGCACCACCGTCCTGACCCCAGCCATCCTGATGGGCCTCATCACATCCCTGATCCTGCTGCTGGTTCTGGCCTACGCCCTGCACATGGTCGTCCACCTGAAACACATCGAGCATGACGACCATCAAAAGGCCGACATTTACTTCCCTCAAAGTCCAGAGCAGCTCGAGCACTGCTGTGAAGAAACCTCCACGATGAATAACGGGATGTCAGATAAACAGAGAACGTTTTAAAAAAGGGACACAGTTAAAATAACTAACTTAAACCATGGTGTAATGTGCTTTATGCTCAGGATTTTCTTTTTAACGAAAAATTGTAATGTTTTGTAAATTAACTAAGTCAATTTCAGGATTTATCTTTGTGACACATTTAATAAAAATATTAATGCAAAAATGTAACTTTTTAATAGTTTGTTTTTACACAAGTAATAAATATTAAAACTGAACTTCTCAGAGTTTTGGTTTCTCTTTAAGAACTTTAACAAAAACAATCTACAACTAATGTGAATTTTATAATTAGACAAAATGTTTTTCATTAAAGCAGTAGAGACTTTTTAACAGTATGCTGGACACAGTGATGATTCAACGCCGTAGATCTGTTACATTCAACCAAGAACTTTTGAGTCAGTCAGTCAGTCATTTTCTACCGCTTATTCCATAGTGGGTCACGGGGGAGCTGGTGCCTATCTCCACCAGTCTATGGGCGAGAGGCAGGGTACACCCTGGACAGACTTTTGAGTCAGTCATGTCGAAAGACGTTCAATTCTAACTCAAAATATTAATTTATCTGTTTTTATTTATATTTTATTATGAATGGCAGGTTTTACATTTTTTTTATCCTGCGCGATAAGTGGAAAATTCTTTATTGGTATTACAGCATCAAACCCTTCTTATAATTTCTGATCAGTATTTTGATGTTTTATGTTGGTGATGATCTCCAAGTCTTTGAGGTTAGAATCACTCCTTTCCATCACCCTAATCTTTAGCTCCCTCCACAGTTTCTCCATCAGATTCAAGTCTGGACTGGCAGAGCTGCCCCAGAATGTCAGGATTACTTCCAGTATAAAGAAATATGTTGGGCAAATTAAACATCTGACAGTTATGAATAACTTTGGGCTTAATGTATCTGGACCTTCTTCAGCTTTGATTATGACAAGTCTTGACATATTTTTGATACTTTTCCCCTAAAATGCTTTTTATGATTTCATTTGACCGAAGGTTTAGCCCTAGACACACTTTTATCTTGTATGAAACATTTTAATGTGAGGCTGGAGAGTCTATGAATTAATTTTCCTTTGTTTAAACTGGTCATAGTATAACTGAGTGGGGTTCTTTGTTCAGTGGTGGTAGCGGACATCCGAGGATGTTCTGCTATACTGCCTTAATATTCTGACTCCAACCTAAACGTCTGTGTATATTATTGGGTTTTTTGTGATATACCAACACAAAGCAGTTTACAGTTGTGAAGAGGAAGAAAATGGAGAGATAAAGACTTAACTTGTTTTTACAATTTCTGAAAAGCTTAGTATGCATTTATATTCATTCCACTCCGCTCTTATGTCCTTAGATAAAATCCAGTGCAATCACATTAGAGAACAACTAGCATCACGAAGACCAAGGAACACAGCAGACAGGTCAGGGAGAACGTAATGGAGAAACTGTGTGGTGGAAAACTAAAACTGAACACCATGATCACATTATCTCAATGGTAAAAAACATGGTGGGGGCAGCATCATGCTGTGTGGAAGTTTTTCTTAAGGAGGAACTGCTGGTCAAAGTTGTTGGGAAGATGGATGGAGCTAAATCCAGGACAATCCTGAAAGGCAACCCGTTAGAAGCTGCAGAAGACTAGAGACTGGGGTGGAGCTTCACCTTCCAGCAGGACAACCATCCTAAACATACAGATAGAGATACAATGGATGGTATAGATCAAAGCATATCCACATATCTCTCACTAAAGATTAGACACAATGCATGGAACATGTCAGGAGGTATTGAAAGTCAGATAATTCTCATTAAGTAAATCATTTTTTTTTAATATCAGTTTAAAAATTGTTTTCTTAATGTTAAATTCTCATTTTCAGGGTCCTAAATTACACGAAAGGCATGAGAGGAATATATAATGAAAAACAGTTTATTCTTAATCCTAGTATTAACACTTCAAGTGTAAAGTAATAAACATAGACTAACTCTTTAATGGGATTTTAATCCATTTGCAATTTTTGAAGGGTTGAAAAATGAATGTTAGGATTTTATTTTGCTGATAAATGACCTAATAAAGATGTCTCTCCCTCTCTGGAAAGGTGAACTCACAGTTTACACATTATAACTTAGATTTAGATCATAATTTAGATTTAAAATTTAGATTTCCAAATTTCTGACCTAAATTTGGGTAAAGTTTAAAAAAGTAGTGAAGGATTTACCAGAGGAAGGCCTTCATGGTACAATAGGTCCTGATGCCCAAATAAAAGCTTGAGATAAATTGATGAGACACCAAACTCTTGGCCTTGGGTCTTGTGTCACCTCTCAGCGAACCAAACTTGGTCCCTTGACCCGTGTTTCAAAACTTTTCGCTCTTCAGCTCATTGGACGAATAATCTCTGCATGTTTGTTTGACCCAGCCTCAAGATGTCTCTGCAGGGGACACGGACTGTTTTCATCTTAGAACGTGTTGAAGGTTCAGCAGTTCCCCACTTTAGAATTCAAAAACAAACTGTATATTCAATCTGAAAAATTTTACATAAAAACTAAAGAATGCTTTGGTGAATTATCACTCTTCTTCTTTTAATTGCACATTGTAAAAACTGGATGATGTAATTTAGTTCGTGTAGCAATGGGAGACAGAGAACACTTTTCTCTGTTCTTGTGGAGTATGTATAGGCCTTTTTCTGACCTTGGACAACTGTAAAGTCATCAAACGTTTTCCCATGGTTGTGCTAACAATGGTAACATTTCTGCATTAAAAATCCCTTTTTTGAACTTATGTAATATTCCATTTTTTTTTTTTTAGAAACTGTGGTCATTGAAATAAACAGAAATATTTACTTGAAATATATCATTACTGTGTGTAATGAATCTATATGAGGTTCACCTTATTAAATTAATTATTGAAATCAAATAACTTGTCAATTTTAGTCTAATTTATTGAGACGTACGTATATACGTCATGGAATAGCCATGTGTTATTCTACCTTTGACCAGCGGGGGCGCTATTTAAACGAATGTAACTATCTGAAAACATATGACATACAGAAGAAGAAGTGTTTAGTTTTTAATGTCATGTTTTAGTAATGTTAATGCCTATCTTTATGCAAGCATTTTTGACTTAGAAAGGTTTAGGATGTTTATGTTTTAAACGCTTTTTGAGGACGTTAATTTAAATTGGTATTTTTATTGGACATTTAGCATCGGGCTAACCGGCTAGCTGTACTAGCTTCGGTTAATTCTTCTTCTGCTTTAAATTTGGGGCTTTTTCTTCCTCCATCCTCTGAGGGTTTGATGTTGAAACACCTGTCGACTGCGTATGCTCTGCTCCCCCGCTGCCTCCTCTCTCCCACTCCGCGTTCTCTCAGCAGAACCTGCCGCCTTCCCGGTAGGATGGAGGCGGCCGTGGTCCGGTGCCTTCCCGGGGAGCCGAAGCTCACCATCTCCTTCTGCCTGGGGGAGAGCCAAAAACACATGCTGCGTGACCAGGACGAGGCACTGGGAAAGGTCCTGATTCGGATTTCCAACACCATCGCCAAGAACCACACAAAGGCGAAAAAGTCGAAGAAGAACCGGGATCAGGAGCCGAGTGAAGCCGCGGAACCCGCCGTAGTGAAGCTGTTCTTCAGAGGGGATGAGGTACCCGACACGCTGCCAAACTCCGAGGCTTGGCAGGACGGAGCCGTGCTCCAGGTGGGAGAAGTTAAATACAATATTCAGAGGAATGCTCCCACTTTCACCACAGCTGAACTCCCAGTGTCCCTGATGGCAGGCTTTCCAGTTTGCCCCAAACTAGAGGTGGAGTTTGGGAACCTCCAAGACTGCGAGTTTATGTGGTTTAAAGAAAACTCAACAAATACAAGGTAAGATGGATTTAAAAAAAAGTATTTCCCTATACTGTTGTCCAAAATTTGTATCCTCCACTCATTCATCCAGGCATCTTCCTGTCCACCCATCCATCCATGCAAACATTTGTCCATGCTTCCAGTCATCCGCTTCCTGACTTTCTTTGGTTTTACCATCTGAAAACTGTGGCAGATCCAAAGATGTTCATTTTTTTTTAGGGGAGAGGACCAGAATGGACAGGATTAGAAATGATTATATCAGAGAGACAGGATAGGTTGAGCAAAGGGAGCCATGTTTTATAGGAGAGGCTGAAATGGTTTGGACATGTTTAGAGGACTGATGGGGAATTTCTTGGACATGAGAGGTTGACTATGGAGCTGTGAAATTTTAAGAGGATAAATAAAAAGGATTGAAAAAAAAATGTACAAGAGATTTTTATTAATCATAGTGTTGTTGAACTAATCTAAAACCCATTTATCTGTCATAACTGAGTATTTCTTATTTCAGTCCTAAAGCTGCCAAAGAGTTTCCAGCTCAGGATGGTGGATGGACACAGGTTGGATGTGAAAGAGTCCACGTTCCGTCCAATCAGGACATCGGCTTCAGGCTCAAACTGCACTGTACTCCCAAAGATGGAAACCGCAGCGGTCGGTCCAAAGAACTGGTCTCTGAGGGAGCTGTGGAGGCGGGACCAGGCGTCTGCACATCTGACAACCGTCACGCGTATACATCGAAGGTTGCAGAGTGGCCGGTGGTGCGGGTGGTGTCCTATAACATCCTTGCAGACATCTATGCCCAAACGGATCTGTCCAAGACTGTGCTCTACCCGTACTGTGCCCCCTATGCCCTGCAGCTGGACTACAGGCAGAACCTTATCAAGAAGGAGCTGGCTGGGTACAATGCTGACATCATCTGTCTGCAGGAGGTGGATAAAGGTAATCACAGCTCAGATACATTTGTTAAAGATACAGTAGTTCTTCCTGATTAAAATCCCAAAGGATTCAACCTAATTTTATCTGACCCTCAGGCTAGGACAGTCATCTAAATTGAAGAGGATGTTGGTTTAGAGATGTCTGTTATTTGTAAGGTTAATACTTGATACTGCAATACTCTAAAGTAGTTACAGTTAATCCCTTTGCAGGGTTCCTATGGAAAAGTCTAGAATTTGATTTAAGTAGTTTTCAGGTCTGAATAGGTATGGAAAAAAGATTGGAAAGCTATTTGTATTTCCAGACTTATTCTCCTGTCTAATGTTTTTATCCATCCGTCTGTTTGTCAGTTCATTCATCTGTTTTTCCATTCATCAGTCCTTTCATTGTCCGTGCTTCAACTTTTATTTTTCCTTGCGTCCGGTCCTGGCAGCTTAGGTGAACAGTGGGTCGGGTTGCCTTCCAGTGTCGGGTCAAATTTATTGTAAAAAGGGTAAAGGGCACCAGCCACCTGTCAGTCCATCCGTCCAGTGATCTGATAATGCATCCATGCTTGTTGCAGGTTATTTAAAGTCTACTGTAAAATTTTTGCCACAAATTCAAAACAATAAAAAAAAAAAATGTATAACCTTTTAAAATTTGGCTTAAAAAGGACAGTGACCTCTGAAAAATGCGTTGCACCCTGTTCATAATAATGCTGATTTAAGTTAGCTTTCCTTATCAGTTCTGTGGGTCTCCCTGAAATTGCATTTGGTTTTTGGAGATTAGTAGAAACAAGTTGTTGTGCAAAAATTTAAATCTTGAGAATTAGTTTCATATATTTTTAAATAAATAAAGATTTACAAATAAAGCATTTTATATTTTTGACAGAGTAAAAACATAAATAGGCTTGTTGGAAAAATTAGTAGCTGCAAATTTGTGCTGAAGCTTCTAATATAAGAAGATATTTTTGCCTGGACTTTAGTGTAAATACAAGTGAGCAGAAAAAATAATCTTTGCAGTAGGAACATTTGATCAAAACATTGTATTAATAGCTTGAGTGTAACGCTCACATGAATTAGAGTACTTTTCAACAGAATCTAAGTGTTTAATGTTCTGAACTCTTCAGGCGTGTTTGTGGACAGTTTGACTCCAGCTCTAGATGCTTATGGGCTGGACGGCGTTTTCAGGCTCAAAGAGAAGCAGCATGAAGGACTGGCTACGTTCTACCGCAGGTTAGTCCTGAAGCCACTAAATATTATTTTTTATGCTACTGGTTTAGCTTTGCAGTCCAGTTTCAGTATTTCTGCCCCTTAACTAGATTCACGTGGCAGAAAACATTCCTGTGCAAAAGACTTGGGCCATTTCTCTTTTAATTTCTATAAAACATCCAACTGGGCGTTTTACTGATAATGATGCTGGATGGAAGAGAGCGACCTGTTTGTGTTCAGTCTAGTCTCATTACCGCCCCCTGCTCTGCTGCACGCCGTGTAATACCCCGCTGTCTTTCAGGTCAAAGTTTCGCCTGCTCAGCCGTCACGACATCATGCTGAGCGAGGCCTTGATGTCTGATCCCTTACACTCGGAGCTGCTGGAGAAGGTTTCTGAGAACAGGGATCTGAAGGACAAGATCCTGCAGAGATCCACGTCACTGCAGGTATTGCTGCTCGGAGGTTAAAACTGACTTTTTATGAGTTAATGAAAGTAAATGTTGGCCTGTTTCAGTCAACTATGCCTTCCTCTGCAGGTCACTGTGCTCGAGGACCTCATGAAGCCAGGCAGGAAGGTGTGTGTGGCCAACACTCACCTGTACTGGCACCCAAAAGGTAAAAAGCCTCAACCTCCTGTGAGAACTCACCTGTAATAATCAGTCAAGAGCAACAGATCTTTAAACCTCTAAAACCTGAATTTATGTTGAAGGGGGGAATGTTCGCTTGGTCCAAATGGGCGTGGCTCTGCGGCACCTGAGTCATGTGATCAGTGATGTTGCGCCTGGAGCTCCACTGGTCTTTTGTGGTGACTTCAACTCCACCCCAAACTCAGGTAACTTTACAACAAAACAGGAGATTTCCAGGTGAAAGTTCAGATTAAATCAGATTGCCCCAGCAGGTTTCCATATATGGTCAATAAAAACAGAATTAAGCTCTTGGCTTCTTTGTCGATCTCATGTTTTCAGGCGTGGTCCAGCTGCTCGGTGAGACTGCGGTTCCTCAGCAGCATGCAGACTGGAGCAGCTCGGGCCCCAACGAGACCTGCTGCATGGAGCTGATCTCCACCTTCCCTCCGCTGCTGAGCGCCTGCGGACAGCCGGCTTACACCAACTATGTGGGAGGATTTCATGGCTGCTTGGACTACATCTTTATACAGCCGGAGAGCATGCAGGTACTTTTATGGTTTTTTGTTTGTTACTGAAATCCAAAGGATAGACGTGTTGGTGTTCTAGGAACCCAAACCCAGCAGCCTAAATATAGGATTAGACTTGCAGGTTCACAATCTCCCCAATCAAACCTGAATTAATTCAAGTTCAGTTTTGAAAAATCACTAAAATAAACATTCTGATAAATTCTCTTTATCACATACATTTATCAATGTCTTTGAGATAATCTCTTAAAAAAAACAACTTTGATTTCTTGTGACTGCGTGGTGCCTGAAAGGTCATAACCTCACCAATATTTGCATCCAGGTTGTCCTTTGAATATGTAATACGTCGCGCAGCTCCTTCAGAGGGGCATAGAAAAGCATAAAATTATGAATAAGAAGGGGTCCATTGAGTTACATTTTCCTCGTTGGTTTCTTATTGATTTATTTTCATAGGATTCTCATCTTATTTAAGCACAACATCATCAGATAATACATTTTTATTTTTCCTATATTTATTTAGCCAGGAGAGGCCCGCTGGACTTGAAAATCCACTTACAAGCGTGACTTGGCGAAGATGGCAGCAGCTCTAAAACACAACACACGCATCAACATTTTACACATTATAAAACATCAGAGGTCTCTAAAAAAACGAAACAAAACTAAAAATGCTCCAACTGCATGTTCAGTCCAGTCCAATCAATCATCAGTCAAAACTAGCATCTAGCAGTTTTATCACTGGTTCTCAAACCTTTGCCAGGCCCAGGTTCTCCAGGTCCGAAACTCAACAAACAAGAACAAAAATCGGCCGTATTTAACTTAAGTTCAAGCAAAAAAGAAGGAAGTCAATATTGATTAATACGGTGTTTGAATTTCCTGGGTCATTGTGTCAAGAAGGTAATGAACTGAACATTTGTCATTTTGCCCTTTTTTTATTTATAAAATAAAGAATTAATGAAGCCGGGTCTTTCAGAAGACAATATTAATAATAATAAATGCTCCATCAGCATTTACTAATGAAAATATAAAAAAAAGGGAATGTTTGTGCATCACACTAAGGAGTACTAAAGTAAACCTTAAAATCACAATTACATTTAAATGTGTCTTATTCACTGTTATCACTGTTAGTCATTTTTTATCTGTCTAAATAATTAGAAATGATTTTTAAGGTTTTAAATATAAAAGACGGTTACCTAAACCTTTTAAACAAAGGAGGCTGAAAATTAACATCCCCTCTAGTGAATTTATTCTGGATTTTCAGTAATAATCTAAAATGCACGAGGTAGTTTGGTACTAATGTGTTTCTGCTGCTGCTGATAATACAGACACTACTACTGTTATTACTTTGAGTTTGACTATTGATTCATTGCTTTTATGCCTGAAATATAGCAGATTATTTGACATAAAGTAGCATTTTACTCCTGATTAACCTTTGTGGGTGAAGCTTTCCTGATTTTTTTTTTTTTTTTTTTATATTTGTTTTTCCTTGCAGGTGGAGCAGGTGATTCCTCTGCCCAGCCACCAGGAGGTCACCACCTACAAGGCTCTGCCCAGCGTGGCTCACCCCTCAGACCACATCGCGCTGGTTTGTGACCTGCAATGGAACCCATGACCTCTGACCTTATGATCGAGAGGCTTTAATTTCCTCCTCCAGATGAACACAAAGTTGCCTTTAAAGTCGCATGCTCCTGCAGTTCACTGGAGACGAAGGAAGCATCGATGAGAAGAGATGTGATCCTATTCATTTTACAGAGAGATTCATTTTCATCACTGGCATTCAGTGTTGGCTCAGTTTTAAAAGCATTATGATGATTATTTTATTAGATAAATATTCAACACACATACTGTTTTAACTTCTTGTCTGATGAATTAAAGGGAGACTTTAAGTTAAATATTTATTGTTCATCATCACATCATTAATATAATTATTGAGGCCCAACATTGTTGCTTAGTGAGGTTCAGATTGACACATTCAGCTCACATTCCTGTTAAATCTTCATTTGGATGTTTCCTAAACTCTTTGAGAAGAAAGTTTTACATGTCCTCCTGTCGGGAGTAACTCTCCAACAAACTGCTGCAGGATTCATGCATTATTAACGTTTTCACATTTTGTCATGTTCCAATCACATGTGTTTTTATTGGGAATTTGTTTTTTAAGGTAACACAAAGTCGTGGATAACAGTGAAGTGGAAGGAAAACAATATTTCAAGTTGTTCTGAAAGGGAATTAATACTTTTGCAAGGAACCTTCAATGGGAACTACTTTCC
Organism: Girardinichthys multiradiatus; assembly: GCF_021462225.1. Lineage (NCBI taxonomy): Eukaryota > Metazoa > Chordata > Actinopteri > Cyprinodontiformes > Goodeidae > Girardinichthys > Girardinichthys multiradiatus. The sequence goes on along the minus strand of NC_061812.1, from coordinate 4,331,559 downwards.
TTTCATGGTAACTCGGAATAAACCGCTGAAGTCTCTGTGCGAGTTGATTGGGACAAAATGAACAACTAAAATCAGTTTGTTCCCAGAGAGAAGCAAAGATGTCATGATGGGAAAGTAAAAATAAAGAGCTCACATTGGGTCTGAATCCTTACAGAGTGAAGTTTTTAATGCTTATAATTATCAATCTGGTAGTAATGAATCTGGTACTGATTATCACATTCACTTATGTTTGCTTAGTTTTGACCACCTAATTTCAATGTTTGAAGTAGATTTACATTCTGCCTGCAGTTTATTCTTATTTTTTAGATTTTCTTTATTAATCTATGGATTACACATCTTAATCACACAGATAAATAATCTATAATATAGATAATCTTGAGAGCAACCCGTCTTCAGGCCTGGTACTCCCTAGCGACCTGTGTCTGCAGCAGTCAGTGATCTTACAAACTAACAAGCAGGACCATCTAACCAGAAATAAAACTGTCAAGGGAGGAATTCTCTAAAATAAAAAATGGTTTTCTTAATCAGTTTAATTTATGAAAAAAACTCTTTTTAATCTAGACATTTTCTTAGATGTAATTTCTGCAGCAGCATGAAGTGTGGCGTCTTCATGGAGACGGTAACACAGCAATCTGGCAGCAGCTGCCTGGCAACACTCATCTGTCAGATGAAAACTCATTCAGAGGTGCCCCAAGACCATTTTGCTTGTTAGGCATTGGGATTGCACGGTTGGTGGCGCTGTTACCCTGCAGCGTGTAGACACGTCCTCCCCGTGCATGCGTGGGTTCTTTCCGGGTACTCCGGCTTTCTCCTTGCATGCTGTCTGGTTCTGTGATGGACTGGCGACCCGTCCAAGGTGTACCCCACCTCTCGCCCAATGACCGCGGGAGATACCCCCCTACCCTCCCTCTTTTTTCCCGCGGCCCTGCAAGGATAAACCGGTTTAGATGACGGATGGGTGGATGGATAACTCGGCAGTCCGTCGTGGGACACACTTAATGACCATCCACTAATATGACGGGATTCCCCTTTAAGAAGCAAATTATCCTATGAACATCTGTTGCAAAAATCAGCGCTGATTCTAAGGGATTTTTCAGATGCCTCGAAAACTAAACACAGGGTTTATGTGTATTTCAGGCTTTTCAGAGTAAAGTAACACTTTGCCTTTAAGTTTCTCTTGTCGCCACGCTGTTTTTCTCTGATTGGTCAGAAGTGTGAAAGGGGCGGGATTAGATTGTTTGGGACCTTCCATGTTTTATCATTAAAGGGGCATAAAGAAAAGTCTAAATAAAGGCTGACCTGGAACCTTAACCTCTACTATTGATGAAAACCAAGAACAATGTTTCCTGAGTGCAATAATATTTTAACTTTGGGTATATTTCCGGGTTCAATTAAGCTTCGGTTTGTTTAACATCCCCGACTCATTAACAGAAGGTCCACCATCAAGCAAGTCAGAATAAGACATATCAACCGGAAACGGCATGATCTGGCTTGTAAATTAAAATACTTTTTTTATTTGGCAGAAATGTTACTTTATTGTAAAACTAGGCAGAGGTGTGGCAGACACTAGAGTAACTTTTTGAAGAAAAAAAAAATACTTCTATGAATAGTTTTACTGCACCATACCTTTTATTTCTACTGGAGTAACACCATTTTGAAGTAATGCTACTCTTGAGGACAATTTCTCGATTCTTTACCTTCCTCAAGTTACCTCACTAAACAAAAAACAAGCACGTTTTAACCAAAAATGCACCAGACACAGATGCAAAACCCTACAGTTTGCTACACTGAGACTTCTATGTTTAACTTTATTTTTCTAATGTTATTCTCTATCTGCTGAGCCTGCTGTGCCATTTGGAGGTCAACTGATTTTACACTAAATGGTATATTTTGTCACTGGAAGCACTTTGCACTGTTCTAACATAAATATTTTACCTATTGTAAGCATTGGTTTTAGACTTGGCTATATGAAAAATGTTCTATAAATTAAATTTTAAAATTTATGTTGTGAAAAAAGATAGATGTGAAAATGTTTGTTTCTTCTTACTGAATTCATTATTTTGTCATTTATTTATACTCCTTTTTATTTATTTTTTCTTGAAAATACCAGAATTTACAAGAATTAATCTATTGGTATGATTACATCACCTTCACTTTAAATCTGGATAAAACAAACAACAGGGAAGCTGTCATTGTTTAAATTTGGTGCATTTATAAATTATAAGTTTGAAAAACATATTTCAAATGTGTACGTTTGATATAATGTTTTCGGACTTCTTTCAGGCTGGTTATCGCTCCTGGAGGGACCTTATTTTGAAAGTTTTGACCGGATGTTGCATGTGCAGCTCCGGTTTTGACACGAAGGCGCTGAACCGGAAGCCAAACAAGGAAGAATGTTACGTGTCGTTTTCGGAGTTTCAGTCATTCAGAAATCTGCTGAGGACCTTCAGTAGTGAAACCTCTGTAAGTTTTTATTCTTCCCAGTTATTTACACACAGTTACATCTTCAGGAAACTGCATTAACCGGCAGCTAGCCCTCAGTTTGTGATCTTTTCTTTAGATAAATTAAGCTAGACTAGCTAACCTGAATGGAAACACTATAAAACGTTAATTCAGTTAGGTTTTTTTTAAAACCTCGTCTTTAAACTCCAGTCTTCGGTGTACGAGATTAATTATCTGTGGTTGCTGAAAACAGTAAATGAGTTTATGGTGTTGAAATTAGCGTCCTTGTCACGCTCTTTATGTTTGTTATAGACAATTTAAAAATGGCTAACTGATTAGCTCTTCAGTGTAAAAACAAAATATTTTATAAATTAATTAGCTATGAACATAAATAAAATAACTTTAGGAGGGAATATTATCTCTGTTGAGAGTAATCGACATTATAGTTGTGCCTGTTTATAAAAGTGAAAAATAGGAATTTATCAACATTAATAACTGCAAACAATGAAGATGGTATAAACCATTCCAAATAGTGGCTTCATGGTTTATTGTTACTTTGAGCCATTTTGTTTTAAAAGGGCTGGTGTGTTATTAATATGTAAGCCTCTTCTGGAGATGGCATCAAAACTCATTTCCTAGTGTAAAATATTCCACAAAAATAGCAGAGTAGTATGAAAAAATATATTTTTTACCACTTTTTGTTTGATTTATTAAACTGGAACTGAGGTTTAGTGGAACTTCTTGCTACCTGATCTCTTGTTGGGATCTCACGTTGATACGTCACAGGATTATTTTAACAGAGACTTCACTGACAGATCTGATTGAGCAATCTCTAACTTCATTTGTTGAAACTACGCATCGACACATTGAGTCAGAAACATTGACTCATATGGACTTCCAGCTTGATATCCTAATAAATGGATGAAATCATGCAACCCAAGGCGACACTTTGACAAAGAACATGTTGATCAATTAGGAAATATGTTTTCCCCATGAGACGATCTGTGTTAAAGCTCCACCCCAGTTAAAATATTGATTTTGGATAATTATGTTAATTTTGTAAGAATGAATCTTATTTAAGAAAGCTTGAAGATTGTTCAGAAAAGTTTTAAGACATTCCAACCTCACCCTGAAGAGAAACAGCGGGTGTTCTGATCAGTTCTGTAGTCTGTTTTATCTTTCCATAACCTGCTGCTTTGGACTTCTGGGATTTATTTTTAGTTTTTAGTTTTGTAACTTGCTGCAACACATCAACCGATTAGGGATCACAAGGTCTGTATAGACCCATCTAATGAGTTTTAAAGGTTACTTTTCCTTCATTAAAATTCAATTTACCAGTTCAGTCGAACATCTGCTAATCCAGAGAAAAATGTGAAAACAGAAAAAAAATTTAAATGTGGAATATGCTTTAAGTTTTTGTTTTTAGGTTTGTTGTGTAAAATATTTCTCACCAGTTGTAAAAACCAGTACAGATTAGAAACTGTCAACTGGGGTGATTAAAAAAAGCATTTTTTATATCATTTTGGTTGTTATGAGCAACCCTCCATCTGTTTCTGCATCCCACCTGCTTTCTTGCATAATTGTTACTGTGACAAAGGAGGAGAATAAAACCCTTTGTAACAATCAACATGACGAATCAAGTCAACGAAGAGCTGTGATGTGTCTGAAAATGTCGTAGATAACATTTTATTACCTAGTTGGAGAAAAGCATAATAATTGTAAGCAGTGGTTTGATTTGAAAAGCAATAATCTAATAATGTTTGAGGTAGCATTGTGAAGCTTTTAAAAACATTTTTTTATAAATTTCGTCTCGTATTCAGGCTGCTGAAAACCTCCCTGTTGATGAGCTCTGCACATCTCTGCTTACTACATCTACCAGCTGAAGGATGAAGGCTTTGATTCTGGTTGGGGGGTACGGGACCCGGCTACGACCGCTCACCCTGAGCGTCCCCAAGCCGTTGGTGGAGTTCTGCAACAAGCCCATACTGCTGCACCAGGTGGAGGCGCTGGTCAAGGTATGGAGGAGCTGCACAGAATGCTGACGGGTTTGATGCTGAACTTTATTGATCGGTCACTGTGTTCCTGTGTCTCTGTGTGTGTTTGCAGGCCGGGGTGAACCACGTAGTTCTGGCTGTCAGCTACATGTCGGAGCTGTTGGAGAGAGAGATGAGAGTCCAGGAGAAGAGAGTGCGTACATAAACTAGTGTCTGCATCTCCTCTTGTCATATTCAGCTAAAATATTTGATTATTATTAGATTAATCAATAACATGTGAGCAGTGTACACGCCATGTACACTGCTCACATGTTATTGATATCATTGTGTCTTAGTTATAGCAATGAGCCAATATTAACATTAAATAATCTTATTCAATGCTATGCAGGCTCTTTACTCAACTCAGCATGCTGGATGCCTGAAACTGACGGCATGTCTTAATTAATTCACCTAATATTTATTTGACCACTTGGGGGCAATCAGCGCCTTGACGTTTCATTCCCAGATGGCCAGCTGGACCTTAAATATGAAAAAATAAAAATAAACCAATATGGTAATGTCAAAAAAGTAACTAATCTCACATTTCTGCTGTGCGACACATGTTTAAATCTGTCAGTACGCATGGCAGGATGGGGAGCAGTGAGATCAGCCTTCTGGGGGTAAAAATAGGATGTTACCAGAGGATTTTTCTGTATACAGTTCAACTCTTTAACCTCACATTGGTAGCTCTGGTTGCTTAACTGCCTTGCTGAAGCCTGTATTCAGACCAGCGGTGGTCCATGGGCCAGTAGCAGTGTGTGGCTAAAGCCGGCCATCTCAGAAATTTACGCTGCTATCTCTACCTTCTTCCATCATATGGTGGCAAACCTGGAAAGGAAGAACACCTCTGTGGATTTAAAATGCTTTCAGCTCAGCATTCAAAAACAGCTTGTGGAGAAGCTGCTGCTGCTCTTGGGTTCAGGAATATTCAGGCTGATTTATGACTTTCACAGAGTTGTTGAGCTTCACACCATACAACCTGATCCTCAGTCCCATTAAGAGCATGGAGATGGTTCTAGACGTACAGCTATCGGCACCATCAGTAACACAGAGGTAAAGAGTGTCCACAGCACCAGACTGAGCTGACCCAAGGCTGTACAGATTTATCAGTTTATTCAGCCTAGTTTTGATTTATTTATTCATACATAAAAAAATCATGGCTTTGTTTTAGTCTGTCTATTAGGCCATGGATGTGGGAAACAGTTTTGTTTTTCTGGGATGTATAAAAATGACTGAATTTATTTGTGTTGTGGTAGAATTAAATAAGAAATAAAATGGATCGTTTCTATTGAATGTAAACATTTGAATCCACCCTGATGCACCTCTTCTGAAGCCTAATGTTCTGTCTGCTGCATCCTGACTGCTTCCCCGTTTCCTCCCTCAGCTCGGGATTCGGATCTCTCTGTCTCACGAGAAGGAGCCTCTGGGAACCGGTGAGTGTCTTCATCTCTTCAGGCTGAACTGCATGGACAATAAGATGTCTCAGAACCACAACCACGTACATTTTAAATGTGTCTGTGGACACAGACATATATACAAGGTCATTTAGTTACCAGAATGTGTGAAGTAATGGGGGGGGGCTGGTATAATCAAACTCCTCTCAGGTGTTTACAGGAAAAAAAATACAAAATAAATATCAGCAAAGGTTTAATATCAGTCCAAACGGTTCCAGAAAATCACTACCTGGAATATTTTGACACCTATTATTCACTGAAAATAAAGATGATTGTTATTATTTATTTACCCAAAGTTTATTTAATCCAATTTTAAATTGATGGCAAAATGTTTGACATAGTTTTGATCCACCGTTCCTTGCTAAAGTAATCCTTTCATGTTACGACTACAGATTTATTTTATTGAAACACAGATTAGCACATAATTAGGAAGTGGAAAGATGATTCATGGTTCACATTAATTGTACAAATAATCACCTTTTGCTGCAGTTACAGCTGCAAGTCTTTTGAAGTCTCCAGCAGTTATACTTCACCCAGAAACTGAAACTTTTGCCTATTCTTTTTTTTGGTTCCTCTCTGACCCGTCTGCTGGGCTCCCGGGTCTTCATGATGCTGTTTATTACATAATGTTCTCTAAAGAACCTCTGAGGCCAGAAACAGAACAGCTGTATTTATACGTACAAGTGGATTCTGTTTACTTTAGAAGGCAATTGATTAATGGATTTGATTCCAGGGTATCAGAGTGAAGGGGTCTGAACACAAATGCATGCCACACTTTTCAGATGTGGAGTCACACAAAAGATTTAAACCAAGAGGAGCTTCTGTTCTGCTTGGTGCGTCACATAGAAGTCCAATAAAGTTATTGCAGTTTGTTGTAATGTGACATAATGTGGAGCAGTATGATTACTTTGACATGGTGCTGTAATTACACTCATTGTCTCGGGTCTGGAAAGGTCACACGGGTCCTGAAGTGCATTTATGCTCAGTAAAATGCTGCACATCACAGGGGCAGAAGAATCCAGTGGTCATGATGATCCCGACATGTCTTTAGCAGGCCTCAAACAACATATAGTTGAACTGAAGAGACCCAATTTAACCTCCAGATATCCACGTCTTGTCGGAACCAAGTCATTAATATCTGAGTGTTTCTGCACGTCCGCAGCGGGACCCCTGGCACTGGCCCGAGAGCTGCTGAACGTCGACAACGAGCCGTTCTTTGTCCTCAACTCGGACGTCATCTGTGACTTTCCTTTCAAAGATCTGCTGCAGTTCCACCGCAGCCACGACAAGGAGGGAACCATTGTGGTGAGAAAATATTACATTTCTTCACGGTTTGTACAGGAGCTAAAAACAGAGAAGGAAGTCGAGCAGAAACCTGTAAGAACAAAATAAAAAACTGCTTTTATAGAAACCAAAAAAATGTTTGAATCTAGATGGGTTTTATTTTACGGTCTAGTTCAGGTAGAAAAATGAAGCTTTGAATGAGCTCAGATCTCAGAACGTTTCAGAATCCAGATAAATGGGAATGTTTGTACGAAGGTAACTCGGGTGGAGGAGCCGTCTAAATACGGCGTGGTGGTTTACGAGTCGGAGAGCGGCAGGATCCAGCGCTTCGTCGAGAAGCCGCAGGTCTTCGTCTCCAACAAGATCAACGCCGGCATGTACATCTTCAATCCCAGCATGCTCAGCAGGATACAGGTGATGCACCACTACAACCTTAAAATAATTTAACACACCTGATTTAGATGATTGCAGTTCAGTAAAAGCCAGTCAATCATCCATCAGCTGAAATCAGGGGTACTGAAGCAGGGAAACATCTAAAACCTGCAGGGAAGTGTGCCTCAAGGACCATGTGTGAAAAACACAGTTTTCACATTTCTAGTTGTTGAATTATTGCTCTGACTGCGGCTCTAATGGTTGTTTTCCTAACAGTTATTACTTGGTGTGTTTGTTTTCTCTACTGAATTGAACTGTGCTCTTATAGAGATTAGATCTTTAATGCAACTGCAACAAGGATGGATTTATTTCCACATTTGTACCAGCAGGACTTTCTTTTTTTTGTAAAAATGAATTTATTATTTTTTGCACACAGTTTTGACGGCTGTTGATCTTTTTGTGTGCAGCTCAGACCAACGTCTATCGAGAAAGAAATATTTCCTGTCATGGCAGGAGAGGCGCAGCTGTACGCCATGGAGCTGCAGGGTAACTATTTATTACTGCAGTATAACAACACAGCTCAGGCTTATACTAAAGCAGGCCGCCAGCTTAGAACCGAGTCCAGAACAACTGACTTGATTTCAACTGTACTGTCTGTGAAACCACCAGCTGAATGCAAGACGAGAAGAAACTTTATATCCAGATCATCATTTCTGAAACAAAACAATTACATGTAAAATTATTCAAACAATGTGAAACAACATACATTTTACTAACTTTAAAATACAAATGATCAGATGTTATTAGTGTAGATAGATGAATGGATTGATCAGCAGATAAGCAGGAGTTTGTTTCACAGCAGCAAACATCTATATAATAATGAACAGAGTAAAAAGTGGAGGCAACATGTTCAAAATAATAAAACTGGTTTAGATCTGTATCTACAGAAGATTAGGGGATTTAATTATAATTAAATGCTTCATTATATTTCTGTTCTGTTTGCCTGAAAACGTTTTCTGCTTTTATTTTCAAGGAGAACCGAGCAGAACCAGAAATCTGTGGTTTTGATTGTAGCTCATTATGGAGGAAAGATTCAGTGTTTCTGGTAGAACAGAAATTAGGATTTTAAAGTGGTTGCAACAAAAACACTTTTAATTAAACTGAGTTTCATGCTGTTTTAGCATCAGAATGAGATTATATTGTTGGAAAAATGACTCGCTCTGGTTTTTGCAGCTCACAGCTCCACCAGACGTAAGTGTTTGGATCCTTTCTCACATCCAAACCTGTGTAGTTCTGGAGAGGACATGGCTGTAGACAAGCACCAAGATGCATGCATGAAGTAGGAACTGAATGATCTGATCTGCAGAAAGCCTTCAGACGAGCTGGTCTCTGGTGTTCTGATGGTGTGACGGCAGTAGTAATCTGCTCTCGGTGGTTGCCTACATTCTCATCCCTCCCCGTCTAAAACAGTGGATCAACTAGCCCAACTTCCCTCCCATCCTGTAGACAGACCACTATTTCCTGTTTCTTTTTTTTTTTTTACTGTTATCAGTGTTTTTACCAGTATGATGTTAACAACGATGTAGTTAGTTACTGTGAATGTGACATCTTTAATAATTTGGGATAAATTGACCAGTGCGGTGCCGCTGCCTCGAGGCAAACAGCCTGTTTCTGTTTAAATGTTGAGTTTTTTGGTCTGTGGGAGAAACCTGGTCGTTTCTCTTTTAACCAGCTGTTTTTGTCCTTCCTGGCGTCTGTAGGGTTCTGGATGGACATCGGTCAGCCCAAAGACTTCCTCACAGGAATGTGTATGTACCTACATTCACTGCGACAACATGCTCCGGAGAGGCTGCACACAGGGCCCGGTTTCCTTGGTAACGTCCTGGTGGTGAGTGCAGCCTGTTGACACTATAGATAAAATAGAAATAGAACTATACTCTAGGAGTATTATGGTCTGTCTGCAGGACCCGACCGCTCAGATCGGGGAGAACTGCACCATTGGCCCGAACGTCACCATCGGCGCCGGTGTTATTGTTGAGGACGGTGTGAGGATAAAACGGTGCACGGTGCTGAAAGGGTCGAGGGTCCAATCGCACTCCTGGTTGGAGAGCTGCATCGTCGGATGGAGCTCCTCTGTCGGGCAGTGGGTGAGTTCAGACAAGTCTAACCTCTGATGTTCTGTCAAAGGTCTTCTAACGCATGGCAATTAATCTGTATGAACATTTACAGTATTGTAGAAAGGGCTTGATGGTTCTGTTATCTTCCAAAGTGTTTCGGATCAGTAGTTCTCTAGGTTGTCCAAAGTTTCTCAATGGACCCCTCTCATCCTGATCAGTATCTGCTTGACCTCCTGCCCAAACCACCTTAACCTTTTAGGTCTGACACTTTTCCCTCTGCAGAACATGCTGTCATAGTCCGGTGAAAGGACTAGAGAGAAAATGATTGAAAAACAGCAAAGAATTGGACCTTCAGAAGTCATGGAGACCACTCTGGCTCCTTGGAAAAACAGCATAAAGAAATCAGGGGTGGTTTAAAGCATTTGCACAGTGAACATAGATGGTTTAAACTATGCACCGATTGCAGTTTACTGGCTGATCACCGATTACCGATCTTTAAAAAGCCTGACCTGCCAATTCTGATTTTGGCTGATACGAATTTTCCTTATAACTGACACTATCAGATGTCTTAAGGTCACAACACACCTTCAGTGTTCCAGTCTTATGTTGTCAACCGTTGTTGACGTGTGACCTGGTGGGCCGGTCTGTCAGTCAGCTCTCTCTCACGGCAGAGCTAAAGGGGACAGTGGGTGATTTTCAGAGGAGAATAAGATCGGTTTCACATGCAAGTATCGGCCGATCACCCAAAATTAAGGAAATCGGAGCCGATCAATCAGTGCAACCCTAGTTTAAACGTATTGAGTTTATTACTGTGCAATCCGAAGCTTCTTCAGGGGCGGTGCTGACTTGGTTCTGGGTCTTTCTGTCTTGTCAGGTCCGTATGGAGAATGTGACGGTGTTGGGGGAGGATGTGATTGTAAATGATGAGCTCTACCTGAACGGCGCCAACGTCCTGCCTCATAAATCCATCAACGAGTCGGTGCCAGAACCACGAATCATCATGTAGCGCCAGACGGAGGAGATCTCAGCTAATTCTCTACTAAATGAAAACCCACTTTGTGCCGGACAGGCGAAGAGAAACCAACAAGTGGAAGATGAACAACCAACTTTTTTTTGTTTTATTCAATTTTGATTTGGACCCGTTTTAACTCTGCTTGGCTGCAACTTCCACCAGTCAGAAATTACAGCACAAACCTAGAGGGCAGGAAGTTAAACCTTTATCGGGACAGACGTCTGTGTCCTGAATGGGATGGATGTTATGGAGGTACAGAAAAAAACAAGGGAGAGGTTGGTGCACCTGGTGGACGGGTTTATGGGTGGTGGGGTTAGAGAGCAAAATGAACACTGCTACTAAGACTTTAGGTATTTACTCTGCTCATGGCCTCTGAAGGATCAGACAGCTCCAGGTCCAAATCCGGACTCTTGATTCTGAGAAACTTGTTCAAATATGAAGGTTTGTTATTTTTCTGTAAGTGCAGCAGAAAACCTGGAATGAACTTGGCGATACTGATCCTAACTTAGATGAACACTTCTTGATACTCGACAGATTTTCTTTTTCATAAAAACCACTTTTCATGGTTTGGAAACAAACAGCTGCTGCTCAGTTTAAAGCTGACAGGATGAAGCAAGTTTTCCACAACAATCAGCTTATTGTTTACAGGCGGCATCGGGACTGCTTCTGTTTTAGTTCCTTAAAAACAGACTTTAATATCTCCTGAAATAATGTACGCTGGCACCTCGTCTGAGGAGAAACATTACTAAATCTAAATGTGGATAAATCAGCTTAATTAGGAGAAAACCAGCAGTGGATGGCAACATGTTCACTGTACATGAAATATGATTCAGTTTAAAGAGTTTCTTGTTTAAGTCGAATTGTTGGTCCTCAGCAGCATCTGTGTAGCTACAGCGTCTCACTAATGTTTGAGTTATTTTCTGTCCCTGTAACACATTTTAACGTGTCGACATCCTATATCTGTTTGGCTTTTTTGTGAATAATTATTCAGTTGATTCTACAGATTTATTCTTTTTTTGTAATTGATTTCTCCAGAAGTTAAATCTGTCATTTTGCTTGTAGGATCATTACATACAGCCACTAAAACAAGTTGGACCACACTATGAAAAAGGTCATTTCTTTTTTTATTATTTTGAAAACTAATCTAAAAAAAAGATTTTTCTATGAAAAATATATTTTTAAAAGCACTTAACTAAATTCCAGCAGTCAGATCGAATTAATGACAAATGTAAAAATACACTTTAAAAGTTTGATAATTGAGGCATCAGCTGATTAAAAATAGATAAAGTTTCCTTCAAACTTACTGTTAATTACTTCCATCAACTACACTTTTTTTATGAACCATTTCTACATTAATTATTCTGGTATTTCAATACATTGTGTTAAAACTTAAAGTCTATTTTTTCTGTGTAACAGAAGAGGGTTAATTAAGAGAAACAGATTGAATTAAAGTGTCTCTATCTGATAAAACATAATAAAATTTGCCACACTGATTGTAGGTTAAACACGTAATTTTCCACCAGTAGAATAATCTCATGTTTAAGTTGTTTTACCTCGAAGCTCAGAGAGAATCTGTTGCTGCCTGAGAAACGAGATATAATGTGAAAAACGCTTTTTGGTTGCAGTGTTGAACATTTTCTTTGCAAACTGGATTTTTCTTCTCTTAGAGTGAAACTAAAAACTAACAAATAAAAACACCAAATATTTGATGCCCCAGGGTTGGGTTGATGTAGGATAAACCCTCAGGACTCACCTTTGTGGTCTCCTCCTTGCTTTACAGGAGCAAAGACCTGGAGGTTCTTGGTGAAAACTCCTCCAGCTTTGTTCATTTAGCAAAAACACTACTGAGATAGAAAAGCAGGTTCTGGTGAACGTTTAGGTGTTCAGAAGCTTTCTCTGACTGTCTCAGCACTGGTTGTGATTTTCATTCTAAAACGTCACCTCTCTGAAGACATTCAGTCTTTCAGCCTGCTGGAGGTACCAGGAACTCCCCGGAGGAGCAGACGGTTGAAACGGTTATATTAGAGGTACGAACGCTCCTGACAGGAGTGTTGTTGAAGTCCTTGTGGGAAATCCTGAAAGGGATTGAGGCGTAATGTGTAAAATATTTAGAGGAATTTGAGGATGAGGAGTTTTCGGATCTTCTGGCTGCAGAGATCTCATCCTGGATGAGTCCTGATTAACCCCGTTTACCTGTTTATTCGCCGCCTGTCAGACAGCTGATGGTTGCGAAGAAGGGGAGAGCTGCTGTTATGCAGTTCCTGATCAACAGTCTGGTGTCTAAATGTGTGAAAAATCTGTGAAGGAAGTTTTCCTGTTTATAAAGATTTGTTTCTTAAAAAAATAAATCCTCTTAATGTTTTTGGATCATGTTTTTTTTCTGTTAAACCGAACTAGAAGAAGCAAAACATGAAAGTTTGGGTTTCATCCAGGAACTGTGGAGGCGAATATAAGTGGACATAAATCAGTTTGACATTTTATTTGGGCAGCAGATGCTAATATTTTTGTTCTTTTAGCATTAGCGTTCAAAATAAAATAAAAAAACTTCAAATATCTTGACAAAAATGTTTAGGATGAAAAGTAAACTTTAAAGAAATGTGGCTGCAGAGATGAATTCAATTCAGTTTTTATTTATATAGCGCCAATTCACCTCTCTGGATTGTCAGGAAGCTTCTGTCTCGGTCCAATCTGGAGACAGGTCAGATCTGCAGACAGGATGAGCTGTTTTTGGATCCAGGAGGATAGGAGTATAGGAGACCATCTTCTTCATCTTGGTCCAGATGTTGTAAGTCAGGTTGCCCAGATGTTTGGCCTCATCGATCAGAGCTCCTGAGGGCGGCTGTGGGTCTTCCAGCAGGGGGCAGTATTTCACTCTTGTTGATGTATCCTTGTAATTCTGCAGGAATGAGAGGTCTGCAGCCCTCAGCTCCTCCTCTGTGGTTCTGATTGTGTCTGAAAGAACACGTATGGCTCTGTTCAGAGCTTCAGTCCTTTCTCTCATTTCTTTAAATTTTCGCTTTTCTTCCTCTCAGAGCAGTGATCCTGGCATCCTCTTCCTCCTCTAGGAGCTGGTGAAGCCTGCTGAACTGCTTCATAATGAGCCTCTCTGTATATTTGACCTGGATCTTAATGTGTTCTGCTGTTTCATCACAGCTTCCTTTAACCTGTTTGAGATGCATCAGTTTCTTCTTCAAAGGTTTTAGCATCCTCAGGAGGTCCTCCCTGTGATCTTGTGTAGCCTCGCTGATTGGTCTGAGCTTGTGGTTGATGTGTGCTTTAGAGTCCCTGCAGATGAGACAAACAGGCTGCTGATGGTCCAGGCAGAACAGTTTGAGTGTTTCTGCATGAATGCTGCAGAGATCCTCAGGTTCTTTTGGAGGTTTCTTCTTCCTTTCAAGTGTAAAAGCTTCACACAGGTTCTTCAACACCAAGTTACAGGGCGGAGATCTGAATGAAGATATCTCTTTACAAAGTGGACAGCTGTCTTTCCGCCTCTCAGACCACCACCTCTGCAGACAGTCTTTACAGAAGCTGTGGCTGCAGGACAACACAACAGGGTCTCTGAAGATATCGTAGCAGATTGGACAGGACAGGTCCTTCTCTGACTGAGAAGACATTTTACCTCAGAGTGACGAGGAGAACAGTGGACTGTCAGTGGGGTCTTTTCATGTTGAGTCCACTCCTCTTTAAATCTTCTGAAATATTCCAATGTTTCCAGTAATCTGTCCCAGTACAATTCCTAGCCTCTCGCATGGCGCCTCTCGATCAGACAGCTTAAAATCACCTCCAGTTTGTTCCTCGTACGAGCATGAATGAGGAACATCGACGCTGAGAGGGAAGTAAAAATAAAATGCCACAGAGTTTTAAAATTATGCTCAGACTCAGAGTAATTCAGAGGAAGTCTCAACTTTTGCTCCAAACCAGAAGTTCACACAGGAAACCTTCACAGGTTACAGACAAGCTGTTTATTAAAGAGAAATATTACAGGGGGTTTATATCACAGGGAGTAAATATCTGCAATTAACCATCTTATACATTTATACATTTTTCCATGTCTGCAAATGTTTCCTTTTTCCTGAATGCTTTATTTTTTCCTGCTGTACAGATTCCAGACTTTTCTTCTGTTTTTGTTTTACTGGAAGCTCCACCCTGATGATGTCATTTCCTTTCAAGCAGTTTAATTATTTCTTTTGTCCTGTACCATAAACCTTTTTATCTTTAGATTTTGACCTTTCTCTCACAAAGACTGGTTGCCCTGCTGCCTACTTCAGCTGGCCAGCCGGATTTTCTGGATCAGCCAAAAATAAAAAGCCTCTCGCTTAAAATAACAGCTTGTTTCTATAAGTAGAACATGTGTTTGTGACTTCCAGGCTGGTGTGGCATTGCTTTGCCATTATATTGACGAAAGTGCATCACAGTTGCACAAGCTCAGTTACTCAGATGCTGCAGAGGAAATCCATGTTTATTTGGTTAATTCTGTTCTCTCTCTAACTCAGTGGCTGCATAGTATGACACAGCTACCAGATGGCCATAAAGCCCTCCTCTGATTGGTTGCTGACCGTGTCCAGAGGTTAAACTTTCAGAAAAGCTTTTGATCATTTAAGAAGCTGGAGCAAACTGAATCAGAACCCGGACTGATTACCCTGCTTGAACTGAACTAAACAGGTTTTGCATTGTACATTACTCTAAATGTGTCTCTTTTTGAGTAAAGCTCTGTTAAAGTAATTTTTTCCACATTTTGAACACAAACCTCTGAGCATGCCTTCTTTGCATAAACATGCTATTTCCAAATCTCAAACAAGTGAACCTCCAGACAGCCAAACCAGAGCAAATGAGACCCCCATCTCTATCCCACTACAAAGGGTCTTCCTCAGACAGGCAGAAGCATTGCTGTCCTCTGTGTCCAGATGTGTCTCTAAGTCAAAGAGACGTCAGAAAGGAACCACATATCCAAGGGAAGATGCTGCTGGCTCTATGTGTGATGAAGATGACAGCACGCCTCCGACCCAAAGGACACTTTCTCCTTGTCCTGAGCAGATTCTGATGGTTCTCTGGTGGTTGATCTTGGAGGTTTAATTTTTCTCCTTTTAATCTCCCCTCTTAGGTTAAAAATATGCATAAAGGTTTGAATCAGACCATTAAATTACCTTCATTCAGTTCTTATAAAAAACAACATTTCCTTTTTATTAACTTCTGCATTTTATATCTGAGACCTTAAATCCTAATAAATATTTGAAATCTCTTGTTTTTAAGTGCAGCTGTCAACTCAATGGAAAGGAAGAACTCAGGCTTCAGATTGAACTATTTTTACTGACAATATACAAAACTGATGGGATGTTTAACGATCAGTAAGACTTATTGAGTTATAAATATTGAAAAGCAGCTGCTATAAAGTTATGGTTTAAAAATCGCTCCATTATCCCATTCCTGCAATTAAAAGTCCTTCAAATGAGATGAAAAAGTGCGGAAGTCATATTAATTTTCTGTGGTTATTTGACGAAGACAAACACATTAACACAACATTGTCTCTTCCTCGCCTGTTGCTGCGCACTGCTGTCGAGCTGGCTGAATGAAGACTGCTACACTTTTCCCTTGCTTGCAAGAATGCTAATTTCAGGTGTTTGGCAATATTTTTTAGCTACAACCTGTTTTGTTGTCTGGAAGGTGAAGCATAAATATCAGAGGTCCAGAATGCTTTAAACACAGATGGAAACATTAAGAAATTGAAGTCTGAAAACGTGGAAATGAAATGAATAGTGTATAGGAACTCCGACTCTATAATATTCTGAGTAAGAATTAATTATTTTTAATGGTCATCATACAAAGTAAAATGAAAAAAAATGTATGAAAAGACTTCCTTAATCGTTGTGGCAGCAGTGGTACGTACACGAAGACATGCAGGATAAAAACTACCAGAAAAAACACATTTCAGGGTGAGTGGTGTAAAGGAGGCTACAGCTTTGCGATACGAAGAAAGTTTACTTTAAATCTACTACTAAATGTAGCATTTTTTATTCTAAAGTCTGTGTGTATATAAAAAAACAAATATATTGTATAGATCACTATGACTAGAATAATAAGCATGTAACATTGAATTAGCTATAATAGGAATCATAGTTTATTTTTAAATTAAAGCAACTAGATCATAAAATACAGTTTGGTTTTTAAGCTTTGTTTTGATGATGTCATACATATGCATCTATGCTGCACAAATACGCACACTGTTGACTTTAATATGAATAATTACTGAGCTGTCACTAGTGTCAGAATGAAAATCAGCCAACACATTCCTGGTGCAGAGCACGACTATAAATACAGTTTTATCTGTGCCTGGCGGACGAGCCACTGGCACCGCTTGATAAGACTCTGAAGCATCTTTTTGTGGAAAGGCTAAAACACCCACAGTTTAACGGGTCAGTGTCCACTGTGGGGGAGCAGGATATGCTGTCAGTGTGAGGAGGCTGTAGGCAGCGGGCAGACGCTGGCGCTGCCACAGCTGTGAGCTGAGACCAAAGAGATGAGGTGCTGGGAGACGTGATGGTTGCAGTGTAGCCCAGAGCTGCCGATCTGGAATGAGTTCAGCCAAATTCTGCTTTTACTTTTAATGCTTTATTCATTTCATCTGCATTTCTGGGGAAATCCTGTGAATGGCTAAGATGAGTCACGTAGAAACAAAAAAATCTGATGCTTCTGGAGCTGCACTTATTACGAATCTTATCTATCTATCTATCTATCTATCTATCTATCTATCTATCTATCTATCTATCTATCTATCTATCTATCTATCTATCTATCTATCTATCTATCTATCTATCTATCTATCTATCTATCTATCTACCAAGGTGTGAATAAATAATTTTAAGACCTTCAACTGTGTATTTGCAAGGATTTATTTCAATGTTTTTATTCTATTTTTCATGGTTTTAAATGCATGTTTTTAGTTCATTTTCTATTTTTTAGCCCAACTGAAATGAGGAACAACTAGGAAGTCAATTAGGAACCAGCAGAGCTTTAAAGAGGACCAATAAGTGTCTTGTGTTTTTGAAGGTTTTTGTCGAAACTTTTCAAAAAAGTAAGAAAATTTGGAATTTTGTATTCGGCCATTTATTTCTTTTTTGGAACAATATGTCAGTAAATCTCATGCTGTTGGAAAGCCTGTTTATTTTCCCTTAACTTGCACTGCATTTATAAAGTAAATGCATTTATGTTTAAGCAGCACAGTTGAGTGTGTGGTTTGCACCTTTCAAAAATGGCCAACTTTCAGTGGCGACAGTGTGACGGTGTGGAGCAGCAACACCCTCACTGGAAAATTAAGGCCTGTCGTCATTGGAGGCAATCTTTAAGCACAGAGATATCGAGATAAGATTCTGCAAACCCTTATCGTCATAGGCTAGGACCAAACTCTGTCCTCCAATATGGCGGTGCTCGCCCCCACAGAGCCGGGTTTATCAGAAACTTCCTCCAGAATTTAGGCCTATGTGCACTGAACACTTGTGGGATTAGCTTTAGTCTACAGTTTGTGCTACAATGATCAATATAACCTTATACTGTGGAAATGGTGGTGGACTTTCGGAGAACACCACCCCCATACACCCCCCTCACCATCCTCAACAACACTGTATCGGCCGTGGACCACTTCAGGTTCTTAGGAACCACCATCTCTGAGGACCTGAGATGGTCTTCACACATAGACACTGTTCGAAAGAAGGTCCAGCAGAGACTGTACTTCCTGAGGCAACTCAAGAAGTTCAACCTTCCACAGAAGCTGCTGGTCATCTTCTACACTGCCATCATTCAGTCTGTCCTGTCTTCATCCATCTCAGTGTGGTTTGGTTCATCCACAAAACAGGACAGGTCCAGACTGCAACGAATAATCAGGACTGCAGAGAGAATAATCAGAGCTGACCTTCCCTCCATCCAGGACTTATACAGGTCAAGGGTCAGAAAAAGAACTGCTAAAATCTCTGCAGACCCCACACACCCTGCACACAAACTGTTTAGAGTTTTACCTTCAGGTGGCGCTACAGGGCACTGTTTACTAAAACCAGCCGCCATAGAGACCGTTTCTTCCCCCAGGCTGTTTCTCTGATGAACATTCAATAGAGTACAAAACAACAGCATACAGATGTTGCAAATGCACCTTTTTATTATATATGTGTATGTTGTACATTGTAAATATTTATATTCTGTAATACAAAAACAAAACCAAAGAGCAAAGTGTACCGGAGTCAAATTCCTTGTTTGTATGTAAGAACGTGGCAATAAAGCTGATTCTGATTCTGATTATTGGCTGATATGTGACAAATGCTAGCCAAGGAATGGGATGCAGTCCCACAGCAGTGTGTGACCAAGCTGGTGACCAGCATGAGGAACCGCTTTTGTTACAGGATTAAATTGTTCAGTTGTCAATATTCTTTAAAGTGGATTCAATCCTATAAATGAACCCAAATAACAGTTAATATCGGAATAAGATGAATAAGCTGAGAGGATTTGGTGTGGTTAGCATAGGGTTAGGGTACAGCTCAAATACTCACCTCTGCTGCTCCACCCATAAATGCATTTTCTCTACAAATGTGGCACCATTTAAAGGGAACCATACAGGTTTTCCAATGGTATATTTATTGCCAAGAAGCATTATGACAACAAAGAAATAATTGACCCAGCACAAAATTCCTTCTTTTTTCATTTTAGTATATTTCACTGAACATAAAAATCAGGTTATTTTGTTGCCTGCAGTATCTTCAGAGGAGATGCGTTTTTGGTACAAATGTAAGCAAACAGATTCTCAGTGAATGTATGGTTGAAGGTGTGAATGTAGTTGTTGGCATCAAGGTCAAAAAATGAAACTTCTCCTTCGTCCCAGTCCAGATGAACTCTGATCTTCTGGAGCTTCGTCACTGGGAGAGCTTTGTTGGGAAGTGCATGGGAGATTGCTGCGTAGCTTCCATTACAGAGACATATTCCCCAGAACCCGGCCTGTATTTGTCCCTTTCTGGGAACAGATTCTGACAAGACACCAAGACCCCAGAACTCCTCATTTCTAACCTCTACGTCCCAGCTGTGAGTTCCTGAGCTGAAGCTTTCATGGCTGATGACACAGTGTCGCTGCTCAAACCTCTCTAGATTATCAGGAAGCTTCTGTCTTGGCCCGAACGTCACACCGGTGAGATCTTCAGACAGGGTGAGGTGTGGTTCAGCCGTGTTTGGATCCAGAATCACGGGAAAGAATGAGACCATGTGCTTCATCTTGGTCCAGATGCTGTAGCTCAGGTTGCCCAGATGTTTGGCTTCATCTATCAGAGCTCCAGAGAGTGGCTGTGGGTCATCCAGCAGGGGGCATTGTTGGAGTCTTTCCTTTGCTGTCTTGTAGTCTTGCAGTAGTGACATGTTCTCGGATCTTATGAACTCTTCTTCTGTTGCTGTGACTGTTTCTGAAAGAGCCTTGATGTTCTTGCTCAAGTCCTCCTTCTTCTCCTTTATCACCTGACTCTTCTGCTCCTCTTCCTCCCTCAGAGCTGTGATTCTGGCCTCCTCTTCCTCCTGCAGGAACTGATGAAGCTTCTTGAACTGATCTTTGATGTGCATCTCTGTTCTTTTAGCCTGGACCTTTATGTGTTCTGCAGTTTCATCAAAGTTTTCCAAAGCTTGTTTGAACAGCTTCAGTTTTTCCTTGAAGGGCATCAGGTAGGTCTGCAGCTCGTCTCTGTGGTCCTGCATGGTTTCATCGATCGGCCTGAAGCTGTGGTCCTCGTGTTCTTTTGAATCTCTGCAGATGAGACAAACAGGCTCCTTATGATCCAGACAGAACAGTTTGAGTTTCTCAGAGTGCAGACTGCAGAGGTCCTCGGATCCCGTGGGAGTTTTCTGACCTCTCCCCAGGAAGAAGGCAAAGCACAGGTTCTTCATCATAAAGTTACGTGGTGGATCTCTCAGCAATGACATCTCCTGACAAAGCGGACACTGCCGTGTTTGCTTCTCAGCCCACTCTGTCTGCAGGCAGTCCTTGCAGAAGCTGTGGCTGCATTCCAGCTTCACAGGATCTTTGAAGATGTTGCAGCACAGTGTGCAGGTGAGATCCTTTTCTGACTGCAAGAGCATTTTGGCTTTCAGCAAAAATAAAAACGGAGCTGAAAGAACAATGATTGTCCTTCAAAGTTGCTTCTGATCAGAACTCAAGTCTTCTCTGAAACATATATTCAACCTAACCACAGGTCCCAGTGTTTCCAGTGCAGCCTCCTGTGTCAGCCCTGATGGCGAACAGTGTGCATGAAGTCAAAACCTCATATGATAAGGAGGAAACCTGACGTCAAGAAAAGGCTGTGATAGCAGGTTACATTTCCAATGCAAATTTAACATCGCACTGATAAAAAGTCCTGTGACCTTATTTGAAGAAACTAAAGACTCACAGTGTTTCAAATGGAAATATTTTATTCCCAAATATCTAACCACATTCAAGGATCTGTATTCTTTATGTTTTTATTTAAATAAAAACTTGGAGCAGACCTGGGAGAAGATTTTTGATATAAGTCCTGGAGGTTTTGGAGTCTCAGATCATTTAGGTGTCTTCATCTGAGATCCATCTAAATAACCTAAACTGGATCTCATTTGCACTTTTCTCTTGATGATCAATAATAAGTCTTATAATAAGTCTATATAAATATTAAGATTTGGGCTATTTCTAATTTTGTTTTCAGCATTTCTCTTATTTGCTGTCCAGCCAATCACATCTGTTGAATTGCCTGATCTTCTCTGTCCATCTGTTGATCCCTCATACTCTGCTGATGCAGCTTCATCATGAAGAGTTGGAGTCACTCAGATGTTTGCTGAGTTATAGGTCCTCCCGCCGGTTTGCAGGACCTGTTTTAATCTCAGGCCTAAATGTTGAACTCTCTCTTTGTTCAGTTTGGTTTATCATCTGTCGTCCCTTTTCTTCTGTTTTGCATTTAACTGCCTGAAGCTTTTCTTATCTTCTTCTGTTGCTCTGCCTTGACTCCTCTTGGCTTTTTCACATCTAGCTAGTAAAAAAAAAGATTTTAGGGTTTACTCAAATAAAAAAGCAGGTGTACTTTATTCAAAATAAATGCTGAAGAAAGGGTTCGTCCATCAGAGTTCTTATATGTTCAGAAAATAAAACACAGACTGTTAATGAATTGTTTCAGCCGTTGTTTATTCGTGATTAAACAAAATGGTGGCACTAAACTGTGACACAAGGCAGGAAACAAAGTGAATGACTTCCGCTGTAATTTTCCATCAAAAACCTTCTGACTGATTGTTTTTTTCAAGCGTTTTTACATTCAAGCCATTTCTGCACCAGAAGAGGTGATTGTTTTGCAGTCACTGTTTATCTAATAAATGAAAAGCCAGTTTATAAAAGCATGCTGAATTAAATCATAATGTTAAAACTCAAAAACTCAAAGGTAAAGAGAATTTTATTTACTAAACCATTTTTTACTGAACCACACAAAGATATTAAAAGTAAAGTTTACTGTTTTAATTAAGGTCTACCCCCTGAAGATTAACCATGTAATTATATTACAACGTTTTAATCTGCTGATGACAATAAATAAAACGTAATACGGATCATTGTTGCTTCAATAAACTGCATAAAATGAGATAATGTGCATCAAATCTGACTTAAACTTGTTTATTGTCCATGCATTAAACACACTTGAATTGTTCTTATAAAAGATGAACACAGTCTGATAAAATCGAAACAAAAATCTGGACATCAGAGAGTAAAACCTTAACAAACTGTTAATTTATGTCTCATCTGCGTCTGCTGTGCATTAGCAAAAAAGCCCCCAAAAATAAAAAGCTTCATTTTAACAAACATATCTGATTATTAGACTTACACTAAGATAAAATTATAAAATATTAGTTGGGAATAAAGCAATAACATATTCAGACATTCACAACACATTTTAAATTAGAGTGTATTCTTGTAAAATTCGAAAATGTAATTATCGTTTTCTTTCCGCTGAACAATTATGCCATACTTTGTGTCGGCCCATCACATATAATCCCAGTGAAACACTTTGATTGTGGTTGTAAAGTAAGGAAAAAAGTGAAAGAGGTATGAATATTTCTGCACTGTGTTGTAAATATGATCATAAAGATAAAAACACAAATAGAAATTTTCAGTGAGAGGATTTTAAAGCATGCTTACTCAAACAAAACCAGAAACCGGCTGTCAAAGAGAATGCATGCTATGTTTCAGAGATTGCTGATGGCAATATCTTCAGGGATGACTCATTGTTATTCGCAAAGTAAGGAAATAGCTTCTCATTAAAAGAGTGTTTGAAGCTGTGAATGACTTTATTCATATCCAGATCAATAAATGAGAGCCTCCCTTTATTAAAATCCAGCTGAACTCTGATCCTCTGGAGGTTTTTCACTGAGAGAGTTTTATCTGGCAGGGGTGGAGACAACACTTCGTATTTTCCATGAGTTAGACAAACCTCCCAGTAACCAGTCTGTATTTCGCCTTTTTTCAGAACCGACTCCTTTATCACACCAACGCCCCAGCATTTATAATGTCTAACTTCAACATCCCAGCTGTGAGTCCCTGAATCAAACCCCTCAAAGCCCAGAACACAGCAGTGCTGGTCAAACCTTTCTGGGTTGTCAGGGAGCTTCTGCCTTGGTCCAAATGTAACAGAGGTCAGATCATCAGACAGGAAGAGTTCTGGGTGAGCTGTGTTTGGATCCATAATGACAGGAAAGAACGAAACTATGTTCTTCATCTTGATCCAGATATTATGCACCAGGTTGCCCAAATGTTGGGCCTCTTCTATTAGAAGTCCGGAAACAGGTTTAGTATAATCCAGCAGGGGGCGCCGCTGGATTCCAAACTTTGTAGTCTTGTAGTTCTGTAAGAATGAGATGTCTGGAGCCCTCAGCTCATCTTCGGTGGTTCTGATTATTTCTGACATGGCTGAAATCTGCTCCTTCAGAGCCTCAATCTTCTGGTTCAGCACCGTCCTCTTCTGCCTCTCTTCCTTTCTCAGAGCAGAGATCCTGGCCTCCTTTTCTTCTTGTAGAAACTGATGAAGTTTCTTAAACTGATCCTTAATCTGCTTTTCTGTCCGCTTGGCCTGGACCTTCATGTATTCTCCAGTTTGATCAAAGTTTTCTTTAACTTCATTAAACAGATGCAGTTTCTCCTTTAGGAGCATCAGGTAACCGTTGAGCTCCTCTCTGTGTTGGCAAACAGTTTCATCGATGGGTCTGAAGCTGTGGTTGCTGTGAGCTTTAGAATCCCGACAGATGAGGCAGACGGGCTTCTGGTGATCCAGACAAAACAGTTTGAGCTTCTCATGGTGCACATGGCAGAGATCCTCAGACTCAGCAGGAACCTTCTGTCCTCTTTCCAGTAGGAAAGTTTCACACAGGTTCTTCAGCGCCAGGTTGCAGGGTGGCTCGCTGGATGAAGATATTTCTTTACAAAGTGGACACATCTGTACTTGTTTCTCATACCACCAACTCTGCAGACAGACTTTGCAGAAGCTGTGGCTGCACTGCAGGACAACAGGGTCTTTGAAGATGTCTTGGCAGACAGAACAAGAAAGATCATCCTCTGCTTGGGAAAACATGATAAAAATGTCCTTCAGCTGTTGCCGTCAAACGTTTCTCTCCTGGAAACTTCTTGAAACTCCAACACACCAGTATGATATATAGTCGCAGGTTTCCAATGGTAATATTTCATTGACCTCTCCTCCAGTGATGATCCCCAAACACTGCATGCACGCAAAATGAAGTCAGGCGATGCACACTATAGCATCTTTATAGGTTTGGAATGAGAAACATGTGAGACACACCTCTCTGGCTTTAGATTCGAAGAATGTTTCGTTTCACATTCAGGATTACTGTTGAAAGAGATGATCTTTTGTTGCAAAAATCATCTCTATCGACAAAGATCATATCTATCGACAGAGTTGAAACTATCACAGAGGCTGGAGGAACGTGCATATTTCTTATATTGTCCTAGAAGACTGTTAGGTTCGAATGAAACCAAGCAAGGTCAAGCAGACTCATTATCCGACATCAATCACATCACCAGACATGACAGCTAATCTGGAAACACAAGTTAAAGGAGGAATGTTAAACTTAAAGCAGATAAATGCAGATTTGCATCTTTCTGGTTGGACTTCATGAGCAGGAAACTGTCTCAAACAGTCAGGGCTGAAGTTTCAGATGTTTTCATGGTCCTACATTGTGTTTCTACAGCAACACTTCAACCTCAGCATGGGTCAGGAGAAGGACATAGACGAGTTAACAGCATCTTGCCTATATCCAGCACATTAAGAATCTCAGATGTTGTAGATCAGAAGGTGCTTTTAACTGTTATTACCAACAATAATTGATTTCAGGACCCACTGAAGCAGAGCTTCCTCAGCCTATCAGCTTCTGACCAAAGAGACTTAAGATCCACGCTCTCCTTGGTTATACTAAAGAAACAGAACTAATAAGAAAATTAAACATTAAAATTACCGGTTCTCTATTTCAGCAAACGGACTTTATTTGTGATTATTGTTTTTATCATTCATAACCATTTAAGCCTAAAATATCACAACTGCTTTAAAAATATATTTTTGAGGAGTTTGATCGTAGATCTCATCTTATTCAGCCTGTTACATGTTCATACTAACACAATAATCTGATACAATGATTTTCCGTTTCAGTAGTGGGAGCTGTCCTAATTTAATGTTTCTTTTATTTCTGGAAATTGTGGATTTTTTAGGATTTACATAAATATGTACCCAGTGCCTCTGCCACACATAAACAGAATGTATAATTTAACTAAATCAGTTTTAAAGTCACATTTTATTTACCAATGTATGTCGGCTTTGGATATTTAACAGACATGTCTACGTTCATCAGAACACCTCTGGAGACAGAAACCAGTTAGGGAAAGACGATGGCTCAGGTGGCTGGAGTTCATCCTGTAACTGGTGGGTTGCCAGTTCGAACCCCCAACTCTGTTCATCTCAGTCATTTTGTCCCTGGGCAAGACACTCCGCCCACCTTGCTGATGGTGGTCAGAGGGCCCGGTGGCACTGATTGTATGGCAGCCTCACTACGGTCAGTCTGCCCCAGGGCAGCTGTGGCTACAATGTAGCCTACAACTGTCAGTGGATGAATGGGTGGATGACTGGTTGTAGTGGAAAGACCTTTGGAGTCCAACATGTTAGATAGATCCATGCATTAATAATATGGCTGCAGTAGTCATAAAAGTATTGATTTTGTGAATTCTCCGTTTTTCTTTTTTTTTTTGAAGTGGCCAGCTTTCTTTCTACTTCAGTGTGATTGTTCCTCCTACTGTAGCTCCACCTGTTTTCAATTCAATTCAATTCAATTCAAAGATACTTTATTGATCCCCGAGGGGAAATTAGAATACATAAGAGCCATACATCCAGAGTCAGAAGGGTTACTTTATCAACTTCAAGAGCAGCTTCTAAGTATCCAATGAGCTGGAGATGGACGAATGGATGGATGGATGGATGGAACAAACAATAGATTAATACATTTTTAATTATTATTACTGAAATCATATATCAATTAAACAAAAGATGCAAAACTGTATAAAAGTCCTTTGTTACTTTTTTCAGAAAACTAGAGAGGATTCTGCTGGATCCCAAACAGGAAGAACATTAGCGTGGATCTTAGAGAGGCAATAGTTGA
Organism: Girardinichthys multiradiatus; assembly: GCF_021462225.1. NCBI lineage: Eukaryota > Metazoa > Chordata > Actinopteri > Cyprinodontiformes > Goodeidae > Girardinichthys > Girardinichthys multiradiatus. Next base: position 4,305,164 of record NC_061812.1, on the reverse strand, counting down.
TGGGAATAAATTTTAATGGCTTACCAAGCAATTTCCAAATAAGACCAACAATTTACAACAAAGAAATAACTGAATCTGACTGCACTGTTCAATGGTTAGGATTAATTGGAATGTATCTACCTCACTTTGTGAAGTGCCTTGAGACAACGTGTTGTGAATTGCCGCTATATAAATAAACTGAATTGAATTGAATTAAAATTAAAACAAATTAAGAAAGCAACGCTCTTCCAAATGAATCCACCCCAAGGTCTCAACGTGAAATGTTCAGAGAAATAACAGAAACCTGGGAGCTCCATCTCAGACTCAGTTAGCAGGTTAAATGTTAAAGTTCATGTCAGGATAACGAGAAAAAAACACATATGGCTGTTTAGATGCATTCAAGGAAAAATTGAGTTCCTGCCATTAAACTTATTAATAATAATAACTATACGTGTGGTTTTGATTACGGTAGTTTTGGTATATTTAGTATGATGATTTTAACTCATACAGAAAAATTAAATATCAGCAATAATTAAATATTAATAAGATATTGTTACAAACTACGAGCCTACAGAGATGAGTCCATAAAAGCTGAAAAGATCTTAACTAGAAAGACTAAACAACATGAATTTTTTCAGTGAAGGGTCTGTTCTGGTCCAGAGGTCGTCCTTGCTAGAATCCTGAGGGATAAACTGCTGGTGGTCCAAAAGAAAGGAAAGATGTTTTCAGTGAACGATTGATTGAAGGTGTGAAGGAGTTTGTTTGTATCCAAATCAAAGAAATAAATCTTTCCTGTGTCAATATTCAGGTGAACTCTGATTCTCTGGACCGTTTATACTCCCAGAACCTTATCTGGAATCGGCCTGGAGGCAGCAAAGTATTTCCCACCAAGGAGACCTATTACCCAGAATCCAGTCTGTGTTTCTCCTTTCCTGTGGACAGAGTCTTTCACCACCCCAACACCCAGTTTTGATCTTTCCGGACCTCCACATCCCAGCTGTGAGTCACTGAATCAAAACCTTTAGAGCCCAGAACACAGTGGTGCAGGTCAAACCTCTCTGGGTTTTCAGGGAGCTTCTGTCTTGGTCCAAATGTAGCGGAGGTCAGATCATCAGACAAGACAAGCTCAGGATGAGCTGTGTTTGGATCCAGAATGACAGAAGAGAATGAGATCATCTTCTTCATCTTGGTCCAGGTGTTGTACATCAGGTTGTCCAGATGTTTAGCTTCATCTATGAGAGCTCCTGGATCTGGCTGTGGAACATACTACAGGTGGCAGTACTGGACATTGCTCACTGCATCATTGTAGACTTTCAGAACAGTTGTGTTTTTAGCTCTCAGAACCTTTTCAGTAAGTTCTAATGTTTGTGAAATGTCTGCTATTTTGTAGCTTAGAATCTTTGCCTTGTTATTCATCAGCTGACTCTTCTGCTTTTCTTCTTCTCTCAGAGCAGTGATCCTGGGCTCCTCTTCCTGTTAGAGAAACTGGTGAAGCTCTCTAAACTGGTCCAGAATCTCAGAATCAGAATCAGAATCAGAATCAGAATCAGAAAAGCTTTATTGCCAAGTACGTTTTTGGACATACAAGGAATTTGTTTTGGCGTAGTCGGTGCAATACAGTACAAATGAAACAGTATAAACATATCTACAATATAATATAAATATATGTGCACAGTTTTAAGTGAGTGAGAGTAAAAGTAGAGCAGTATAAGATGCAAGAGCAATACAACAGTGCAGATGATCATTGTGCAATCTGGGTCTCGGTTCACCTAGACTGGACCTTAATGGGTTCTTCTGTTTCATTGCAACTTTGCTTTGCTTGTTTAAACATCTCCAGTTTTTCCTGGGTTCAAATGGCTTTTGGAGCTTCTGTTTGAGGTCATGCACAGTTTCATCGATGGGTCTGAAGCTGTGCTTTCTGTGCACTTTAGAATCCCGACACATGAGGCAGACGGGCTTCTGGTGATCCAGACAGAACAATTTGAGCTTCTCAGACTGGAAACTGCAGAGATCCTCAGAGTCATCTGAAGTTTTCCTGTCTTCTTCCAGTAAGAAACCCTCACAACACCAAGTTGCAGGGTGGATCTTTCAAAAAAGACACCTTCTTCTCAGACCATCATCACACAACCTTTACAGAAGCTATGGCTGCACTGCAGGATGACTGGTTCTTTAAAGATGTCTTGGCAGACTGAACAGGTAAGATCCTTTTCCAAATTAGAAGACATTTCACCTGAAGTGGTCTTTCCTTTCTGCTTAAAAAGGCTTTTTAAGCTTCACATCAATCTAATCCATAGCAAAGAGTCACAACTACAGGCTGAAGTCTTGGTGTTCCAACTTTCCTGTTGCCATCCCAAAAATCTTCTCTGTTCTTGTTATTGCAGCGTCTTCATGTGAGTCTCAATTTAAGAAACACAGCTGGGAATCTGCCAGCTGCAGCATGTGATTTATTGTCTAAGTGGGCATAAATGAGGAACAGCTACCCTGTTGGGGAAATAAAAATCACCTTATCATCAATTTTCAAAGTACGACAGTTTCAAAGCAGAAAGGTATGTGGGAAAATCTCGAAAATTGATACACTTTGTCATGATTTGGGGTTGTTTGGTTTTTGGTTTCGGGTTTTTTCCTTATGTTTTTCACTGTTCAAGTTTTGAATCATGTTTCTGTTTATTTTCCTGGTCATGCTTTTGTTTTGTCGTCTTGTTCATGTTTTGTCAAGTTTGGTTTTCTGATCTGGTTATGCTTTTGCTTCATGTTTTTCTAGTTTGTGTTCAAGAGTCTCTGTTTTGCTCCAGTCGCGTTTTGTTCTGTTAATTAAGTTTATTTGGTTCACCTGCTTCAAGTTAATCTGTCTCCTTGCTCCGCCTGGTTTTCACGCCATATATTCACACCTGTTCTGTTAGTCGTCGCGGAAACATCTCTCATGCTCATGTCTTGTTCTCTAACCAAGTCTTGTCTTTGTTTTGATCATGCCATGCCTGTCTTGTCTGCCCGTTTGTTTTGTTCCTGCCTCCTGCTGAGTGTGAGTTTTTGTAATTAAACCTTTTCTTCACTTACCATCACGCTGCCTGCTCGTCTGCATTCTGGGGTCCAATATCAAGTAAACCGTGACACACTTACAGTAGTTTGGTTGATTTATGTTAAGAATTGCTACTCGTGCATCGTCTATTTCCGGAACTTTGGGTCAATAATTAATAATTTGTTTTAAACATAGTTTTGATTAAGACATTATCAGATGCAACAAGAGACATCTTTCAGAAATTTTTACTTTGTGCGTCCACAACGCATTTTCCCCCAAAATTTTGGGGATCATTAAGATGTGTTTGGTACATGTGAGACAGGCCTTTAAAGATTTTTAGGTTGTCTTGTTTTTTAATATCTCCTAATGATAAAATTTAGTCCAAGTTCCTTTTCTGTTGTTGAATTGCTGACAGCTGATGAAAAGGAGGCCGGACTACGACATCAGATGACTTTTTTCTTAACTTTATTTGTAACTATACAACACTATGAGCACTGGGCATAAAATACTATCACCTAATTACAGTTAAGAAGTGATAAAAACAGAGACATTTAAAACTAAAACACAGTAAATAATGAAGAACCAAATAATTCATATATTTAACAGAAAGTTAATGGCACTAAATGTAATGAATTTACATTTCTGAATGAAAAGGTTTCTACATAGATTTATGAAATATCTTTAATGTTTATTTGGAGGGTCCAGCCCAAACATGATGTTGTCTTAACAGACAACAATTAACAATTAATAATTACAGTTTTAGAATAAAGTCACCATTAAATGTCCTTAACCCACAAACAACCTCAAATAAATGTTCTAACCTCTCACCACGAGTAGAACAAAGAATACAGTCAAAAACATCCAAACTATTTTCGCTTGTGGGTTCAACTTCACTTATTCTAAATTGCACCTCATTCAGTTTAGTCTTTTAAAAATCCGTCGCGACTAGGAAAGTCATGTAGCGTGTCTCCAGCTGAAGAACACAAAAGTTCTGTGTATAAATGTTCAGAATGGTGAAGCTGCACCATCTCTGGGTTTCCAGGATTTTCTCTTCCATTTATGACAGTGAACTGTGTGAACCCTTCCGTCTATCCATTTTATATCCTCTACCGTACAGAGTTGTGGGGGAGCTGGTGTCCATTTCCAGCGGTCTTTGGGCAAGAGGTGAGGTCCACCCTGGACAAGTCACCAGTCCATCTAAGAGACTCACAGAAACACACAGGACAAACAACCATGCACCCATTCATACCATGGGCAGGTTTAGAGAACAGTTAACCTAATCTAGGTTCTGGACAGTTGGACTGTAGGAGGAAGCTGGAGTACCCGGAGAGAACAGTAGCAGCATTCCTATGTGATAAAATAAAAAAGCTATGGTAGGTTAACTAAGTAGAGACTCCTAGTCTTCAGGTGGACATTTAGCTGTATACGTCTTGTATTTAAATCTTGAAAGTGTTTGCATTTGAAATAATAGAAATACATTAATGCAGAAATTTGTTCTTGTTTCCTTGCTTCTGTCTGTATTTTATGCAGCTTTAAACACTCTTGTATGACATGGTAATCTTCATTTCTTAAAATCCTCAGCATTTGATTTAAAAGTGAAAACCTGTCAGGTTTCATAGGTTTAAAGCAGGACCAACTTACAGGCATGAGCTAGGGATAAACATGGGAGAAGGTTTATTGGTAATCTAACAGAAAACTGACAGGTTTTAAATGATAACAGGACACGAAGCACAGGCTGCATAATGAAAGGATCCAGCAATGAACAATAAAACAGCTCATAAACTGAAGCAAGGGTGGAGAATGGCGTTGGATCCAGGTGAGCTTAATCAGGGGAATGAATGTTTTACAACTGTGTGAGGAGACTGAGCAGGGGACTGAGGGAAGGAGACTAATTAACACAGAGGGTCTGAACCAAAACACAAAGAAATTACAAGACTAAGACTAACATTAGAGAAAACTTAATGGCACAAACAGAACCTCAGAAATAAGCAAGATGCTAAACACAAAGGAATGGACTAAAATGGCAGAACCTAAACAACAATAAACCCAAACACAAATGAAAACCAAGACCCACACACCCAAGGATTATGGGAAAACCTGTTTAAAAGCTGATTCGTATCATGAAGGTAACTCTATCCTTATTTATGTCTTCCTTACTTTATGAGTGTCTCTGTGCGTGACTCCTTTCACCTTCGGTTCAAACATCAGCTACAGCTGTTAACTCCACACAGTAACGGCTGCATTGTAGTGAATAAACGTTGGACTCCTGAAGAACGACATGTGTTGGGCAGGAACATGTCAGGTCATGCCAGCTACACCCAAATGCTTCATCTGGTGTCTCAAACTCCGAGCTTTCCATGTTTTACTTTCACTTCTAAAGCCCCTCGTCGTCTGTAAAACACTTTGTGATATAATTATCCAAACTCAATTGTTTTAATCAGCTTGTAAATGTATTGAGCTGTTTACATGGTATGTTTATTTCTTTCTTCTAAATTACCACAAATTGTTCTTACTTTAACTTTATATAGGTCCAGTCACAGTTTACTCTCATCATTGGCATGAATGTCGTGTTGATTTTGAACACGACATTCAGGAAATTAACGATCATGCAATACACTATAAATAAGATTTGGGATTAAAACGTTTCCATTTATTGTAGTAAATCAAGGTATTTGTAACAAGGGAAATGAAGACTTTTCTTACTACTACAGCCATATTAAAGCATGGATCTATCTAACATGTTGTCCTTTATTTTATAATCTGTGTGCAAAAGTCCCAAAAGATTAAAATCCTCCTTGCACTAAATGATCAATAAAATTGCTAATGATTTAGTCCAGACAGCAGAGTTAATATAAATGTTCAGGTTAAAACCTGTTGTGGTTAATTTGAAAATATACAGACTGTTGAAATAATATTTGACGAAATATTATTAAGGGAATATTTTGGAAAGAGCCAAATCTTTCTGGAGAAATTGGGCTTAATGGTGTTTACTTAGTTATCAGATTTAGTAAAATGATGTTAGGGACACATTATTTACTGGATTGAAAACTAAACTTTTCTGGGTAAATATTATTTGGCAGTGTTGAGATAAAATATTGCTATCACTGATATCCTTGCGGCCTCAACCTCTCCCAGTCCGGATGTCGTGAGAAAGAACAGATGGAGAGCAGGAAATTAAGATTAACGCAAATTTAATTTGGAAGATAATAAGTCCAATGATTTCTAATGCAAAATGAATACATACAGAATAACACAAAGAAAGAAATTTACAGGCCCTTACGGAGGGAGATCGCAGATTTCAGCAAAGCATGGCTGTCTTTACCCAGATGTCTCTGTCATTACAAGTTCCAGAACATCTTTATACCGTTGACTTCAAAGCTTACTGACTGTGCCTCCCCCTTATGCAGTCTGGCGATGTAAATCAGCCAAGCTCCCTTGTGGCATCTATACCACGGCCAAAAGTTGACATTTATTGGTTTCTTGTCCCTACAGCCAGCTTTTACTGCTTGCAGCTGCCGAGAACCTCCTAACCTCTGTTTCACCCCTGCTCCATCCTGACTCCTGCTGTGATCTGTCCTCTCTCCTCAAGGCTCACTCATGTTAAATCTCAGTTTAATGTTCTCACATGCAAACTAAACTTATACCATTAAAGTACATGATTTTAATTCTCAACAGCAGAAAGCACATGTCTTTAGCTGTTAGCAGTTGAAGCTAAAAAAGGAGGCTGATAGCTTAGCACCAGAATCAAACACACACCTTTAAAATACCGTCAATAAAAGGGTTAAAATGGATAAGCACAAACGGCGCGTTATGATCAATCTTCTGTGTTTAAAATCACCCTTTAAATAAAGTTTGTCTTAACTTTAAAAACACACAGACAAAAAACACAAACTGAACATGTGTGCTGCAGATAATCTGCTAGCACCAAGATAGCTGAGTTCAACACAAACAAAACCAAACTTCATAAAATGAAAAACGTTTAGATCATTTCAATCTAAATCACTTCTATATTATTCTGCTCTGCCCAAACCTAACCTCTTATGAACTGTGCTGAGGAAAAGCTGTCCAGGCGACAATGAAGTTTGAAGAGAGCTCTGTGCCTAAAGGGTTAGGCTAACCTCCGTAGATGTGGCTGGAAAACGGGCTTGTTCTGTCCGTTGACCAACTGTACGTTAACTGCCGTAATGCATCTACTCGTTTGTCCTCCTCTCAGGCAAGGAAAACCGCTTCACTCGGCTTGTAGAGACAGCATCTCTGCAGGGACTTCTCTGGGACACCGTTTGCTTCTGCAGGTCTCAGAGAGAAAGTCAAACCAGGCGTGTACCTTAATTCCCCTTTTTTGTGAATGAATACTGGGTACACAAACAGTTATTCACTGGTACTTAACTGGTGCATATGATCGCATGATCTTATGACACTCTTGGATCCAGTTTGCTGGGCCCCCTCTATCCTGGTCCCGCAGAGGAGCAGTGGGAAGAGGTCGGCTTGTTGGAAAGAGGGGTGCTCTTATTCAGACAGTGGCATCATGGGAAGTCTGCTGATACCCCCCTTTCCTCAGTTGCTGGAAGTCAGTTAAATGCAATTTATTTTGAAAGCTCCAGAAAAGTGTGTACGAGTTTTAATGTTGTTTCCATGGCTGTGTCCCAACAAGACAAACAATCCGAGTATATGAACATAGATGCACAGACACGTTATGTAGCTCTTTGCAGAGCATGATGAGCTCCTTGCTTGTGGTAAATGACTACGGATATCTTTTAAGATGGAGGCACTTTGAAAACTAATTGTTAGTTTTAGGGATGGACCGATATGAAAATATGGGCCGATATAAAGTATTTATTTTGTTGTTATTTCTGATATGCAATATTTACCAATATTAGATATATTTCTCTTCAACACAATGAAAAAAACGACCAGACCGCTGACATCGTTTCTCTGCTTCAGTTAAAGACCCCACAATGCTGCACTGCATCCTTGTCACTGTCACATGACCCCCTCCCCTCCAGTCACACAAATGTCAACAAGATGGAGAAAAACATCAAAGTTAATATCAGCCCAGTTTTACTTATGGGACTGATATGTTAAAGGACTAACATCAGCCAATTTATCGAGCAACCCTGGCAGTTATACCTTTCCCTTTTTGTTAAATACATATTTTTCTTTCATTCAACTTTCCATTATTATGCTTTGATACAGTATTTTGTTAACAGTCAGCTTCTTTAACAATGATCATGGTTTTTCCTCGTAATGGAGGTCTTATAGAACGTCTGCTGGACAGCTGTCATGTCAGACATTTTCCCTACCATTTCCCTACCATAACAAGCCTATGAATCTTTTTGAGATACTGAATTTTGGATTTTTATTAGCTGCAAGCCAGAATCATTAAAATGAACAGAAACACTGCATGTCCATGTATGAGTTTAACATATTGAATTGAATAATTAAACTTTTTGATGATATTGTCATTTGTCGACATGCATGTGTATCTGAACGGGCAATCAGCTCTTATGAGGGGCCAGTTTGCCCTTATTGAAGTGGTCCGATTTTCTGTTTTGAAATTGAAAGTGAACAAAATGACAGAAATACTGAGACATTTTGACATTTTATCCAAACCAAACCTGCCTACAACAATATAAAGCAGGCAGTATGATCTAATCAGCCAAGTGTTTTTCCCCTTTCAGAGTTTCAACCAACCGACTTCCCAGAACAAAACTTACCGGTTTTAGGGAGATGGCTCACCCAGGCTTTCTTCTCATGCCCTGTTGAATCATACTAATAAGTATCAGATGAAAATTCCTCAAATTCAATTTAAACTGCAGAAGTAGAACTTTATGGTATGTTTTTATAACCAACCTTCTTGATTTCTTAGTAAATATTCTATGTGTATTATTACAGACTGGTTTCATAGAGGGCTGCATGGCAGCACAGCTGGTAGGTTAATTTGTCTCTGTAAATTGCCCTGAGGAGTCTGTCCTATGTGTCTCTCTGTTGCCCGGTGATGCACTGGCGACCTGTCCAGGGTGTACCCTGCCTCTTGCCCAGTGATGGCTGGAGACAGACACCAGCGCCCTCGTGACCCTGCAAGGACAGGCGAGTATAGATGTTGGATGGATCGATAGTTTAAATGGGCACACACAGTCCAGAGAGCATCCATTTATACCCGATGTGTCCTTGCAGAGTCCTGGGGGTCTGGTGCCTATCTCCAGCCATTATGGGGCCTCCAGCGGTTATTGGGCCATCCTGGACAGGTTGTCCATCACAGCCCAAAGGACATGATAAAGGACAGTGGATCATTTAAAGGTCAGCTCAGACAGACACACTAACAACAATTAAACACATCTCACTGTTAATATGACTTTTTAATATCGTTGGTTTAATTTAAAGCATGATGAATTACAGTGTAAAACAAGACTATAAAGGCCAGAAACCTGCTGATAAAGTGACATCATCAGGTGTTACACTGACGCTGTTTGGTAATATCTTCAGAGGTAATTTACTCTTGGTACCAATGTAAGGAAACAGCTTCTCTGTGAAAGCGTGTTTGAAGGTGTAGATCAGTTTTTTAGTGTCCAGATCAAAGAATGACAGTTTCCCTTTGTCCCAGTCCAGCTGAACTCGGACTTTCTGGAGTTTTTCAACAGAGAGAACCTTATCTGGAATCGGTCTGGACGCAGCGAGGTATTTTCCACCAATGAAACTTAATTCCCAGTATCCAGTCTGTGTTTGTCCCTTCCTGTGGACAGACTCCTTCACCACCCCAACACCCCAGGATGCATCATTTCTGACCTCAACATCCCAGCTATGACATCCTGAATGAAAACCTTCAGAGCCCAGAACACAGCAGCTCTGGTCAAACCTCTCTGGAATGTCAGGAGGCTTGAATTTCTGTCCACTTGTGACGCTGGTCAGATCTTCAGACAGGATGAGTTCAGGATGAGCTGTGTTCGGATCCAGAATCACAGGAGAGAAGGAGACCATCTCCTTCATCTTCATCCATGTGTTGTAAGTCATGTTCGCAAGATGGTTGGCTTCATCTATCAGAGCTCCTGAAATCAGTTCTGGAACCTCCAGCTGGAGATGCTGCTGCACGCTTTCTGTTGCTTGCTGATGGTTCTGAAGAAACAACACATCTGCAGCTTTCGTTTCCTCCTCAGTGGCTCTAATTGTGTCTGAAAGAGCTGTTATGTCTCTGCACAGATCCACAATCTTCTCCCGGATTACTTTACTTTTCTGTTTTTCTTCACTGTTCAGAGCGGCGATCTTGGCCTTCTCTTCATCTTGTAGAAATTGATGAAGATTCTTAAACTGCTGCATGATCTTCTTCTCTGTTTCTTGGACCTGGACCTTAATGTGAACCGCTGCTTTGTCAAAGGTTTCTTTAACTTGTTTAAAAAGCAACTGTTTCTCTCTCAGTGGTTTGACAGATTGCAAGAGTTGCTCCTTGTAGTGTTGAGCTGCTTCGTTAACTGGGCTAAATCTGTGCTTTTTGTGCTCCCTGGAGTCTCGGCAGACGACACAAATGAGCTGCTGATGATCCTGGCAGAACAATTTGAGCTTCTCAGAGTGCAGAGTGCAGAGAGGCTCAGATGTTTCCTGTTTTCTTCTCAGCAAGAAGTCCTCACACAGGTTCTTCAAGGCCAGATTACTGAGGAGATGTCTGGAAAAATCTATCTTATTACAAAGCGGGCACATCTGAACTTGTTTTGTAGACCACCATTCCTGCACACAGTCTTTACAGAAGCTGTGGCTGCAGCGCAGAACAACAGGGTCGGTGTAGATGTCATTACAAATACAGCATAGGAGATTCTCTTCAGACATTTTTCTGCTGAGTAAATGCAAAAATGAGGCTGGAAGGTCAGTCTCTCCGCGTTCACAGAGTTACCTTCATGTCTGCTGAGGATCTGGAATCAGCAGCGCTCCAGCGTGGAGGGATTTCTGTAATCTGGTGATGCACAGCTGCAGTTTTCTGTCCAGGGGAGTTATTCCCATCTGTCCATTCTGTGAATCTTGAACACACTGCCTTCAAAGTGAAAGTGATTGGTGGTTAACAACAGAGGCGTGTTGTACTAATGACGCTACACGTGTGTGGAGTGAGGAAGGAATATGAAAGTTGATCTGTGAACTATTAGAACAGTTCAAAAGTCTCCATAAGATGGAGTTTCCCTGTGTGTTGTATTTAAAGATCATTGTTACAATGCAAACATCATCAGTTGAACCACTTTAACACAACTGATCCAGACCTGTATTTCCGGGATGGACCCGACCCCACAAACACACTGGAAGGTTTCACACAAAACCAATTAGTGACTTTGCCTTTGATGATAATTAACTATGAGACTTTATTATGAAAAAATGTTTTGCACACTTATTTTTCACTGTAAAATATTTTACTTTCATTCAAACCCAATTACCTAAAAGGCTTTCTGAAATTTAACCAAAACTGTAGAGTGAGTTGTTAATTCTTCTGGACCTCTGGAAAATCGATGCTCTCCGTCCAATCTGACTGAGCTTGAGCTATTTTAAAAAAAAGAATTGGCAACATTTTCAGCCTCTAGATGTGCAAAATAAGCATTCTCCTCTCTTTGGCTGTGCTGCTGCTGTAAAAATTCAGTTTAGACTCTAAAATATGTTTTCTTCTCACTTGTAAACATTAAATAACGGTTCAGTCACATAAACACATTTCCGATCCGAGTATCTAGAGGACTTCTGGAGGTAGAAACTGTTTGATTCTGAACACATTGGCCCATATTTATCTGTTCTAAGAAAATAATGTATTAATGCCTATGAATTTGATCAAGTACAAACAAAAAATTAAGTTTTTTTCCTTCAGTAGAACGTGTTTATCAAAGTGCCATAATTAAACAAATGTTCATGGTGAGCACCAGTCTCATGTGAGAACATGTAGGACTCAGATAACACACGTTCTTCTGAAATCTGCTGCTTTTCATAAGATCAACAACAACAAAGAGCATTTCCCACTAAAGGAGCTAAAAAACAAGTTAAAACCAACAGCTCAGGTTTTAATGATGCAATATGTGAAAGTTTCACTCATTCATCAAAATACCAAACTGAACTTAAATGTCAAAATAAAAGCACATACAATGTGGGAAGAAAAATAACATTTCTGTAAAGGTTTCAGTGCAGCAAAAAAATAAAATAAAATCTGATTTTTTCCTGAATAAAAACATCTGGATGACCTTCTGTCCAGACAGATTTAGATAAGAATCCTTTTTACTTTTGACTCTGAGATGAGAAAATAAAAACCAAAGGTTACAGTTTTGGTAATGAATTTTGGCATCTCCTACATATCATAAAACAGATAAAAAAATGAAGATGTTAAGAAAATCTCTCCTATAAGTTGTGAATTTCAGTAACTATGAGTCTTTTTCAGTCAGCCTTTAAACATTTAAACAATCTTGCTTAAGGAAAGGATTTACTGATAACATTAGTTTGGATTCCAGAAAAATGAGAAGTCACCTAAGACTAAAACTTGAGCTGAGAGCAAAATAATGACTGTATTACCTCAATACTTGTTCATAGTAAATATAAAAACCTTCTTACAGCTGAAATAAATGGTCAACCTGTGTTAAATGCAGCACACAATATTAGTAGTTTGAGAATTGACGATGAAGTGGAAAGTTTGTCTTCTTCTTTCTGGAGGAGAGTCAGAGGTTTCTACCAATGTTCTCATGTCTGTTTTGGATCTAAAGACTCTTGGCTTCAGTTTAATGGTGCAAAGAGGGTAAAAAAAATATGTCACCTAACAGTTAAACCCTACCCATCTATCAGTCGGTACCAAGGTACTGTCCAAACCTTCTGGCTTCCTGGTCTTCAGTCTAAGCTAAATAACCATGGTCTCGATGTAAACTTACAGATTGGTATTTTATGTTTATGCAACTCAAGAGGAAGCAATAACAGGATGTTCCTCAGAAATTCATAGTAGTACCAGTTCATGATTAGGCTCGTCATGCATGCATATAAAAGGGTTAAATGTTTAAATGCTAGGGTTGCTGATTACATGTCCATAAAGAGCTTTAAGGAAAATTTCACCCATTTATCATACATTTGTTGGGTTGGAAAACAAAATAACACAGCAGAAAAACTCCAGCTGGGTTCATAATAGCATAAATCTGACAGTATGGGTCTGATCCGACCCGTCAGTATTTAGGTTTAAACACTTAACTTGGTGTTTTTTTTTCCTGTTCTCGCTGTTCCAGCGTTTTAAAAATAGGGGCCATCAATGAGGGAACAGGTCTGACAGCAGCAGTGTTGCAGCGCCTGTGCAGACAGGAACCATGTGAACCATGCAAAACCACAGCCTTTAACTCGTGATGAGATCCAACAACGATAAGCTTGAACCTGGAGACGAGGAAGAAAAACAGCAATGAAGCTTAGAGATGCACCTATTATTCAGAGAAAGATTGAGATCGGTCACATTTTCTCTGGATCGGCAATCAGCAGGTCAAATAATGAAACACTGCGGGTATCAGTCAGGAAAGGCCTGATTGCTGCTTCTCTACTTGCAACTTTGAAGTAATTCCTATCATTTTGTTTAAAGCAAAAAACCCCAAAAAAACCCAGTTTTAACACAACTGTTATCAAGTAAACACAAGAGAAAAAATAATGGCGGCGAGCTGAATTCAGTTATTACCAATATTTTTGGACATTCACACATTTTCCTATATTTTTAATGTTTAAAGAGGAGCAAAACTTCAAAATAAAAGCCTCCCACAGAACGAGTTCCTCTGTATGAAGACTGGAGGATAAACTGCCCCAATAATCCCTCCTCAGAAATCCGTGATAGGAGGAGGAAAAGCCTGGTGAGATGGTCTGAGTTCCAGGTGACAGATGGTTCAGAGGAGTCACGTGTTCACATCCCACCACCATCAGCAACATTAAACACAGCTGCTCTAATGTTCACGTATGAGTTTGTTCCATCTGAGGAAGCAGAGCTGCCTTCTAGATCGTTCTCCTCCTCAGTTTGTTCTCAGGCTTTCAGGAGATGTTGAACAGTTCTTCCTCCGCAGAAGCTGAACCGGCGAGTTTTATTTCAGCACCAGCGTGGCCTCCGAGCCGTCCTTCTTCTTCAGATACAGCCCATTGGTGAGGTGGTGCTCCCTCCTCAGGAAGGCATAGAAGTAATCCGACACCAGCAGGATCTGACAGGAAGTTGAAATGAAAACAGAGAATTTGGTCATTTCTAACAGAAAGACTGAGAGCAGGCATGCAGAGAAGCAGGACCCACACACTGAGGTTCAACAAAACAACCATTACTTTCCTCATCTTCTCGACATGCATTTCCATCGACCCCACCCTGTCCTACCTGCGATACGTTGAAGAGCAAAGTTATGGCGTAGTAGAAGTTGGAGTTGGCGCTTCCAGCGTAGATCCAGAGGTGCCACAAAACCGGGAACAAAGCTGAACAGGCCAGCAGGACGCAGGACACCAGGAAGATGTTCCTCAAGACTGGACATGGAGAAAGACACATTTTATGAATTAACTGAACAGAAACACGAGAGATTTGACAATCAAAATTGACTAAATATAAGCTGTAAAGTGTTTGTTGGAAGACCAGAGGAACACTAAGGACTGCAAGAAGCTCCTCTCATGTTTTCAGTTAGTGTCCAGCTTTACCTTCACAAATGCTCCTTCTTCCATGTATCTACAGTTCAGGTCAGAAATGTACATGTTTTAAACTTTAATGATGCTTTTGAACAAAGGTGGGAAGATTACATAACAAACCACTTTGATAATGAAGTACTTAAATGGAGAAGTTTATAATCATTGTTCTCTAATCTCCACAGGGTCAAAAACATACAAACGCCCCACATGAAGGTGTTAACCTCTGACCCCGGTGTCTCAGCAGTTTCCAGCTCAGGACAGGTTTGAGTTTTGGTTGTTCTTCAACACTCAGGACAATGATCCTACACATCAAACACTGGATAAAGAAAGGCCAACATGAAGCTTCTGGAGCGACTCAAAATCTTTCTGGACTATTCTTGAAAGCCAGGCATGTGCCTAGAAATCCACTAGTTTAAATGAACTAGTTATTAGGTTAGTAAAGTAAGTAGAGTTTATTGAGAAAACGGTTTCCACAGACAGAAACTCCTACAATTCAGCCAAGAAGAGAAGTCAAATATTCAACCAGAATGATGCCAGAGGCTGGTTGATGGCTACAAAACATCTGCTTTCTCTATAATTCACTAAGAGACATTTATCCAAGCATTAGTGGGGGCGTAATTAGTGCTTATTATTATTATTAATTATTACTGTCTTTATGTAAACCTTTGAACCCATCTGGATTAGAGAAAACACACAAATTCATGTTCTTAAAACTCCTAAAGCTGTTTATGGAGCAATCAGTCCACCTAAATAATTAGAAATCCCAAATTCAAAAAAGAATCACGTCTGTGATGTGAACTCTGACCAAAACTGTAAATCACACGACAAAAATATCTGCTAATATTAATAAAAAGACACGTATGATCAGGCGTATGACATGGGAACCCCTACAGCCTCTGGGCTGAATAACATTAACCTAGAAGCTCCATAAGAGCCTGCTGAAACCACAGAGCTGTCAGGGTGTTTACCAAAATCAGCTGACTGAATCCTTATGTCCTTTTTAAACACTCACATCTGTGCAGGTGACTCCAGGCAGGAAGGAAGGCCAGGTAGAGGGCTGTGTCGCCCACAGTGGGATAAGACTTAAAGATGGAGATCACAGCCAACTGCATGAAGATCAGGAACACTGGATGATCCCTGCAGCACACACACACACACACGCACACACACACAAACACACACAGGGTTAGGATAGAGGATACAAAGAAGACTAAACGGATCACAGGGAAAGAGAGGAAGGACTTACTTGAGTTTAATGCACAGAGGGATGGTGTAGAAGAAGACGTTGATCTGGAAGACACAGAGGAAGAAGAGGCGGAAATGCTCAAACATCTCAGCGAAGAAGTACCAGAAGAGGCCGATGTTTGGGGTCAGGTCGGGAACTGAAAGACTGAAAGGTGAGAAAAAAACAAAACACAGAAACATTAAGCCGAGCAGAGTTGGAGAGCTGCGTGGAAACAGCCTATAGCGCTCTCTGGTGGAGACACTGCACAATAAACAGCATTTCCTCATTACATCTAGACCAGACAACCAGGATGATCACGGCTCTGAAGACCTTTTTACCCACACACTCTTAGGGCCGTAAATCCAGCCAGCAGAGGGCGCACCACTGGACACCGGAAGCAGTAGTCAATAAGGTCCTACCTCATTCATTTTCCTACTGTCCAAAAATCTCAGCAAACCAAAGTGTGTCACACAAATCAGAACTGTACTGCCAACGTTTTAAAAAAAAAAAACACCTCTAGGCAAGATCTTAAAAGGATCCAATTACAGAAACCCTATTCTTTAAATAATAAATACAACCTAAAACTAAACGTTATTACTTGCAGCAACATGAACCAATGAGAGACCTGGCTTTTTTCCACACTTCCCTCTCTGACCCAGACTTGTGCAGAAGCCTTCATAATGACATTAGACTAAGCTGGTTAAAATAGGATCAACTGGAAGGTTTATGACCCTGAAAACTGATTTTATAGGGATTTCTGACCAGTCTTGTTTTTATTAGGTCAGACACTAATGTTGGAAAAGAAAGCCTGCATCACCTCAGAGACCTCTAGAGTCCAGTCAGCGAGCTTTACACCCGTCTCCAACACTTCCAAGGAACCCCAGTCTACAAAGCTCTCTATGCACTGTTCCAAAGTCCACATGATGTTTGGACCTCCTGTGTCTATAGAAGTGATCAGAGCAGCGGGATACAGTGAATTGGAGAGGTGACAAAATAGTTTTGGCATTGTTTAATATGACGTGGTAAAAGCTTTCTAAGTTCTCCTCTGGTGGGTTGATCAGGACCTGTTAACCGTATAGGAGCTGACCTCTGGGACTGAGGGTCAGAGAGTAAATGACAGACGGGAAAGAGACACAAACACCATCAAAATGTTCTGCTTCAGCCAAACTCCTATGGGGCAGATCAATCTGTAGATTCAGTTGAGATGCTCCGTTTGCCTGTTTCAGATTGGTTCCGAAATCCAAATGAGGAACCCAGCAAGACATTCAGAGGCCCGGTTCCAGGAGAAAAACTGCCAGTTTGAGAGTAACCTTCCCAGCTGTGATAGTCCCCGTCAGCAGCCTCCGAGGGGTGTGGGAACCGCACCTGCTGAGGTTCAAACCCGGTTCCCAGAGAAAGGTGACACCACAGTCTGATTTCGGAGCAAATAAAGCAACCCTCTTATCACTTTACTGTGTTGGATCACAGGCTGCCAAAATAATGTACCAAACGTGGATACTTGAAGTCCATGCCTCCTTTTTCCTCCTCTAAATGGTTTTCTCAGATCTTAGGTATTTAGAACTCCAAATTATGCTAAATAATCACTGCAATACATCCCTGTGGTCACTAGCTGGCTAATTAGCAAATAGTTCGAACATTTTTTAAATGTCCAATTAAAGTCTCAATACTGTGATGCTCAAAATAAATATATTTGTATGAAATTGAAGTTTCATTTATTCCTCTTTAAAGTATCCATTCAGATATTTTACCGATTAAATCGTTTTTTCATGGCCTAATGGCTTCTATATACTGTATACGGGGCAGCTGTTTTACCACTATGTCCGCCCCTCTCACCATATAGAGTTTAGGAGAGAGATGATAAATTACATTTCATAATGTAACAAAGTAGCCTTGTTTAAAAAGCAACGGTCTGCAAATTATTTATAGAAGGAAAACAGGATAAATATGCTTTAATGTTTCAGGTTGTCTGTTATCCGACTCACATGAAGCCGTAGACGGAGGGCAGGTAGTCCCACGATCCGAGCAGGAAGAAGGAGAGACAGACAATGACAAACAAACTGCCGAGGTACATGAAGAGGTACTGCGCCACAAACCACCAGAAGCTGGCCCGCCGGAAGTTCACCGGGATGTACTGATGCTGAGGGAGAACAAAAGCAAACATTTCTTCCAGTGAGGGAGGATGGTGTTTAAATGGGAAGAATGGTGAAAAGAATCAACACTGACCCATTACAGGTATGAGCTTACAGACAGCGTACCTGCATCAAATACAGCATGGCTGGAACACACAACGTGAGAGGGTAGATGGACTGATAGGTGGCCAAGCACAGAAAGATGGCGCTCAGGAGCACGTTTCCTGAAGCACAGAAATAAATTCAATAAAATCAAAACTATCAGAACAAACAGTTTAAATACAAATGAACTCTATGAGGCTCGTTCTTGCATGAAGTGAAAGTTAGATTTAAATGTTTCTGTATACATCAATAAATAAACACAACTGTTATGTCACAGTATTTGCTGCAGAACAGCTAAATGAGGTCATGGACTTCTGGCTGATCAATTTTTTATTTCTCGCTGCGATTTTGTAGTCCAAGCTCAAGAATGACCAAGCTGAAAATGAATAGGTCTAAATCTTTGATTGTTGGGTGTATTAACCACACAATTCATTACACCGTCCCCCAGCATCAGAACCTCTTCAAAGTGCCTGGTTACATTTTATTTTTCATGGAAATATTCCCACATCAGTGGGGAAATTTCTCCATTTCAAGCACGAGTTCTTCATCAACCTCCGCCAGTATGAAGGATTTACTGAAAGACTTCATCTGATTAAGGGATCAGTTCCTTCTGTCTATGGAAACGACAGAAAGCGGTAAGCTGCAAATAAAGCTAAAATGACAACAAACTTTATTTTAGACATGAGTTTATTGTGTTGATGTGACGTTCTGGTCATTGCTCTGATAACAGCAGCATCGTTCCTTCTGCTGATGTTAGTGCTGTTTGCTGCTTTAGCTCCTGCAGGACAGAACTATACTGCTTGATTTAATATTATTATTACATAAACAGTTTTCATTGTTTTTTTCTTGTTTCTGCAGCGCTAAATAATTGTTATCAAACTACAAAAATGTCTGATCGAGATAAACTGCAGCGCTCTTTGACCTGGAGGAGGGCGCGGTGTGATGGACCTCAGTAGCATTTAAAGAGACGGCACCAAAACGAGCTGCTTTCAGATGCTCCTCAGAGCAGGTAAAAGAGGAGCCTGAGGAGCTACAAGAACAAGGAGTTCAGACCAAAGCGTTGAGGTTCTACTTTATATAGACCACAACTGACTGATTTAAGGTTGAAAAGAAAGGATTTAAAAGCATCCTATGTCCCCTTTTAAAACACTGAGCTGCTGTCAACCTTTTATTGTTGTGAGGACAAAGAGGGCGATAATGGCGTTGTTCAGGCCGCAGGTTGACTTGGCAACGCAGGACAAGATGGTGAACGGGTTCAACAGGTAACTGTGAGAGAAGACAGAAAAAGAATAACTAAAACCACAACTGTGAGCATAAATTATTCCTCAGTACAGACCTGGTCACTACATCCTTGTCTATATTCTCTGAACAGTTAGAGCGCCCTCTAAAGGAGCTGGAGGAACTTACAACATGGCTACTTTCAGAGGGATGTAGTACATTTCTTTGGGGCTTCTGATTAGCTCCCGACAGTCTGCTGGGTAGCGGTCCGCCTCCAGGGAAAACTTCTGTTTTCTGAACTAAAAGATGAACAAACAACAGCAGAAAGTACATGTTTAATTATTCAATTATATATACTGGATTGTGCAAAAGTTTTAAACTGAGATTTTTTTATACTTCTCTTCCAAACAGTTAGACTTTCTCATAATCTGTTAAAGTAGCCTAGATCACCCTGTTCTCAGGTCTTCTGCAGCCTCTAGCAGGTTTTATTCCAGGACTGTCCTGGATTTAGCTACCTCCATCTTCCCATCAAGCTTCCCTGGTCCTGCTGAAGAAAAGTATCCCAACAGCATGATGCTGCCACCACCATGTGACACCCTGGGTACCAGTGTGATCCAGGTGACAAGTGTTAATTTACTGCAACACTGTTGACAAGAGCACTTCCTCCCACATGTTTTCTGTTTCCACTACATCACTAACAGCTTCTCTGATTAATGCTCTCCTTGCCCAGCCTGTCGGTTTAGGTGGACGTCCAAGTCTTGGTAGGTCTGCTGTTGGTCCATCTGCTCTCCATGTTCAGATGATGGATTAAACAGAGCCCTGAAAGATGTCCAAAGCTTGGAATATTGTTGTAGAACCTAACCCTGCTTTAAGGTTCTCCAAAATGTTCTCCCTGACCCGTCTGCTGTGGTCCTTGGTCTTCATGATGCCGTTTAACGTCACATTGGAGATTTGTAAAAATGTTCAAAACCACGTATCATTTTCCTTCCTCTCAACAACTGTGCACCACTTTGTGTTGGTTTATCATATAAAATCTCAATAAATAGCATGTATATTTGTAATGTGAAAAAAATAAGTAAAAGGCAAAAGGGCACACATACTTCTGTAATGCACAAACAGCTTGTAAACCTACCAAACAAACCAGTTTTCAGTTGACACACAAACAAGCTAATAAAGAAACTCTTTAAAGGTTTAACATTTTCTCACCACTTGCTTGTTATAGTCCTTCACTGTCATGTAAAGAGCCACTGCTGTGATCACGTCTGCCAGCTAACAAGAAACAGACAGAAGAGTTCATTGAGGCCGATAATGAAAGGACTAAAAGAACAGATTTGTTACACCGTACAGTAGTTTCGCTCTCTTACCATAAACGTGATTTCTGCATAATCCACCAAAAAGTGAGAGATGTAAATGATGAGAGGAGTCTGGAGGAAAAAAGAAAAAGGAAGTGCATTAAGATAGATAATTACATTTATCTTAATGTTGGGCATTTTCCTGTCAGGCTTCTGGTGGAATAAATGTTTAAAGAACCGTCTGATGAACTTAACTTGATCCTCTTCTGAACTCAGCCTCAGTTAAAATATAAAACTGCTCAGTACTCAAGCTCCTTCAGTCTGAATAGTGCGGAAGAAGTAGTCATCTTCATATCCAATTTGTACTATTATTTTAAAAAGTTTTAAACCAACATGTGCAACCACTGCCAGATATGCAAAAAATGATTTCCACCGGAATCGTAAAATAAACTGTGAATTGATGTCTTACCTCATGGAAAACATCTCCAGAATATGGTGAAACTCCCAGGTCAAGCAGGGCTAAACCTTCAATAACTGACAAAAGAAAATAACAAAGGTGTCATAATTTGTCCTAATTTTTAACACTCGAATCATTCACCAACTGTGACATAATATTAAAATCTGTTTAGGCCTGGAGCTGCACACAGTGAAGCTAGTTTAAAGACTAACACTCGGGGATGGGCTGCTTTCAGATATGAAATTAAATACTTTTACTTTTTTTATGTAAATTTGTATTATTTTATTCAAAGTGATTGATAACCTCGCAGCAGCACATGTATTCTCCCAAACTATGAACACTTTTTTATCACTAAATAAATGGAAAGAAAATAGCATACAAAAAAATGATGAAATGTTTTCAAATTTTTATCCTGTTTTAGGTATATTTAGAATCTGACAAATAGGAGAATAATAAAGAAATCTACGCTTGAATTACACACGCAGCGTGTGTATAAATTTCAGACAAAAGAATCCAGTTTTGCATCACAGATACAGCTCTATTTTCAGTTACTTTTAATCTTAAAAAACTATGATTTGGTCTTATTAACAATGTCTTAATATTGGATGCAGAAATCTCCATAAACACATTTAAAGTTTGCATGGATCTGTTGAACCTGATCAGTTCATCTACATGTGGACATCATCTCAGCTGGTTGTTGCATCCCTGACCCACAGAAGCTCAACGACGGATATTTGTTAAACGATAAAAAAAAAAAAACGCATTAAAAATCATTTAATTCTGTAAAACACTTAATTAAATTCCTGCTTATAGATCCCTCCGTATTAAAACCAGATTGATTTAACTATAAATCCTTTGTCTGCATGTTTTAGCAGATGAACCGGTTTGACTTCAGCCAGTTGTCATCGAAGCGCTGACGGAACAGGGAGGAACTGCAGGTTCTTTAGCGTCAAAAAGGGGCCCCAGAGCGCCGCTCCAGCCCAGCTAACCTCTCTTCCAGGCGGTGATCGGAGACACCACCTCCACCCTCTCCGCGATCCGCTCCGCTAGACTGGATCTGTTAAGAGCCGCACGGATTGTGACGGCTACAATCAAAAGTAGAGTCAAGGGAGCCGCCATCTTGACAAGGAAGCGCTCCCACCCGACCTGCGAGAAGGATGATGGGAAATGAAGTCTTATGTAGGAATGATCGTTCTTTATATATTTAAAAAGAGCAATAAGACTCAGGAATCACAATCAGCTTTCCTGTCACTTTGTACAACAATGAATTTGACTCCGGTACACTTTGCTCTCAATAATAAAGAAAACAGAAGCACAAATTAAACATACAAATCTGTCCTTCGAAATATAATTACCTCTACCTAAAGTAGTATAGTTAAAGTAATATTTTATTTTTGTATATATATATATATATATATAAATAAAACCGGAACAATCATTCTTGCAGCCGTTCTCCATAAATGTGGTGCATCAAAACAAAACCAACAACTCTGTAAAGTTCGACAAAATAAAGCAACATTCCCGACATTTATTTCTGAAGAAAATAAAAGTAACTCGGGTTAGAAACGTTCTTCAACGTTTATCAATTGTTTGGTTAAAATTAGTAACTCTCTCTAAGATGGCATGTCTTTTGATTTATGCCATCTTGATGAATTTTGATTTATTTAGTTTAATTTCTTATGTAAAAACAAAAAATAAACTCTGTGTCACAACAGACCTACGCAACCTATTATTACAATGAATCTCTGTTTGAATAATTCCTCTATCAAATGCAATTTATTAACCTTATTAAGACCAGTAATTTTACAAAAGAATTTAAACGTAAAATCAGTTAAATGTTTGCTTGATGTTTTGATTTTATTTTTTTTTTAAATGACGTTCCATTTGACGATATTTTAGGTGCTTTTATTTTGAATTTCCCTAACAGGAAGTAGCTGTGGTTGCTATGAGACATAAGTGAAGAGTTTCGCTTTCTTTTCCCCGGTGTTGATGCTGAGCTGATCTGCAGATTGAAGGAAAATGGCCGGTTTAGAGGTGCTGTACACCTGTGTCGCAGATCAAATCTGCTGTCCGCAGGACGCTGTTGTGTGCTTCGTTCACTGGGAAATGATAAAGAATGGATACAGGTGCATCGGGTCTGGAGACGAGGTGAGGGCAAAGGTTGCGGTTCCTGAAGAGACGCACATATGAATTCAATTAGACTAACTGTTAACTGACGGAGGTTCAACTAACGCCGACCTCTTCTGTCAATTTCTGGACTGTTGAAGTGAAGTTGAAAATTAGCAAGGGTCTCCAACTTGATGAACATAAATGAATTTTAGTGAAACAGATTTGCCGAATTAATTAATGAAAGGTTGGAAATCAGTAGAAAAACTCCCTGTTATCAGTGATTTAAGATAAAAGTGACTTGTGACATTCAGAGAAAAAGAAACAGTCTGTTATTCAAATGTAGTTCTGTAAAAGCTTAGCTAGGCTACCCGGTTTCTTCTGTTCAGATTAGCTTTAGCTACACTAATACGCGTTATTTCCCCTGGAAGATGTTCATATTATCAGATAGAGAAATCTGCCAGGCGTCTTTTAGCTCCCTCTGTTTTATTCGACTCGTATTACAGCTGGAGGCAAAAGAGAAACTTGTGAAAAAAATGTCAAGTCATGTTTCGGAGGATGAACCAACTGAGAGGGTCCAGAAATATTTACGACAGATTGTCTCATTTTTCTGCTTCTGGCTCTTTTTCTCCTGTCTTTGAACCTTCAGCCTCGCAGCAGCGATCAGAAGTCCGAGCTGCTTCCTGCTGACTGGAGCAACAACAAGGAGCTGTACAGTCTCCGCTATAAAGACGACTCAGACACGCAGGTGGTACTGAAGGCCATCACTGTGGACTCCACGCTGATCTTCAACCTGATGGTAACTCTGCACATTTTCCAGCTGCAAACAGATTCAATTAAATCAATTGATGCTGTTGGGTTGAATGATCTCAGCAGGAAGAAGCTAAAGCACATAAATATATTCTTTGCAGATCTAGTTAAAGCCAGATATGTTCAAAAAGACACATACTGGGTTTTTTTTCTTTACTGTTAAACTAAAACAGGTTAAACTTGACCAGTTTAGTTAAAATACAAGTAGCAAATTATTGATATTTGATAAATATCAAAATAAGGAGAGAGAGAGAGCTTAATTTAGATTTATGTATTTACTTTCGTCTGAGTAGGACGTTCACACATATTACATTAGGATTTGACAGCACTGCCTTTAAACCCTGACTTCAGTCAAATATTTGGGGAATCCATCTGCAGACTTCCAGTTTCTTGACAGAACTGGTGTAACTTGGTTGCATACAGCTTTTCAGTTATGTTTAATGGGATTGAGATGGAGGTTTTGTGATGACCCCTCATGACTTTTGTCCTAAATTTGGAGCTGTGCTCCGCTTGATGATCCATTTAGAAGACCTACTTAAGATCAAGCTTCTTGTCTTCAGACGCTGCTTCAACATGATTATTAGTTTATTTATTTACCAGGACAGGTCATATCTGCAACCTGTAACGTCAAAGGCTAGTTTTCATCTGTGGTCCCGTTGGCCAGTTATTCAGCGGCCGCCTAGAAGAAGCTTAACAGATTATAAACAATACATTTAAACAACAATAAAAACAACATATTGAGGCTGTGTTTGTCAATTCATGTGTAGGAGCAGCAGCAACAAGAAAGCAACATAATACAGACATTTATCATAAAAGCAGCAGTTATTTTGTAAACACAAGAAGCAGTAACAAAGGGTTTAGTAATAGCAGCAGTATAACAGTCATGCATTAGTAAGACGAGTTAAAGATAGATGCTGAATAAAAAAACACACATTGTTACTCACCGAATTATAAAACATGCAATAATTACAGAAAGAATCAGACATTCATAACTGAAACACAAGATGGCAGCAGCAGGAGTTCAGAGTTCACAGGCTATTCCTCAGGTAGAGGAGTACCTTGTACCCCTGATCAGGGACTCACCTGAACTAATGAGGACGCTGTTCTGTGTGGTAATGGTGAAGCAAGAGCAGAGCTAAAAAGCCAAGCTCTCGAATTTCTGGTGATGAGATCTGAACCATGACTGAAAGCAGGAGATCTAGGATATAAGAGGTTGGACTGAGCTTTCACAGATGGGTGGCTGGACTTAGTTTGGGGATGAGGTGAGGAGCTTTGTAATCCGGGGCAGATCCAGAACTCGCTGAAGGGATAATAAATCCCTTCTGGTTTAGGGATGTGTTCCCTAGAAGGAGCTGGACGCAGGGGAGAAGAACATCTGGGTTCCCTTCCTGGACCTGTATTCCTGCCACCTGGTGTCATACAGGCAGGAGAGACTGGCTGGATGTGTTCCCGTGTTTCTGTTTGGATTTGACTAAACTTATTTTTAAAATATGCTTTTATTTTGCTTGTATTTGCAGAACTCCAGCACAAAGCAGGTTTTAGACTTGATGGTGAACGTCAGCGATCATGTGAACGTGGATCAGCTGCATACATTCAGCAGGTTGGTTTTTGATCATTTTTGTTCAGAAAGAACAAAATCGGCTGCATAATTAGTGCTGCTGACACGATCTGCAGCAGTGCGATCTTTAGTTTGAAGTATTTCTACCACATTTCGATGCAAACACAAAAATAGAACCTTCTTTCAATTAAAAACGTCTGCAACTTGATAGATAACCAAAGCCTCTCTTTGTTGAAGCGTGTACAAAGACGCAGACAGTTTGTCACAAAAGGTGACGACTCAGCTGCTCCCCTCCAAAGAGAAACACCCTGAAAAAGCAGAGAAGAGCAGAAGAGAGGAAGATGAGGAGTTACATAGAAGAAGAGGAGAAGACAGCGACCCTCTCCGAATGCCCAGCAGACACCCTCGGCAGGGAGTTCAGCCTCACTGGTCAGTAACTAAAGGAAACCGTGACACTTTCTCGCTCTAATAAACAATATTCTAATAATATTATTAATGTCATCAATAACAAGTAACGTGTCGTTATTTATTACATATAAAAAATATATAACAACCCAAATAATTTTCTATGCATCTTGTCACCTTATTTGTTACGGTTCTGATCCCGTTTGGGCCAGTTGACTCTTACAGAATGTGAGAGATTATGACTCCTGATTAAACCATAATAACTATAAATGACCTCCTGCTAGGAGACAAAATATATTGAAGCAATAAGTCAGCATCTCCTTATTAAATGACTTTCAACTGTCGGTCGCCAAGGTAGGTAGAAAACAACCGCGTGACCAGTTTGAAATGTGCAGCCCCAGGCGGCACCGTTTGGTCCCTGGAAAGGTCAGCTGTGGCCCATAAAGCAAAGGAGGTCCCTCATCAAAATCAAGGTGACTGAACCACTAACTTGGAACATCCTTCCTCCCACAGTCCAGAAACATAAACTGGTAATCAGTCTCTGTTAACTGCCTTTAGGTGTGTGTGTGTGTGCCTGGTTGTTTGTCCTGTATGGAAGTCAGTTTGTGCTTTGTTGCATATTTGAGATGACTGCAGGACAGGAGCAGCAGAAATGTATTTTTAAGAGATGAACCAGTGCCTGGAGGAGACAGTGACCTGTCTGTAGGGTGGAGGACAGATGTCTTCACTCCCTCTTCCTCCCTCTCATCCTCTGTCCTCTTAACCGTGACCCGATCAGATGAGATGCGAGATGTCAGCACTTTATCGACCACACGCTGTCTCCCCCATACCCCCCAAGGGACGGAGAGAGTGAGAGGGCGACGAGGACGGGAACAGAGACAGATGGAGGGAAAGTCAATCAGTGAAGAGAGGGACGAACAGCAAGATAACAGAAGCACACGGCAGAGAGAATTTAAGACGGACAATCAGCTGACTTGGCAGCAGCTGTAAACAGAAACGTAGCAATGCGACGTGAAAGGCAGAGAAGAAGAGCTGGGAGATCTCGGTTAGGAATATTTTCTCATCGTTTTCCATCCTGGACTACCACTGTCTCTGTGGTGGTGTTTGTTATAAAAGGTTTCAGAACCGCTGTTCCAATCAGTCCAAAACAGATTCAGACACGGTGCTGCTAACTTTATGGCCTCCTTTAGAAAACAGAATTTAATTCATCTTTGCTATAGCATGAAAATGTAACAGATCGCTTCCTGTTACATTTAAAGTGAGCATGAAGTCCTATTAGGTCCGTTTTTATTGTATGATTTTGTTTCATTGGCAAGAAAAAAAAGTGTTTGTTGATTTATTTTAGGCCCGACCCATTTGTTCCTCCGTTCGCAGCTGGAGGAGCAGATCTGGATCCGTTCGGGTGAGTTCTACCCTCCTGTTTTCAGCACAGTGTGTAGTTCTGTCCCAATCTGGGATGAACTGTCAGCCTTCCAGTGGATTATTAGTTGTTGCTGACGTTTGATTTTTGAGCTAAATGTGGAGCGTTTGTCTCTAGAATGAGAACCGGAGCAGGAAAAATGCTTAGTTTAGACGTCTTTAGCTTTCAGTTTTACAAAGAAAATGAATCTGCACAAAGATTAATATTTCTACTATCTAGTATATCTGGAACATTCAGCTTCCAGTTTAACTGTTCTCATTTTGAAGCCTTTAATAAGTTTCTCCAGCATTTAGTTTGCACTGGGGGACACAGTGTTGGTTGTAAAAACCCGCCGGCAGCGAGACGCTTCCAGCTCAGAGGTTTGATCTGAAATCTACCCTGAGAGAAACGGTTATTGGTTTTGGAGAAACCTGCCCGGTGTTAATGTGTGCTGTCTGTTTCCTTTAGACTTCTCGCTTCTGTTTTTATACTTTTAATAAAGTTTCTGTCATTTCTCGGTGTAGAGCTCAGGTTATAATATACCGAATCACATTATGAACTCTTGCTGATATTATGGAGCTGCAGATGATCTGGGATCATTGAAAAGATTCTTTTAGTCTATCTGTGAACATTATGTGGTTTTGAACACATTTTCAACCTAATTGATGGTCTTGAATGATAATAATAAAAACTCTACAGACAGAAATGTAAAATCTGGGATGATCATATGTAAAATATTTCAAAGCAGGAATTTTCAGATTGGACTGAGGTGCTTTTATCTTAGTTCTGGTCCAGCAAGTCGGTTTGGATCAGGGTGTTTGATTAAAAGATGCTTTTACAAACATTTAGCCTTTTCATAGGAAAATCATTGAAAATACTCATCAATAGACTGATGGTTTTCAGATGTTTTATGGATTTGGTTCTTTTTCTGTGTATTTTTATGGAAAACCTTTTGTAATTAAATAACATGTTTTATGAGCCCCTCTGCTGCTTTAAATCAGATTAAATCCTCCAGACCTGAACTCCCAGTTGGTTGATTTTTTAGATTTTTCGTCTCTCACTCTGTTTATTTTTTCAGTGGATTAAAATGAATAAAATAACAAGGAAGTTTAAGAAGTCATTTAGTGTTTCATAATTTCTCTCCCTCCGACCCGTGAACCTCTCTTCCTTTTCCCCTCAGATCTCGCGGTGGTGGTGGGATGATAGTCGACCCATTACGGTCAGGGTATCCTCGCTCCGGCTTTGACCCGTCTGGTGGTGTACCAGACATCCTGCCTCCTGGAGCTGTTCCCCCAGGAGCTCGCTTCGACCCGTTTGGACCCATTGGACGTCACAGACCGGGGTGAGACACACGTGTCTGTCCCATTTCTAACAATTACAGCACCAACTTCGGGTCATAATAATCTCATCGATATGAGTGAACATAAGAAATGGGTTTAGCTCTGGACAGAATTTTATGGTAGAATCAAGTCATGACATTTCTGTGTTCCTGTCATTTCAGGCCCGATCCAGACCACATGCCCCCACCGGGCTACGATGACATGTTCATGTAACACTCAGTGGTGCTTCCTGCTTTTTTCTATTCCTGGTTGGACTCGGGTCAGAACAGATCCAGTGCAGAATTGCCAACGACCCTCTGAGGAGGAGGAGGAGGGCTTTTCTTTTCAAATGAAAATTAATTATTCAGGGTTAAGAAGTGGTTCTGGTGTCAGACTTTCAAAGAAAAGAAATCTTTATTGGAGTCCAATAAAAAACAAACTGAGACCGAGCCGTCTTCTCATTTTACTCTCAGATTTAGTTTTCTGTAAATCTGTGACGTTCCTCTGATTGAAACGCTCACATTGAATTATAAAGTTGGAGGGAAAACATGCCTTCTTTTCAGGTTTAGATTATCCTTTCGTTTTCTTTCATGCTAGAGAAATGTTCGGGAATAATTTTGTTTCGTATATTTAGATTTGCAGCTCGTTTGTTGTTGATTGAACAACATGGCTGATTAATCATCTCCTGCCACAACATTCTAATAAAAAACGCAAAACTTTGCCTTCTGTTGCCACTTTTCTAGTATTTTTGTGGAAATACACAGAAGCGGTACAGACGGCAGCTAACACATTTCTTTACCCATTTTTCTGTGGACAAAAATGGCATTTAAAAATATTTGATCTTGAGGCCTATTTCCCTTTCTGTAGCTCGTTACTTCCTGCTCTACGAGGTGAAAAGCAGACATCTGTGTTTCTCCCTCCCTGTCCTGAATCTCCCAGCATGCTGCAGATCGCTGACGGGTCACAGCAGTTCGCCTTCCAGGAGCTCGTTAAAGGAAAAACAGAATGACGTCCTGTCTGAGCAACAAATGGTCTGAAAACGTGAAGTTTTAACAAGACTGAGGTCTAAAGCACAACGTTTTAATCAGCTCCTGGAGGCCACCGGCACGCGGTGCTTCGATCAGAACGGTGATGTTATTTTTGGGGGACTTAAAGGTTTTGATGGTTGGGCTTCTGGACCTGAAAACAGTTTTTTTTTTTTCTTCTGAAACATGGTTGCTGCATTGCTTGTGTTTAAACAGAAAGGCATAAAAATGTGGACTCAAATTTGACGTTTATTAGCTGGAAAATCTAGAAAATGATTTAGCTTTTAAGAAAAAAGCTCATTTACTGAGAAGAGAAAATCAGTTGGGAGCATTTAAAAACTTTTATAATCACCTAATTACATCAGTTAAAGAAAGTCTTTTAAGGATACAAAACAACACTTACAGCACCCTGCTCACATGGTGGCGCTGCAGGTAACATGTTTTACAATAATTCAATCTTTTATTGCTTCAGCATGATCTGACAATTACAAAAGTTGCAACATTTAAACTGAGGACATTTTATTCAACGGAGAAACAATTTGACAATTAACCAGGTTCCCCAGGCGATAGGAAGAGAAACAAGACCACACCTACATAGATCCTCCACCATACTTAACAGTGAGCAGATGAGATGCTTTTCCACATATTCATCCTTTGTTTCCCACCAGACAAATCTGTTTTTTGGAGAAAGGTGCAGTTTGAGTCTAATCTGACAAAAGCGCCGTTTATGTTTGTGATGGTAGGACAGAAAAGATTTCTCCCGGTCTCCCAGACAACAAGTATGTATACCAATATGATGGTTATGGAGACTTTTTAATCCCAGGATGCCACTCTAAGCTAACTGAGCCTAATAGAAAGTAGCCTTTGTGTAGCACCATAATCATTCCCCAAGAAACAGGACGTCATGGATTGTAACAGAAAAGTTCCTGAATTCTCTGATCTACTTAAAAATGAAGTAGAAGGTAAGAAAATGCTGCTTCATTTAATTTAAAGGAAACGTTCACGGTGTCAGTAATTGTACCACTCGCAATTTTATTAAAATGTAATTTCTTAACATGGTGTCAGGGACCAAGCCGGTTGGGCATGAGGACACAGTAGTAACGTCCCAGAAAAGTGGGTTTTATTTCCCCAAAGTAACAAAACTCAAACAATTAATACAGGGCCCTTAAAAGAGGTCAAATAAAGAAACTAAACTCAAGTTATAACATAATACAACCTCAAACAAAATGAACTGACCTGACACACATGAATAAAAGGGGCTTAAATACTGGCTGAGGAAGAATAAGTGGGTCCATGGTCCTCCCCATGGTGGAGTTCTGCATGGTGCCACCCAGTCAACACTTCCTGCATCAGTGTGATGTATACATGAAACAAAGAAACTCAAAGTGAAAAGGTGTTGGTGCGCAGGGTTACCGACTGTGTGGCCGTCACACATGGGATACGCTAAGAAATATAATCACATTTTATATTTTCAATAGTTTTAGTAATAAATCTGTACAAAAGTAATTTCTAATACAAGTAACTTAGAAATCTCCTGGACCTAAACAGAGACATTATTTATTATACAATTTAATATTTTACGTTGATCAGAATTTGTACATACTAATCCATGTCTTTCTGTTTCCCCGGGGGATAAATATGGCATTGTGTCTGAGTGTGCTACACCTCAACAGGTGAGTGGAACCTGTGTTAATCAGCAGCAATGAACTCAAACAAAAGAAATGGAACACCATTCACCTGGCAGAGTTGCAATTAAACTGCAGACAGCAAAAGCAGCTGCAAAAGGAGCGCTTCAGAAGCAAAGTAACCAAACTCATGGGAAAAGAAAAAAGGCTACCAGTAAACTCATCTTTATGGAACTTTGTTGAAGATTTAATCTGGTTTGTTTATATTTAGAAAATATTTGTTGAAGAATTTGTTTGTTTATGACATTTGTAGATGAAATTAGTAAAAATAAAGCTACTTTTTTACTTTAGTAGAATATATGGATAAAATCTAAAGCATAAGAGTCTGACTTAAGTTAAAGAAATGCAAAAGAAACTGTAAAGGTTCTAAATTATGTATGTTTTTTATTCCTTGTTTTATAGGTTTTTCACCTTTCCTCTAATTCACAACCTTCCTGAATATTGTTTGAAATAAACCAAAAAATAAGTGAAATCCTAAGTTTGTGAAGCTCTTCCTTTTAGTGTGGGAAGCCATGATGTTTTAACGCAAACTGATAGTCTGACATTCTGTTTTTTCTGAATTTTCTGGTAGAGAGCAGGCTTCATTGTTGCATCGGTTGCAGGAAGTCATTCAGGTACCAATGCAGAAGAGCCGGCCCAGACCATCACACCACCACCACCATGTGTGATGTACTTTATTTTAAAGGCTAAGTTGGTTTTACACCAGATGTAACAGGCTGCTAAAGACTTCCACTCATCAGTCCACAGATTATTCCCTGGGGTCTTGGAGATCATCACAATGTTTTTTGGTAAGTGCGAGATGGGCCTTTGTGTTCTTTTGGGTTAGCAGTGGTTCTGGCAGTGGAGCTCTCTCATAGGCCATTTTTGCCCAGTCTCTTTCTTATTGAATCGTGAACTCTAACCTTAATTGAGGCAGTGAGGCTTGGAGAGCTTCAGATGCTGTTCTGCGTTCTTTTGTGACCCTTCAGGATGAGCCGTTGATGTGTTCTGTGAGTAATTTTGGTAGCTCAGCCACTCCTGGGGAGGTTCTCCACTGTTCCATGCTTTCTCCATTTGTGGATAATGGTTCCCGGTGTGGTTCACTGGAGTCCCAACACCTTAAAATGGCCTTGTAAGCCTTTCCAGACTGACTGGAAGCCAGTGACTTCATCATCTGCTCTTGATCTCTTTAAATCTGGTGTTTTAGCCTACTTCATGTTGTCAGATAGGTTCTGTTTAAGTAATTTCTTCATTCTCCAGGTCTGGCTGTAATTAGGCCTGGGTGAGGGTAGTGAAATGGAAGAAAGTGGTTAATCACAGTTGATTCATGATGAAAACGGCTTTGTGGATTCACTTAGGTTGTCTAGAAATTTGTTTTTATGATCTGAAACTTCTACGTGTGCCTACAAATGTTAAAACGGAAGAAATCAGCATCGTTAAGTCCACCGTATCGGTCTATGAACCCATGATGTGTTAAATTATAATGAGGAAGGAGCTTCTGCACCTGACTGGGAACCTCAGAGAGGAGAAGATTTCATTTTGTCTTGTGGCGGCCATGAGTCATCCTGACTGAAAACGTCTCTGAAATCATCATGAGTCATCAGAACCGCTGCCCTGATGACAAAGAAATCATGAGGAATTCAGAATCTGTTAAAAGACTGACGGCGAGAAACTGAGAAACGGTCTCTGATAAGTTTACCGCGAAATGACTGGAAGATTAAACAACCAACAAACTGTAGAGGCAGCCAGAAAGCAGTCCCTTAAATAAAAAAATAAATGACAGATTTTTTTCATTTTTGACAGAACCACAGAAAGTTAGCGGCAGTATCTCCCAGTCTAGGTTCTTGGGTCGTCCAGTTCTGCTTGCTTTAGATGCTTTCTTGCTCCACTTTGTTTAAATGCATTAAAGTTTTTTTCAAAACAGAAATAAAGATTTTGAATCTCTATTTTCATTAAATTCAGATGGTACTGTTTATTATACCAGGGTTTTTGTGTCATGGTTTAAAAATTCCAGAGATTATTTAATTTTTTTTTGTAGTTTTGTTCTGATCTTAATATTTTGTGATTTATTGGGGGTTTTTTGTTTGGCTCACCAAGGTTTTCTCTCTGTCGGTTTTCTGGTTCAGGCTCCCCTCTCAATCTGGTTTCTCGTCTTCCTGATGGTGTTACTGGGGTGTGTGTGTTGTTTTTTCCTTTTTAAATGGGTCATACGGGCAGTTGCCCAGGGTGGGTGGGAGGATGGGGGCGCACTGGAACCTGATAACTTATTTCTTTATCGGTCAATTGCACCTTGAACACGTTTTCTATTTTACGCATGTCTTGTCAATGGGGAAATGGCGCCCCTGCTGGCTTATATAAATAGGGAGACTGTTTTATGGGATGGCAGAAGGAGGGGCTTGCCCAAGGCACCATTCCTGCAAGAAGCGGCACTGGCCGGATGCAAAGGGTGTTTTGTTTTTTGTTTTTTTCTTGGTGTGATTAAAGTCTAGAGTTTCTTGTGTTTCTGCATCTGGGTTCTCTTCCGCTGAGTTTTTTCTTTCCCATTTTGATCCACTGCAAATAAAAATCAAGCTTAATTAATGGAAAATTAACGGCAGAGAGCCCGTTGGATTACAAACCACAGCAAAACAGAAACTTTATTGGTCACATAAACAAAATCAGACTTAAAAACCAGCATGATTACACACAGGATAAAGCTCATTAGTATGTACAGGAACAAGGCGTCAGAAGTTTACAGCATCACTCCAGTAACATGCAGTTTCAGTGGCCTCCTCAACCCTACACAGCAGTTTGGTTTGTAAATGAAGGACAGCAGAGATGAATCAACATTAATTTATCCGCAAAGTTGGAGAATATCTTTCAGCAGATGTGTTAAAGAACATTTGTTTTAAAAAAATGAATCTAATGTACATAATTCCAACATCATGATGGAGAAGTACCCTGTGCTTTTCCCCAAATACATCAACAAACAAATCAGACATCTGTGCAGCTGAAATAGTTCAAGACTGAGATGACTGTTCTCGTTTCTGCCAGTTCTTTTAGTTATACATCAAAAATCTGGCCTCAACGTCAGAAAAATGTGACTATAATCAAATAATCTGCATGCACATAAAACAAGCTTTTAAATGGAGGCAAATGTGCTATTTAAAAACCAACTATTTCCTTCGTATGATTAGTACTGAGATTATTTATGAGGTATTTTAAGTCACCTCTATGAAACGTGGTAGTTTTTAGAGAACAGGTGGTTTTAAACAAACTTCTGACAGTTTTAGGGTTAAATGTGAAGAATGTAGCTGTGAAAATAAAAGGTTTTTGTTTCCTTGTTGAAAGTTAAACTAAAACCCAGAAGTTTGACCTATCTGCAGAGACAGTCTATAGACCCTGAATATGTATTTATATTGTATAAAATATTTAGTTTTTTGATACTGAGTAAAACTCTCCCTCTGTTGGAAATTTAAAGCCAGTTCACTAAAATAAAATCTGATCAATAGTTTGTTTAAATTTCATATAAATGAGTCGTATGTTGTGCTAAATGTTTTACTCATTGTAATATATTAATAGTTGAAGATCTATTTTTTAAAAACATGCTATTCTTTAGGTCTTTTTATACAGCTCAACAAGGTTTTATGGTGTAAATTGACTAACATGTTTTATATTTTAATAAATAGATTTAAGATTTATCAGGTGCTACAAAAGTTACGTCAGGCCATCTGTAATTGTCTTATTATGCATTTAATTTCAAGGCTATAAATGTAGCTGCATTATTTGGGGAAATGTGACAAAAAAGGATTGAACCTTTAGTCATTTACTCAACTTAATGTGCATCTAAATAAATTCAAACAGCAACATTATTTTATTACAGTAATTCAAAAAACTAGAAATAATATATAAATGTAATACCCAGTGTTTACTTCTGTTCATTTTGATGATGATTATGGCTTAGAGCTCATTAAAATGTAAATTTCTCAGAGTATGACAATATTAAAAAGGTGAGTTGTCCAGCAGGCAGTGACTGAAGCCCCAACAGGTCATTGCTAAACAAGATGTTTGTTCACAGAGTGCTGTATCCACGATAGTACTGGAAAGTTTACCTGAAGGAAAAAGTTTGGTAGAAAAGGATTCACAAGAACATCAACTTTGGGAGGATTGTGAGGCAGAGCACTTCTTGGTTTAATGACCATGGTGGTACTGATGAGAGACCCCAGAACCAACAAAGCCCACGAAATGACATCCACTATTAAAGGAAGGCGGGCTCTCCAAACACCTCAGCAGAACCACGGGCTAATCACCTCCAGGCCACACCTCACTGATGCAGTAATTCATGCAAAATGAGGCCCGGCCCGGTACTGAGGAAATATTCATGTCATGGGCCTGGTTCTCAGTGGGTCCACATTTCTGTATCTAAACGTTTTGAGAAATTGGTCTTTCTGTTATATTTAGGTTTTAATTAGCTCTAAGCCCTAATCTTAAAAATTTACAACAATAAATGTTTGAAATGTATCTCTCTGCTTATATTAAATCTAAATAAGATTTACTGTTTGAAATAAAATACAGAAATAAATAAACTTTTCAATGATTTTCTAGTTTTTTAGATGCACCTGTATAGCAGAGTGGCAATAAAACTTGATTTATCTCAAGGTGGACATAATAATAAAAACGTATTTATACTATATTTTTTTTAATTAGCAGCTCCATTAATTCTGTTTATATGCCCATCAGAAACCATCCATCTTCTGTGAATTAGAACATTTCCTCTCTAAATAACCATCTATTAGGTTTGAACAATCGAGACAAACCAAAATAAGAACTTCTATATTTATGCATCGGTGTTTCTATGGCGACTGCTCTAAAATTATGTGACATTTGAATATGAGAATGACATGTTATTGTGATGGTGTGTGATGACACTGCAGTGCGCCACCTTCTGCATTACAGCTTCCAGTCGTACATTCATTGAGTCTCTGTGTAAAGAGTAACTGCTGCTGATCTGAGTCACTTCTGTGCATAAAGAAAGCATCCTGCAGGAGGATGTTTAATGTAAACCCTTCATTGTCTCTTCGCCATGACAACAAGGCGACCTTAAAAGGATTTCTCTTAAGCAGCGGGACAGGTCGTGATTTATAAGACAGAACCGGTGGTCGCAACCCTGCGCTCTGCTGAAGTGTCCTTGAGTATAACTCTGAATCCTAAGCAGCTGTGCTTCGGCTCACCTCTGGCATCTCAAGCAGGTTCGCAGCTGCAGCTGCATAAACATCTAGTCTGCAGCTCTTTTGAGCACTGAACAAACATTTATCTAACAAAAAGTCACCAAAGTCGTACGATAAGTTGCTCTTCTGTCTACTCATTTCATTTTATAAACCGCCTCACCTTTCTCATCTTTCATTGACCTCATGAAAACAGTCAGTAATGATTTGTTACACATCAAAGGTACACCAGAATCCTCAGCATCTATTTTCTTCCACTCGCAACATAAATTTCATACCACATTTCATGCTATCATACTGAAATTAAACATTTAATTTAATTAGATGGGAACTTCAACAGGATTTCTATTTTACAGTTTGTTTTCAAAAATCTGCAGTCTGTCAAAGAGGTGCTTTGTAGCAGCAGATTAATCATAATTTTATCAGTTGTTTTAGCCTCAGTAAATATTTGTCAGCACCTCAGGCTGCATGGTGGCCCAGTTGGCAGCAGTACTGCCTTGCAGCACGAAGGTCAGGGGTTTGAATCCCAGCTATCTGAAGGTTCTTTCTGCATGGTGTTTGCATGTTCTCTGTGGGTACATGCCTGTTAACTGGTCTCTAAATATCCCTTAGGTAGGAGACTGTTACCCTGTGATGGACTGGGACCTGTCCAGGATGTGCCCAGCCCAATGACAGTTAGAGGTAGGCACCAGACCCCAGCAACCCCACACAGACAAGAGGGTTTGGACGATGGATGTTAACGTTTCAAACTGTTTTAATGCTACATTGTTCTTCATCTGCTAAAACTGACCCACTTTAAAAGCGAATGCACTAGTTCCAGCAGGGTCATTGCATCCTGACAATCATGCGTGACTGAGGTATAGAGTTTCAGAAGTATTCACACATCTTGTGATGGAAAAACCTCAGCTGTCAACATGTTTTATTGGGATTTTATGTGGTAGACCAGCACAAAGTATGGCACAGCTGCAGACCTGCAAACACATGGCCGTCCACCTAAACTGATAGGAGAACATTAATCAGAAAAACTTTCAAGAGGCCCATGGTGACTCTGGAGGAACCACAAAGATCTACAGCTCAGGTGGAAGAACTTGTTGGAATACCAATTATGGGTAAAGTCCACCAGATTTTGGTGACTACTAACACATGCAATGCTTTCAAAGTTTGATTAGTAAAAAAAAGTTTAAAACGTTTTCCTTCCACTTCATAGTAACCTACAGTTTCTATCACATAAAATATGAGAAGGTTAAAAGGGTATGAATACTTTTGCCAGGTAATGTTAATGGATCAGCAGGTCTCCATATTATTTTCTGTACGTTTTATTCACTACTATGTGAATATTTGTCCGCTCTGTTTTTATGTTAATTCCCAGATGTAAATGTTTGCTTTGGGGATTCATTCCTTCCCAGAAAGATTGACTTTGAGGCTCCTAATCTGGAGGGTTTGGAGAGACTTTAAGAGATCGTCTGTCTCTCCTGTTTTGTCCTCACAAGGACTTTCCATGACATCTGAGAGATGCTTCACCCACGTTATAAATAGTCTCTCTCTCTCTGTGGTAACAGTCATTGTGCAGCAGAAAGAATGAAGATTGATTTACTGTCGTGTCTTTGGACAAGGCGCATCTCTTTGGTTCTGACAGGTAAACTAGAGAACCTGAAACGTGTATTTTGTGTTTTTAAACCAGCTAACATCCTTCAGTCCAATCTGACCTCCTCTGCTCTAGTTTTCATGAAAACAGACATTTAATGGTTAATTTTGAGCTCATTATTCATTCTTTGCATATAGAAAAGCTGTTGTAAGACTTCCAGAGTTTAAGTGAGTGTGCAGCAGGGAAAGGTCACTTCTTTCCTCTGTCAAACTAAGACAAACCAACCATTTAAAACATCAAATACAGAGAAAACATGACTCTGCAGACATAAAGGAGATCATTCCTAAACTCATTATCAGGGGAAGTCAGAGCATACAGTTGGAATAAAGTCTTCTTTGAATATGTTTTTACAAACGGTACAAAAAGCGGAGTTAAAAGCTGAAAATGCAGTTTTTGCACATTTTTCTGCTCACTGGACTGCAACGAACCCAGCGAGCAACTTAAAACATTATTTCCTACCTCTCCGTGCGCCCACCCTGCAGCGAACAGCAATAACATTTCTCTCCATCATTCTGCGTTTCCTCCACTAATTAGGACCTGCAGGCAGCTGCAGTTTTAATCTCACCAAAATGTAGCTGCTTTATGCTGTTAAAATCCTAATCTGGGACAGTTCATCCCTGCCGAGAGGCGAGCCAGGAGATCCGAGTGTGACTTCATCTGACAGCATCATTTCTCATTGTTTTCTAAACAAGCTAAGAATCTACCTCGTCCAGAATCTCATCATCCAGCAAAACTCTGCATCCTCATCCTCCTCTTCTTCACCTGAGCAGCCTCATCCTCACAGAGAAACGTTTCTCCAGCCCAGTTTCTGTCTGAACGTTCAGTCAAATATTACAAGATTTGTTTTATTGTTTTTAATTGTTCATCTCACAGCGGCCAGCTTGAGTTTTCATGAATGTTTCCCACATTTGCTCCTCTTCCCTGAAACAACACAGTAATGCTCGGTGACACTTCAGCAGACGAAGGAAATTTACCCAGCGACTGTTTAAAAAAGCTCAACATTAACCTACAGCAACAGAGATGCTCGGAGTTAACATCTCTGCTTTTGTAAACAACGAAGTTATACAATGTTTTAATTATCAGAAGCTAGTGACTTTTATAGTTTTAAATACTGTAAAACTAAACTGATTATTTAAATGCCAAAACAAATGTTTTCCTCTGCGAAAGTTTGATATTTACTGCTTTTGCTTGTTTTCAGATCTTACATTAAACTGGATCCTGAACATCAAATGAATGAAGCAGGCCTAAAATCTACAATTCATTCTTTAAAATCTGTCATCTATTCGGTTATTTGTCATATTATTGATCCAGTTATGACGTACATTCAGCTTCTTGATTTCTTTTGGTTCAGCTGTTTTGGTGTCCGTGAAGCTGATCTGGAGCTGCATATTTAGCCTCTGTTGGAGCTTCCCACCCCAGATCTCTGGATGAGCTCCTGTCTGTGTGCATTTCCAGTTAAAACTGTGTGAGTGTGGTGCACATCACAGCAAAGAGCTTCAGGTTTGTGAGTTTCTCACTGTAGGTTGGAATAACAAACGACCCGGTCAGCACCAAGCTGCAAAACTGGATGAATATATGTGTGTGTGTGTGTGTGTGTGTGTGGCTACATTACCCTTGGCTAACTGGTTCAAAATACACACTGGATTACATTAGCATAATATTATTAGTGTATACACAGTTTACAGTGTGTATACTCATTAAGGCATACTGTATCCTTATATGACATTAATATCATCAGTTTATATATCATACAGCAACAAAGAGGTATTATTAAAGGTTCATTCCACTGAAAAGCAGCTTTTTGTCCCAACGATGACACTGAGCTCACTTTGTTTCTTTCTCATGTTTTGTTTCTTCTTGAATTTATCGCTTTCATCTTCTTATTATAATCACTGGTGGTTTAATTCTGTTTTATTTGCTGAACTGAACTCAAGTGCAGTTTTGATGCACCTGTAAAGTATTTCATTTAGGGGTCTTTTAATGTTTCTGGTATTTTACTTTTAATTTCAGTTGGGTTCAGAGGGCATTGCTGGAGTGTTTAACACACAACATTCATGCAACAACTGCGGCTTATTTTGTAGATAAAACAGCAACGATATAAATATCATAAACTGTGAATCAAGAGTACAAAAAGATGAGGAGGTAAAGTTATTTTTCAGCCAAAATCTTCCAAAACTTGAACATTTGCTGCTTTTTAGTGTAAAGTCAAAGTTGTAAATTCACCAGATAAGCTTCATAAAAAAACATGGGTGCAGATTTTTTGCCATGATGGTCAAATTTGAGCATCAATACTACAAACACATTTTAAACACATTATTGCAGCACAATTAATGAAAAGGCTTTAATCTATTTTACACACTTTCTGAGTAGGAACTGTTCACCCCTAATTATAAAATCAGCTCCATCTGCACAGGTTTAATTATGAACCTGAAGTTTTCCAGTTTGATTGCAGTGATTCGCATCGGTCCGAGTGAAGATCTCCCTGATGCTGGTAGAGATGTTGCTGTTCAGCAAACAGGAGGCAACACTTTGGATGATGCAACACTGAAAATGTCACATGGGAGCTTCTCATAGTGAGAGAAATT
This sequence comes from Girardinichthys multiradiatus, assembly GCF_021462225.1. Lineage (NCBI taxonomy): Eukaryota > Metazoa > Chordata > Actinopteri > Cyprinodontiformes > Goodeidae > Girardinichthys > Girardinichthys multiradiatus. The sequence continues at coordinate 4,264,407 of NC_061812.1, read as the reverse complement.
TTTTTTACTGGAGGCTCAGATCACAGAGAGGTCAGCAGAGGTCATGGGAGACACGGGAGACAAGGGAGACAACTCCAGATCGGATCTGATCTTTTTGGACCGCTGATAAAAGGGTTTGTAAATAATGTGGAGAGTCGATAAACAGAAACCTGTTTTACTTCGGCTGCTCTTGGATGCCCCCTGCTGGCCACTGTGGACTAGTTTGCTTATGCCTCAGGCTGGCTTTGATATCCTATTTCACATCTCCAACAGGTCTGAAGCTCAACTTTGCCTTCTGAGAACAGAATGAAAACCAAACCAATGGGCTGAAGAAGGATGAACTATCCTGTCAGGGTCTCACTGGGTTCATATTGCTGCACATTTAAACAGTCTCCTTCAGGTTCTGCTCATGTTGGGTTTGTGGTTGAGATTCTGTTATGGCTGGTGGTGAGCGTAAATGTTGCCTCTGTTTACTTCTGTAAGAACAAGCAACAAGTCTGTCATTATATTTATTATTCAGATAATGAAAAGGTATTTCTATCTATTAGTTATAGATTTGTTGAATGTTTAATGGGATTTAAGGTTGTCTGTTTTCTTAAGGTTTGAAGTGTAGCTAAATGCATCTTTTTAGCCTCAGTTCATTCCTGCTTTCTGCAGCAAAGTTTCTAAATAATGTGCTTTTTATCATTTGAATATAATTAAAATACCAGGAAATATTATTGAGATTCTGATCTTTAATATCTAACCATCCATCTTTAAATGTGCTCTTATCCTTGCTCCCATTGGCTTACCTCTATCCTTTTTCCTGCTCAAGTCCTCACTTTTCAAGTCATAAATGCCTTGTGATTGGTTACATTAAATACCTTTTATCCTTGTTCATGTTTCTCCCAGCTGGGATGCTGGGATAAAGCTGGACTGCTGGAGCAAAAGCTGTGGGCTTACACGTCTCCTGTAGGAACCAACAGAGGACCTGCATCACCGTGGGTCCTCATGTTTCAACCGAACGCTCACTCGGTTGAAGGTAACACATCTGCAGACTGGATGGAGAGCAAAGTTAGACTCCACACGCAGCAGCTGAAGTAGAAGCAGGACCAGGCAGTCTGCCTGGTCCTGCTTCTGATCTCAAGTCCCTGCTAGACTCTGGCTGTAAATTATTCCGCATGTCGGCATGCTCCACCAGAAACTCCTCGCCTCCATCCATGCCATCACCTTCTCCGGTCGCCAGCTGCTTCATCCTCAAGTTAATGGAGCCATAAGTCCTTTTGGGCCGAACAAACGCCACCCTGCGCCGGTACATCTCCCCCCGGCAGATGGAAACCATGAGCAGGACAGACAGGAACATTCCCCCCAGAGTCAGCAGACCCAGGCCTGCGATGATGCACTTGTCCAGGTGGGAGCCCAGCTGGGCGTAGTACATCTCAAGCTTCTCCATCTGACGTGCTGACACAGAATCTGAATCCACTTTGGCCTCTCTGGGGATGGTGTAGGCAATGACCACCAGGACGATCCCGCTCACCAGGAACACCAGCGCCAGGATGAATCCGTAATCCACAGAATGATCGTCGGCTGGGCTGAACGCTGTGAATTCTCCACCGTCCTCCTGTCCTCCACCTCCTCCGGCACATCCTTCCTCCTCATCGTAAGACTGAGGAGAAACCTCCTGCTGCTGCTGGAAGGTAGCAAAATGGAATATGGAAAGGCAAAAAGAGGATGAATAAAGGAACAGAGAAGAAAGGAGAAACCCAGGATTAAAGAATAGAAAGACATGAAAGGACACAAGGGGAAAGGACAAATAAACAAGCAGTAATAAAAGGAAAGGAATTATAAATCAGTCAATAAATAAATAAATGAAGAATGTAGATGTAACATAGGATAAAAACGTAAAAGAAAAAGACAGCTGAATTTCTTGGCAGGCAGCCTCTCAGCAGCTTTTTACCTCCAGTCGGTCCTGTTCTGTTTTCCCTTCCTGTCAGACCTCCAATTCACTGGAAGCTCATATTTGGGATCTAGGACTCTGTTCTGGGTACTGTTTTCTATCTTCCTAATCAAAAACAACACAATGAAGCTGAACATGATCTCATTGTTACAGAAAACCACCCCTGAGCAAAAAGGCACTAAAGAAAAATGGTAAAAAAAGATTAAGGTCTAACACCTGACAGATTACAGGGCCCAAAATGGTCCCGGTCACAGAGAGTGTTGGGAGCACAGACCCAACACCCAAAGAATATAAATTTATCAGAACTGATCATGTTTTTTATTACCGCTGCATGATTGTCTAGTATCATGCAGCCCTAATGTAAGGTGTGTTATGGAGGAATTATTAAAGAGTCTTGATGAGAAGATCAAAAGCTTATTCATGAGGAGAGCAAGCTTAGATCACAGCATGTGCACCAGTGGGTCTGATCAGACACCCCATCATTAACCCAGTTTCACCACAGAGAGGTCACCGCTTTGTTTTACTGTAAGCATTGTCTTCTTTCTCTTGATGGAAACCAAGGCACAAAAGTTCACGTTTGGTTTCATCAGACCAGCACAGATTTTAGCCAGACCTGGCTTTGTTTTTTTATCCTGGACCCAACTCCTCAGTCCAGAAATATGGAGATTATCATCATATGTTAAACACTATAAATACTTACTGGAAATTCATGCAGCTCTTTTAGAGCTACTGCTTCCCTGACCACTTCCTGGCTTGTGCTTTTATGAATTTAAGGCAAATGTCCAGTTTTTGTCACTGAGCTCCGATACTTTGTACTATTACTGATCTGAAATGAAATCAAAAGGCGTTTTATGAAACTATTCGTTTGCCCACTTGTTCAACCAGGTTATCAGATCAGATTGGTTTGTTTGTTCAGTTGAATTGTACCTGAGATTTGTAAAAATAGAAAAAAGTTGGGAAATGATTTATCATTGTCTCTGTTTATGAGGAAGCTTCCTTGAATTTCACTGTGTTGGTATTAAAGCTGCCTCTAGTTTATTTACATATAAAACTATTTAAATTGTGTAATAAGTGAAATTCATACAATCAGCTCATTTGAAACAAACATTGGACCATAAACAATAAAGACAGAGGTGTAAAAATAATATAAAACAGCTTTCTGTGATGAGATCTGAACTTATTGAAAGTATAGAAGAAATGCTGGTAAAGCAAGCTGAGGCTCACTTTAAGATTACTGAGCTGAAATCAGAAAATAAACGCAAAAACAAGTAATCTTCCAGAGCCAAATCCCACTCACCTTACTGGTTCTTGACGTCGAAGGCTCATAAACCTCAGACGCAGCGGGACCCAGCTCATCCTCCTCAGGGTGATCCAGCTCCTCGTCCTGCTGGTAGGAAGCGTTCTCGAAGCCTCTGCCGGCACAGCCCAGCCCAGCTGCTGTCCAGGGTGCAGAGGTCACGGTAGTGGACGGGCCTTTCCGGCCTCCTCGCAGCTCACGGAGCTCCACAGCGTTCAGAGACGACTCCATCAGTGCCGGCTCATGTCTTCATTAAACCTCTGATCCACTTTGTCCGCACTAAATGAGTGGATTACAAAAGTTATTTAAAGTATTTACAGAAAAACTGTCTGCTTGTTTTCTGTAAGGTCAGGGGTCAACAGTAGCCTCATTTTTCTACAGTAATATTCAAAATATTACAATATGGGTTCCGATGAGGCTCGTTATTCAGATTAATTGTAAAAATAATCTTTAAACAGGAATTAAACATACTTTTGATTGACCACATTTCTGAATTAAAAAAGCCTATTTTATTGGTCTGATGTAATATTCTAATCTGAAATGTCATGTTTTCATTGGCTGGAAGCAGAAAATCTATCTATCTATCTATCTATCTATCTATCTATCTATCTATCTATCTATCTATCTATCTATCTATCTATCTATCTATCTATCTATCTATCTATCTATCTATCTATCTATCTATCTATCTATCTATCTATCTATCTATCTATCTATCTATCTATCTATCTATCTATCTATCTATCTATCTATCTATCTATCTATCTGCATCCAACTAGCTATATTTGCAATTAACACCTATTAGTCAAATTATATGCAATTGTATTTCCAATTTTTACAGCTTCAGTTGAAGCAACATTTCAACAAGAGTAATCAATTTTGAGCTATTTAACGTAAAGTATATTTATAGAATAAATAGATTTTTGTGCAGAAAAAAATCAACATGTAAGACTATATTTATGGGCTTTAGTCTTTTTATCCTCCCCAGAACAAGGCCCAGTATATATATATATATATACCTTTGATTATATATCTTCAACAAAAATCAAGGGTCCAGTTCTTAAATAAAAGCAGAACAAATTCAGAATACATGAAAGTAATTTTGTTCTCATTACTCAGACTGATGAACAGCAAGCTGATAAGCTAACAATAAGTATTTCTAAAGCATTTTCTAGGTCTGCTTTAATCAGGAATAATGCTGTTTTATTGCATTTGATTTTTTTCTCTGCAGGCCTGTTACAAGAAAAATTATAGTAATTTGCAGCTGTCTCACCTTTGAGGTTATTTAATTTCATGTTTCCTTCCTTTCAATACGCTGGCGGCGTCACTTCCTGTTGAGAAAAATGACAATAAGAAATCTCGAGTTACGTATCCTGTAAAAGAAAAGTTCTGTTTGCATTTTGCCCCGTTTTGGGTAAACAGCAAACATGTGACAGAAGGTCAGATTAGACCAAAATTAAACTTTTTTGCCCACATGCAAAATACCGTGAATGATGGAAATTGAACGCTGCCCATCAGCCTGAACACATCATCCCACTGTGATTTATGGCGGTGGCAGCATCATGCTGAGATGTTTTTTTATCACGAAAAGTGATCTGAATTGGATGGAGATAAATACAGGAGACATGGAGCACATGGAGACATTCAGTAGACAAAGCTGTATGTTTCCATCAAAGCATATTCAAGTGTTGGAACGGCCTAGTCAAAGTCCAGACATACATTTCACCTAAGAATCTGTTTTAATACTTAAAACGTGATGTTTACAGACGCTCTCCATCCAATCTGACTGAGCAAAATGTTAAAGGCCGGTAAAGACTTGCTGCTAAAGGTGGCTCCACATTAGAAGCTGATTTCCACAAAGTGAATCCTAACATAAAAAGCAGTTGCACCTATAGATATGGACAATGAAAGCAAAAGCAGTAGTCCCACAGGTAAGGTCCCTTATCTGAGCTGTTTAACACCCTGAGTCTTGTCTGGATCAGAAACAGCGTGATTATGAAAGCAGAGGTGAGAGCTGTAATCTACATAACAAGGCTGCAGTCTATCCCCCTGACACCACCCACCCTTTCATCAAGGCTGATGTAGGCTGTCAGAACCGCTCAACACCAGAAGGAACCCCAGTTTTTATGTCTGCAGCCGGTTGTTCTCCAGAAAGCTCCAGGCTTCAGTGGCCCACTGACATACTTCCTATTTATCAAACACATGGAGCCTAGGTGCCCATGAGCAAGGCGTTATTTGAGCCTGTGGCGCGGTCGTCACCCTCATAGTGACCTTGCGATCCGCCCATCTGCCAAGAATCTGGACCAAAACAGTCCGGCTGTGTGTGTTGGTGTGTGTGCAGAGAAATCAGCAGGAGCTGCAGCTGATAAACAGCACACCGACTAAAACGCTATTTATTACCCCACCAGGCGCCACATCACGGGGCTGATAGCGGACGGAGAGTCCGAGTCTGGGCAATATTGGACTCAAATCTAAGAAGAAGCGACATTTAACCGGAGGGAAGGCGCCGGGTTGGAGTAAGCATCCATGCAGGCTGACCGGCAGCATCCTTCCCGAACTGCATGTCAATAAGCGGCGTAGATGGGTTCAAACCTGAGCAGGAAAACCCAAGAGCTGGATGCTGGGAGCGATGGGAATGACTGCGGAGTCTTACCTGGAGCTGATGCCGAGACTGTGAGCTGGGAGGGCGGGTTCAGGCGGCTGGGAACGTCTTGCATCAGGAGAGATGGATGCTGCTGGAGGATGAGTGAGGAGGGTGGGGAGGGAGGGAGGGATGGAGGGAGGATGAGGACGGCGGGTGACACTGAACATGCGCAAAACCAGCTGCTTTTCAGGTTGGTGTCAGAAAGAGTCGGTGTCTGATGCCTTTTGACCCACATCACTCTAAATATCAGCAATATGAGGCTGCAGCGCCACCTACACACACCGAGTCTGTTTGCTCTGTTTCCATGAAGATTCATTGTTTAGGACACTAAATACGAACCAAATAAGTAGGTTTAAACGTTTTATAGGCGTTTTTTACAGAGGTGTCCTAAAAGGTCTCCTATAATTAATTTGTGTTTTTAAATTATAACTGAAGACTTTTTCTATTTTATTAGGGAGTTGGTGGAGCTGCAGCAGCCCCTTGTGGTCGCTGAAGGATATAGCAGCTTGAAATTAAACTAGCATCACCAAAGAACATCACGTATTGGATAATTTTAATAAACAGAAGTGCACTGCAGCACAGCTAGCTGCTACAGGACCTTAGAAAAGCAGCGGATTAAAACTCCATTAGCTACAGCTTCAAAAATGGGTGGATTGTTTAAGAAGTACTCGTACTCGTCTTCCGCTTTATCCGGGACCGGGTCGCAGGGGCAGCAGACTCAGCAGAGACGCCCAGACGTCCCTCTCCCCAGACACCTCCTCCAGCTCCTACGGGGGGAGCCCAAGGCGTTCCCAGGCTAGCCGAGAGACATAGTCCCTCCAGCGTGTCCTGGGCCGTCCCCTGGGCCTCCTCCCGGTGGGACATGCCTGGAACACCTCCCGAGGAAGGCGTCCAGGAGGCATCCGGGAAATAGATGCCCGAGCCACCTCAACTGGCTCCTCTCGATGTGGAGGAGCAGCGGCTCTACTCTGAGCCTCTCCCGGATGGCCGAGCTCCTCACCCTATCTCTAAGGGAGTGCCCGGCCACCCTACGGAGGAAGCTCATTTCAGCCACTTGTATCCGGGATCTTGTTATTTTGGTCATGACCCAAAGTTCATGGCCATAGGTGAGGGTAGGAACGTAGACCGACCGGTAAATCGAGAGCTTCGCTTTTCGGCTCAGCTCTCTCTTCACCACAACGGACCGGCACAGTGACCCCATTACTGTGGCAGCCGCACCGATCCGTCTGTTGATCTCCTGCTCCATTCTTCCCTCACTCGTGAACAAGACCCCGAGATACTTGAACTCCTCCACTTGAGGCAGGAACTCCCCTCCAACCTGAAGAGGACAAGCCACCCTTTTCCGGTCGAGAACCATGGCCTCGGACTTGGAGGAGCTGATCTTCATCCCAGCCGCTTCACACTCGGCTGCGAACCACCCCAGTGCATGCTGTGGGTCTTGGCTAGAAGGGGCCAGCAGAACCACGTCATCGGCAAAAAGAAGAGACGAAATCCTCTGGTCCCCAAACCAGACCCCCTCCGGCCCTTGGCTGTGCCTAGAAATCCTGTCCATAAAAGTTATGAACAGGACCGGTGACAAAGGGCAATTCCGCCGGAGTCCAACACGCACCGGGCACAGGTCCGGCTTAGTGCCGGCAATGCGAACCAAACTCCTGCTCCGCTTGTACAGAGACCGGATGGCCCCTAGTAAAGGGCCCCCGATTCCATACTCCTGGAGCACCCCCCACAGGGCATCATGAGGGACACAGTCGAATGCTTTCTCCAGGTCCACAAAACACATGTGGACCGGTTGGGCAAACTCCCATGAACCCTCGAGTACCCTGTAGAGGGTATAGAGCTGGTCCAGTGTTCCACGGCCAGGACGAAAACCACACTGCTCCTCCTGAAGCCGAGGTTCGACTATCGGCCGGACTCTCCTCTCCAATACCCTGGTGTAGGCCTTACCGGGGAGGCTGAGGAGTGTGATCCCCCTGTAGTTGGAACACACCTTCCAGTCACCCTTCTTATGTAGGGGGACCACCACCCCATTCTGCCAATCCAGAGGCACTGTCCCCGACCGCCACGCAATGTTGAAGAGGCATCAACCATGACAGCCCCACAACATCCAAAGACTTGAGGTACTCAGGGCGGATCTCATCCACCCCCGAAGCCCTGCCACCGCAGAGCTTTTTAACCACCTCGGTGACTCCAGCCTGGGTGATGAAAGAGTCCAACCCCGAGTCCCCACCCTCTGTTTCCACCACGGAATGCGTGATGGCAGGATTGAGGAGATCCTCGAAGTACTCCTTCCATTGCCCGATAATGTCCCCAGTCGAGGTCAGCAGCTCCCGACCCCCACTGTAAACAGTGTTGGCGAAGCACTGCTTCCCCCTCCTGAGGCGCCGGACGGTTTGCCAGAATCGCTTCGGGGCCAACCAGTAGTCCTTCTCCATGGCCTCACCGAACTCCTCCCAGGTGTTTAAGAAGTGTTTATTCGTTTTCACCATGTGGAACAAATTTTTGCTTTTTTTATTATTATTCTTTTTTGCTGTAATATAGAATAAAAAAGAATATTACAAAAAACCATGGGCATCATCTTCATGAGACTGTCCTACAACAACAGAGAGTCTTTAGTCAGAGGCTTCTTCAGATCTGCTGTAAGATGAACCACTACAGGAGATCCTTCGGGCCCACAGCCATCAGCATCTACAACAATTACTTGATACTTTTAGTTGCAGCAACATTTAATTTCTTCTTGGCATTAATAAAATACATTTTTAATTGAACTGAATTAAAAGTTGCCAGAATAAAGGGCCATCCAGTGAGTCATTTGCTGCCAGTGTTTTCTGGTATTAACTCTGATTTATGTTTAAATTGAAATATTTCATTAGCTTTAAAAACAAGCTCCATCCAAGCAGACTGTAGCTGGATGGAGATTGTGGCTCAGATATATGGGGATAAGGTTTCAATTAATGACGCATCAAAATCCAGAGGAAGAACTTCCTAAGCAGGGCTAAAGAAGTTTTGGGCTAAACAACAGCAACACAAGCTTTTCTTGGTACCATCAACTATTTCCTCTCAGTCACCTTTGTCAATAAATCTCTGATGTTTAATGGTAAAGTGTGAAAGATGTGGAAAACCCATAAAAATGGCTTGAATATTGTTCTCTTTCCATAGGGTAGAAAGTGATGGTGGGGCATGCATGAAGTAGGCCATTTAAAAAAATCTGTTTTCTATAATTCTCCGCTTGAAAATAACATTCCTTTGTTAATTTGCATGTGTGGGGAAAGGTCCAATAAGAACAAATCCATCATGCAGTGTTACAGGCCTGCAGAAAAACATGTTCTCGCTTTTATTCTTAATTAGCTATTCTAATTAGACTTTTGCTTTAAGTCGATTGACAAAAATATAACTACAAATAATACAGAGCGATATGTTGAGTGGAAACATCTTCATGTCAACATGCACTCACTGGTCAATTAGTCAGGAACCTTTGCTCAGTTGTTTGGGAGAAACTCTGCATGTAAGCATCTAGACATGAAGAGTAAAGACCTTTAATCTTGTTAGTTCAGAATCAGAATCAGCTTTATTGTCAAGTTTGTACACAAACAACGAATTTGACTCCTGTACACTTTGCTCTCTGGTTTTTGTTTTTTATATTACAGAATATACATATTTACAATGTACAATATACACATATATAAATAAAAAGGTGCATTTGCAACATCTGTATGCTGTTGTTCTGTACTCTATTAAATGTTCATCAGAGAAACAGCCTGGGGGAAGAAACTGTCTCTGTGGCGGCTGGTTTTAGTAAACAGTGCTCTGTAGCGCCACCTGAAGGTAAAGCTCTGAACAGTTTATGTGCAGGATGTGTGGGGTCGGCAGAGATTTTAGCAGCTCTTTTCCTGACCCTTGACCTGTATAAGTCCTGGATGGAGGGAAGGTCAGCCCTGATTATTCTCTCTGCATTCCTGATTATTCATTGCAGTCTGGATCTGTCCTGTTTTGTGGATGATCCAAACCACACTGAGATGGATGAAGACAAGACAGACTGAATGATGGCAGTGTAGAAGATGACCAGCAGCTCCTGTGGAAAGTTGAACTTCTTGAGTTGCCTCAGGAAGTACAGTCTCTGCTGGACCTTCTATCGAACAGTGTCTATGTGTGAAAACCATCTCAGGTCCTCAGAGATGGTGGTTCCTAAGAACCTGAAGTGGTCCACAGCTGACACGGTGTTGTTGAGGATGGTGTGGGGGGTGTATGGTGGTGGTGTTCTCCGAAAGTCCACCACCATTTCCACAGTCTTGAGTGGGTTCAGTTCAAGGTAGTTCTGACCGCACCAGTGTACCAGCTGATCCACCTCCTGTCTGTATGCAGACTCATCACCGTCCTGGATCAGTCCAATGACAGTGGTGTCATCTGCAAACTTAAGGAGTTTCACAAACGAGTCCGATGAGGTGCAGTCATTTGTGTACAGAGAGAAGAGGAGTGGGGATAGAACACACCCCTGGGGGGCACCAGTACTTATTGATCTGGATCAGGAGAAGATGCTCCCCAGTCTCACCTGCTGCTGTCGGTCCGTCAGGAAGCTGTTGATCCACTGACAGGTGGAGGCTGGGACGTTGAGCTGTGTGAGCTTCTGGTGGAGGATGTCTGGTATGATGGTGTTGAAGGCCGAGCTGAAGTCTACAAACAGGATCCTGGTGTACGTCCCTGGGTGGTCGAGGTGTTGCAGGATGAAGTGTAGACCTAAGTTAACAGCATCATCTGCCGACCTGTTTGCTCGGTAAGCAAACTGCAGAGGGTCCAGCAGGGGGCCTGTGATGTCTTTCAGGTGCTTCAACACCAGCCGCTCAAAGGATTTCATGACCACAGACGTCAGGGCTACAGGTTAGCCTAACAAGTACACACATGTATTTATTATTGTTAAATTAATTATACAAACTTAAATGAGAGCCACTTTACAGTTTATCTGGTATAACCAGATAACCATAGGTGTGCATGGTTGTGTGTCGCCCTGCGATGGGCTGGTGACCTGTCCAGTGTGTGACCCGCCTCTCGCCTGTAGATTGCTGGTGATAGGCAATTAAGATATGATTCTTATCAGATGTAAAACAAATTAGAGAACAGTTTTTGTGTAGTTAAATAAAAAAATAAAAAAAAATAAAAAAAACGACCTATGATTTAAACAAATAAGTCATAAAAACAACTTAAAATATATGCAACATTTGGACAAAAACACAGAAAAAGCAATTTTAAACACAAAAAAACTGGAAAATGCATTTAAGATCGTCCAAACATGAATCGCTCTCAGAAAGGAAAAACCTGTTTTGCATTGAAATCAACCTGCATGAACGTTACCATAGCAACACATATGTAGTGCACACTATCCTAATAAACCAGTTGGTTTCTGTCCTCTGTCTGCTGCTGTGATGTCCTTGATTACAAAAGGCCTGCAGCAAACACGGAGCACGCTTTTATTTCTCAGCTTCAGACACAAAAGGCCTGAATGCATTGCAGAAGACATGAGATAACAAAGAAAGGATAAAAATAAAGCAAATGGTTTCCTCCTGCTGGCAGTTGATCCTTCTGTTGAGGAGCAGATGATGTCTGTAAATGTCTGTAAGCCGAGAAATCTCGAATCCTCTTAATCACACCTTCCTGCGTTACCATGAACCCTCACTCTGTGGGCTGATTTAGTTTCAGTCTGACAGCCTCTAGTTTAACTGGTGATTAATCCTCCTCTGAAAATAGAGCCAACAAATGCATGAACGGTCTCTGTTCCAGCAACATTAATTAAAAACTGCAGTAAGTATTATTGAGGTCTTATGTGTCGACCTTCTTATTACAGTCAATGATCACATAATTTTTCATCAGGTCAAATCTCTAACAAAAAATTAGTTTTTCTTTGGATTCCTTGCATCTGAAGGCGGGAATGTTTTTAGTTTTGAACAATGTGTAAAAAACGCAGTTCAGAGGTATTTAAACAACGTACTTCCTGGAGAAATTCTCCTGTTTTTTTAACTCAGGGTGGAAGGAAACATTTTTTTAATGGGAATATAATTTCTTATCCCCTCAGTCTGTCAAACTATTTCCAAAATGTTATGATTGGATAATTCAAAAGCAAAAAGATTCAAGACACAAAAGATTCAAGACTTTTTCAAAATGATAAAAAATCCCTGAACTTTTTACCCAATAGTCACTTTATTACCAAACACCTACATATATTTAATTGCATAAATGGCAAATAAACAAGAGAGAATCTGTTGACAGGACAATTATCAGTGGTGCACTCCACAAATAAGTGATTGACAAAGAGAAAGCAATTGTTTAAAGAAAGTCATATAAAGTCCACTTATGCATGTAACCAGAAGCCATGTAGGAGACACATCAAACATGTGGCAGGAGGTGGACTATAATCTGAACCAGCAACAGTGAAGCATGGTGGTGGCAGCATTATGCTGTCTCCAGAAAAAACAGGGAAGCTGGTCAGAGTTGATGGGACAATGGATGGAAATCAATCCCTGAAGAAAAGACTGCAAAGGGTCACAATGACAACCCCAAACATACAATCAGAGCTACGATGGAATGGTTTAGATCAAATCATATTCATATGGCATAATGGCCTAGTTAAAGTCCAGACCTAAACCCCATTGAAAAATGTTGGCAGGACTTGAAAATTGATGTTTACAGATGTTCCTCATCTGATCTGACTGAGCTTGATCTATTCAGCAAGAAAACCATTTTAGTGTGTAGATGTGCAAAGCTGGTAGACAGAAACGCCAAAACATCTGCAGTTATAACTGCAGTAAAAGCTGGATGCAGAAAGCGCTGAGTCAGGGGGCTGAATACATGTGCATGCCACACTTTGTAATAAAATAATAAATAATCCTTTCTCTTCCTCTTCACAGTTATGCACTACTTTGAGTTGGCCAAGCACAGAAAATATCAATAAATTACTTTGAGCTTTGTAGTTATAATGTGAACACTTTTTAGGAGAATAAATACTTTTACCAGGTGCTGTTATTTTCTTCTTCTGCTTTGATAAAATGTAATGACATTTTTTTAAAAACATTTGAGAAGTCTAGAGAAATACTGATGAACATGACCTTAAACTATCCCAGAGTCCAGCAGTGTGGACGCTGGCAGAGAAGCGAGGGATGACTCAGGACTCTTGTTCAGTAAGGTTTATCCAGGCTCAGACTGCAACACTGATTGGAAACTACAGGCCTCAGTTAGCATCATGTTATATTTAAAAATCTTTGATGGTAAGAAAAACAACTGATTGTGTTTGGTTCATCTGGCCAGTCAAGGAAACATTCGTGTTTAATTCTTTCTGTCCTCTGATTCAGCCGAAAATGAGTCCGAATTTTCTCAGTTAGGAAACGCTGAAGCCACTGCTCTGTCTCTCAGAGAAGGATCTGTTGGAGGGAAGCAGCAGCCTGTGAAATGCTGAATTTTGTCACGGCAGCCTGTCTGCAACCTCGTGTGGATCATCACCCTCATCTTCTGCAGATGAAAGGTCAGGTGAAGTGTTGCAGCACAGAAAGATCACAGGTTGGATCACAGGCAGCTCCTTGGAGAACTGATCCAAATGCTAATTATAGTTTTTAGATGGTATCAACTGCAGTATTAAACTCTTCAGGTCTGGATGTTATGGAACCTGCATGAAAAACGCGATCATTGAGGAACTTTTAAAAGTTTCTTTATTACAAATCAACTCTGACTAGTTGTATCCCTTTCCTGATGAAGCCGTCATCAGCTAGCGCTGCTATTAACTGTTTACTCTTTGTTTTTCCTTCCCATAAAAAAACATTCGAGACCCAGAGCTTCTGGTTTTAGTCTGGCTCTTTCCTGTCCACTCAACCCCCAGGAGGCGGTGGCAGATGGCTGCTGGTTCCAAGCCCGGCTCAGATTCTGCTCCACTGCTGCCATATTGCTCAGGAGGAGGGATTGCTACAAAGTCAATGACTCGATGCAACCAGATGGCTAAATTAATTAGATGTTTGTTGATCAACTGAAACTTTTACTGTGGTATTTTAGTTTAAATCAAATTACATACAATCAAAATAACTGATGTGAATTACAGGTATGGATTTGTATGAAACCTGTTTTTTTCCGTGTGACCCGGGGGCCATTTCTGGCCCTTGGAAAGATGCTGTACCCCCCAACATTTCTATCTTAAAACAGAAATGATGAGGTACAACACAAACATTGTTCTTTTATTAGTAATGTTTGTTTATGCTTTTATTTAATTTCATGGAGTATGGAAGCACAAACATCCGGTGATGTTTACTAAAACCCATGTTTATCCATATTCAACCCACTGTCCATTCTAGGTGATGAGAACAGACAACTTCCAGACCTACAAAATAGAGAACGTTCCACCCCAAAAATGAGGAACCTGCATGATTTTGTTTTCCAAAAAGGCAAATGTATGAACCCCTTTTTTTGTTTCAGATCTACTAAGATTTACAGATCTTTCCATCTTTTCTGTCCTCTGTTTGGGATATAATCAATCACATATTAAGAAGGGAATTTGAAGTAGCATTTAACCTAACAGTCATGTTTTTGAACTGTCCGTAGAAGAACCAGTAAAGAACCCAAGGATGCACGGGGAGAGCCTGCAAACTCCATGCAGAAAGACCCCGGGCTAGGATTTAAACCCAGGACCTTCTTGCTGCAAGGCAGCAGTGCTACCAACTGCATCACTGTGCAGAAGATAAGTCATCCTCTTACACACACAAACACCAGGATTAAAACATTTGTGGGAAAATAATAGAAACCTGGACGAACAGATGAGTAATTAACAGGCTGCCAGGTCCAAGGCCAGAACATGGAGTATCTGGATCTGGGTAAAACAACACAGATACCAAACAACTGTCATGGGACCTGATGGTCATAAACACATGCAGCATGTTATAGGAGCTCAGCAGCCTTCATGCCAAGCTATAATATGAGCTACAACATTTAATTTTCCTTTGGTATTAAGGTTTTTTGAACTAAATGAATTGAAGCTAAGTGCTTTCCATTGTATCAATAGATTTTAATAGTTTCAGCTTCTCCTACTGTTAATGTTTGCTTTCTGCTCACTGGTTTTGTCGTCTGCTGTGTATCAGAAACCCTTTTACTACATTTACTAGTTCTTTGTCCATTTTCTGGAGTCAGGATTTATTGTTCATAAGCTCCAAACACATCCAGAAAAAAACAAAGGTGAGTTACGCCTGTGGATCTACAGGCTTCAGGTTGTCTTCACTACAACGTTTGGTTGGTAGAGTTCATACTGTTTTCTAAATGTGTTTCTTGAACACATAGAAGGTATGATCAATATTCTGTATGTATGCATATAACACCAGTGATCCACAATTCTGGCCCAGAGTAAATATGTTAGATTCCTAAGAAATGTCTCAACGAGACTTTCTTTCAGTTTTTTTAAAAACTGTCTTCATGAAAAGTTCTTTAAGCCTTCGAAAGTCATTGAGGTCACATAAGTGTTTTCAGAAAGAAAAAAAAACCAAACTTGGCAAATAACTCATTTTTAAATTCATGATCCAATCATTTTTTATAGTCATAAGTTATAAAAAAAAAAACAAGAAACTTCCTTAAATATCCTAATACTGGCGATGGAGAGAGGACTGTTGATTTGGTAGCATCACTGCATAGAAGGATCGATGCTGTGGGACAGTCTGGTGGTTCTGGCACAGATAGATCAACATCTTCTCCCAGAGGGCAGCAGATGGAACCAGTGATGTGCAGGGTGATGCTGATCATGCAGGTTGTTGTGCAGTTTACGTAAACAGCACCCGGTGAAGATGGTGCTCTGGTTCTGGAGAACTGACCCAATCACTTTCAGCACCCTCTGGAGTGATTGGTGCTCGGCCTTCGTGCAGCTAGAGATGCACACTAAGACGTTAAAGGTCGGTCTGCTACTGATAGCACAACGGTAGAAGTTTACCACAGACTGATGAGGGATTTTAATCCTGCAGTGAGGCAGTGTTAATGCCTCGGCTGCAGACAGGAACGGTGGGCTAAAACCGGATCTGTTACATCACCCGACAGACGACATCCCACGACACGGGCAAAGCTGCACAAGTCTCTGTGCCACGCTGGTACAGATGGCCAACAAGCTAGATCCAGGACTGGCTGTGTCAAATGACACAAGGTGACATCATGATGGCGGCGTCCATCTTGACATAAATGATTCAGATTTCCAGGAAAAGATGTCTCGTTTTTCAAGACTCTCTTTTCCTTTTCCATTCTTATCCATGACTGGAAAATGTTAAATTAGTAAATTAATTAATTAAAATCCTCTTCATACATTATAGGCTCACAGATATTTAATGTGTTTTAAAACCTGTGAACTTTGAATCGGTAATCCATAAAAATATTTCTTTTATGTGTGTTTATAAAAATTAATCCTTCCTCTGTTTTCATCCACGAGTCAAAGATAAAAATCCTCCAGCTTCTGGGACCCTTTTCATGTATTTTGATGTTGAAAATAGGACTGTTCGGATCCTCAGAACCACTTCCTCTAAACACTGGAATGGGTTTGCCTGATGAAGGTCTGTTATTTATCGTATTTAACAAGTTCAACCATTTCTGGGAGTTTCATTTGTTCGTAAACCATGAAAATAAAACAGGGACAAATAAAACAAAAAACTAAATGAGAACAAATGAAAAGAGGAGAACTGAACTTTATTTTACAAAGATTATTGCATCTTATTGATTATATTTTACATTTACAAAAAACATGAAGCCCTTTCTTACTTTTACATAAAGTGAAATAAAGAGATTAAAAGTTCAAAATTATAAAGAGATTAATCACTAACCGCTGTTGCAAGAACAAGAACAGCTCTGCAAAAAGTCCAACTCAACATAAAAATGATGTGTAGATGCAAAACACCCGGAGCAAGATTACTGCTAGCAATAAACCAGCCAGCACTGAATGGGTCAGAACCACATAGAAGCACATCAAATGCAAACAGCAAATCTTTTAAAATCTAATTTTTAACAACAAAGATCAATTTTACAATGAAAAAGATCCGATTTCAGAAGACACTATAAACAAGTGGGTCTTCTTCAACCCTCCCAAAAATAAAACTCTGCAAAGCTTTTTAGTTTCCAGAATACTGTCACTTGTTTGGCACCATGAGCAGGTACATGTTTGTGGCACTAGCGGCCTTTATATTAAAATGTACAATCCCAAAATGGGGTGGAGACACGGAGGAAAGGTTTGTTGGGTCAGGACTCGAAACCAGAGACATCTGCTTTGATGATTGAGGCTTCCATACATCGAGTGATCTACCGCCGCTCCAAAGCCCGCAGTGTCCCCACCTTGAGCAGTTTAATACTTTCCCTTAGAAATTAAAGTTGTAATGAACATTATATATTTTTATAAGGCAGAAACGTTTTTGTTTTTTTTCCAATAAATGCATCAGAGTCTGAATAAAAGGGGCGCAGGTTGCAAATCATGTAAATTAATAATAATACATTTATTTAAGTGACTCAGAGCGCAAAGGACAAATCAAGCCAGAGAAAACCAGAGAAAAACCACATGATTAAAGGTTTCACAGAACAGGGCGATCACAGTGGCGTGGCGCTTAACGTAGCGGCGTGGCGCTTAACGTAGCGGCAGGGCGCGACGTGTAGCGTAGCGGCATGGCGTGTGACCCATGTACGGAGGCCTCAGTCCTTGGCACAGATGTCCCTGCTTGAAGTCCTGATCCAGTGAAACCTTCTGCATGTCCTTCCCCCTTTCTACACCCCATTTCAAGACTGTCAACTTTGAACTAAAGGCCACAAAGTGCCACAAAAACAAAAAAAGACGAAAGTACATCAGAGCAAACAGCTGCACTGAATTTATTTTTCTCTTTTAGTAACAAATTTCAAACAATGCAATGAAATGTAAGAGCTTCATTCTGGGCTGAAGCTCTCTGAAGGATTCGTAGCTCTGGTGTTTGAGAGTCGTCCTGCACGCCGCTCATGTATCCTGACCACATTTTCCCATTTAAAAAATAAACTTTACAATTCAAACCCAATAATCTCAACTGTGGGGAGATTTTTAAAACCCTGAAACTGGAATTAAAATATGGAAACAGCTTTGTTTGATTTCGAGTGGTTCTGGTAAATTCAGCCCACAGACAAACATAAATAGATCTAAAACAGACATTAGTGGATCAGGTTCACAGTCAGCTGTTAAAATAATCCTGAAGAAGAACATCTGGGTTAAAGAGGTCAGCTGATGGTCCTGAAGTGGCCCAAATGTTACATCTTTTCATAATAATACTGGTACCAATCAGAACTTTAGCGTCATCACAACAAAGGATGAGTTAGGTAACAGAAATAGGTCTAAATCACCTGCTCTCTGACCCTCTGGTCACAGAAACATCTCTCCACGTGTAACTGCTGGCGTCGACCTTCATTACTTTCCTCTCAGCACTCCAGGTTTCATCAGTGACTCTGCCGCTCGGACACAACGTCCTGCAAACGCTTCAGCAGCACATCAGGACTGCTGCCGTTCTCTGGACACGCCCTCTTACTGGGCGAGTCGCACGCTGATGACATCATCACGTCCCCTTCCATGGTGAAGGCCCTCTTCCTGCTTACACATCCCTGTCGGATCATCCGGTTTATGTCCGACAGCTCCTATATGGAGGCAGCAGTGAAGGGATACGACTTAATTCCTCAAACGCAAAGATGCTGCATGACTAGAAAACAACCTGCTCATTTTCCCGTTGAAACAAGGAGAAACGTTAACGTTCTAGACACCAAAGAAACGACAGATTCAAATAAATAACGTGATTTTCAAGCACAAGTCGTATTTTTAAACTAACCTACACAAATCTGACCAGTAGAGGCGAAGAAGAGGTTAAAACAGTTTGCTAAAACCATCCAACAAGAAATGATTTTTAACACTGAAGCAGTTTGCTTATAGTGTGAGTGCGTGCCGCTCCCAGCGTATCATACGATGTGACATGAGAGGAGCACATTTGAATAGAAGAAGAAAAACAGAGTAAGAGCGCGAACCCAAAGATAAACGGGTTTGAAAATGTCTCGTGAGGCTATGAGGACTAGTGAAGAGCTGCAGACGCACATCTACACCTGAACACCAAAGTAGCGACAGAAAGCCCGATGAGACGGACTTTCTTCTTCGTGCTTTTTTTCTGCTCAATCAGCTAAATACTGCCCCCCAAAATAATCCGTTGCAACTGCACGACGTTGTTTGGTCCGGTCTGAAAGCGAACCGGGCCAACTGAAGGCGTGTATTTTCTCCCCATTACCGATCCCTGGACCGGACCAGCAGCGTGAATGTGGCCTAAATAAAATCCAGTGCAACCAATTGCCTTCAGAGGTTACCAACATTGCAGAGTCCACCTGTGTGTAAATACATAGTTTATTTTTCATTTTATCCATATCTTTCCCCTTAAATTCATAATTCATCACGACTCTGTGTTGGTCTAATTTAAAATATACTGATCTTTCCAGCTATGATGTGGAAAAAATGTGAAAAATCTGAAGGGGCAACTGGAATATAGAAAGAGTTCTTCTCCAAACTCGCTTTCTTTCACTCATGTTATCTGGAAACATTTTGGTCCCGTTAGTTTAGTGAGACATTTCAGACCAGAACAGCTGGTGAGTCAAGTGTTTTTCATCTTAGGTCAGATTTAGTTTGGAAAGCTGTGATGTTCATAAAGGTTTGTAGGTTTGGTGATAGTGAAAGAGTCTATTTTCTTATGTGCTTCTTCCAGACGCGACTCCGTTACACTGGTTCTGCTTTGCCTGGATTCCCGGTCAGAGCAGGGCCAGACTAGAAGAAGTCAGGAGCATCTTCTGATGAGAACATCTCAGGGTTGCTCTGTGTAAATGTGTGTGTGTTCTCACCTTGGACGGGCTGTTGTTGATCCTGTAGGTGTATGAGTTTGGTGTGAGGCAGCCTGCAGAGTTCTTGTGAGGCGACACATACAGCGAGTGTCTCTGACTGACCCGACGAGGCGACAGAGGCTGGGCCCGGACTGACGGGAACGGAGAGAGGGGAGGAGCGTCCGCCTGGAGAACCCAACACAGACACATGATGTTTTCATCAGTATCAGAACATGTCGGCTAACCCAGCCAAAACCACGGAGCATGCGGTACCCGGTTCTCGCTCGTGGCGTATCGCAGAGCGAAGCTCTTCATCTTCAACACAAACACAGTGTTATAGAACTGGATGACATCACCACGTTCCTCCTCTACTGATTGGTCAGACTTTCTTTCAGCTGGGTGCTGATTGGCTTTCTCTGCAGCTGAAGCAACACAAAACAACTGATTTCATAAATCACTGAAATACAAACAGAAAACTGGTAGAATGTAGATTTTCACTTAGAAACACGGCTGAAAGACTTTAGGAGCTGATTCCGTTGCTGAATACTGCAATTACAGCTTAGATTACAGTGAACCCACATTTTCCTTCATGTGTTCTTTCATTTCCATCATCACAATGTCCCCACAACACCCTGAGCTTTCTGATCTTGGCCAACATGGTCTATCTGAGGTCTGGGTGTAGAGTGCAGTAACAGCCCATCTAAATGACCCAATGACCCAGAGTGTTACTGAAAGGCATACGACTGTCATATTGCACACATTGATGTTGCTATGATAAATCCTGTTTAATACAGAGTGCACCTCTGCCTGGAAACAGCTGGCTCAGCGATATCACAAAACTTTAAATATAAATTCTGAAATTGGAACTCAGCCAAAGCCTATTTAGTTTTTTTTTTTTACATCTTCAGACTGTTTTTGCTGAACAGCACATTGTTGTGTTTGAGGTCATTTACACATGAAGTCGGGCTGGATATGAAGATGTGACCTCCAACCTGCAGAAGCTCCTCAATAAAGATGCTGAGATCCCTGACCGTGGCTGTAACTGGGACTTCTAGAGTGGGTCAACATGTTCCCAGTGTAAAGTAAGCTTCCCTGTGGTTTTCCCACTGTAAAACCCAATGTTAAAGCAGCGAGTGTCTTTTCTTACATTCTCCACCAGAAGCAGAGTCCACCTCCATGTTTTCATCAGCTGGCTGCTCTCTGGGAGCGTGGCGCAGTAAGACACTGCGGTACACCTGAACACACACACACTCAGTCAGCCTACACTAATAAGATTATTTTAGCTGTAAAAGTTCAATAATTAGTAAGTGTTTCTCACGTGGCTGCTGGCTTGAGGTTGGCTGCGGTAACACTTCATGATGTCCTGGAAGGTGTGAGACTCTTTGGTGATCTGCAAAAAGAAGGAAAATGGTGACATTTGCTGCTCCTACAGGAGCCAAAGCTCCAGCCGACAATAACACAGAAGCTCCATGCAGAGAGACCCGAGGCCGGGACTCGAACGCTGGACCTTCTTGCTGCAGGAAACAGTGCAAACAACTGCACTACCGTGCAGAACCATCATGGTGTACAGCAGGCACAGAGAAATAGACTTGCATCCCTGGTTAGGAGGTGTGGAAGATCATAAAACAGATGAGATTTTTCTGCAGCTTCATAATCTCTCACTGACAAATTAAAATAAATGTATTCTTTATTAGTACATCTAAGAATCAAAGAACTCAATTTTCTAAAACAATTTACTGGGGCTGCACAATATAAGGAAAACATGTAGCCCTGAATATTAAGAATTACATCAAAGATGATTGATGCGCAATTTCCAGACTCTTTCCCTCTTTGAGCCACAAAAAACTATACAAGGGCAGCGAAAGTATATCCAATGGGCCAAATACTTTTATGGTAAGCAGAATTAAAATGCTACAAAAAATCGTTTCCCTCAAAGTTTAAAATCCTTATTTAGGGACAAATAAAGTCGGGAACCAGATGTTTTTCCTCCGGTCACACAGCAGCATCCGTTTTTCTCTCTGAAAACAGCTGTCAGCAGCTTCACTCATTCTTTATTAAAATGAAAGCTTTTCAGTGTTCTTACTTTGGATATAATGTAAATGCAGCACAGCAGCAGCTGGTCCAGATGCCGTTCCTTCATCAGGTCAGTGCAGTGGACCAGAGCGTGCTCGAAGCATGTCCAGATTTTCCCTCGCAGTTCTGAGGGGATGTCCAACTTTAGGCACAGATCTCTCAGGCGAACACTGGCCAGGTGATACACCTGCATAGGCAGACAGACGATGACTTGGTCTGGGAACAAAGACGGCTTTCTACCCCCCCCAAGAGATCTCTGTCAAGGCATTTTCCAGCTCCTACCTTCCTGAAGAACAGAGCGAGTGACCCGGTGCGTCGCGGCCGTCCGTTTCCTGCCTGGGGTTCGGTGCCGGAGGCAGGAGCTGCAACAGCCCCCCGAGTCGGGGAGGAGGTCAGCAGAAACTGGCCCGTGACAATACCAGAGGAGTCACATGGCTGGACTGGGATCAGTGTAAAGGTGCGCTCACCTGCAGAGAGTCCTACAGAAACAAAAAGAGGTAAACACAATAAACTGGTTTAATTTTACAATAGAAATTATGACAAAAGGTTATTTCTCCGTGTCAAACGAGATTTTTAATAAACCACATGGACATTTGGATTTATATTAAAAATACTGGCAATAGTGATACTATTAAATGTTTTAGATGTTTCACATATCATGAAGCAGCGCCATGCTGAAATTATTCTCTGACAGTTAAGAGAAGGCCTTCTGGAGTAGGAACTGGTCTTTGATAGTTTTACTTGATTTGTTAAAATAAAATAAAAGATAGTTTTAATACATTAATGATAACCTGATTACAGTTTTAATGCCAGATTTTAAAATGTCTAGAGCCCAAAAAGCTCATTTAAAAGGTGAGATTTTCCTTTAGGGGATTTTTTTTAAACATTGTTACCAGGGGTGCCGATACGTTTGAATGGCATTTATTTGTGGTGACGGCTAAAATGTTAAACTCACATTGTGCTGTATCAAAAATCAAGGATAAAGAAAAACATTTTAAATGAAAGAATTGTAAAAAGAAGAAGATTTTGTGAAATTCAGAATAAAATCTAGAAATTCAACAATTTTTCCCCAAATTTGAGTCTTTTTTAAATCTTTTTAAGAACTTTGAAGAGGGATAAATGAGAGGCTGAAGTTTAATGAGCTACAATGATGAAAATGAGATGTTTTTTATCTGGATATAAGGACAATACCAAGATTGATGGATCTGTATCATGCTAATTTAAAGTTTCAGAAGGTTTTTATGGTGTACTGGAAGAGGTTAACGTGGCTTAATTTCCAGAAAGAAACCCTTATTTTATCCAGTACCGCAGTGTGTTGCAGCACCTCTAGTCTCTGACTGAAATACACACCTGTTGGAAAACAGAGGCTCGTTCTTTATTTGGGCTCATCCAAACCAACCACATGCCAGGTGGTTGGTTTGGTTGAGCGGTGCGCTCTGCTCTCCCAGAGAGCAGAGGCGGTGCAGCGCGGTGGGTAGGTGTACAGGTGTGACTACCTTGCAGAGGGATACTCAGGATGGTGGTCTGGGCTCCCTGGCCTCCGTTCTTTTGGGTGCTGTTACTTGTCCCAAACGTCAGTCTCTTGGCAGGAGATGGCAGCGGGCTCACGCTGATGCTCAGGCCTGCGGGGGGCGCTGGCGGGTCGTCGCCAAAAAGCCGTCGCTTGGCGCTGCCAGCTGCAGGAGAGCTGTATCTGTCATGGACCGACAGCGGAGAAGGAGGCACCTCTGAAAGGAAGAGAACATGTGAGAAAAATAACTGAATTCATACTAAAACATCAGAAATCACATAAACACATGATCAATTTAGCACATATCTATCTATCTATCCATCCATCCATCCATCCATCCATCCAGCCATCCATCCATCCATCCATCCATCCATCCATCCATCCATCCAGCCATCCATCCATTCAGCCATCCATCCATCCAGCCATCCATCCATCCATCCATCCAGCCATCCATCCATCCATCCATCCAGCCATCCATCCATCCATCCAGCCATCCATCCATCCATCCATCCAGCCATCCATCCATCCATCCAGCCATCCATCCATCCAGCCATCCATCCATCCAGCCATCCATCCAGCCATCCATCCATCCAGCCATCCATCCATCCAGCCATCCATCCATCCATCCATCCAGCCATCCATCCAGCCATCCATCCAGCCATCCATCCAGCCATCCATCCATCCAGCCATCCATCCATCCATCCAGCCATCCATCCATCCATCCATCCAGCCATCCATCCAGCCATCCATCCAGCCATCCATCCATCCAGCCATCCATCCATCCATCCATCCATCCATCCAGCCATCCATCCATCCAGCCATCCATCCATCCAGCCATCCATCCATCCATCCATCCAGCCAGCCATCCATCCATCCAGCCATCCATCCATCCATCCATCCATCCATCCAGCCAGCCATCCATCCATCCAGCCATCCATCCAGCCATCCATCCATCCATCCATCCATCCATCCAGCCATCCATCCAGCCATCCATCCATCCAGCCATCCATCCATCCATCCATCCAGCCATCCATCCATCCATCCAGCCATCCATCCAGCCATCCATCCATCCATCCAGCCATCCATCCATCCATCCCCACCTTTACGTGCGCTTCCCAGACCCGACCTGAACTCCCTGATCCGAGGGTGAATGATGGGAGAGTGGGCCACCAGTGGCAGGTGGGACTGGCCATTAGTGGAACCAGAACCCGTATCCAGACAGGACGAAAAGTTCACCTGCACAGAGACGCCAGCTGAGATGTATCCATCAAACAGCTTCATGAGTTCATGCAATTATTCTGTTAATATTTGGGAGCCGATCACCTTTAACTGTTTTAACCTTTAACCTTTTATTAAAACCTGAAATAATTAACTATGCTGGAGTTGTTTGACATGTTACTGAATATAACGCTCACAAAGATGTAAAAACATTAACAGTTAGAATAAATCAGATAAAAATAAATATATGAATCAATATCTGATGGAGGTGGACTGCCAGAGCAGAATTTCAGCCTGTGGTTCTGCTGAGGTGTTCTGGAAGCCCAGGTTGCTTTGATAGCGGCCTTCAGGTCATCTGCTTTGTTAGGTCTGGTGTCTCCCATCTTCCTCTTAACAACAGCCCATAGATTCCCTATGGGGTTCTGGTCAGGCTAGTTTGCTGGCCGATCAGGAACAGGAACACCTTGGTCATTGGACCAGCTTTTGGTACCTCTAGCATTGCGGGTCGGTATTAAGTCCTTCTGGGAAAGAAGCATGAAGTCCTGGTAGATGACTGTGTTGACTGTGTACTTCAAAAAAAAAAACAGTGGACCAGAACCAGCAGATAACATGGTACCTCAAATCATCACTGAGTGTGGAAACTTCACACTGGACCTCGAGCAACTTGGATTCTGTGACTCTCCTCTTCCTCCAGACTCCTGGACATTGATTTCCAAATGAGATGCAGAATTTACTTTCACCTGAAAACAGGACTTTGGACCATTATGCAACAGCCCAGTCCTTCTCCCCAGCCCAGGTAAGATGCTTGTAGCCCAGGTAGGTAAGACGGTTGTAGCCCAGGTAGGTAAGACGGTTGTAGCCCAGGTAGGTAAGACGGTTGTAGCCCAGGTGGGTAAGACGGTTGTAGCCCAGGTAGGTAAGACGGTTGTAGCCCAGGTAGGTAAGACGGTTGTAGCCCAGGTAGGTAAGACGGTTGTAGCCCAGGTAGGTAAGACGGTTGTAGCCCAGGTAAGATGCGTGTAGCCCAGGTAGGTAAGACGGTTGTAGCCCAGGTAGATAAGACGGTTGTAGCCCAGGTAGGTAAGACGGTTGTAGCCCAGGTAGGTAAGACGGTTGTAGCCCAGGTAGGTAAGACGGTTGTAGCCCAGGTAGGTAAGACGGTTGTAGCCCAGGTAGGTAAGACGGTTGTAGCCCAGGTAGGTAAGACGGTTGTAGCCCAGGTAGGTAAGACGGTTGTAGCCCAGGTAGGTAAGACGGTTGTAGCCCAGGGAGGTAAGACGGTTGTAGCCCAGGTAGGTAAGACGGTTGTAGCCCAGGTAGGTAAGACGGTTGTAGCCCAGGTAGGTAAGACGGTTGTAGCCCAGGTAGGTAAGACGGTTGTAGCCCAGATAGGTAAGACGGTTGTAGCCCAGGTAGGTAAGACGGTTGTAGCCCAGGTAGGTAAGACGGTTGTAGCCCAGGTAGGTAAGACGGTTGTAGCCCAGGTAGGTAAGACGGTTGTAGCCCAGGGAGGTAAGACGGTTGTAGCCCAGGTAGGTAAGACGGTTGTAGCCCAGGGAGGTAAGACGGTTGTAGCCCAGGGAGGTAAGACGGTTGTAGCCCAGATAGGTAAGACGGTTGTAGCCCAGGTAGGTAAGACGGTTGTAGCCCAGGTAGGTAAGACGGTTGTAGCCCAGGTAGGTAAGACGGTTGTAGCCCAGGTAGGTAAGACGGTTGTAGCCCAGGGAGGTAAGACGGTTGTAGCCCAGGGAGGTAAGACAGTTGTAGCCCAGGTAGGTAAGACGGTTGTAGCCCAGGTAGGTAAGACGGTTGTAGCCCAGGTAAGATGCGTGTAGCCCAGGTAGGTAAGACGGTTGTAGCCCAGGTAGGTAAGACGGTTGTAGCCCAGGTAGGTAAGACGGTTGTAGCCCAGGTAGGTAAGACGGTTGTAGCCCAGGTAGGTAAGACGGTTGTAGCCCAGGTAAGACGGTTGTAGCCCAGGGAGGTAAGACAGTTGTAGCCCAGGTAGGTAAGACGGTTGTAGCCCAGGTAGGTAAGACGGTTGTAGCCCAGGTAAGATGCTTGTAGCCCAGGTAGGTAAGACGGTTGTAGCCCAGGTAGGTAAGACGTTTGTAGCCCAGGTAGGTAAGACGGTTGTAGCCCAGGTAGGTAAGACGGTTGTAGCCCAGGTAAGATGCTTGTAGCCCAGGTAGGTAAGACGGTTGTAGCCCAGGTAGGTAAGACGTTTGTAGCCCAGGTAGGTAAGACGGTTGTAGCCCAGGTAAGATGCGTGTAGCCCAGGTAGGTAAGACGGTTGTAGCCCAGGTAGGTAAGACGGTTGTAGCCCAGGTAGGTAAGACGGTTGTAGCCCAGGTAGGTAAGACGGTTGTAGCCCAGGTAGGTAAGACGGTTGTAGCCCAGGTAGGTAAGACGGTTGTAGCCCAGGTAGGTAAGACGGTTGTAGCCCAGGTAGGTAAGACGGTTGTAGCCCAGGTAGGTAAGACGGTTGTAGCCCAGGTAGGTAAGACGGTTGTAGCCCAGGTAGGTAAGACGGTTGTAGCCCAGGTAGGTAAGACGGTTGTAGCCCAGGTAGGTAAGACGGTTGTATCCCAGGTAGGTAAGACGGTTGTAGCCCAGGTAGGTAAGACGGTTGTAGCCCAGGTAGGTAAGACGGTTGTAGCCCAGGTAGGTAAGACGGTTGTAGCCCAGGTAGGTAAGACGGTTGTAGCCCAGGTAAGACGGTTGTAGCCCAGGTAAGACGGTTGTAGCCCAGGTAGGTAAGACGTTTGTAGCCCATGTGGAGGATTCATCTGTATCGACTCCAGCCTCAGCCCACTCTATATGAAGGACTCCTAAGTTCCTAAATAGATTTTATTCTCAAGGTTACGGTTATCCCTGTTGCACCTTTTCCTACCACACTTTTTCCTTCCACTCAATTTTCTATGTATATACTGTACCTTTCTCACAATATTCTAATATTCTGAATCACTGAATTTTGGGTTTTCATTCTCTGTAAGCCATAATTATCAAAATGACAAGAAATAAAGGCATAAAATATTTCACTCTATCTGTAACAAATCTATAGAATATATGAGTTTCTCTTTCTGAAATGAGTGACAAAAAATACTGATTTTTTTAAATAGTCAAATTTAGCTGTAGGTTTGCTGAGTTGACTGTAAATTATATTAAACAAGGAAAAGAACCTTCCATTCACTATTTGTTTTTATACAAGGTAATAGGAACCCTTCACGCCGCTGCCAGACCCACATATCAGATGCTTTATTCAGAACAGAAACTTTCTTAAACCTGTTATCTGGTGTTGGGGTTTCTGCTCACCTCCTCCACTGTTGGGACTTTATTCCCAGCAACCTCCAAGGAGCTCCACAGAGCAGAATCTGAGGTCCACGCTCGGCTCTCCAGAACCTGCTCCTCAACGGAGTTCAGATGCTTCACCATGTCACGGGACAAGCCTTCCTCTGAGCGGATGAACACCTCGATTACCTGCATGAAAACACAAAACCGTCTTGTTCAGTTATGAGCTACACACACTTTAAATAACAGAATTTATCTTTACAGAGAGGCTGATGTTGGAGGAAACGAGGAGATTCACCTTTAGAAGGTTTAAACTAGCGTTAATCAACCTGCTTTGCTCAGCAACAACAGCTGGATCATTTTTATTCTGCACTGGTCACCATGTGACATTAACCTGTATGCTCTGCTGGGATTTAGTTACCTTAAAGAAGTAAAATGGGGCCAGTTTGAAGACCTTGATGATCCAAGGGAAGGTCCTCTGGGAGCTGTAGGAGAACAGCACTACCTCCAAACAGCACGCCATCAGGGAGCAGTGGAAGATGTCCTGCTCAAGCAAAACCTAACAGCAAACACACAGACGCACTTTTCAGTTCAAAGCAACAGTCGGTTGTTCTATGAATAAATAATAAACCTTCACATGTGCCATTTAACACAGTGACTCGTAACCATTCTGGTCTTCTGGTCCATGTGAAACTGCTGCTTACACTCATGTCTCTGCCCTGCAGCCGTTTGGTCTCCTGAACTAGGACGTTCTCCAGGACTTTATAGTAGAGGATCTCCGCCAGCTTCCAACGATTCTCTGCAAAGTCTGAAACAAAAAGAAGCGCATCACATGGCTTCTGGTCACTGGTGTGTTCAGACACTTTATACCGGTTCCATCCGTTATCCTATGAGCTCTCTGATATATTCTGGCATCACAGACGTCTCATAATTTAAGACATTTTGTGGTAAATAATTCAAAGTCCGCCACTGCAGTGACGGGAGGGAATCCAGCTTCTTTCTGTTGTTTTTACCAATGTGAGATCCTGGCGTGTCCTCAGAGTCGTTGGTGTAATGTTCTTTGAAGGTGCGTCCGAGAGTTTTCACTCGAGCCAGAATGGACTCTGTAGGATCTCTGGAGCAGGACCTGCAGGATATAATCACCATATATTTACATTATACCTGCAACTCATTCAAAACTATCAATAACAAGCCAATTATGTTCAGGGATTCTTGATCATCTTCATATTTTTCTGATTATATCAGCTCTTACTGAGGGTTATATAAGAATGTTCAGGAACAGCTTTGACAGTAATAAGAATATTAGGACAAAATCAAAAGGAGTAATGAAAACTGCTGCTATTTCTTACTGGTTGTTTCTTCTTAAATGTTAAGAACTTTCTGATTTGTGAACCTACGAGAGACATTTGTTCCTACGGCTTACAAACATAAACGCTCCAGACTATTTACTCCTTTAGGCAAGTAGCAAACAGGAGCTGCTGATTAAATGTTGTGGGCTAACTGGTCATCAGCAGTGTGAGCACCTCTATGAAAGCTTTGTTGGTCTGGAGCATACAGGCGCATGTTAACCCAATGCCAAGCTGGAAAGAGATCAGCAATGTCCTCAGAAGCTAATCTAATTTAAACTCCATAATTGTACCATGAGAAGAATATTCACAACAGAAGTGGACGTCTGAACAGATGAATCCAAAGGTCAGACTGTGCATTAATTAAAGAACCTGCAGAAAAACCCAAGAGGTCCATTTGAGCTGCTACATGTTAAATGCTAAAATGTTTGACGGGACAATTAGAACAGACTGAACCAGTATGGTTTGTTTGGAAGGATTGGCAAGACAAAGGCTCTTGTCTCATTAACGTGTATAATTGCATGGCATACTTTATAAAGTAGTATCTCAGTGAACCAGGAAACTTCTGGAACACTTTCCCTAGGACAGATGAGGCCGAAACACGAGATGTTTGGCCATCATGAACAACAGGCACGGTGGGGGAGGAATGATGATGTGGGTTTGTTTTGCAGCCACAGGAACTGTGTGAACTCCACTATTTATTAAAGTACTCTAGAGTATTAGAGTTATATGTGAGTACTGGAGTACTAGAGTAGTATCTGCCACCCAACCAACATCAGAACCGTGACCCAGTAATCCCAAACACAGCAGGAAATGTGCATCAAAAGGACTAAAAAAGAAAGGAATAAGAGGCTGGAACGGCCCAGTCAAAGCCCAGACTTAAAATACTGATCTGAGGCAATGTTGGAAAGAAGAGTGGGTCATAACTCCTCCTCAACGATGGACTGATGAAGTCAGAGAGAATATGACAGCTTACTCTGTTTCTCCCATGAAGATATTAAGACTCATAGAAATGTTCTTCTAGTTACTGTATATACTCCAGAACATTTGAATATACTAGTGAAGATTTATGTTTTTCACAGAATAGTTCAAAGCATAACTTCTGAATAATATCCTACGACTAGAACAGGTGGAGAAACCTAAAGATAATGTGCTGGAGGAGACGAGGCTTGTTTCTATGACCCAATAAACTACAACAAGAAAACCCAGAAATGTTTGAACAATGTCTCTGCCCACAACTCAATCACAACAACTCTGATGTCTGCAGGCAAAAAACAGAGAACTAACTTAAAGTTCTGCAGCAGATTTTCACTGGGAGCCGTCCGTAAACCAGCGACCATGCTCTGCAGCCGGCTGACGCTCTGCGTTGCTGAAGAGACGGGCGTGACAAGCAGGTCCTTCTCCTTCAGGTAGACCCGTCCTGTCAGAGGAGTGGACGGGGCGAGAGAGCCACACTGGACAGACAGAATATTTTCGTCACTACTAATGGTTGTTCTCTCTTGCTTTTTAAAAAGCGTGTAACATCTTTCAAACATGTCCTTCCTGAACAGTTTACAGGCAACATCGCACCAATTATAACTTTAACAAAATGCAGAAAATCTTTCTGCAATTTGCTCCATTCTGAGGTGATCATTAAGTTCATATCAGGGTCGATATGATGCTGAGAAAAAAAAACCCGTTACCGTGGCAACATCTTTCAAAGTCACAGGGTTCTTTCTAGTTAAGAGCAAAAAATGATTAATTACAATAAAACAAATTTAACTTCCTTAATTTGGGCGAAACCAATAAGAAGGGAACAATTCAGCCTTTATTGAAAACATTATTTTAAAACAGTAGATAACACTTCATTAAAATAGTATTTATTGATGTATGTACCTTGGATTCAGTGGTATTTTATTTGATCATAATTGCTTCCATTTTCTTTAATGGAATGCAAATAAATTTGACCACTGGGGGACAAATAAAGGATGATTCTGTACTAAAATAAATTGCGTTTGAAACCAAACTTGGATCTGGCGCGGAAGGAACGTATTTTTTTACAGAGTAAACCAGGATCTGATCCGTTGCAGAGGTGTTCAGCAGCAGAACAATTTCTGTCTTTCTGCTAATGTTGCAGAATATTTCCTTTAGCGTTCGGGGGTAGCAGCAGGGTCGGTTGCTACGGGTTTCTACGTTTCTCTGCTCCGACTGTCAGCTTCAGGGTCGTAGCGATAGCGCAGCTAGCATGTGGCGTCATTTTTTCCTGCCTGTCTGCCTCATAGGGGGGTACCTCAGAACAACGCCCATGTTTGCCTCGTCGGCTAAAGAAAGTCGTATGCTTTATTTTTCTGGATCTACTCGCCGCAATTTGGGCAAATAAGAACGGGTCAGCTTGTGTCAATTTGTATCTTTGTATCAAATCAGTATCTTTAAATCATTCATTTTTATACTATCGTATATATGGAAATATCGATTATTTTGACAACCCTAGCTGACAACCCTATGCACATTCAATCAACCAGTCTCTGGTTCCACATCATCCTGAAGATAATGCAGTGACCTATGACCTATGAAGGAGTGGCGGTGGTGAGTAAAATCAGTAAAGTTTAATGTTTCCTATTATAATTATTTTGTACTGGTCCAAGAGCATCTAGCTGATGCATCTCTACCTGAAAGACCTGCTGACACCTCATGATGGATGCAAACAGTCATTCACTTCCCACTGCTGGAGATAATTAAGTCTAATTGGCTCGTTTTCCAACTCGTCCCGCCTTTCCAAACAACTAAACTTAGACCTGACTGGATTTCATTTCCCTCCAATAATTTTGTCTTTTTATTTTTTTTATTTTTATTGTTTTTATTTGTTAAGTAAAAATGTCAATAAAGTTTGTCTAGAAATGTTAGCAAATATTGATGTTAAAAACATTAACGACAAAAACAAACTAAAGAGATTGGATTTAATATATAAATCCTTTAAGACTTAGCATGAAAAATCTAAATGCATTTTAAAGATGAGGTTGTACATAAAAATAATTGAGAACACCAGGAGTTTCAAATAGAGACTGCCACGAACGACAATTCTTCAATCCTAATTTATTAAAGGTAAAAAGAACACAGAGGAAATATTATTTATGGCGTCCTAAATCTAGACATTTTCTTAGGATGTTTGACAGAAAGCAGATTATGTTGAGATATTGGAGAACAAAACAAGAAAGAGGAAAATTAGTTTATAACAAGCAAACCGCACCGGGAAAGTCAAACTCCCGAAGGTCAACAGAACAGAAACCGTAGTGCGCATAAGAACTGGGTCTGGATGATTATCCAACCACAACTACATGTTCCTGATGAAGAACTCTCTGATTGTCTGTGTTTGGGTTGGTACCTTCTCCACCTGCTGGTTCTGAGCGGCTGCTTGGCTGGCAGCACGTTCCTGAACAAATTTCCTCGGGGTTCCGATTTCCTCATCAGCATCTGCTCCCAGAAACACTCGTTCATCAAAGTCCCCGACGGTCAACACGTACTCCTCATACTCCCTGTTCACGGCTTTACTGTGGACAGAAAAACACATAATACCTCCGAGACTGGTGCAAAACCAACCAAACCATTACAGACTGGAGACAAAGAGACTGGGAACGTGAAAACTGAACCCTTTTTTCTTACTTGTTTTCAATAAAATTCTGCGGATCCAACATCTCGGTCAAAAGGGTCTCGTTTCCTTTCAGGATCTGAATGAAGCACACAGAGAAGCTCTAACAAAACCACTGGTGACTGTCCTCTCAGGTGTGATGGGAAACTGAGCGCACCTGTTTCTGGAACAGCTTCTGTATGTACGGCTTGAAGTAGTGCTGTTTGATGCCTTTTGCCTCCACCACCAGCCCATCATGCAGCTCACACAGCTTCTCCAGCACGCAGGGAGGCAGCTCGCTCTGGGGAACGCAGCCGTCCGCGCGGAACGTGGGAGGCAGACCTGCAGAGACACACGATTAAAAGGATTTAGTGACATTTCAACACGTAAAACAACCGAAACTGGGCTGAAAATCTGCACTAATTAAGCAGAATTATATTTGTATTAAAACTCTTTATAAAGTGTAAAGGTCACAGGGTCTGGTTTTGCTTTTAAACTCTGGATCCCTCCATACATAATAATGAGTATTTCCCCTGATTATATTAAGGCTGAACTGTTGCTTTTTATCCTCAGAGAGCCTCACCTCTGAACGTCGGGTTGATCAGCTCCTTCCTGTTGGCACACAGGAGAGCGTTGCCGAACACCAGGTCCAGACAGCAGAGCAGCAGGTGGTACGAGTTCACCAGGTCATCGCCGATCATCCGAAAGTTACCTTCATGGAAACAAATTCGCGCACATTTGGATCAGTTGGACAGAAGACAGGAAATCCTTCAATAACTTTAATTACCCGAATTAAATAAAAGCCTGACAAGAAAAAAACTGTTTAAATAGTTTCTATTTTTAAGCTAAAAGAAACTAAATCATTTTTATTTATATAGAACACTTCACAGATAAAAATCACAAAGTGCTTCAAAAGAATAAAAAAATTATAAAAAAACAAGTCATTTTAATAACTTTTTAGAGTGTAATTATTCCCTCTGCTGTTAGAATCTGTAAGAACTCTTTTTAAGTAACCAGTGCTTTACATAAATTGGCTGAGAAGATATATTAAACCTTCATAAATAATCATAAAAACAAATCAGTTCCAACTGAAAACTGTGAGGAGCATTTTCAAATGTTCTGCTTCATGCAAGACAAAATGTAAAGATGATAAAACAAATTACACCGATGTCAGCAACCACTGAGTCAGCTGGCTGTCAGTTTATTCCTGGATACCTTTGGTGTAGACGAACAGGGTCCAGCAGAACTTGAACACATCACTAATGTGACAGGGCAGCCGTCTGCAGAGGTTAAAAGAAGAGATACAGTTAGGATGCAGCTCTGCCGCAGCTTCACTGAATGCGACGGAAAATAAAGGAGCCGCTACTTAAAGGCACAAAGAAGCAGCTGCGACAAATACGTCCCAAAAAAGAAAAAGAGATTTTTTAAATCTGTTTTATAAAATGGTTATAATGAGAAGGAAGAGATGGCAAAGAATTGGGTTTTGCAAAAAAAAAAAAAAAAGATGTCTGCAACAGATAAAAGTTGCAGCTTAACAGCTAAACTTTTCCCAGTAAATGGCTTGGTACCTGTGCTTCCTGCTGCGCGGTTGCCGCGGCGCCTCGCATCCCTGCGGATTCACGAACATGTCCCTGAAGATGGGTTCGAACTTGCGAAAGATCACCGTGGAGACCTCAAAGTTTCGCTCCAGCCGGTCCATTCGCAGCCTAAAGTCCTGCGACAGGTTGGACATGTCGGCCCACTTCCGCATCTTCGAGAAGAACTGGATGAGACTAAATAGGTGCCTGGTGTGAGAATCTGCTGCAGTGAGACCGTATCCAACAGGCTGGATTATTTCAAATGCATAAAACTGAACCAAAGTCAGACAAAGGAGCAAAACTTTGTGTGAATCTCGGGATTTCAGCAGCTATGTGACACAAAAAAACCCTTAAAGATTTTACAATAAGGTCAACGAGCATCTTTTTAGAACATGATTTGTTCTGTTGTTGAACTCCAGAAATGGATCCTTTGAAACAGAACCACCTCAATAGCTGGGTTGTGATTTTTAGGGTGCTTTCATGTCTTCTACAGGATGAATCAGGTCCTGAAGGAGTGACGTTTTCTGACCTTAGCTTGGCGCACCGAAGGATCCTGGTGAGGGAGACACAGTTTCCCTCCATCAGCCCTTTCCCCACTGTGGGAGTGGACCCCTTCCTGCAGGCGGCATACAGAGCACAGGCCAGCCAGTGGACCACCTCTCCCTGTAGAGACATTTTTAAACATTATGTTCACTTATTCATGCGTGAAGCAGGTGAATTGTCTGGTCTTGCAGAATTCTGAATTATTTGACTGCTGGAGAAAGTTGCTCCTGAAACATAAAATTATTTGCACAAAATCAGTTTAGAAGTTTCACAACTTTACAAGGACTCACTTCAACACACAACTGGTGTTGAAACACCTATAGGACACCACAGGCCTCCTGCTGGACCTCTTGCAGTTTGCGTACCAGGCAAACAGGTCAGCAGATGAATTAGTCAACCTGGGACTACACCTTATCCTGCACCACCTCCAACACCCAGCAACACGGGCCAGGATCCTGTTAGTGGACTTCAGCTCGGCCTTCAACACCATCAACTCACTCCTCTTCTCTCGTTACACAAATGACTGCACCTCAG
This sequence comes from Girardinichthys multiradiatus, assembly GCF_021462225.1. NCBI lineage: Eukaryota > Metazoa > Chordata > Actinopteri > Cyprinodontiformes > Goodeidae > Girardinichthys > Girardinichthys multiradiatus. Next base: position 4,229,013 of record NC_061812.1, on the reverse strand, counting down.
CGACCCGTCTGTGAAACTCCTGAAGTTTGCAGATGACACCACTGTTGTTGGTCTGATCCAGGACGGTGATGAGTCTGCATACAGGCAGGAGATGGACCAACTGGTCCTCTGGTGCTGTCAGAACCACCACTCTGCACTATATTGAGTCTAACCGGCTCAAGACAGTGGAGATGATGGTGGATTTCTGAAGAACTCCCCCCACCATCCTCAACAACACTGTGTCTACAGTAGATCACTTCCAGTTCCTAGGAACCACCCTTTCTGCAGACTCGAGATGGTCCTCACACAAAGACACAGTTCAGAAGAAGGCCCAGCAGAGACTGAAGTTCCTGAGGCAACTCAAGAAGTTCAACCTTCCTCAGGAGCTGCTGGTCATCTTCTCCACCACCATCATCCAGTCTGTCCTGTCTTCGTCCATCTCATCCAGAAAACAGGACAGGTCCAGACTGCAAGGACCAATCAGGTCTGCAGAGAGGATCATCAGGGCTGACCTGCCCTCCATCCAGGACTTCTACAGGTCAAGGGTCAGGAGAAGGGCAGCTAACAGTTTATATAGCACTGATTCATAATAATATGAATCTGTCCTTCTAAAACTTTTAGCTAACCTGCACTGTTAAAAAAATTTAATTAAAATAAAATTCATTTGAATTTCTAAAGCTGTTGTTTCAACAGACCTTAAAATATAAACAGGACAATTCATACAGCTACACTGTGTCTCAATACACTACAGGGTTTACATTTACATTACTACATTTTTAGTCTGTTTAGTTTTTTAATTTTTACATTTGTTTTTGATTAAAATGATTTTAATATGTGTATCTATTTTCCTCTCACATACCTTCTGATACACTGGGATAATGGTCTATTCTATTCTATTCTATTCTATTCTGGTGCCTTACAAACAGGCCCAATTTATTTCATCTGTTCTCAGCTGCATTGACCAATCATATCTGCAGCTGCTCTGAAACATATTTTTATTTTTGGGTTAAACAAACATCTGTTACACAAATGTTTTCTTACTGATTGTGTTCAGTTAAAAAAACGGGTTTCATTTTAAAATGTCTCAGGTGGAGCGACACATTAATTAGCTTCCCTGAGGTCATTCACAACCTTGAGGTGTAGGTGGTAAATGCCAGATAACAACCACGTAATATTTACAGATTAAGATTAGGAGTGCATTGGGTGGTAGCTGTTGTAGAACTGTAAGGGACCTGCTAATAAAAGGAAACAGCAAATCAAAAGAAAGAAATAGAGATGCCATATTTAATGGTCCAAGTTTAGCATCTGTATCTTCTAGTTCTGTGCTACAGCAGGCGGAGGAAGTTCTGGACATGAGTGAGACACCTGGACCTGGAGTCTCCAGCTCACCTCTGCTGACTCCTGAGGAGCTTTCCTCGGTCCTCATCGTTTGTTTGCTTTATGTCAAACCAGAGACGCATCATTGCATCATTTACAAAACCACACTTAACATCTTGTTCACTGTTTATACTGAATACCGACCATTTAATCCAGGTTTACAATCTTTGACAACACTGGATCACTACATGCTTTTAATTACATCTACTGAGCTGCAACTGACTGCACCAACAGCCTTACAATGAATCCAATCTGCATTTCAACGTCAGCTTCAAACAATCCCAAAAACAATGTTAGAAACAAAACAAAGTTATTATAATATTAAAATGCTTTCTTGGCTCCATTCTGCTTTGCAGGTGTACACTTATTTGGTTCTGTAAATGCAGCACATGCTTCCAAACCTAATGGCTAATCTTGTTAAACAATATTAATGAAAATAAGTGATTATTATGCCGCTATAGATGTCCTACCACAGTTTGCTCGGCTGCATTTGCTTAACATAGCAAAGGAAACCTGCAGAAATTACTCTACATTTACATATCTATACAGGTTCCATACCAGTATGGATGTTCTTACATTTTTATTTAGTTGTTTAAATTACTTAGCATTTTAAACATTGTGTATTTAAGTAAGTCCTGTATTGTTCTGTAGTTTTTACACATGTTCTAACAGGAAATGAGAACTCCTGTCTCAATGAGACATCTGTTTAAATAAAGGTTTAAAAATGGATAAGTACAAAAATATTAGTAATATATCAGTAACCATGGCCAACCAACAGAGGGAACACATTGCATATAAATGCAGATATTAGGATTAACAAGATTAACGAACATGTTGTTCTAGATTTATTTTCTAAACAGATCATTTTTATTTGATTTCGACCTCATTCTCTCTATATGGTTGAAGTATTATTTCTATTTACTAGATGTTTTTAAGGACCTTCTTTCTACCCAGCCCACACTGGTGATGCTTGACATTCAGGCAGAAAAATGCTGATTATTTCACAGATAAATATCTCTCCAGATCTGTCTAATCTTACTGGAAGGATCAGCACTGCAGATACACAGGGGTCAGATGACGCCCTTTAACCCCAGGGTTGGTGTCTGGGGCAGGACCTCCATGCTGATCTGTTCGGGGCACCTCGGAGGTCTGAAAGTTACTTTATAACAGCGTGACTGAGTGCATGCTGGGTAATTCAGCGGATTTAGGGGACACTGCTCACCTCCAGGGTGTATGTATTCCATATGGCCGTGAAGTTATCCATGGCTTCAGCTGCGGTCTGCTCATCCATGTTCAGTTCTTGACACAACGTCTCCAAACTCCGCCGGACCGAACTCTCCTCCATCCTCCCCGACTCTGAATCCGACGACTCTTCGCCCCGCATTCACTCACTGATTCACGGTTACGGTTTCCACCTTAGAGCCCCCTCCCACGGATGAAAGTTCAACTCCGAAACACCCCGGACACCAACAACAACCCACTCCACAAGAATAGAGCTTCCGCCACCATTACCCACAATGCATCGTGTTGGCGCGAAAACTTTGGGGCTCCGACCAATCAGACGCGAGGGAAACGTCGCTGAAACAAAGCTCCAATCTGGAGCGGCTCCAGAACCCACGTGTGACCGTTTCGGACTTCTTAGTAAACAAACAGTTCAGCGAGAGTTTGATTAATAAATCAGTTTATATGTCTCAGCTGTATTTTGGAAATAAACAACTATAATATCCCACCTACTTATTAATTGTAATTGATTTTTTTGGTTGTGGTTCTGACATTAGACAGTCTGGGTCAATTCGCTGACTAGAGCGGCCCGTTTCCTACTTAGATATTGCCATTTCATACCTTCCTACTTCCATTTCGTACCCATGAACAAGCCTTTTCGTTCCAACGCGTTTAAACTACTGCATATTAGTTCATTTCCCTTGTTAGTTCAATATTCTAATCATTTATACATTTACAAAAACAAGGATGCAAACTTTAAAAAATCTACCCTTTATTTTATAATTTCCTGTCATGTATTTAAGAAGACATAACACTCAAATAATTAGCTTTCTCCAGGTAGAGTTTTTATTGGATATTTTTGCTAATTTGTTGTGCATTATGCTTAGTGCAACTCTGTTAGAAATAGGAACTTTTTACCGAAAGATAAATTCTTTACTATTAAGAAATAAATGGCACATTCACCTTGAATATTCATCTGATTTCACACAAGACTTGACTTATAATTTGACCAAGTACACTTTTTTTTCTAATTTCAGTACTAATTTGCAAATATCCGCTCAAATCGAGTCATTTATACTATTGAAAGGTCATGAGTTTAGAAAGTCATTTAAGATTATTTTAAGAAAATTACTATTTTTAGTTAGAGTAACAGGGTTGTTCAAACTAACAGGGTTAAATGGATACATAACATCTGCTTGCAGATCTTAAATGTTATAATTACATTAAGCAACATAAGTGGGATTTTGAATTTAATTAAACCTTTTGAACCACAGCAGCTAGTTTAAGGTGCAGTATTATTAACGGATTTAGGGAAAAATATTGTGTTTATGCTCAGAGTTCTTCTGTTGATTGCACATAAAGTTGTAACAGCCACAGGAAAGCCATGGCTTCCTGCATTAATCAAGCAGTTAAGCTTGAAGCAGAGAACTCAGAACTGATGAAGAGTCTAATGAAGAGTGTGAATATTGGACACAAGTTCTACAGAGGTTTGTTACAACAGTGAAATATTTAGCAGAATGGGGACTTGCTTTTAAGGATGAAAGTCGCAGGTTTGGAGACATCGATAATGGCAACTATTTAGGCACCATGGAGCTGATCCGTCAGGATGATCCTGTTTTAAAATCCCATCTTGAAAAATATGGGAATGCTGGCAGAGGAATTCCCTTCATACCTATCTCTGAATGTGTGGGAGGAATTATTACAGCTGATGGGACCAAAGGTGCTTGATGAAATCATCAGCAGTAAGTACTTTGCTCTTAATGTGGACTCCACATGTTGACTTTCATCCTGGAGGAGTGCTACCCAACATTCCTCCCGGTTTAAAGCCGTACAGGTGAAGCGCTGTTAGATTCAGTTATGAGTGTTTTAGAGCAGATGGGCATTGATCTTAAGAACTGCAGAGGACAGAGTTTTGACAATGCTAGCAACATGTCAGGAGCCTACAAAGGTGTGCATCAAACAGACCAGCTCATGGCAGAGTGGGTCACCTGCACAGCAAACACCCTAAACCTGGTGGCGGGTAACAGTGTGAACTGCTGTGAGGAGACTGAACCGTTTTTCAGTTTTGTTCAAGTTCTGTTCAGCTTTTCACCAAAGATCACTTCATGCTGGCTGATGATCAGGACAGCTTGCGGCCCATTGATGATCAAAGAATAGAGACTTTAAAATCACTTTCCAATACAAGATGCTCAGCACTCACTGTTGCAACCAAAGCTGCATGTCAGAATTATGCTGGAATCCAGCAGTCATTAGTCAACATTACAAATGATGAACAGAATTTGAGCACAAGAGAGGAAGCAAGAACACTGTATAAAAAGATGAATAAACTGGATCCTGAATTCATGTTTAATATGTGGAATGCCTTCCTAGAGCGTTTCCAGGGTGGGAGTATTGCCCTACAAGCAGTAGAATTAGACCTTTGCAATGATGTGGATTTGGTTCGGTCATTTCATGACTACATAGCAGGCCTGCAGGATCGGTTTGATATTTTTGAGAAATCTGCAAGGAACATGTGCCCCTACTGTGTCCAATGAGCGCAAAACAGAGACCCAGAAAAAAAGTAAGAACAGGCTGACGAATGATCTGAGCCTGAGTGCTGGTTATCAGGCAGCAGACGTTTCTGTATATCTGCTGTATTGACCGGTTAGTGTCAGAACTGGAGAGAACACACCAGTCATACATTATTCCATGTGACTTTTTTGGATTGTTTTATGAAGTTCATGTTGTTTGCTTGTGTTGGTTTAATAGGTAGATCAGGCGCGTCCAATATGGCGGCCGCACTCATGTATCCCAGCAACCTGCTATGAGGCAACTCATATATGTATGTTCGATTATTAGCTAAATTGTTTTTTTTTTATTATTTTATCTATAATTTATGCTAACACTTAAGCTAATGTTAGCATAGGTACTAACGTCAACGTAGTTTAATCCTTATAATGGTTTACTACAGTAATTTAGACCTTTCTTCCTGACAGTTGGCTCCAGAGGGCACTGTCACATTTTCATGTAAATTATAAAAAAAAATTGTTTTGCTTTTTATAAAGAAAGAAACTGTCTCTTGTACCTTTATCTGTTACATTTGAGAAAAAACACAACCCATTTGTTAAGATTCGGTTTATTTGTGAATTGACACATAACTGATAAATTAAATTCAAACCCATGATTACATTTCTGTCTGATTATTAGTTAAATTGACCTTAAATGCAACTCACAGCTAATTTTGGGCTACGTTGTCATTAATACCTAACAATAGTATAAGTGGATCACCTTCTTCACATATTATTATGGGTTAAATTGAAGTAATAACAATTGTTTTTCCTAAAGAAGAAAGAGTGGCTACTAACACATACCATACAACTGGTCCCTAGTAATAGTTCTACAGTAATTGTTAAGATTACATGGCCTAAATATCAACTATTTTATATAAAAGCTGACTGACTGACTGATTCGTAGGTGTGCATGCATCCCAAAACCAAATTTGAACAGGGAGCTGGTGTGGGATCTTAGTGAAAGCTGTATCTGGAGTTATCTCTGGTCTCGATGGTCTTGATTAGCAGTTTTGGAGCTGGAGAGCTGCTGCTGCTTTGGTAGCCATTGCTATATTTTGGAACTGGGGAGAAACATCAGGGGAAAGAGAAGAGAATAAAAAGGATGAAAACAAGTTAAATAGAAATGTCATTTTCTCTTAAAAGTTGGTAAAAATGATCAGAATAATTATGTTCTCAGATTTCCTCCCTCTGACCAGAGGGTGTAACGTCTTATTAGTGAAGATATCAGCTTCTTGAATATGCAGTATTGTCCTCAACGTTGTTACTTACTGGGGCTGGAAACGGCCTGGATGTTAATGATGGACTGCTGTCCAAGTCTAAACAGGAAGAAAGGAAAACTTCAAGGTTAAAGTTAAATGATATTTCTCTTTCCTAGTGGAGTGTGACTGTGAGATTATGTGAGATTTATGGCATTCTAAATATAACCCTTCATTCATCTGGTCATCATATCTTTGCATTTTTATTATTATTATTGATGAAGACACATACACCCCCACAACACTCTAAATCTGTTTTCATTACTTTGGGACAAATACTGAGTTCATATTGCTCATATGTGAACTGTCATCATTCTTACGAGGTAATCCGTCTCTTGAATTACTGTGTTTAGATTTTGATGTGTTTTAAATTCTATAGATTCGCTAACTGTAGCTTCAGGTCTGCATATTTTAGTTAACTTTAAAAAATAATAACTGTTCTGAGAGCACCGACACAGACCGGTTATGTTTCCTCAGTCAGGATGTCTCAGGCCTCATCCAGTGAGTTTTGTCTTTCTTTCGATCTCACTGCTTGTTTTCTTCCCAGCAACTACTGTCAGTTACTGCCTTCACTGATAATGTCATAGGTTATACACTCTTCAAATATACCTTTGGTATTTTAGCATATTTTCCTTCACAAATAAGCATTTAGTTGAAAAGTGATCAATTTCGACAGTCGACGGGTCTTTTAAAGTGCACATTTACAGACAGAGGAAAAAGAAAGTCTGTCTATGCCGTAATGGCATGAAACTTGGTACAGCCAAGGAGTATCTGCTAGGTGCTATTAATTAAATTAATTTGATCATCAGCTGGTATGACCACATACCCAGTAGGTTTGGCATCAGCAATGGCCAAATAGAAGCAACTGTTGCTCCCCATCAACCTGGAAAGGGTTTTTAACATACAGTAGGTGTGCTAGGTTGCATCTGAAGGAACTTCATTTCTTTAAGAACAAGCCCAAAGCAGAGATATTTGGCCATAATGCACAACACAATGGTTGTTAGAAAATAAGAAAAACAGCATTTTAACACAATTACATCAAACTAATGATCAGGGCTTGTTGCTGCCACGGGACCTGGAAAGATGAATTAATCATGAAGAGTAAAATGTGAGAACATCTGTGCGACATCTGAGGTTTGGCCCAAACTGTGCCACCAACAGAGCAATAATCCCAAACACAGCATCAAATCTACACCATAGAAAAATAAGAGATCAAGGTGCTGCAGTTCCCTTGTCAGAGTAAATATACCAGCCAGAAATAACTGAAATGTTGTGGTGGGACAGAAGACAGCTATGCAGAAGCAAACATCTGGAAACCTCAATAAACTGAAGCAATGTTGGAAAGAGGAGTTGCTCAAAATTTCTCCTCAACAATGCAGAGGACTGATACAGTCAGGAAGAAAAGAACCTCTTCAAGTCTTCGCTGCTGCATAAGATTGAAGCAAAGGGTGCATTTATCTCTGGATTGTACATGACTCGTGACTTTCTGTCACTTGTACAAAGTGTTCTATCTTTGTTTTAATGGTGACTGAAAATTTTATGGATTTCTTTCAAATGTGTTTCTGTACAGGTGCAGAGAGTTATGGATCTTCCTTCGCCTCTCTCCTACCTGTCTTCCTCTCCTTCAAGAAGCTTCCTGTAAGTGGCGATCTCAATGTCCAGAGCTAATTTCAGATTCATTAAGTCCTGCAGAGAGAAGCAAATGAATAATTTCACTTCATTTAACAGTCTGTCTTCATCCCTCAGTATTCCTTTTATTTTTCCTCTCCTTTCCAACGCTCCCCACCCACCTGGTACTCTCTCAGCTGTCTGGCCATGTCCTGTTTGGCTCTCTGCAGAGCGTCCTCCAGGTCTCTGGTCCTAGCTTTAGCTTCTTTCACAGCCAGCTCCCCACGCTCTTCTGCTTCGGCCAACTGGTTTTCCAGACTGGCTCGCTGATGGAGCATGCAGAAGACACCAAAACAATCTGTAATGGATCTTAATCATGGTTTTTCTGGATAAATGTTAGCTTGCAGCCACACCTGCGCTTTCACAGCCTCTATCTCGCTCTGCAGACGGCTGATCATTCGGTTGACCTCGGCAACCTCTCCTTTCACAATGCGAAGCTCATCTCCAAACTGACTGGCTTGCACGGACATTTGATCAAACTGGAAACAATCATACAACCTGTCATCTTTTCACCTTTAAAAATGGACAATCTTTTAACATGGCAATAGGTATAAGATTTGCTTGTTTTAGCATATTACGTTTATACCTTATTCTTGTACCAGGCCTCTGCCTCCTCTCTGCTGCGGGCAGCAATCTCCTCATACTGGGATTTGACTTCAGATACTATCTGCTCCATGTTGAGGCTGCGGCTGTTGTCCATCTGCAGCACCACTGAGGTGTCTTTGATGCTGGCCTGCAGCTCACGCAGCTCCTGGTGCAGGTAACAGACATGACAGGAGGAAATCTTCTGAGACAAATGTGATGATTTAAAGTTTAAGACTTAAATGAAAGAATTTAATATTGATATTTAAAGTGGAAAGGTTTCAGGAGGGGTTTATATTGGGTTTATAAGTAAGGGTCGGCGTGTTTTGATGGAAATGACACAGTAACATTTTCTTTTCTGGCTTTATTTATTTTTTATTTGTTCTAAATGATGAAAGTTTGGAAGAAGATTTGAACCAACATACGCTTTACAGAGCTGCTAGCTGGTTAAAATACCACCAGTTAATCTTTAAACTCATGGAAGGAGAAGTTTTTATCAAGAAAGTGACTTCAGACCAAAAAAGGGAAACATGAAGGTTTTAGTGGTATTAAGACCATTTGATACCTCCTCATAAACATTGCGAAGGAAGTTGATTTCATCACTCAGAGCTCCAACCTTGTCCTCAATATCTGCTTTGATCAGGTAGGCTGAGTCTACATCCTGAAAATATACAAAGATTCAAAATTACAAAATACGCTTAAAACCTTGGAAGAAAAATATGTCGAAATGTGGAAATCTTTACCAAATAAAATATGTGTTCAGATGAGACTCATTTGTCAGATTAAAAGCACTCTCTGAAAATAACAACCTTTAAGCAGGTATTTTTATTGGCCTGATATTCTAATGTTAAATGTCATGTTTTCATTGGCTGCAAGTGGAAAATCACCCTAAATAACAGGAATAGGGGTGTGAAAACAACAGTCTGTGTGTAATTAATCTATATGTGTTTCACTTATTGATACAGTTAATGAAATAATTGAACTTTTCAATAATAACCTCATTTATTGAGTAAAACTACAGGTCCTTCTCAAAATATTAGCATATTGTGATAAAGTTCATTATTTTCCATAATGTCATGATGAAAATTTAACATTCATATATTTTCGATTCATTGCAAACTAACTGAAATATTTCAGGGCTTTTATTGTCTTAATACGGATGATTTTGGCATACAGCTCATGAAAACCCAAAATTCCTATCTCACAAAATTAGAATATTTCATCCGACCAATAAAAGAAAAGTGTTTTTAATACAAAAAACGTCAACCTTCAAATATTCATGTACAGTTATGCACTCAATACTTGGTCGGGAATCCTTTGGCAGAAATGACTGCTTCAATGCGGCGTGGCATGGAGGCAATCAGCCTGTGGCACTGCTGAGGTCTTATGGAGGCCCAGGATGCTTCGATAGCGGCCTTTAGCTCATCCAGAGTGTTGGGTCTTGAGTCTCTCAACGTTCTCTTCACAATATCCCACAGATTCTCTATGGGGTTCAGGTCAGGAGAGTTGGCAGGCCAATTGAGCACAGTGATACCATGGTCAGTAAACCATTTACCAGTGGTTTTGGCACTGTGAGCAGGTGCCAGGTCGTGCTGAAAAATGAAATCTTCATCTCCATAAAGCTTTTCAGCAGATGGAAGCATGAAGTGCTCCAAAATCTCCTGATAGCTAGCTGCATTGACCCTGCCCTTGATAAAACACAGTGGACCAACACCAGCAGCTGACACGGCACCCCAGACCATCACTGACTGTGGGTACTTGACACTGGACTTCTGGCATTTCCTTCTCCCCAGTCTTCCTCCAGACTCTGGCACCTTGATTTCCGAATAACATGCAGAATTTGCTTTCATCCGAAAAAAGTACTTTGGACCACTGAGCAACAGTCCAGTGCTGCTTCTCTGTAGCCCAGGTCTGGGGAATGCGGCACCTGTAGCCCGTTTCCTGCACATGCCTGTGCACGGTGGCTCTGGATGTTTCTACTCCAGACTCAGTCCACTGCTTCCGCAGGTCCCCCAAGGTCTGGAATCGGCCCTTCTCCACAATCTTCCTTAGGGTCCGGTCACCTATTCTCGTTGTGCAGCGTTTTCTGCCACACTTTTTCCTTCCCCCAGACTTCCCACTGAGGTGCCTTGATACAGCACTCTGGGAACAGCCTATTCGTTCAGAAATGTCTTTCTGTGTCTTACCCTCTTGCTTGAGGGTGTCAATAGTGGCCTTCTGGACAGCAGTCAGGTCGGCAGTCTTACCCATGATTGGGGTTTTGAGTGATGAACCAGGCTGGGAGTTTTAAAGGTCTCAGGAATCTTTTGCAGGTGTTTAGAGTTAACTTGAGCACAAGAGAGGAAGCAAGAACAAGGGATTTTCTTTGACGGACTGGCAGATACATGCCGCATCCTGAAAAACACCCTCAGTCTTCTAGCAATCTGCTTGGCAGCTGAGGCAGTTAGTAGGACTGTGCCATTTTCCATGTCTCTGAGCATAAAAAGGACAGATATCATTTATTGACATTAGCAACTGTTGGGTGAGATTCTGGTATAATAATTTCGATTGGAGTGTGACCAGAAATGGGGGTCAATTTCCACAGCTTCTGACTGTCAACAATGTTGTGATTACTTTGAGTGCTGTCAGTCCGGTGTTGGCCTGATTGGGTCTAAGCTTGGCTACATGTCCTGCTTCATATCCTAAATGATTAAACCACAGCTGTCTGCAGCACTACCACCTCAATAATAAACAACTGCAAAATATAGTTTGCATCCTCAAAACAACCAGGGGCAAAAGTATCAAGCAGATATGGCAGCTTAGTCTTAATTTTGTGGGAAGGGGTCCTTGATGTGCAACCTTACAAAACCACTAGGTGTCAGACTAGAGAAGCAAACCTTCCCAGTAAAAGCAGACCAAGTCCTCTGAGCCCCCGAAATTTGCTCACGATGCCAAGTTAATAAATGTGTGGACAAACATCTCTGGATTGGTAAAATGTACTCAGATAACTATAAAACATAATAGTCTAAAGCTGTGGTGTTAGTCTCTTAGACAGGAGAAGTGTTTGATCTGTTCAGGGTCAATTTTTCATATAAACTATAATTTACAACAGATTTTTCTGAGATTAAAAGTATCATTTAAATCACACATAGAAGTAAAAACCTGATACTGACTAATGTTTTATTGAGTAATGATATTGGTTGAGTCTTTGTTTGTCCATCTTATTTATGGGAGTCAAACTCCGTTTATCGAGTTCATTTGTTCTGCTACGTTTAGACGTGCCTCTGCTTCAGCACACTGGATCAAATAATTAGACCATTAGCAGAACCCTGGAGAACTTGACATCCTGCTGAGGAGATACTTCAGCCATTTAATTTCAGTGTGTTGGACCGGGGGCAGGTAAAGGTTGCAGGACTCATGCCCTTGATGAGTTTGGCGCCCCTGGTTGATCAACTAACCCAGCAATTCATCATTTAACTATTTTTCTTTAGTAGACTAGGCCACTAACTGAGCTGCTGTGTACTCAGATTTCCTTCGCCATAGAAAGTGCTCCTCGACCAGTGTTCTTTCTTTGCTTTCTGCCTTCCCAAACCTCCAGGTAATTCTGTTCCTTTCCACATGAGCAAAGCCAATGACTCAATGCGATTGGCTGGACGTCTTTATATATTAATAGACAAAACATTTGGCTAGTTGGCATTATAAATTGAACTAGACTGTTTTGCATTAAATGCCACTGTATCAGATCACTCTATGTGACGGGACTGGAGTGGTATGAATTAGATTTGCTGTGTGTTTCTGTTTAATAAGAAAAGAAATGGACCAGTTGTTCTTGAGAGGACATTTGTTGTGAAATGGTTCCATAACGTTAAGCTGAATTGAAATGAAATGTTTCCAGATTTGGAGACAATATTCCTGACTGATAATTCACGATGAAGAATAAAAGGCACAATTTGGTTGAATCATAAATTCGGTTTAAAAAGGAAAATTTTTTAAATATTGCAATTGAAAAAGCAACCTAGACCTGAGTGTTGGCTCAGATATAAAAATAATCTTTCATTTAAGAATACACAAAACTGGAAATGTTTTTCTTTGAAAGCTCTTAAACCTTTCAGACCAAGAAGTATAGAAATAAAAACATAATAAACACTAAACAAGTTGTACAGAAAAAAACTGCCTTGTTTCTGTTCCCATTTAATTTATGAGAAATTCCTTACAGTTTTATTATGCTTTGGGGAAGGCGGGACAATATAGACAGCAAAATCTGACAATACAGGGGATCTTCTTACTCGGCACACCTGTAAGACCGAAAGTGACTGAAAGTGTCTGTGTCCTGACCTTCTTCAGGATGACAAAGTCGTTCTCCAGGTTGTTTCTCTTGTTAATCTCCTCCTCATATCTGTGGCAGAAAGAGGGCAGTCTGACATGTTAGTGTACGTAAGGACACATATGACCGGAGACAACAGGACTCTCAGTTTACTTGTGTTTGAAGTCCTCCACCAGGCCCTGCATGTTCCTCAGCTCCCCATCTAGTTTGGTTCTGTCGTTGTTCACCAGGTCCATCTGACGCCTCAAACCTGCCATGTAGGCCTCAAACAAGGGTTCCACGTTAGACCGGGTAACACCGTGTACCTGCAGCAAATCCAGTTTGGTCTCAAGTATTTTGTTCTGCTGCTCCAGAAAACGGACCTGGGTAAGAGAGGAAGACAAGAAATGTTTAAATCCCACCTTGCATATCAATGTTTCACCTTTTGTTTTGTGTAAAATATCTTTGAAAAACTTTGATATTTGTTCAGTTTTTATTATCTTATTTTTTTATGTTTGCTGAAACTTCCTCGCTTCGCTTTTGCAGGTACAACAAATATGTCTTTAAACAGGCTTTATTAAAACAGCTTATTTGATGTTGACTTGAAAACATCGTTGGACTTAAGATTTATTGAACCATTAGTTAAAGCACAGACCTTTTCTTTATTATTCAACACATGATTTGCCCGAGAATGGGCTCACATCAGAACTCCAACCTCGTCAGCTTGAAATGTCTGGGATCTCAGCGTTTGGCAGAAAATTCACAGCATAATTTTCTCTCTGGGAATAATCATGTGAAATGAGAATGAAGCTGAGATCATGAAGATCAGCCAGCTGACAGACTATCCGTACTTCGTACAAGTTTCCCTCTTTGGAGGTCGTGTTTCTACAATGACTCAGATAGAAAAAAAACAAACACAAAGTGACCTGAGAAGGCATCTCTTAGTCATTTAGCCCATATTACACAGTGCCATGCAGAAGTATTCACCCTCCTAAACCTTGTCGCATTACAGCCACAAACCTTTTTTGTCTTTCATTTTTTGATTTTAGGTGACAGACCAACACAGTGTAGAGCATTATTGACCAGGATGAAAAATGCTACATGGTTTTCAAATTTATTCACTGCTGAAAAGTGTGGCAAGTACAGTACACACCAAAGGTTTGGGCACACCTTCTCATTCAAAGACTTGTCTTTATTTTTATGACTATGAATATTGTAGCTTCACACTGAAGGCATCAAAACTATGAATTAACATGTGGAATTATATACTGAACAAAAAAGTGTGAAACAACTGAAAATATGTCTTATATTCTAGGTTCTTCAAAGTAGCCACCTTTTGCTTTGATTACTGCTCTACACACTCTTGGCATTCTGTTGATGAGCTTCAAGAGCTTCACCTGAAATGGTTTTCCAACAGTCTTGAAGGAGTTCCCAGAGATGCTTGGCACTTGTTGGCCCTTTTGCCTTCACTCTGCGGTCCAGCTCACCCCAAACCATCTCGATTGGGTTCAGGTCCGGTGACTGTGGAGGCCAGGTCATCTGACGCAGCACCCCATCACTCTCCTTCTTGGTCAAATAGCCCTTACACAGCCTGGAGGTGTGTTTGGGGTCATTGTCCTGTTGAAATATAAATGATGGTCCAACTAAACCCAAACCGGATGGAATAGCATGCCGCTGCAAGATGCTGTGGTAGCCATGCTGGTTCAGTATGCCTTCAATTTTGAATAAATCCCCAACAGTGTCACCAGCAAAGCACCCCCACACCATCACACCTCCTCCTCCATGCTTCACGGTGGGAACCAGGCATGTAGAGTCCATCCGTTCACCTCTTCTGCGCCGCACAAAGACACGGTGGTTGGAACCAAAGATCTCAAACTTGGACTCATCAGACCAAAGCACAGATTTCCACTGGTCTAATGTCCATTCCTTGTGTTCTTTAGCCCAAACAAGTCTCTTCTGCTTGTTGCCTGTCCTCAGCAGTGGTTTCCTAGCAGCTATTTTACCATGAAGGCCTGATTCACACAGTCTCCTCTTAACAGTTGTTCTAGAGATGTGTCTGCTGCTAGAACTCTGTGTGGCATTGACCTGTTCTCTAATCTGAGCTGCTGTTAACCTGCGATTTCTGAGGCTGGAGACCCGGATGAACTTATCGTCCGCAGCAGAGGTGACTCTTGGTCTTCCTTTCCTGGGGAGGTCCTCATGTGAGCCAGTTTCTTCATAGCGCTTGATGGTTTTTGCGACTGCACTTGGGGACACTTTCAAAGTTTTCCCAATTGTTCGGACTGACTGACCTTAATTTCTTAAAGTAATGATGGCCACTCGTTTTTCTTTACTTAGCTGCTTTTTTCTTGCCATAATACAAATAACAGTCTATTCAGAAGGACTATCAGCTGTGTACTGTATCCACCTCCTGCACAACACAACTGATGGTCCCAACCCCATTTATAAGGCTTGAAATCCCACTTATTAAACCTGACAGGGCACACCTGTGAAGTGAAAACCATTTCAGGTGACTACCTCTTGAAGCTCATCAACAGAATACCAAGAGTGTGCGGAGCAGCAATCAAAGCAAAAGGTGGCTACTTTGAAGAACCTAGAATATAAGACATATTTTCAGTTGTTTCACACTTTTTTGTTCAGTATATAATTCCACATGTTTTAATTCATAGTTTTGATGCCTTCAGTGTGAAGCTACAATATTCATAGTCATGAAAATAAAGACAACTCTTTGAATGAGAAGGTGTGTCCAAACTTTTGATCTGTACTGTATATGTATTTAATATCCTTTACTCTGATAGACTACAAGCATGTCTTGAAGATATAAAAACTTGGATGACTTTAAATTTTCTGCTTCTAAATTCAGACAAGACAGAAGTTGTCGTCTTTGGACCGGAGTCTTTAAAAAAGAAACTGCTTAGTCAATCACTTAACCTGGATGGCATTAAATTGACCTCTGATAATAAAGTAAAAAACCTTGGTGTTATTTTTGACCAGGACATGTCATTTAAATCCCATATTAAACAGGTTTCTAGGATTTCCTTATTTCAGCTCCCGAATATTGCCAAAATTAGAAATATCCTGTCCAGGAGTGACGCTGAAAAACTAGTCCATGCATTTGTTACTTCAAGGCTGGACTATTGTAATTCTTTACTATCAGGATGTCCACAAAATGCAGTTAAAAGCCTTCAGCTGATTCAAAATGCTGCAGCAAGAGTTCTGATGAAAATTAAAAAGAGAGATCATATTTCTCCTATTTTAGCTTCCCTTCATTGGCTCCCAGTTAAATCCAGAATAGAATTTAAAATTCTCCTCCTCACATATAAAGCCCTTAATGATCTAGCTCCATCATACATCAGAGATCTGATTGGTCCATATGTTCCTAACAGAGCACTTTGTTCTCAGACTGCAGGTTTACTGGTGGTTCCTAGAGTCTCTAGAAGTAGAATGGGAGGCAGATCCTTTAGTTATCAGGCTCCTCTCCTGTGGAACCAGCTCCCAGTTTTAGTCCATGAGGCAGACACCCTGTCTACTTTTAAGGCTAGGCTTAAAACTTTCCTTTTTGATAAAGCTTATAGTTAGAGTGGCTTAGTTTATCCTGAGCTATCTTCCTTATTTTTTACCTCCGTCTTCCTCCCTCCCTGTTGGTTGGAGTAAGGGGGAGTCAGGTTTAGCCTAAACCGGCTCAGTTATGGTTGAGGTGCAAACACACCCTCCATTTCTGCTACCTGTATGACTCCTTCTCTTTTCCAATGGTTATAATCAGACTGACAGAGAGAGGTATCCCAATCATTGTAGTTTTTAGTATAACAATGACCATCAGTGGGACCCTTTGTGGGGTGCCTTGAGACGACATTGTTGTAAATAAGCGCCGTTTAACTAAATAATCTGAACTGAAACTATCTGTGTAGTTATGCCGCTATAGGCTTAGGCTGCTGGAGGACATAATGACCACTTTCACCCTCTTCGCTACATTCTCACACTACTCTCCAATTTTGCATTATTTGCTGTTATTTCAGATTTTAACTTTGTTCTTTCTCTTTTCTCTTCCTAGAAGCTACACCTGGCCTGACTCTGTGTCTGCCTGTGACACCTTTCTGGAGAGGGGAATCATCCGAGCTTCTGCTGGCAACAACTTAATGCCCACCCTCTACCAATGATCCACATGGCCCTGTCTTTCAGTGTTTAACCCTTTCTCCCTCCTAGACATGGAAATTGACTGAGCTTCTACTGTGACTAACTCTATGTGCTCTCTTTCAGACTCTAACCTTGAAAACTGGCTCAGGGTTTATCTGTTCTGTCTTTCTAGGTGAAACAACTAAAGGAGCTACATCCATTAACATTTACTTTTCCTTCCCATAGAAAGTACTCCTGGATCAGTGCTTCTTTGTTCTCTTTGTGTCTCTGCTCTGTTCTCTCAAACCCCCAGTCGGTCGTGGCAGATGGCCGCTCACACTGAGCCTGGTTCTGGTGGAGGTTGCAAGTCACTGACTGGATGCAATCTGCTGGGTTTCCTTAGATAGAAAAACGTTTTATCCAATTTGAATAAATAACTGAATCTGACTGAACTGTTCAATGATTAGGATTAATTGGAATGTATGAACCTGACTGTTGTAAAGTGCCTTGAGACGACATGTGTTGTGAATTGGCGCTATATAAATAAAACAGAATTGAATTGAATTGAATTGATACCCCTAAATAAAATCCGGTGCAACAGTTGCCTTCAGAGGTCATCTAATCAGTGAACAAAGTCAGGATGTGAGTTATTTAATCTGAGCCCAAATCCAGCTGCTCAGTGAAGGCCTCAGAGAACATTAGTGAACAAACAGCATCATGAAGACCAAGGAACACAGCAGACAGGACCAGGTGGAAGTTGTGGAGAAGTTGTGCCAAACTCTTTCTATGGTGACTCCTGAGGAGCTGCAGAGCTCCACAGCTCAGGTGGAAAAATCAGTTGACATAAACAACTTTAAGCTGTGCGCTCCTCAAATCTGGCCTTCACAGGAGAGTGGAAAGAATAAGGTCATTGTTGAAGGAAGCCATAAGATGTCTTGTTTGCATGTTGCCCTCAGTCATGAAGGAGACACAGCAAACATTTGGAAGAAGATGCTCTGCTCAGATTAGACCAAAGTGAACTTTTTGGCCTACATGCAAAATGTTATGTGTGATGGAAAACTAGCACTTCACATCACCCTGAACACACAATCCCCACGATAAAACACAGTAGTGGGAGCATCATGCTGTGGGGATGCTTCTTCAGCAGAGGCAGGGAACCTGGTCAGATGGAGCTAAAATCCAGGACAATCCTGGCGGGTTAAACCTGCTGGAGGCTGCAGATGACTTGAGACTGAGGTGGAGGTTCCCCTTTCAGGACAACAATGCCAATCATCCAGCTCCAAAGACTTGGGTGGTACTGCAAAGTATTGACAGATTACAAATATATGCTGCACTTTTCAGCTTTTTGACCTGTAAAAACAAATATCCAAACCAGTCATTCTCCTGTCATTTCACAATTACGCACTACATGGTCCATCCCATGAAATCCCAATAAAAATGAGAAGTTTGTGGTTGGAAGGCGACAAAATGTGAAACTGTTTAAGGTGCAATTTTGGTAAAAATAAAGGTAACAAACCAGAAGATGTACCAAGAACAAACGTCATTGTTAACTGCAGCCCAACACAGTATGTGTTCAGCTCAGGTATCCTGCCTGCAGCCCAGTTTGGACAAAGCCTGGGTTCTGTTCAGAGCAGAATAATGACCTTGTGAGGCTGCACCACATCATGTCAGACCGGATTTATCAGGTTACAGTCACACTCAATGGGAATCAAATGGGACAGGTAGCTTAAATATCCAGAACTATCAGTTCAGAATGTAGTTGTTTTAAATCCCAGGTGAATTCTTTACTTTCTGGGTTTTAAATGGATGTTTTAAAGTCACACATGAGATCATTTCTGCAATAAGAAATGTCAATAAATGCCATTATATCCTCTAATGGTTTTGATTTTCATTAAGATTTAAAGTAGGTCATGTTGCAACAAGTGAAACTTTGTTTCTTACATTGAACTAATTGCTTCTCTGCATGAGAGAATTTGGCTCTTTAATGTTTCATTAGGAGGGACCAGGTGGCATCGCATTACTGCAGGTCCGATTATCACTCTGCTTCAGTTTTCATTTATTTCTCCTTTCTTATGGTTAAACTGTTTTTAGCTGTCAAATTATTAAACACAATTTCTTATGGAGATGATTTAAAAAGGTAAAAAGTATACTTTGTAAGTGTGGATAGATGTGATGTTTTTTTATTTAGCTTGTTATATGTTGTGTTTAATTTGAAAAACACTGAATTTGTCCAATAATTCCCTGTTTTAGTCGTCACCAAACTCACTATTAAACTCACTAAAATACCTTACAGCATTAATGTGCTGTAAGGTATTTTAGCAGAATAATGCTAAATAAATTTTAAGAGCATAACAAACACACAAAGAATTCACATTTTTATAAATGTAGGCAGACTGGGCTTTATCCAGTTGGAATTCTGTCACCGAATGCATGACAGGAATCTGCTCTGAGATCAACAAAGCCTTTATTGTCAGGGTGTTATCCACGCCGTGAGAAGGCAGACATGTTCTCTGAGAAGGGGATCGATGTCCAGCGATATCACAGAGATGGTTCCTCCTTTGGTGGGAAATCTGTCAAGTCCACCTTCCTCAGCATCTCCAACAAAGGACACTGCTCACATTTACTGATTTATAACTGCAGTAAATATTATAAAGGCTGCTGCTGTTACTGTTATATCTGCTTCAAATTTTAGAAATTAGATTTTCTTGTTTTGCTGAAAGAGATTTAAAACTGCGTGACTTAAAAAGTTTTAGTTATTTTAATTTTCTCTACATCCTGAAAATAAAACAGCTTATGTTTATGTTTAATAGAACTTTTATTTATCTAGTATAAAGGTCAAAGAAGTGAATTTTAATGGTGTTTAGTGCTGAATGGGCTGAACTCGTCAGCTCGTAATGACCTACAGATTCTCTGTTAATGTTATCCAAACTGTTTGACCTTAAAACTTCCTGGTCCAAGAGCTGTGGTTGAAAAGATGAAAAAAATGAAGGTTTTCTGCCATCTTTAACAATCAAACCAGCCATCTACACGACCAGAAACATGTAGAAAACGTTTCATAATTTCACTAAAATATTTACTGTTTATGGAAACAGCCTCAGCTCCAGTTTCTTTACCTTGTCGATGAAGCTTGCAAAGCGGTTGTTGAGGCTCTTGATCTGCTCCTTCTCATGGGCTCTGCTCATGGACAGGTTGGGGTCGATCTCCAGGTTCAGGGGAGCCAACAGACTCTTGTTAACTGACAGAGATGTGAGTGAGGCCCTCAGACCAGATTGGTGCCCGTTGGCACCAGCGTACAGGGAGCTGCTGCTCAGAGAGACGCCACTGAAGCCCCCCTGACCCGCTCCAAAGCCGCTGAGCCTCCTGGAGCCGCTGCTGCTCCGGACCGAGTTACTGGAGCTGATACGCTTGGTACGGCTCAGACTCATGGTGCTGGGCGACAAAGGCAAGAGTCAAAAGGAAGGTGATGAAAAGAAGAAGAAAAATACAAGTAAGAAAAGATGAGCAATTTTTGAACTGAGTGGTCGCTAAAGTCAGAGGAGTAAAGAAGTGAGACAGGTGAGAACAGGACGTTCTGCAACAATGAGACATCTCAGGTGTCTCCTGGCCTTTTAAACCTCCCCCAGGAGAAGTCACAAGAGGAGGTGAGAAAGTGGAGCGCCACAGAACCAGGTATCTGATGTTCCAGATTTCTGGCCTATAATGTAAAACAGATCTGTTGGGTTAAAGGCAGGAACTGATAGCTGCTGCTAACTTTAACTGAGCTACAAAATCTAATCAAATTTATGATGCCAACGTGTCTGTAAAAATGACCTGAAGAGGCTGGAGGAGGTCTGGAAACACTACAGCCTTTAAAAGATTCACTTTTCTCTCGTGTTTCTTTTGTTCTCCGTCAGGCCAGCGAACCGGATCTGGATGGACAATCTGAAACCATCCAGGTGCTTATCCCGTTGTATTTCACACATTTACTTTATCATCTCACTGATCTCTCTGTAAATTGGAGCTCCCTGGCGTTCTGCTGTTTAGTCAGTGGGGGAGTAACTGAACAATAAATTGTTGTCAGCGCATTTTCTCCCTGGAGAAGCAATCAATAATTAAAAGTAAAGTCTGGTTTATGTGTGAAAAAGTTTTTATCACCTTACAGATTCCTTCACTTTTTGATTTTTCATGTCAAACCTAAATTTTGGTGTCAGACAAAGAAAACTTGAGGAAATACAGTCACCGTTTTTTAAGGAAACTGTTATTAAAACAGCCCGGCTCTACGGAAAACTAAAGCTAATCCTAATAACTGGTTGTTCTGCGCTTGGCAGCAGCATCACGCATCTTTAGCATCGTTATGGAGAACTTTTGGCCCACTCTGCTTTGCAAAATATGGTTTAGTCATTTTAAGCACAAGCAGACTATTTAGGGACATGCCACAGGATCTCAATCGGATTTAAGTCCTAACTTTGAATAGGCAACTTCCAAGCTATCTTTTCTTTTGTTGAGCCATTCAGACGTGGACTTAATCTTCTTTGGATCATTGTCCTGCAGCATAACCCAAGTGACCTTATGGTTAAGCTCACAAGCTGATACCGGACATTTCCTGGTGGAGAGCAGAATTTGTGATCCGATCAATTACAGTAAGTCATCCAGGTTCTGAAGCAGCAAAGCAGCCCCAGACCATCACACTGCCACCACCGTGCTTGATTGTCAATGTGACATTCTATTTTTAAGCTGTTTTAAATAGCCAGAAGTAACGGGACGCACACCTTCTAAACAATTTCACTTTTGTTTTTTTTCAGTCTACATAATATTTTCTGTGGATCATCAAGATGTGTTTTGGTATATATAAAATGGGCCTTTGTGTTCTTTTGGATCAGAAGTGGTTCTGACCTTGGAACTCTCCCATGGAAGCCATTTTTGCCCAGTCTTGACTCTTCACAGTTGAATCATGAACTCTGACCTTAACTGAGGCAGTGAGGCCTGCAGAGCTTTAGATGTGGATCTGGGTTCTCCTGTGACCTCCTGGAAGAGTTGTTGATGAGCTCTTGGAGTAATTTTGGTAGGTCAAACACTCCTGGGAAGGTTCTCCATGTTTTCTCCATCTGTTGATAATGGTCCTCCCTGTGGATCTATGGAGTCCCAAAACCATCTAGGACAAAAGCTGCTGGTTTGCTGAAACCTTTTAAACACACAAGAATGATTTAATTTACATACATTTTTTTCAGAGGAATTTATTTTTGTTGAGTTAAGCAAGACTTTGGTAACTTTGCGCCCTCTGGTGTTCACAGTTAGCAATTACAACTAAACGAGACGTATATCCTGAAATGTTTTGAATGTAATGATTTGAATTGCTAAACTCACCAAATTAACATGTTTAGAAGTAATAGTTTACATAAATCCAAACTTGGTATTTTCTTGTCTTGAAACCACGGTTCTGATAAAAAAATAAAAAAATAAACTTCTCCAGCACCTAGAGCTGTTAACTAAAAGGTTTTGGCACTAAACAAAAAGGTTTGTTGTAAAATAACAACTTAAAACTGCAAAACTTATCAAATATTTAAAATAATTGCCATTGGCAACTCGTGAAATACCATTCAGTCCCAACAGGTTGGGAGTAAAAAAGGAAGCAGTTTTAAGCAGTTGTCTTCAGTCAGAGGCTTCTTCAGATCTGCTGGAAGACGGAGCGCTACAGGAGATCCTTCCTGCCCGCAGCCATCAGCATCTACAACAACTCTTTGAGGAAACCTTCATAATATGAGCTACAACAACATTTAATTTCCCTTTGGGATTAATAAAGTATTTTTGAATTGAATTGAAAAGTTTAAACCCGTGTGGTTCACTTGTAGT
Organism: Girardinichthys multiradiatus; assembly: GCF_021462225.1. Lineage (NCBI taxonomy): Eukaryota > Metazoa > Chordata > Actinopteri > Cyprinodontiformes > Goodeidae > Girardinichthys > Girardinichthys multiradiatus. The sequence continues at coordinate 4,206,157 of NC_061812.1, read as the reverse complement.
TAACAGCTGTGACCACCAGAGGGGGTCATTCTCATGACTTCATGAACATAAATGTATTTCTCGGGAAACACGTGACCTTTGTGTAACTAGTTAATTTATCATGAAAATTGCTTTCTTTTGCCCTGTAATAATTCTTGGAAAACTGCTTGAAATAAATTTTATTGTGACATGCTGTAAATATTTTCCTCTGTGTATATTATTTTGAAACTACTAACCGGAAGTGTAATAAGCTGTGGTTTCGGGCTGGAAAAACAAAAAAAATGACTCCTGTCAGTTTGGAAAAATCTCCAGCGGTCTGGATCGCTCTGGAGCGCCTTGACAAATCCGGTTTGTAACTTGTAACCCCCCCTTTAAGCTTTGCGGGAAAATGTGCATGTGTTTCCATGGCGACCGTTTTGTCAACACATAAATGAGGGCTACTTGGTAGTTTTTAAACGCTTCTTTTACTTCAGTAATTAAGCGTTTCTGACACGTTAAATTCTTCTTTTTACCTCGTTGAAGTGACGCATCAGCGCTGCTTTTTCCCTGGAGACACGAGTTTATTATCAGACCTGCTGCTGAAAGCTGCAGATCAAAACAAACAAACAATAACAAAACAGAAACATCCCTTTAAAAAAAAACAGTTGTTGGCCAAAAAAAGATCCGGTCCGGGCAGATTTTGGATGATTTTGTCACTAGGTAATGTTTTAATCAACATCGCCTGTTTATTTATTCTGACCAGACTCTTTTCGTTCTCCTGATTTATGAACAATAAATAAATAGCAGTAATCTAAAGCCAAGGGCTTCTATAAAAACATGTTTTGAGTTTATAATAACCAACAGATTTGAACTGAAGGTTATAGGTTAAAGGTAATAATTTTCAGCAAAATTTGTTCAAGTCCAGCCATGTCAGCCAGGTCCGTCTATAAATACTGTTTCTCCTGACCAGAGAAGGAGCACAAAGAACAAAGATGTAACCCTCAGGAAGCACCGATATGTACATTTAGGCCAATATCGACAATAAGATTGCCGGTATGGCCGATAACCCATATTTACCAATATTATATCTTATTTTCCTACTCCTTCAATGCTGAAAAGACAGCCACACTGCTGACATCGCTTCTCTGCTTCAGTTAAACACCCACAATCCTGCACTGCATCACTATCACTGTCACATAACTAAACAAACACCACATGGCAACAAGATGGAAACAAACATCGGTCGTTAATATCGGCCTGTTTTTACTTATCGGACCGAAACCGATGTGTTAAAATATGACTACATCAGCCGATACTGATGTCAATGCCGATATATCGTGAATGTCTAAATAATACAGCAACAACAATAGTAATACATGAAGGCGTCCCAAAACAATTAAATAACTAAAACATCTGGTGTGGATCGGTTTCATATAGGTAAACTGAACTGGACCAAATAATGGTATGTTCTATATCAGTGGTGTCCAAAGTTGGTCCTCAAGGGCTGGAGTCCTACGTGTATTAGATGGCGCCCTGGGTCAACAGACCTCTGGAGAGCTTGAATGCATGTTGAGGAGGTCCACGACCCTGTATTGAAGAATCAGGAATGGAAAATGGATGGATGGATGTTGAGGAGGTGATTTAACCTTTTAAATGAGCTGTGATGGAACAAGTTCCCATCTAAAACCTGCAGGGTGTCCCTTAAGGTTAAGGACTTAAGCTGGACATCCCTCTTGTATGTAAATAAACAGGAGCAGAAATGTGAAATTAATAGAAAAAATTGTTTTTGGTGTAAAATGACATTTTTTAAGTTTTGTTTATTAGAAAACAACGTTAAGACAGCATTGTTCACCTGAGCTTTCTATATGATGTAGTGGACATACAATCACTAACTTGTGATAAATTGTTGCTTCCTGGTTTTTCTGCTGCCCTCGAATATTTTGATATTACTCTTCTTTAAATTTCCGGGTCAATTTTTGTTATTTGTACAATAAAAATTTTCAGCAGGCTATAAACTATAAGTTAGATCTGAGCCCTTTCGGCTCCTGTTAAGCGTGAACAGCATCACTGATGGGCAATATTTCTGTCTTCAGTAGATGGATTTCTGTAAATACCTTTTAAAATGAAAACTGATTTATGTATTTGAACTTTGGTTTGACCTCTCTCGTCACTCGTTAATCAGCTCACAACCAGAAATCAATTTTTAACAACTTAATGACTTCCTGTAGGGTCATTTATCAGTCAAAGGAACAAAAGCAGTTCTTAACTCTTCCACAAAAATGTTTTACTGGTGATCTTACTTTAAACGTTGTTTGAGAGCAAAGTATATATTGATTGTGTATTTATTTAAATATTAACTGTCATACAGGTTTCTAAATTATTATTTATATTAATGTTGACTTCTTATCGCAGACGGAGTCGTGGTTCTTCGAGACATCTCCTTTCCTTCTGCAGCTCAGGTCACCACAGTCACACAGGTAACTAAATCCTCTGTTTCCCCTTCACTTTTATTCACTTTTATTAGTTTGTCTCTTTCAGTAAGGCTGGATCACTTTCATCACGTTCTGAAAACAAATGCACGCCACACTTTTCCGATTTTTATTTGAAAACAACAAAAAAATGATGTGTGTTTCATTCTCTCAGATTACATCAAAATAAAGCGCATTAAACTTTGTGGTTGTAATGTGACAACACTGAGTAAAAAAGGTCAAGGTTCTGTCTGCCAGCTCATCACGGGTCGGCTTCGGACCTCCTGGAGACATTCTGTTGATGCAGCAGGACTGTTAGTGTCTGTGGCTATGATAGAAACAACCAAACCAACACGAACGCATTGAAGGGGATTCATGGGACCAGTGGAAACATGCAAGAAGCTCTGTGGTAGATTCAATTTTGTTCGGTAGATTAAAAAGTCTTACTGTTGTTTTTCCCTTATGTGAAAGAAAATTTGGTATAAATTGTTCTGGAAACAAATTAAGAGTGATTCTGAGCAGCACGCAAGGCCTGTCCAGGAACGTGTTCAGTTGAGGAAAGGTTCTTGGCATGAGGAGAGATTAATGAACTTGTTATTGTGAAGCGAGCCCGTAGGCCGGTCAGAAACAGTCCAGTTGGGACGAATTATTATTACAACCTGAGGTTTGACAGGTCGCCTGGACATTAGACCAGAGGGCCAAAAGCATTTACGTAAGTCACAAGATGAGAGCAGATTGGTTGGAATTTCCACATACACACCAATGATATGACTTTGAATATATACGCCCCAATTTGTATCAAATGTTGGGATTCTTTGAATTTTGTTGGTGATGTGTTCAGAGTTGTGTTGTGAATAAAGAGATCCCCCGCCGTCGGCTTTGAGAGGGAACCAGTTGTCTTTTCATCCATTTATTTAAGAATATTACTGCCTTTTCCCACAGCTGCTGGGCTGTTAAATGGAGGGTTTGGTTGCTGTAATGCTAATAGAGATTTTCCCACTAATTATTGAGATGGGAAGAAATATTTTTAGACATTTTTAAATAAAATGTAAACAAAAGTTATTTTGTCTAAACTGATTTTCCTTTTAAGTAGTTTTTTCTTCACATACGGTTGCCGTCTCACTTCCTGTCAGAAACAAACTTTTTGGTTTAATGAAAGTAAATCTAAATCTATCAGGGGTGTGAATAATTTTGGGGTTAACTGTCGTTGAAATGTGTCAATAATAGCCCGGCTGGTGAATGATCCTTGATGCATCTGTTACTGGTTTCACAACCCATCACCAGCCAGCGACAGGAAGAGAAGAAAGGGAAACCACAGGGATTGCTGAAGATCATTAAATGATTGGGTTATTTGTCTCCTGTCTTAAGTTACTAATGTTTAAACATTGTTTCTTTTGATGATGTGTATTTTCTGACATCTCTTTAAAAGATTCTCACCGACACTTTTGGGCTGAACTCTCCCAACGTCGTTCTGAAGGTACATGAATGTTTCACTGAATGCTTCAGCAAAATACACACATTTTTAGGTTATACTAAATAAATTAAAGCTATTTTACAAATGTCATCTGTGCAGATAAGGAATCACCGCGGCCACCTGATCCCTCTGAACAGCTCCATCCCTGCTAACAGTAAACACACGTATGTGAACACGTGAAGCGTGTACATCCACACGCCTTCCTCGCCGATCAGTCGCTCGGTAATAACGCCTGTGCTTCTCCGCAGGCCCCATGTGCTTGAAGTAACCAGGTTCTCTCAACACGGTAACAGTTGACTCTCCCTCTGTTCAGCAGTGATGTCCGCAAAGCTTCAAAAAATCTAGAAATGTTCATCAGAACTGAATTTATTGCTGAAATGGTCATATTAAATACCTTTAACATGAAGAAAAACTGCTAAATGAGATTTAAAGACAGATTACATGATGCATTTATTTAATTACACAATTTAATGATAAGACACCTTTATTCACAACAAACATAAATCTATTAACCTCACTACTACATGTATAGTCGGTTATATATGATAAAAATACTGCAGTATACTGTAATATATGGTTTTCAACATACGGTTGAAACAAGAAATTTAAACTTTAAAGAAAAATAACCTCAGTGTCTGACATTAAATCAGGATAATTATTTCCTGTGTCAGGTCAGTTATCAAAACTGTGTCTATTTACTAAATGTCAAAATAATAGGAGATATTTTTCATTATTTTTTTCAAGTCAGACGTTTGCATACACTTAGTGTAATGGTTTGAGATAGGCTGGTGCTGGCAGCGATTCTAGACGCAACTGCAAATGTTATGCAAAGGGATTTATTGCATGTACACAAATGATGTTTGACAGATCCTCAGAACCGGGTTCCATCTAGGAGGAGATGAAAGTGGTTAGGTTTGGTTTCAGGACAATGTAACACCAAAACAACCTGCACACAGCTCTGCTGATGAACAGTTCGGGAAAGTCCAGGTGATGATGCCATTGCTTTGTAAGCCTTTTATTAGTGCAGCCAAGTTAACTGGAAAGACACCGTTTTCCTTTTGTGACATCATGGGAAAATCAAAAGAAATCAGCCAAGAAACGAGGAAGAGGATTGTGGACCCCGTCAAGTCCGGTTTATCCTTGGGTCCAATCTCCAGATGTCTGAAGGTACCACATTCACCTGTTCCAACAGTTAAATGTAAAATACCTTGTGAAGATGCTGGATGAAGCATATTAGGGAGCGTTAATATTCCCGGTAAAATGAGACCTTTACCAAATTTCTCGACTCATCAAAATGAACAAACAAATCAGATTACAGTTTGCAAATTCACACAGGGTCAATGCCCTTCATCCCCTGATGAAACTAAAACTGGAGTGTTAGGTCATAAAAACCATCGTTACATTTGAAGGAATAAAAGGGGGAAGCGTGTAAACATGACAACATCTTCCCAACTGTGAAGTACAGTGGTGGTAGCATCATGTTGCAGGGCTGTTTTTCTGCACAAGGGACTGGTGCACTGCAAAGGTAGATAGAATCATGAGAGAAAAACATACATTTTGAAGCAAGATCAAGATGGCTTCAGTCAGGATGTTAAAACTTGGGCACAAAGGGCATTTCCATATGGACAACAACCCTAAAGATCCTGCAATGGAAATCAAACTAAACCCCCATCTTAGTCTCAGATTTGTGGGCAGAGATAAAAATATGCGTGATAGCTGAGCGGCCTACAAACCTGACCTGGTTACACTGGTTCTGTCAGGAGGAATGGGCCAAAAATCCACCAAACTATTAAGAGAGGAAACCCCCAAAATGTTTGACCCAAGTCCTACAGTTTAAAAAGTGTATTTAAATCTCGGACTAAAGAAAAAAATATCTCGTTTATTATTCTGCTGTTTACCAAAAAAAAAATTATGGTAATCATAACGGATCCAAAAAGGGAAAAGGTTGGTCCTGTTTAATGTCAGAGAAACAAGGTTGTGTCTATTTATACAGCGTAAGTCAGGGGTCTCCATGTTTAGATGCATCTCTTCTCCAATACACCTGAACCAAATAAATGACCTGGCCTCTGCAGAGCTGAATGACTGAATGCTGATAAGGGAAATCAGCCATTTTATTCAGGTGTGTTGGAGAAGGGACGCATCTAAAGGTTGCAGGGTGGCAGCTCTGTAGGACTGGACTTGGACAACCCTGGTGTATGTAAATATCTGGTTTCAACTGCATCTTTGCTTTAAGAACACACAACAGACCCATTTTATGGTGTAGAACTGGGTCCTTTACAATAGGTAACTAACAAGTGTTTCACAAAGATCAGTTAAGGGTCAATGGTCAGTTAGTTAACGGTTCATTTGTGTACTACAGTAAAATTGTGTTTTTCCTTTAACCAAGCGTTGTGATTGTGCTTCAGTGCGCCCCAAACCCAGAACCGTTCCAATGACTGTAATCAACAAGAGCATGAAGACCAGACTGCAGGCCATAGACACGAGGGTAAGATGCTCCACATGATGGAGGAAGAAGGCAGCAACTGCTAGTTTCATAGTTTCTTAGTGGTGCAATGTGATCAGTCCGTTCAGGCTTTATCAGAACATTAATGATTGATTGGAATAAATTGAGCTTTTTAGGGGAGCATCCTTCCAGCAACCAGTTCTCCAGAAGTTCATTTTCTTTATGGTTCATTTGTGCTTTTACAGTGAAAATTCATGCACAAATACAAAAAGAGAGAAGAGCCAAAACATTGAAGAAAAACGCTGTTTAGGATTGAACTGCTGTAAACGTAGAGGTTTTCTTCAGGCAGAAAAGAGTCGATCGTATTTTCAGGACAGAACCTGCAGGGTTACACCTGTGTCTGCGTGCATTCCTCTCAATCATATCGTAGCTTGGCTTAGTTTAGCTCATCTTCAGTAAAGTCAAAATGTTTTAAAAATGCAGAATGAACCTCATGTTTCTGTGAAAGTGACTTCAGATGTAATTTAAATCCAACGTGTTTCAGTCCTGCTGTGTGACAGCAAGAAAAACAATCTGAGCTGCTTTGGTACTAATTTAGCCACATTAATGTACTCATCATGTGAGCAACGAGAAATAAAAACAAGCAAAACAATGTGACTTTGCTGGCTGACACTGGATTGCAAATAGTGCATTGTGAGTTCATATGGTTGTTGACTGAAAAGTTATTTAACTCTCTGAGGAAGAACTTGAGTCTTAATAAACAATATCAGTGTGGATATTGTAAATGATGCAGATGCATTAATTCAGTGTAAATCTGGGTGGTTCAGAATTAGGCGCAGAACCTTTTTTAACTTACCTTCCACAACATGGGCCTATTGAGTTTTTCTTCTGCAGATCCAGAGACTCAACGACCTTCTGCCTCAGATCAAACTTCGACACAATGAAAAACTAATTACGGTAAGTTGCATTTATCCTTCGTCTGCGACCGCTCTGATGGAGCCTGCATCCACCTAAACGTTTAGTCTGTTTCCTCCTCAGGAGATTGAATGTCTCAACCAGAAGCTGATGTTTCTTTGTCAAAAAATGCAGGTGAGATAACAGAAATGATGCCTACTGAGACTAACATGAAGTTAAAACGATGAATGTATCTATCTAACAACCACCTGAACTGCTGCAGTCTTTCCTAAAACCTTCTTTAAGGTCATGTTAGTCAAACAAGTTCTTTAGATGTTGGATTGTGGACATTTTTTAAAGGAAGGATGTTTGCATGTGTCTTTCGAGTCTCTTCCTGACGGCGTTACTCTGTTTCAGGTGGCTGACTCTCACAGCTGGAAAGGTGTGCTGACCAGAACCCCTCTTTGGTAAACCGGGCCCCACATCCCTGACGACGGCTCAGTTGTGGTTTTTAATGAGCCTTCTTCTGTTTCTCTGCATCTTCATCATCATCATATCATCTTTGTCTGCCACACAATGTATAAACAAAGCATAAAAAACACAAAACAACATCTGTTGGTTGATAAGTGATACTTTTACAGCAAACCTTATAGGATTCTACTGCAGCAGCTAATTTGTAGCACACGATGGACCAAATGTCACTTTTTCTTGTTTAAACTATGAAGTTAATAAAAAGATGGAGAGAAACAGACATGTTGTGTCTTTTGACGGGCTGTGATGTGCAGCAGAGAGCCACTATAGTATACAGTATAGGATTTAGTTGTTTTAGGGAATTTAATAAATGTGCCAGGTTTGTGCAAGTACTTAAATTAAATCTCTTTTTGTTCATTCAAGTTAATACCCACATTTAAGGTATGTAAATGTGCTCTTTAAGATGAATTAGCTTGCTAATTATCTGATGCAACAATGGAAAGATTTGGTCCACATCATTCATCCGAACAACTTTCACTGTTCAAAACAGAAAACATTTGGGATTTCCGCCCAAATGTTCAAACTTAGTAAGGAACGTCTACTGCTCTCAAATATCTCAGACATAACCCCGAAGCTGCTGGAAAAACGATCTATGGCAGGGCTTCAAAACCATTTCATGGCAAAGAGCGATTTTTTAACTCGTTTCTAGTAAACAAATTCTTCTAGAGTCAAAAAACCCTTCGAAAAATGATCTACTTAATTTATGATTACTCTATAAAATGTATGTTTTACAGTAAATGAGAGAACCGGAGTTGTGTTTGAAACAATGTTTTAGTTTGACGTCAAAATTACAATCAGTTGATTTAATTAAAAGAAAACAAACACATTTTATTGAATGGGAAATTCCAAGTTTGGAAAATTAAGAAAAGCATAAAGTTTTCAGCCTGTTGAAAAATTGATTGAATAAAAAATTGAATTTCTTGTTCTTTTAGTCTCGTTCTGTTGTGGAGTTTTTATGCAGATACTGAACCAAATCACAAAGAAAACTGCTAAATGTCTGCTTTTATTTAAGTTTATATTTCAGAAACCCGGCTCAGTTCTACATAATGTTTGACCAACATTATACAGCGTCACAGTGGAGGGCCCAGAGAGCCTCATGCGGCTCCGGAGCTGCAGGTTTGGGGAACCCTGATCTATGGAATCAGAAACAGTCTCGAAACTGACATACAAACAACTAAAAGCTGCAATCAGAAAGATGTTATTTATCTCTATAAAGAGGGTGAGGATTATCCAGAGTTTGGCTAAAATATGTCATAAAATGCTAGATTTGGGTTTGACCAACATGCAGACCAGAGTATGGGAGCCTCAAGCCTTATTATTTTATTTTATCAATAATAAAGCTGGTGACGTACAGTGACATCCCCAGAAATCTTTCACAGGTTGGTGTAGCTCACCAAAATTAAAACCAAGGACTGACTTTATGATGCTGTAATATTAATAAGAACTGCAAAAAAAAAAAAACTTTAACAGACCATTTGTCTTTTGTTTTTACAAATTGAATTTACATTTCGAGTTTTCCAGAACACTTTCCATTTAAAGTTTCACAGCCTACACGTTGAAGCCCTTGACATCAAAAATCCCAGAAGAGAGTCTCTGACAACTGCAGATTTTTATTTCTCCTTTTCAGAGCATCCAGGATAATCATTGCATCTTCAGAACAATTTCCAGCACAGTGAAAACTACACATTAAACATAAATGGATGCTCACACAGTGTTTGATAAACAAGGTTCTAAACAAAACGGAAAGCATTAACTGTAATGGTGATTTCTAAGATTGACCAGTTTACTATGGTGGTGATCGTAGAATGAACACTGGTTAAACGCCTGGACGCCTGTGTTTGTGGTTCTACCAAACAGAATACACAAACATTTGCGTATAATTCATTGTGATCACAACTTACCATACGAGCAGATTACGTGAAATATTACAGCCACAAGCTGTGTTGTAAGCCTAACTAATTGGCCCTGAGGCCTTTATTTATAGCCTGAACTACATTTGGTAACAAAGGAAATATACCGTTTTATCATTACTTCAGTTCTGTGTTTCAGTCACTCATAATATGGAGATCCAGTTAGAAAAAGGGAGCTAAATATAATAAAAATTACCAACTCAAAGTAAAAACGTATCTTTGTTAGCCATCTTCTATTAAGTAAAAGGAGCTAAGAGAAATTGTCCAGAACAACAAACCTAATTAACAAATTATCCTTATAAACAGTTTACACAACTCACCAGTCTTTTGAACGCACACTCTCAGAGATACTACATAAAGTTTATCTAAACTCAGCTTCTGATGATTCTCACTGCTTCGTTTACATCTGTTCTTAACATTAGTCATAAACAGGCCGCACCCCTAGTGGCCAAACACCTCGGTAACCTGAGCTTAAATGTCTGGAACAAAATGAAACATCTCGTGTCCTAGAGTCCCGTGGTTCTGGATCCAAACACTGCAAACTCTAAACTCACCCGGTCTGAAGATCTGACAATCATGGGATGTGGAAACAAACAGAACGTTCCTGACAATCTGGAAAGGTTGGACTTGTTCTGCATCGTCCTGGGCCCTATCAGAACCATCCACTGTTCTGTCACCAATCGGGAAGCTGAGCAGGATGAGAGTCCTGCTAAACTGGAACAGGGGTAACCTGCTGTTCTTTGACCTTGATACCAACACACACATTCACACCTTCTCACATACAGCGGTTGGACAATGAAACTGAAACACCTGGTTTTAGACCACAATAATTTATTAGTATGGTGTAGGGCCTCCTTTTGCGGCCAATACAGCGTCAATTCATCTTGGGAATGACATATACAAGTCCTGCACAGTGGTCAGAGGGATTTTAAGCCATTCTTCTTGCAGGATAGTGGCCAGGTCACTACATGATACTGGTGGAGGAAAACGTTTCCTGACTCGCTCCTCCAAAACACCCCAAAGTGGCTCAATAATATTTAGATCTGGTAACTGTGCAGGCCATGGGAGATGTTCAACTTCACTTTCATGTTCATTAAACCAATCTTTCACCAGTCTTGCTGTGTGTATTGGTGCATTGTCATCCTGATACACGGCACCGCCTTCAGGATACAATGTTTGAACCATTGGATGCACATGGTCCTCAAGAATGGTTCGGTAGTCCTTGGCAGTGACGCGCCCATCTAGCACAAGTATTGGGCCAAGTGAATGCCATGATATGGCAGCCCAAACCATCACTGATCCACCCCCATGCTTCACTCTGGGCATGCAACAGTCTGGGTGGTACGCTTCTTTGGGGCTTCTCCACACCGTAACTCTCCCGGATGTGGGGAAAACAGTAAAGGTGGACTCATCAGATTTGGTTCAGTATCCTTGCACCATTGAAACCGACGTTTGGCATTGGCATGAGTGACCAAAGGTTTGGCTATAGCAGCCCAGCCGTGTATATTGACCCCGTGGAGCTCCCGACGGACAGTTCTGGTGGAAACAGGAGAGTTGAGGTGCACATTTAATTCTGCCATGATTTGGGCAGCCGTGGTTTTATGTTTTTTGGATACAATCCGGGTTAGCACCCGAACATCCCTTTCAGACAGCTTCCTCTTGTGTCCACAGTTAATCCTGTTGGATGTGGTTCGTCCTTCTTGGTGGTATGCTGACATTACCCTGGATACCGTGGCTCTTGATACATCACAAAGACTTGCTATCTTGGTCACAGATGCGCCAGCAAGACGTGCACCAACAATTTGTCCTCTTTTGAACTCTGGTATGTCACCCATAATGTTGTGTGCATTTCAATATTTTGAGCAAAACTGTGCTCTTACCCTGCTAATTGAACCTTCACATTCTGCTCTTACTGGTGCAATGTGCAATTAATGAAGACTGGCTACCAGGCTGGTCCAATTTAGCCTTGAAACCTCCCACATTAAAATGACAGGTGTTTCAGTTTCATTGTCCAACCCCTGTACATTTACTGAAAAACTGTTCCCATACTTCAACACTGTGAATCCATACAATAGACAGCATTGCTGACTGAAAACATTTAGTCTAATCAAGATCATCGCTGCATCAACACAGTTCCTGCTAACAAAAGGCTCTTCAGTGTCTCCAAGCACATACAAACCATTAATGTCTGATAGTTTCTGGAGAACCTGTTACGGTTTATTTGATATTGGACCCCAGAATGCAGACGAGCAGGCATCGTAATGGTAAGTGAAAAAAGGTTTAATTACGAAAACTCACTCTCAGCAGGAGGCAGGAACAAACAAACGGGCAGGCAAGACAGGCATGGCGTGATCAAAAAGACAAGACTTGGTTTGCAAACAAGACATGAGCATGAGAAATGTTTCCGCAATCAATGACAGAACAGGTGTGTATATATGGAGCATGGTGCAGGTGAACCGAATAAACTTAATTGACAGACAGAACAAAACGTGGCTGTGGCAAAAACAGAGACTCTTGAACACAAACTAACAGAAACTAGAAAAAACATGAAGCAAAAGCATAACCAGATCCGAAAACCAAACTTGACAAAACATGAACAAGACGACAAAACTAAAGCATGACCAGGAAAATAAACAGAAACATGACTCAAAATCTAAGAAGAATAATAACAAAAGAACGAGTCAAAACCTTAACTGTGAAAAACATAAGAAAAAACCAGAAACCCAAAACCAAACAACCCCAAATCATAACAGAACCAGTTCATAAAAAATGTGCACAACACAACTGATGGTCCCAACCCCATTTATAAGGCTTGAAATCCCACTTATTAAACCTGACAGGGCACACCTGTGAAGTGAAAACCATTTCAGGTGACTACCTCTTGAAGCTCATCAACAGAATACCAAGAGTGTGTGGAGCAGTAATCAAAGCTAAAGGTGGCTACTTTGAAGAACCTAAAATATAAGACATATTTTCAGTTGTTTCACACTTTTTTGTTCAGTATATAATTCCACATGTGTTAATTCATAGTTTTGATGCCTTCAGTGTGAAGCTACAATATTCATAGTCATGAAAATAAAGAAAACTCTTTGAATGAAAAGGTGTGTCCAAACTTTTGGTCTGTACTGTATATATTGAAAATAAAAAATGTCTTGTAATTAATTTGTATTTAAATTAAGTGTAATTTCAGCAGAACTGTGTTTTACTGTATACAGGATATTTTTTTTTACATGCTAGTGAGAAATGTGGTAATTTATTTCCAGATCATTCATTATATTCTACTGTTTTTCTCCACTGCAGTTTTTTGACAGCGTCAGGTAAAACGTCTTTTTAAAATTAGGATTTTAAATTATGTATGCCATAAGACTTTGTACATTCTGAGCTGCACATGTGAAACTAGACACACAGGCTGAATCGTACCCTGTTCTACACACACACACACACACACACACACACACACACACACACACACACACCCTAACTGTCTGTTGAACTGTGTTTGAACCAGCATATAAATAAAGAGAGAGGGTGTCAACACTTTGTAGTTCGCACTGCAGAGTGTGGACTGCCCTTGGTGCAAGATTAACAGAGACTGTGTCGTTCCTCTGAGTTGACTAAATAATACCTAACATTATGACATAAGCTTCTGTTTTAACAACAATTCAGGGCAAACTGATTAAAATGATCAAAGGCGATGAAAATAAAGAATCCAAAAACGTAAACTCCTGACCAGCCAGATTCACTGCATACATGTTATGTTATTTCTGTTATCTTCGACATCCTCTTGGAGAAGGACCATACCTTGTGAATAATAACTTAGACATGGTATTCTCTAGGTCACAAGGTCTCAGTCCTGTTGTCTAATGAAAGCTAGTTTAAACTCATCATGACCAGAGAGACCAGAGCCTGTTTCCTGGAGATAAAGACATTTTATGCAGTGAGAACAAGCCTTGTTTTCAGATGACAGTGGTGCAAAAATATCTGGTTCTGGAAAGTGCTGTTAAGAGCCATCTCAGGAGTTTCCCAGCTTCCTTCACAGGAAGTGAGTGAAAACCTTCACCTTTGGTTTAAAGAAACACGGCCATACAATCAAATATCTGGAAGATGAGACAGACTGTGTATTTATAATTACTGCTCTGAAATGACAAAGAAAAGCCAGTTTCATGTCTCTCAGGTTACAGTAACATAATGAGACTATTGCTCGACATAAGCTGCACCCTGTTCTCTCACCTTCATACCTGATATTTGCCAGTAAATATCTGTCCTTCTTCCTCATCAACATGAACATAAAAACCACATGCACAGCTGAAACTAGATCAAACTGACAAGATGCACTGAGAGAGGACACACAGAGCAGGAAACAGCACAGACTGTGAGTTTTACAGCCAACACTGTTGCAGGGTGTGAATGCATGAGTGACTGAGAAGCTGCTTGGAGTGAGTTTTAACTGAACGGAGAAGCAATGTCTCTGAGAACGAAGGAGGACCTCTCCTGCTCCATCTGCTGCGACATCTTCAGTGACCCCATGGTCTTGCTCTGCAGCCACAGCTTCTGTAGACGCTGCCTGAATAACTGGTGGGAAGGGAAAATAATACTAGAGTGTCCACTTTGTAAGAAAAGATCTACTACGAGCTCTGTGAGGCATTCCTACAAAAAGAAAAAAGAAAGTTTCACCGAAACAAGAGATTCTCTGCAGTCTGCATGGAGAGAGATTCAAACTCTTCTGTGTGGAGCACAAGGAGCCTTTATGTCTCATTTGTCAGCATTCAGATGAACACGCTGGACACAGCTTCAAACCTATTAATGAAGTTGCAGAGGGGCAGAAAAAAGAGCTCAGAAGGGTCCTGGGGGAATTACAGGAGAAACTGAAGGTCTTCAAAGAAGAGAAAGGAAACTTGGATCAGAGAGCTGAACACGTGAAGCTCTAGGCCCAACAAACCGAGGGACACATCAGGGAGCAGTTCAGGAAGCTACGTCTGTTTCTCCAGAAGGAAGAAGAAACCAGGATTGCTGCTCTGAGGACAGAAGAAAACAAGAAGACTCATCAGTTAAACCTGAAGATTGATGCGCTGAGTAAAGAGATTGCTGCTCTTTCACAAACAATTAAAGACACAGAGGTAATGCTGAAAGCTGAGGATGCCTTGTTGCTGCAGAACTTTAAGACTGCTGTACAAACTATCCGACAGCGCTCCCTGCTGGATGATCCACAGCCTGCCTCAGGAGCTCTGATAGATGTGGCCAAACACCTGGGCAACCTGAGCTTCAACGTCTGGAACAAGATGAAACATCTCATGTCCTACACTCCTGTGGTTCTGGATCCAAACACTGCAAACTTTGAGCTCATCCTCTCTGAAGATCTAACGATCATGGGATGTGTTTTCTATGGAGAATAGGGTGCATTGATGGAAAATACTTCACACGGGCCCTATCAGAACCGTCCACTGCTCTGTCACTGATCAGGAAGCTGAGCAGGATCAGAGTCCTGCTGGACTGGAACAGGGAAAGCTGCTGTTCTCCAACCTTGATACCATCAAACACATTCACGCCTTCTCACATACATTTGCTGAAAAAACTGTTCCCATACGTCAACACTTTGAATGCATCTCCTCTGAGCATAATGCATGAGAACTTCTGCCTAAGGCCCAGTTAAAACAAACAGCAGTGCTAACTGAAAACATTTAGCGTTTTTAAGGTCCTTTCTGCACTGTGCAGCAGAGTGTCGATTTAAAGATGTGCAAAGTCTCCCAGGATCCATCATCTATCCACCATCCACTGATCAGAAAGTCTTCTCAAAAAACTGATGCATTAAAACATTCATTCAGGGCATTACTTAGCAAATAAGCATCAATACATGTTTATAGTTAACAAAATGCATTTTTATACAGGTTTTATCTCATTTCAAGCAAATATTTCTCATTGTTGAAAGTGGTTAAATAATTTGGAAATGTGGGATTTAAGTTGCCAAAATGTTTCTGAAACTTTGATGAGCCAATAAATAATATACAGATAAAACTTAAAGTTCTTGTGTTTGTTTAAATAGAATAACAGGAAGAAAGGTTCTTTTATATTTTAACGTTTGGTCATCTTGGGGTCCTGAACAGCTCTGTTTTTTGGGTGGTTTTCCAGTAAAGGTTTCCAAGCTTCAATATCAAAAAGCTTTTTCTGAAGCTCTAAATGGTCATCAGAATAATCCAATAAGCAGTGTGGAAAGTTAGTTATTCAGTTTTTGCTTTGGACATGCAGGCCCTGTTACTAGACAACAAGGAACACGAGTGTTTCAGATACGTCCTTAAATGAAACGGAGAAGATGAGTCATTTTTGGGTACAGATCCCTGTTATCGTAACTGTCCTAATGTTTTCATTAGAAGATGTTTTGACACACTGAGGTAGAAGACGTGCTAAAGGTCGGGGTAGATGTCCTCACACACTGAGCCAGGTTCTGGTTCTGCTGGAGGTTTCTTCCTCTAGCAGAGCTCTCCTTTCCATCATCACCACATGCATGTTCAGTATGAGGGTTTGCTGCAGAGTCACTGACTCCATGCAGTCGGCTGGGTTTCCTTAGATCAGGGGTCTGCAACCTGTGGTTCTGGAGCCAAAAGTGGCTCTTTGGACCTTCTGTGATGGCTCCTAAAAACTTTGGCTAAAAATGATAAAATACCAACAATTGTATTTAAATAAAAACAAATGCAGGTTTAAGCAGCTTTTTCATGGGATCTGTACATTATGTTTCTACAACAGAAGGACACTAAAAGTACCACTAATATTGTTTAAATCTATTTTTCTTTTTTAAGTTGAAAACTATGTGCTTTTTTTTTTTACATCATTTTCCACAAATATCCACATCCTATAGAACTAAAGGCATACATTCTCTTTTTGCAAACGTTTTTTATTTTCTTTATTTTAAAACCTAAAAATAGAAATAAAACTGCTTCTTTAAAAAATGACAACAGAATCCTTTAATTGCTATTTATTAAAAGCTCAAAGTTTTTTATAAAAAGGTCAAGTAACGTTTGCGGCTCTAAACGGGTTTTATGCAGCAGGACTGCATGTAAAATGGGCTCCTTGTACTGGTTGTAGAGCCCTGGTTGAGACAGAAAACACTGGAATAATAAACTCAGCTGGACTGCATGCTTTTCTAACCAGGATCCATTTGGAGTTTATGTCAGTGACTTTAAATCAACATGATTAAAATGAACTGAAAAAATTAAATTAGAGTTTAGTTTTTTGTAAAATGTAAAATATGAGACAATATTTGATGTGAATCTGTGCTTTATAAATACAGTGAATTTACTCAAATGTATTGGATCTCCTGGGCCACAGTTTTGGTCTTTTATCAACAGTTACAGTAAGACACGTTTGAACTTTGAAAACTTGGAGAATGAAATGAAATACCTAACTTTTATTTCTACATCTGCTGGTTCTTTTATACATTTAAAAACATGAACCCTATTTTTGCTGCTGATGACTGAATCATGCTATGGGGATGTTTCTCAGCAGCAGGAGACCATCCTTACAGTGAAGCATGGTGGTGGCAGCATCATGCTATGGGGATGTTTCTCAGCAGCAGGAGACCATCCTTACAGTGAAGCATGGTGGTGGCAGCATCATGCTATGGGGATGTTTCTCATCAGCAGGAGACCATCCTTACAGTGAAGCATGGTGGTGGCAGCATCATGCTATGGGGATGTTTCTCAGCAGCAGGAACTGCCAGACTAGTCAGGATAGAGGGAAAGATGAATGCTGCAATGTACAGAGACATCCTGGATGAAAACCTGCTCCAGAGCTCTTGACCTCAGACTGGATCGACGTTTCATTTTTTTAGCTGGACAACGACCCAAAGCACAACGCCAAGATTTCAAAGAACAGGACCTTCACAGAACCACTCTGTGAAGGTCCTGGAGAGGCCAAGCCAGAGTCCAGGTTTGAATCAGATTGAACATCTCTGGAGAGATCTGAACATGGCTGAACAGACATCTCCCATCCAACCTGATGGAGCCCGAGATGTTCTGTGAAGAACGGGCCAAACTGCCTGAAGATGGGTGAGCTCAGCTGTGGCATCATATTCAAAAAGACTTGAGGTTGTAACTGAGCCAAAGATGGATCAACAAAGTATTAAGCAAAGGCTGTGAATGTTTGTCTAAATGTGAATTTTTTGTTTTCTACTTTTATAAATCTGCAACAATCTCAAACTTCTTTCATTTTGTCATAATGAGGCATTGTGGGTAGAGAGGAAGGAGATCAATGTGACACCATGTGGAATCAGGATGTAACATAACTAAAGGTGGAAAAAGTGAATACTTTCTGGAAGCACTGTATGTATCTTTCTCCTCCTGCAGTGTAACAACAACCAATGAGGCCCGAAGAGGTAAAAGCAGTAGAACTAGTCTGGATCTGTTTATTACTGATTAGAAATTCTGAAAACACTGAATTAGTTGGAAGTTATTGTCAAAATGAAAAATATATTTAGTAAAAAAAAAAAGGCACAATATGTACTGCGTAGGGTGCAGAGTTCGGTAAACATGCAGACCAGTGACATATTTCCATTGAAGCTGGCCCATCTCTGAAGGATGCCAGAACCATAGGTTCTAGAGCTGAACCTGGGCTGGAGCTGCTTCCGCAGCAGAACCAGTTTGCTTTTCCACCAGTGAGCCAGGTCTGAAATGGTTTTATGGATTCAGTGGAAGATCATAAACTGGGAGTGCAGCTGTAATCAGATCATCGACCCATTTAAACGAGGTGAGGGTGGCTTCAAAACAAACTATTCTGGTGCTAATTCATGTTTTATATTCAACCAATGAAAACTAAAGCATAAGTTCTGAGTTTTAAACAAGGCGCTCCCAATGTGTTGATTGACTGCTGTGCCCCATGAGCCCATGTCTAGCTCCTGCTGAAAGCGGTTCTTCCCCTGGTCCAGCAGCGTACTGTCGAGTGGTTCGGACCCGTCTTCTCGGTACAGTGACCGAGCTCTTCTCGTGGAACTAGTGGTTGGGAAGCTCCAGCACCGGGCGGGTGAAAAGGGCCCCATAGGGCACTGGTGACATAGCAAGTTACAGGGAGTCACTGAAGGATCTGAAAAGCTAAAACCGACCAGTTCTGTGAAACAACGAGATTTCTAAACCCGTTTACCAACCCTTCCTTCCATCACTCACTTCCTCATTGGTTAATGTACTGGGACTGCTGCTGAAGAGCAAAGAACAGCCAACCAAATGGATTCCTTTAGAACAATTTATTTTATACAGTAAAACAGGTTTAAGTCAGACTTTCTGAAGGACAGCAAAAGATGAATTGACAGAACCAGACTTGTATCCAGACCCATATCAGAGTTTCAGCATCCAGTATCTTACAGAACTTATCAGTCAACCGTGACAAAGCAGCCGAAACAAGATGCAAAGATGTGACCTGCTGCTGGAGATGAACTCTGACCAGGGTGCGTTCAAGAACGCCACAAATCTCACCAGGATGTGTTTTCTCACACAACTGATTCTATCATCCTGTCAACAAAAAAAAAGGCATTTCTCACTGAAATCAACATATTTATCCCAGTAGTTCTCCTCTCACAACATGCCATGTTTATCAGTTATTGTGTTCAAACGATGATCCTGGGGTAGGCCTTGTGGGGCTCTTGAACGCACCGCCTCTTCTTTAGGTCTAGGTTGGGAATATGTTTGTTTTCCATTACTTGGGAGGCCTGTAGGCAATCTTCCTGCTCTTCAGCACCGACCATCTGTGTCGCTTCAAGTAGTAGAGCAGCGGGATAAGGATAGCAGAGCCCATCAGCAGCTAGTAGAACAAAAACACACAGATTAGGGTGAAAACATCCAGAACTACGGTTTCCTGCCGCATCTGTAGTCCTTGCCCATGTCTGATCAGTGTTTCAAACAGCTATTGTTGTTATATTATTGGACAGTATATTGTAAGGAGGAAGTGGTTAATTGGCTTGTACGTCTGTACCTTCAGTCCCATGCGTTTACGTTGGTCATGCTCTGGCTCGGCGGCCCATCGCAGGAAAGTACACACATCTTTAGCAACCTGACTCATGGTGGCTGAGGTTCCTATAACCACAGACACAGACCATCAGCATCAGATTTGTGTCTACGCTTACTTTCTGGTATTATCTCCTCCTGTGCAGCACGGCAGCCAATCACACGCTTCACCTACCGTCGTCATACTCAAGAATCTCATTGTAAATGGGTGGAGCCATGCCGATAGCCTGACCAGGGAAGTAGGGGTTGTAGTAAAGTCCTTCTCTCACCGAGACTCCTGCAGGGGGGTCACAGTAACCCGTCAACAGGCTGAAGACGTAGTCTTCACCTCCATGTCTGCAGGGAGCAGAGGTGGACAAACAGTGAGCATCATCAGGGTTATTACAGGTAGTTCTCAGCATGTAGATTTCACTCAGTATGTTTTTTGTGTTTCAGGGGGTACCTGGCATTGATGATGTAGCTGAGGTCAGGAGGGAGAGCTCCGTTGTTGGCAGCACGGGCTGCTTCAGGGTTGGAGTAGGGCTTTGGGAAGTAGTCTGAAAGCTTTCCTGGTCTGGTGAACATCTCGCCGTTCTCATCAGGACCATCCACAACTTCAACCTAAACCCAACAAGAGAATGAAGTGAGCTGAATAAGCTCCTAATGAGACAGCAGAACCTTCCGGTGGTGCCATCTAGTGGCAGAATAAGAAGTTAGAACGAAAGCTTCAGGAAAACCTGTGAAAAGACATGATGTTTATTCCATGCAGCTGCACCAGCCTCACCTCTTCAGCCATGGCCTTGACCTCGTCCTCTGTGTGCGACACTCCCACCAGGTTTCTGAAGGCCAGGTACTCCATACTATGGCAGGCTGAACACACCTGCTTATACACCTGGTAGCCACGACGAATACTGCAATGCAAGGACAAAAGAAGATGTGGTCATCAACACGGCCAGGATGTGACTTTAAACCAAGAGTGTTCACGCCTTATAAATCAACCAGGGCAGCCGCTGAACTGGGAGTACTGGTAGGTTAAAGTAAAAACTGCCAATTATTTAAAAGCCTTTGTAACAAATGTTGCATCTGACTTTGTTGCTTTGGTAAATATCAGCTCTTATTTCACCAATATGAACCTCTTTCAATATTTAGCTTATTTTTGACCAGTTAGTGCACTGGTGTTGGCATGTAACCAACATGTTGGACCTCGTGTTGAGACGTCTGTATGTTCACACACAAACATCAGTATTAATTAATCTCAACATTATTTCTCCTTGCTGTCGAATGTATTTTTTATCCAGAAGCTTCTTTTAATCTTTAAAAACAGTCCAGTTTGTCCCTTAACCCTCTAAGGTTTCCAGATCTGCACAGACCATCGGCAGCACTAACTGCCTCCTCTGCTCACACACCAAGCATGGAGATGTGTTGGTCAAATGAACCGTCCTGCATCAGTAAAATACTTGTATCAGAGGGGTTTTCTGTCAGCATTTCAGTTCTTTTACATTCAAAACATTTTTAAAAGAAAAAAACTTTCCGATTCAACCTGTCAAACCAAAAAATATCTCAACAGAAATCAATCTGTAAGGGAGAAATGTGGAGTAATGAACTTGTGTGGTTCCTCTTTGTGTTTATGCTGATGTCATGGCGTTGGCGATCCCAGTCCACACACCTGGCGTGGTCCAGAGAGGACAGGAGTCCGGAGTGGCTCCAGGGGTAGTTGGGAGGGTGGAGCTCCAACTCAGAGGCTTTCACAGACTGGTGGAGCATCAGAGCGAGCCCGGCACCACCAGCTGTGACCACGCCCACTGTTGTTAGGGCAACCTTCTTCTTGCATGTCAGACTGGCGAAAGACATGTTGGCCTAGAAACACACAGAAAACTGAGGTCAGAGTTCAAAAAAGTGTTTTCACTTACTCGCTAATTTGTTGATCTCAGTTAGTAGAAGAGATCTTTTACTGCCGAATATCTAAAAACATCTGAATTTGGAAGGTTTAAAGCTGTTCAGTTCTTATGAACTTTGTTTTAGAGCAACAGAAAGTAAAAGCTCCACCGTCTCAGTCTATAAGAGAGGAAATACCAGGAGGCAACTTTTCACTTAACAGCTGAACAAAAGGAAAAATTGGTTAACATAAAGAACTTTTATGGTGATTACAACAAAACTATTTCCTTCTACATCTGGCATGAATATTTAACCATGAAGGCTGCTCTGTGACGACATGCCAAAGATCTCACACCCCAAACCAATTCCCTGTGAGCAGCGTTTCATTTATTATCCAAGAATCTTATCTGAACAAACACACCTGTGATGCCACCTGGATGTCACCTTTAAACCAAATGTAGCCGTTTTCTTGATGTTTTCACGTGTTCTCCATGAATGCGTGCGTTCTCTGCATTTATTGTTGCCATTGCCTTTGTGTCCTTTCCCCATTTTAACTCTTCATAGAAGCTGCGTCTGACCCGGTGTTTCTGCGTTTGTCTTCTGTCTGTTCCTGGAGGTGGTCGTCAGCTACGCTTCTGCTGCCAATAAATTCCTGTTATCTCTCTAAAACTCCTCATTTCGGTTGAAAGATGTACTTTTACCACTACCTACATGTAGTCTCTTTCATCCCATAGAAAGGACTACTGGTTCAGAGTTTATCTGTTTTGTTTTCTTAGATGAATCCAGTAACTGAGTCGCTGCAGCCTGTGTTTTCTTGTGCCTTTGCCCCGTCTCCTCAAGCTTCTAGTCATTCGCGGCAGATGGACCCTCATACTGAGCCGGGTTCTGCTGGAGGTCTCCTCCCGTTGAAAAGCGGTTCATTGTTTCTACGGTTGCCTCGTGCTTTGTCAGGAAGAGAGATCGCTGCAAAGTGAATGACTCGATCCAATCGCCTGGCGTCCTTGGATAACTTTCTACCAGCAGACATTAGAAACTGCTGTGTTCTAGAACTATCATTGAGTTGGAATGAACGTCTCTAAAAAAACAAGTGTGATGAAAAACAGATCATTTTACCCAACAACGACTGCAGTATATTGGATTTCTCTAAATATGTATTTCTGGATTTGAATTGGACCCGTTTGTCTTGTAAAGTGACTAAAGATGACATTCGTTGTGACAAGCTGTCATAATAATATACTGGATGGGACTAAAATGTTACAGATGTGCGAATGATCCAAATATTGTCATCAAAGCAGTTGCAACTGTTTACTTAGGAAAAAATATAAAAAATGAGACATTTCTGTTTAGGTTTCTTTCTGCTTCTGTCAGAAGTTTCATGTTTGTTTCTTCCACGACTATGTGAGCTTTGAGAAATAAAGCTGGTATCGCGACGTCAAAGAAGCCGTGGTACAGTGTTGACAGAAAGGTCATTCATGGAGGCCTAAATTCAAACTTTGCCTAATTGAGTAAATCATTTCACTCATAGGAAGATGGAGATGGAACTGAAAACACCACGACCAAATATTTACTAAACTGTAGCAAAAAATTATACATGACCATAACCAAGAAAAGTAAATCAGGTTCAAATTTAGACCCAAAATGTGTCAAATCAACCTTAAATATGTCAACAAAAAAAGAAAACCAGTAAAGCTAACGAGGGATTGCAGCAGGACGTGTACCCAGCTTCACTACAAGAATAATTTAAATAATATACCCAGATGTCATTTCATGACCTGGCTCACATATTTATACAGCAGTGACTGAAGGTCCACATTCAAACCAGAACTGAGGTGAACCTAAAGCACGAGGTCCAGTTACAACAAGCGTTGTTGCTTAATGTGAATGATCCAAAGCCAATTATGAAACTGTCCTTCGCTGCCGTTTCTATAACCAGACAGAAGGTCACCACATGATGACCTCCCTGCGCCTTTAAAACACAACACACCCACCGGCCTCCATCTCCAACCTGCCGCAGGGCTGCAATTACAAATTAGACATTAAATCAAACTTTGGAAGCGATTGTTCTGTGTGATTACAGGTGATTACAGGGACTCCTAATGGCACAGCTGAATCTTAAGAGCTGGTCACTATATCTGTCATATCAGTATAATAAAAGCAACATCAACACCAGAGAATTACAAACTAGTCAAAACATATATTTTCATATATTCATGACATGCGGATTATGCTCATACAGACACACACCTGAGTTATATTCTAACAGTTGCAATATTTCTATTTAAACAATGATACTTCTGCAGGAACCGGCTTTTTCTCCACCGGAAGTTCTCATCAGTCTTTCTCATGCTAGCTAGTTAGCTCACCTTAGTCACTTTCGGGCAGTGTTTATAAACTCAGAGGACAGAGCATGAGCCGTTTCTCTCCTAATGGGTTTTCTCCTCCTGCTTTGAGGACAAATCCGGGACAGTCGAGCCCGGCATGTGCGAACAGTCCAACACGACATTAAGCGTCAACTCACTGGCTGCCTTAAGTAACGGGTAATGCAACAACTTTGCGGTATTTAGACAAAAAGCCACAAAGTCAGAGTTGATGCTTCTACCTCATGACTGACCAAACAACACAAGTAGAAAGCTACCGTCCTAAATGACACGCTGAACCCAGGGGGAAGACAAGTGACCTTGTCTCTCAGTCCGCCGTTAGCCGGTGAGCTAATCTTAGTTCGCTGGTAGGACATGACTAACATAACTTTAATAAAATAACACTCTTAAAAACATACAACGGTCCAAAGGGCTGATACTGGACTCATCTATCGATCTACCTTGGGAGTCTTGAGAGTGTTCCCCGTACTGAGGAGAGCTCTCCCAGTCCCGGAGAGCGCCACGACCCGGAGCGCCGCCATCTTCTCAGTTCTGCACCAAGTTACAGAAGTGAAACAAACAAGCCGTTTCCGGGCGGTCTCTTCAAAATAAAATACATTAGCGTGAGGGACTCGGTTACGTTTGTCAAAATAAAAGCAGTTAAAATCAGTTGGACTTGTGAGCATTGACTGTAGGCCCCACGGGGATCTCTAAATATATGAGTAATATTTTCTGTGACTGATTTCTTATTGCTTCTGTTTCAAGAAACTCTACATACTCAAATCAGTTTATATCATTTATATCAGTTTATCGGTTTATATTATTTCATTATCTAAATATTTATGATCTTCTGTTGGGATAATGCCGAAGTCCTCCTTCCAAGCTGACTGGGATTTTTTTTCTGTGGCTCTGAAGTGATGGAAATAGCCTATGATATGATATGACAGGTCTAGATGGGTCATCCCTGAATAACAGAAGTTTTAGCTCCTGGGCCAAAACCAAAGAGTCCAGATATATTACAAGCTCAGTAATAGATTGGAAGAAATGTCCTTCCATGCTACAGGATCTTTTAAACATCTATCAGTCAGTCACTGACTAATCTTTTAAACAAATTAATTAATTCAAGAGCTACTGCGGGAAAGACCTGAAAAAGAAACAAAACCCTAAGAAGGATGTTTTATGTTAACGTCATTAATTCTACCTAAATGAAAAGGAAAATCCATTTTATCTACTGTGGCCGTATACTACTGGCAGATAAATGCATTATGAATATTGTTACAGTTCAACAACGATAATATTTATCAGCTCTATACTGTA
Source organism: Girardinichthys multiradiatus (assembly GCF_021462225.1). Classification (NCBI taxonomy): domain Eukaryota; kingdom Metazoa; phylum Chordata; class Actinopteri; order Cyprinodontiformes; family Goodeidae; genus Girardinichthys; species Girardinichthys multiradiatus. The sequence goes on along the minus strand of NC_061812.1, from coordinate 4,180,968 downwards.
ATTGAGCTGGAACTTATTTTTCACAATTCAGCGATTATTTACGCGAAAGTCTTGTTCGTCGGGTGAACTTTTATTTTGAAGCTAACAAAACCGGAAATACACACTACCATGGTGTCGGAATCAACTTTACGTAAATGTTACAAAACATATTTACAAAACGCTTTTTTTTTCATTTCTATTTCGTCTATTTGTTGTTTGATAATGTATGCTAATTAATAAAGTACATCTCTAAACTTGTTTCAATGTCTTATTGTTTTTATGTGGAACAACATGGATTTAAGGCTGATTATAACTATGAATAAGACTTGACGTTTATTGGCTAATGGTGACCTTATTTAACATCTTCAGTCTTGACCTCGATCATGAAGCTAGTGTCAGACACTTCATTAATAAGTAGTCCTTCAGGTTTGCTACACATTCCAGCCCTCAATTATATATATAACCAGACAGAAAATTATTTTTGAATCAATGAACTGAGATAAAAGACTGAACATTAAGAATGTATAATTTAAACTGCATACACTGAGCCAAAGCTGGGGAACAATAGTCTGCCCCGGGGAGGGAAGAAAGGAGAGAATTTAGTGAGTTCGATTCCACCTGTGAGCATGTTGTTTATAGAAAATATTTATAATTAAAGTGTTTAAGTGTTAAATGTAAACAACATGTCCATTTAAAAACTAAAATCATTGTTAAATGTATTATTTTGTGCAAATAAAAATGTCAGCAACTACTTAGCTGTTTAGCTTTGAACTTAACTGAAAATACAGCATTCCTTTGTCATAATCCTTCATTTTTAAGGTTCATAGTAACTAAAGTGTTCTTAATTTTATTTTTTTCAATGACATATTTCAATAAAGCACATTATACACATTCAAGTGTACTTTAATAACATTAATCATATCTAGCTTTTATATTCATTATTTGCTGCAAATTAGCAGTTTAAAGTATAGTATTTTCTGGAAAGATGTCTTTCCTAAAGTACTTTCTGTGTTAAAGACAAGAAACTGAATATTTTTTATAGAACCAAATGTTTATTATTCAACAATTAAAACAGTGAGAACCAGGAAACAGGAGTAACTGTACACAATAAAACTGTTTGTAAAAGCTTTCATATTTAAAACAAGACAAAGAGGAAACAGATTCACATTTATTTTTGCTTTTTAATGTGTTCTAGCCAAAGCTCCTTTGTCATGCTTTCATTGGAGGGACAGTAAATATGTCCTCTATACTGGCTGTGTCCTCTCTCAGCAATTCTAAACTGCCCACATTTTTTGCATGTATTGTGCAAAACCTTGTCAGTTTTCGGGGTGCTTTAGTGGGAGCCAGAGCAGGAGCATGTGGTGGAACACCAGCCCCCGTAAGATGCTTCCCACAAGCTTGGCAGAACACCCTAACTTTCCACTGATGATAGGGCATCCACACCAGAAGCCGGTGGGTAAAAAAACGATCGGGTGTTGGTACCTGGTGGTAGATGAGCTCATCTGAAGATAAAATCAACAGATTTTTAAGAATCAAATGTAATAACGCAATTTTACTGCATTCAACAAAATAAGTAAAATATCTAATAACTCAAAAAATGTATATGACAGCAATTTTCAAAAAATCCAAAGCAAAGCATCATTTTGTGTCAATACTAAATAACAGTTAATAATAACAATAATAATAACAGCACACTTAACTTACAGGTCCTTCTCAAAATATTAGCATATTGTGATAAAGTTCATTATTTTCCATAATGTCATGATGAAAATTTAACATTCATATATTTTAGATTCATTGCACACTAACTGAAATATTTCAGGTCTTTTATTGTCTTAATACGGATGATTTTGGCATACAGCTCATGAAAACCCAAAATTCCTATCTCACAAAATTAGCATATCATTAAAAGGGTCTCTAAACGAGCTATGAACCTAATCATCTGAATCAACGAGTTAACTCTAAACACCTGCAAAAGATTCCTGAGGCCTTTAAAACTCCCAGCCTGGTTCATCACTCAAAACCCCAATCATGGGTAAGACTGCCGACCTGACTGCTGTCCAGAAGGCCACTATTGACACCCTCAAGCAAGAGGGTAAGACACAGAAAGACATTTCTGAACAAATAGGCTGTTCCCAGAGTGCTGTATCAAGGCACCTCAGTGGGAAGCCTGTGGGAAGGAAAAAGTGTGGCAGAAAACGCTGCACAACAAGAAGAGGTGACCGGACCCTGAGGAAGATTGTGGAGAATGGCCGATTCCAGACCTTGGGGGACCTGCGGAAGCAGTGGACTGAGTCTGGAGTAGAAACATCCAAAGCCACCGTGCACAGGCGTGTGCAGGAAATGGGCTACAGGTGCCTCATTCCCCAGACCTGGGCTACAGAGAAGCAGCACTGGACTGTTGCTCAGTGGTCCAAAGTACTTTTTTCGGATGAAAGCAAATTCTGCATGTCATTCGGAAATCAAGGTGCCAGAGTCTGGAGGAAGACTGGGGAGAAGGAAATGCCAAAATGCCAGAAGTCCAGTGTCAAGTACCCACAGTTAGTGATGGTCTGGGGTGCCGTGTCAGCTGCTGGTGTTGGCCCACTGTGTTTTATCAAGGGCAGGGTCAATGCAACTAGCTATCAGGAGATTTTGGAGCACTTCATGCTTCCATCTGCTGAAAAGCTTTATGGAGATGAAGATTTCATTTTTCAGCACGACCTGGCACCTGCTCACAGTGCTAAAACCACTGGTAAATGGTTTACTGACCATGGTATCACTGTGCTCAATTGGCCTGCCAACTCTCCTGACCTGAACCCCATAGAGAATCTGTGGGATATTGTGAAGAGAACGTTGAGAGACTCAAGACCCAACACTCTGGATGAGCTAAAGGCCGCTATCGAAGCATCCTGGGCCTCCATAAGACCTCAGCAGTGCCACAGGCTGATTGCCTCCATGCCACGCCGCATTGAAGCAGTCATTTCTGCAAAAGGATTCCTGACCAAGTATTGAGTGCATAACTGTACATGATTATTTGAAGGTTGACGTTTTTTGTATTAAAAACACTTTTCTTTTATTGGTTGGATGAAATATGCTAATTTTGTGAGATAGGAATTTTGGGTTTTCATGAGCTGTATGCCAAAATCATCCGTATTAAGACAATAAAAGACCTGAAATATTTCAGTTAGTGTGCAATGAATCTAAAATATATGAATGTTAAATTTTCATCATGACATTATGGAAAGTAATGAACTTTATCACAATATGCTAATATTTTGAGAAGGACCTGTATATTGCACTTAATACAAAAAAATATACAAAGTAATGTTAGTGACAATTTTCTACAGTGTCAGTTAGGATTATATATTAAATCACAAGAAGAGGACAATTATCTTTGTACATTTTACATGTCCATCAGTCCATTTACCATTTACAAAACAACACAAATTAGTATCCCTAACTGCAAAAAGTATGCAATGCAATAAAATGAAAACGAGTCAATTTTGAGTTCAACACGTGACAGTTTCTGAGTCACATGTAATCACTGTGAAGCCTCTTGATATGAGTCAGAATCCCCCTCGGGTTTAATCACACACCCATCACAGTGTGTGATATTAGAAAGATCCTAATATCCTTTTGTAACTATAAATCTCCTCATAACGCCTAATTACCGCAGTGATGTACTCTGATATACAGGTTAGGGGATGTTGTTTGTACCGGGGCACTGCGTCATTTCCGTCAGTGATAACAGAGAGTGTTATACCTGTTTTCTCCAGAAGATGGAAGCACAGTACTAAAACATTACGGTGGCAAAACACTTTTACAGGTACCGAAACAAATTTACATTTCAGAAAACAAATTTACATTTCAGAAAACACTTTTACATTTCAGAAAATCAACCGGAAAGGGAATGTACCAACGCCGAGGCTGACCCGGAAGTCAGCCTCAGGGCTGCATCCTTCGAAGGCCGTATTTGTAGGCCGATTACGTTACAGCGCGGCGACGAAGGCTGTCCCAATTCATGAATCATTCCGAGCAAATGCTGCCGACAAATGTGTCCTTATTTTGTCCGATTTGAAGGATGCGTTGTGAGTATCCTTCGCGGCCCATCATTTCCCATCATTCATTGCGGGTCGATGCGGATTGGTCAAGCAGGGGAAGCCATGGCGGATCATAGCAACAAAAGCTGTGAGTAAATTGTGGAAAATTACACTTTCTGTGACACAAATTAACTTCTACAATGTTTTTAGTGCGGGAATATAACTATGTAGACGTGAAATATCTGCTTGATTTATCTAGACATCGTTTAATTTCAAATGTGCTCCGACGTGTTCGGAGTTTTCCGTTCCCGGCGTAGTAACCGGCTCACCTCGCCAGTCCTACCGGCGGTGAGGTGAGCTAGCCCGGTAGAGATCTGACCGGACTATCGGCACTAAGCTCCAGCTGGCAGTCATCACAGTGAACGTTTAACACAAGTGATTTCTAACAGTTTATGTTATTATTTTAATTGTTACTGAAAATCGATTTAATATTTCCGGTGATATTAAGGTTAACCAGAATAAATGGACAGTTTTATGTAATCCAACTGTATCGCTGGAGAGTGTGATTGAGAATAAATAAGCTTTACAATATGAATTTTTAATGAAGAAATGTGCTATATGTTTTAAAAGTTTATTTATAATTCAGTTATAATTTCTGATTCCAGGTAAACCCGACGAGGAATAAACCTCCAAATGTAAGTAAATCTCAGTAAAGAAGTGAAAAGTTTGAAAGAGCTTGTTTTAGACATTTGCATAGAAATATTTTCTTCAAATTAAGACAAATGTGAAATTAAAAAAGGCTTTTTTTTGCTCTGATATTAAGCAAGATATATATATATATTTTCTATTGTTTTAGGTACAAAGGAGCAGACGGGCCAGTTTATGAAGCTCAGGGGTGAGAACCACCACCTTTTTACTGGAGCTAAAAACTCAGCCACCGTGGCTTGGAGGTACAATAACAACATTCTTTACAGTCAGTTTCTGTCCAGTTTCAATAACTCCTATCTTTCTAACTTTCATAAATATCCATCCAGTGATGTTAACATACTTCGGTTTAGGACAATTCTGGAGAAGATGGACCAACAGGGGAAGGTCACCCCCTTTGCAGGCCAACACAATGTGGGACAATTTGAAAAAAATAGATAATTTAGAGTATTTTCAGAAGTTCTCATGTCACACACAAATAAAAAATATTTCTAAAAGTCTTTCTATTCCATCTAACTTTAGGATTGTAAGTATCCAGGGTCAGGAGAAAAGCCCACTGCTGCTACTTGGCCCTGGTTTGTCTTTATGGATGAGGTGTTGGGACAGAGGTCTTCCACAACACCTCCTGTCCTAATTGCCTCCATCCCTGAGGACACTCCAGGGCCAAGCGGAGCGGTGGACAACCAGATGGAGAAGGAAGACAGTGAGCCAGCAGGAAGGGGTCAGAAAAGAAAGAGGGACAGAGATGATGGAGTTGATCAGGGAGGACATGAGAGCACAGAGAATGGACAGACTGTTTTCCAAAGAATGGCACCAAAATAAGATGCTACATAAGAAATATTAAGTTTTGTTCAGATTGTTTCTTAAAGTTTTAAGGTTTTCTAATAAATTTCAAAATAGTTTTTGTCACTAATGTTATTTCCATTTGATCTAACAATACATCAACTTCATTTAAAGTTATAAACAGAATTTATTATGAAAAATACAAACAGCACTTTAAACAGAATGGGGGAAGAAAACATTCAAACAGATCAAGATTACAAGACAAAAGGCATAAAATAAAACTATGTACAAGTATTTATAATGGCGACAGCAGGATCAACCTGAGTGACCAGTTCCTGGAAAAACCTCTTCAACAGAACAAAGAGGCTGATGTCTTTCTGAACAGAAAGTCTGGTGGTGTGGCTAAATCTCACACAAGGTCAGAGACATGGATGGACGCTGCAACTGAGACCTTTGGTCTGTCTTTCTGGATGCTGAGCGAAGCATCACACAGGTGGTCTGCAGATGTTTGTGATGCCTCTTTCCGCTGTCCACGTCATCGTCCATCAAGTGGGTTTAAAGGGCTGCCACATCACTAAGAGGTAATCGGAAAAATGCAGAATTAGAAGATGGTGCTCACAAAATATTACAATTAATTATACCCCTGAAAAATTAATCACATCTATAATATTATACTTGGCTGCACACAGTAGTCATGTTCTGGTGGTACCTCCTCCAGGGCAGACACCTCAGCTGAAAGCTGGTCCTGCCAGAGAGCAACACTGACTGCCTCAGTCCAAACCTCACCCTCATCCTCTTCTACAGCCTCCTCTGGGTCATCCTCTGGGGCCATGACATCTCCAGCACCAAGGCAGATGTTGTGGAGGATGGCGCATGCTGTTATGACCTGAAAACAATTTAAAAGAGGGTGGATATATGTGTATATATTACGTATATATAAAATGGATCTAGGTCAAAACCTACATGAGGTACAAAGGTGTCGTGCACCTCCAGACCACTCTGTAGGATATGCCACTTGTCAGCCAGAAAAGAAAAACCAAGGTCTCAATAGTAGCACCCATCCATGTTGCCTATCCTGGTGCAAAAGATTAAGCAGCACTGCCAGAGACTTCCTGCTCAGCTGAAAATCAGGCCTGGTGTCCTCCTGGTTGAATAAGCGTTTCAGGACTGGGACACTCAGGTTGATCCTGCAGTAAAGAGGTCTGGTCTAGAAAAGGGAAGAATGGAGATGGAAAAACACATTATTTTTAAGGCATTTGGTCAAAGCATCTTAATTCTGTACGAGAAACTAGACTTGAATCTCTAAGAAAGAAAAACACGGACTAAGTAATAAAGTTGTTCACCTGGCTGGGGAAGAGAGGTGCTGCATCTGCGTAGTCAGGAACACATCTGTTTTTCTCTCCCCTCCACCGTTCTTTTATTGAACACACACATACTACAGGAAATATACATTTTACATTTGTTGTGCAGCCCTTCTCAGTTTTCTCACACATTCTTTTGCTGAAGGTCAGTTTCCCACACGTCTTCAGGAATCTTCAGGGAGAGGAGTACCATGCCTCCCAAATCCACTGCCAGCTTCTCACGATGCAGACAGAAAACACCTGCAAGTTTTAACCTTGAATAATAAACAATCATTGTGTGACCACATTAGAAGCTACTGTTTAAGGATTTTTCTAACTCTCAAAAGCATAACTAAAAACTCCTAATAATAATCAATCTATAAGCAGCAAATACCAAATATATCTTAGCTTTAGCTACTAATGATAAGACATTTATATTTCCACACTTGATACAGCACTCTGGGAACAGCCTATTCGTTCAGAAATGTCTTTCTGTGTCTTACCCTCTTGCTTGAGGGTGTCAATAGTGGCCTTCTGGACAGCAGTCAGGTCGGCAGTCTTACCCATGATTGGGGTTTTGAGTGATGAACCAGGCTGGGAGTTTTAAAGGCCTCAGGAATCTTTTGCAGGTGTTTAGAGTTAACTCGTTGATTCAGATGATTAGGTTCATAGCTCGTTTAGAGACCCTTTTAATGATATGCTAATTTTGTAAGATAGGAATTTTGGGTTTTCATGAGCTGTATGCCAAAATCATCCATATTAAGACAATAAAAGACCTGAAATATTTCAGTTAGTGTGCAATGAATCTAAAATATATGAATGTTAAATTTTCATCATTACATTATGGAAAATAATGAACTTTATCACAATATGCTAATATTTTGAGAAGGACCTGTATATGATCTACCTGGATGTAACAGAGGAGTGGAAACACAGCGTGCTTAAAGGGCAAATGAATGAGGAAACAGTTCAGAAAGAGAAAGGAGTGATACATCTCACCCTTAGAGACGAGCCAGGACGAACGTTGCCATGGTGAATGTCAGTGGGAGGAGCCAGGAACGAGTTGAACGTTATCTGAGCGGAGGAAATGCTGACGTGGCAGAATTGGAGGCGAACTCCCGGAGGAGCTGGATAAAGAAGATATGAAACTCTGGAGAGAATCCATGGACGAGATGAATGAAGCAGGGAAGATTGACCGGAGTAGAAGAAGACGTCGGAGCCTGAGGAGCGGGAAGATCGGATTAGACGAGATCGGAGGAGAACCACTGGAGAAGCCGGGCCCGGTGACGCGGCGGCGGGAGCCGCGGTGAAGGCAGGGCGACTTCAGCAACACTTAGTAGATGGATTGGAGGAGTTCTTAAGACGCTTTCCACATGCCTTAGCTGAGACGAGGGGAAAAGGGGCCATTAGGCAGGAGGCCAGTCAAACACTCCTACAAGCGGAGGAGGAGGAAGGGATTCGTCACAAACAGTACGAGGAACCACCAAGTCACTAGAAACTAGTCGGACATGTCACATCTGATCGTTGAAACTCAGCAGAAGAGTGTTTTCCATGCAGAAGGTCTTTAAAAGTGATGCCCTGGGAGATGATTGGCCGAGGAGGAGGGCTGACCTGCCGTTGATTGGAGCAGCCAGTGAAGAGTGATTGGACGCGGCGGGGTGGTGAGTCTTCCATGTTGAATTTTCGTTTAAACTCCATAATAATTAGACCCGAGCAGCAAAGCGCTGCGAAGGCCTATTGTAATCGTTCCGTTTATTATTATTATTCGGGCAATAAATTAATTGCCTTTTTAGCAGCTTTAACATATTCAAAAAGTCAGCAAATTTGGCAGAGCCATCAGTCCTGGTGAAATGTACGTAATTTAAAGGTTTGCAAAAGTCGCAATAAAAACGGCTCAACAGCGCCCCCCCTGAAATTTTCATAAAAGCCTCCGCATTTACCTTACTTTATCATAGAGTTAAGAAATTTGGTACACTTGTAGAACTCCCTGAGAACTACCTAAAACTCTCTTGGACCGACATCCTACACCAAACAGGAAGTCTGCCATCTTGGATCAAAGCCGCCATTTTCTCTCGTTTATTCACATCGAATCTGAGCGAACTCCTACAGCTTTTTACTTACAGACTTCAAAATCAATGAGTATAGTCTTAAGGCACTGGGGATCAAAAGTTATCAAAAGCTTTTTGCTACATGAAAGTATGTGGGCGTGGCTAAGCCTCAAAGTCTGACTTCTCGCCATGAAACACGAAACTCTTATAGTTTCTACAAGGAAAGTCACAGAGACATGAAACCTTCTGGGATTGATCTGTTTCTGGGCCTGAACAATATTCACTGATCACATGCTGACATCATCAAAGCCCCGCCCCCTCAGAACAGGAAGTGTCATGTTTCACTTAGTGTGGGCCATATTTGATCTCCTTCACTTGATCAACATGAAACTGTCTCCAATGACAGATAACACGACGGTCTAACTTGGTCTCTAGTAGTAACAGGTTTGGCTGGAGGGTGTGGCCATGGTGGGGTGACGAAGTCGGATGTCACGCCACGGCCATACGTTTCACTCCAAACTGAATATGGTTGATCTTTGTCAGCCCCCAAACAGCTCTACTGGATTACATTGAAATTTGGATCAATAGCGCCCACTAGGACACTTCAAGGGCTATATCTCCCTCATACATCATCAGATCCACTTGAAATTTAGTATACATCATCATGGATCAATGCTGGACATGTTGACACAATCAATTGACGACATTATTTTAGCCCCGCCCACTAACTAACAATGAATGCAGCTTCCATCGGGAAGGTTGTATTTTGGCTAAATTTGGAACATTTCTTGCCAGAGCAGAACTTAACATGACCAAAGAATGTATGAAAGGTGGCTCGCAGCCAGCGCCACCTAGTGGGAACGTGTGGAATGGAGCGGCGGGCTCCTCGGTGGCGTGGAGGAGGCAGTGCCAGTCTCCCGCGGTCGCTACACAGGTCGAGCGGCGCTTGGCTGCGAGGGCCTTCAATGCTGCTTGCAGCTTTAATTTCTGATTATTATTATTCATAATAAAATAATAATTTCTGATTTTTAATTATTAACAATAACGGCCGATATCTAAATGTTCTTTTGCAACAAGGAAGTGTTCTTACCTGCTGAGCCTTGATCCGTTTAGCAACAGCAACAAAAACCTTTTTATTGGAGATCTTTTCGCATCAGATGCTCTGAAAAGCGAGGCTTTAGACTCTGCTTCAACTTTCTTCTTCATCTGCCAGATATCCTGACCTCTGACCTCATTTCTCTGGTGAATTCAGAGGTTTCTTGTTTGAAGCAGTTTGCTGAGAAGTCCTCCAATCATACCTGGCTGTGCTTGGTGGGACCAGCCCATCTGATCCAAGCAGCTCTGATCCTCTTCACTTCAGGAAAGTAGTGCAGACTAACTACTGCTGTCGTGGTATTGCTGCCACAACCAGCAATGCACAGTTTCACCATATTAACGCTGTTTTTAATGCAACTTGGCTTCTACCTGAACCGTTTATCATTGACACTCACACAATGATTGGTTTATCCACTGAATTATCTCACATTCAGTCGTTCTGTTGAAGAAAACATCCTATTTGTTAATCTCTATTTAAATCTAAAACTGATTATGAATTTATTATGGATTGTTTTAAAAAAACTTTCTTAAATTTCTAAACCACCGAAGTAGAATCCTTCATTTTAAAGGAAACTTTGACAGCTTTGGATCATAACATCATTAAACACAGTAAATCTTATAGCTGAGCTCAGCCTGCAGCGACCGAGGAACGCACTCCAGGAACGTGGAGTTTCCTTCAACACCATACACCACCTTCACCTCCACAGAGTCTGGATCTGACAAAACAAGAAGCAAACAGGACACACAACATGAAATGCAGATCCACAGTAAATCCTCTAGAGGGCGCCACATCTGTGCTTTAAGACTTATTACAACAGGAACTCTTTAAAATCCAGGAACTAGTTCAGGGTCTAAGAGAAAAAAACTAGTCAAGAGGAATATCTTCATGACCTTCATGACCTACTCAGGTCAAACCAACTCTGAACAAGTATAACAAAGAGCTGAGGGACCGAGACACTGAAACACAGACTGATGCTGGTGGAGAAACAAGAAGATCAAAGTGAAAGTAAGAGAAGAAAGTTTCTTCAGGAGGGAAACTGACTTCCTGGTTTAACGTTCTGTCTTCTGTGTTTTCAGCTTCACTCAGAGACTAAATGGCTTCCAGATTAGAGGAGGATCTCTGCTGTCCGGTCTGTCAGGAGATCTTTAAGGATCCGGTTCTTCTGTCATGTAGCCACAGCTGGGAATAATTCAACAAGTTAACAATCAGACTTCCTGGAGATGTTGGATGATCTTCACCCTACGTTCTCCAAGCTTCATCTGAAGTCAGAACCTTCAAATCTGAACAGAGTAGAGGCTTACTCTTCATCATCGTCCTCTTCCTCAACACTGGGAACAAGAGCAGCCATGATGGAGCAGTCCTTATCCGTCATGGCGATCCGGTACTGATGGACCTGCAGAGGCCTTCTGGGTCTCTGAATGAAACTCTGTGTCTCAATACTGATGATTTCTATTTGTGTTCATTCTAAATAAAATCTCAGCTTTCACTCAGACATGATGAACAGGTTCTGACCCGGAGAACTGGTTCTGACCCGGTCTTAAAACCAGATAAACCTCAGATTAAAACATCTCATTCTGTCATATTTATTAAAAAGTTAAAAAATTAGAACCACATTTAGTTGTTGTTCTGGTTCTGGAGGAAGAGGAGAACTTTGTTGTTGTGGTTCTGGAGGAAGAGGAGAACTTTGTTGTTGTGGTTCTGGAGGAAGAGGAGAACTTTGTTGTTGTGGTTCTGGAGGAAGAAAATAACTTTGTTGTTGTGGTTCTGGAGGAAGAGGAGAACTTTGTTGAGCTCAGCTGATTATTCCTGAAGAACCTCATAGTTACTGAGTTCATTCAGAGCTGAACGACTGCAGCACTGAGGACACTTTATTTTACAGCCTTTATTACAGGAAATGTTCTGATTGAGGAAGAGAAATAAAACCTGTTAGTCTGAGTTTTACAGCAGCTGAAAGGTTGAATTCTGGACTTTGGACTGAAACACACCTCAGTTGGACCAGAACTACAGCAGGAAGCAGTTTGTGATCGTTGGTCCCTGCAGAGACTCACAGACGGATCAGATCCACCTTCAGACCAAACCAGCAGCTTCCTCTGAGTGAGTCCAGCTGCAGGAGAGGAACCTGGAGACCTCCAACACTGCTGCTTCAAGCTGCTCCACACACTGAAGGTGAGTTGGACCAAGAACACTCAGAGTCACTTTGAGGGACGTTAGTGGAGGAGGGAGGGAGCCATGACTGACTGGACCTTCTGTGTTTTCAGCTTCATTCAGAGACTAAATGGCTTCCAGATCAGAGGAGGATCTCTGCTGTCCGGTCTGTCAGGACATCTTCAAAGATCCGGTTCTTCTGTCCTGTAGCCACAGCTTCTGTAAGGAGTGTCTGAAGAACTGGTGGAGAGAGAAACCAGTACAAGAGTGTCCAGTTTGTAAGAGGAGATCTTCAAAATATCAACCACCCTGTAACCTGGCTCTTAAGAACCTGTGTGAGACCTTCTTACAGCAGAGAGACCAGAGATCTTCAGAGGATCTCTGCAGTCTGCACTTTGAGAAGCTCAAACTCTTCTGTCTGGACCATCAGCAGCCAGTGTGTCTCGTCTGCAGAGATTCAGAAAAACACACCAAGCACAGATTCAGACCCATCAATGAAGCTGCTCAGCAACACAAGAAGAACCTTCAGGAAACTCTGGAACCTCTGAAGAAGAACCTGGAGCTCAGGAAGAAAGTTCAAGAGGAGTTTAATCAGACAGCAGAACACGTGAAGGTCCAGGCCCGACACACAGAGAGGCTGATTAAGGAGCAGTTTAAGAAGCTTCATCAGTTTCTAGCAGAGGAAGAGGAGGCCAGGCTGGCTGCACTGAGGGAGGAAGAGGAGCAGAAGAGTGGGATGATGAAGGAGAAGATGGAGGCTCTGAGCAGAGAGATAACAGCTCTTTCAGCCACAGTCAGAGCCACAGAGGAGGAGCTGAGAGCTGAAGACGTCTCCTTCCTGCACAACTACAAGGCTGCAGTGGAAAGAGTCCAGCGCTGCCCCCTGCTGGATGGTCCACAGCTGCCCTCAGGAGCTCTGATAGACCAGGCCAAACATCTGGGCAACCTGGCCTTCAACATCTGGAGCAACATGAAGAACATGGTGTCCTACACTCCTCTCATCCTGGACCCAAACACTGCTGGTTCAAGACTCTTCTTGTCTGAAGATCTGACCAGTGTGACTGTAGGAGAGGAACAGAAGCTTCCTGATAATCCAGAGAGGTTTGATTACTGGTGGCGTTCTGTCCTGAGTTCTGAGGGCTTTAACTCAGGGAACCACAGCTGGGATGTTGATGTTGGAGACAGTGGAGGCTGGGTGCTTGGTGTGATAGAGTCTGTCCAGAGGAAGAGAATCATAAAGTCTGGATTGTTGTTTATATGTTTTATTGGAGGTAGATACTCAGCATGGTCTCCAGCAGCTCCTCTCACAGTTCTCTCAGTACAGAAGAAGCTCCAGAGGATCAGAGTGAATCTGGACTGGGACAGAGGAAAGCTGTCCTTCTCTGATCTGGACACTAACACACACATACACACCTTCACACACACCTTCACTGACAAGATGTTTCCATACATCTTCACTGTGGATGAAGTAACAATCTTACCGATGAAGATCTCAGTGAGCAAACAGCAGCTCTGATGTTCTCAGCATGAAGAACATAAAGTCCAAATAAAACCTTATTGATCAGATTGAAGCTCAGTGTTTTAAACAGGAAACTGGAGATGATCTGATCTGGTCTGACTGATCATCTGGTTGCTTTCAGGTCAGCTTCAGATCTGCTTAATAATCTGTCCAGATGCTACAAACTAAAGGTGACATGAAGTGGATGATGTGGAGTTCACCTGGAGATCTTTACCTTCCTCTGTGACTGGACACTGACTCCAGGGGTCTCCATGCTTCACATCCTGTCTGCGAGCTCGCCTGACCCACAAACACAGATCAGAACCTGAGATGAGGTTCTGAAATGCATCATCAATAGTGTCTGAATAACAAACTGATCTTTACAGAAAACGTCATAAAAACTGAATCTATCTGAAACTTTTGCCCATTCTTCTTTGTAAAACTCCTCCAGCTCAGTCAGACTGGATGAAGAACATCTGTGAACATTAATTTTTAAGTCTTGCCACATCTTTTTTTACCTGAACATGATTGTCTCTGGATTGTACCTGGAATCAGAAATTATAACTGAATTATAAATAAACTTTTAAAACATATAGCACATTTCTTCATTAAAAATTTATATTGAAAAGCTTATTTATTCTCAATCACACTCTCCAGCGATACAGTTGGATTACATAAAACTGTCCATTTATTCTGGTTAACCTTAATATCACCTGAAATATTAAATCGATTTTCAGTAACAATTAAAATAATAACATAAACTGTTAGAAATCACTTGTGTTAAACGTTCATTGTGATGACTGCCAGCGGGAGCTTAGTGCCGATAGTCCGGTCAGATCTCTACCGGGTCTAGCTCACCTCACCGCCGGTAGGTCTGGCGAGGCGAGCCGGTTACTACGGTGGGAACGGAAAACTCCGAACACGTCGGAGCACATTTGAAATTAAACGATGTCTAGATAAATCAAGCAGATATTTCACGTCTACATAGTTATATTCCCGCACCAAAAACATTGTAGAACTTAATTTGTGTCACAGAAAGTGTAATTTTCCACAATTTACTCACAGCTTTTGTTGCTATGGTCCGCCATGGCTTCCCCTGCTTGACCAATCCGCTTCGAACCGCAATGAATGATGGGAAATGATGAGCCGCGAAGGATACTCACGATCCATCCTTCAAATCGGGCAAAATAAGGACACATTTGTCGGCAGCATTTGCTCGGAATGATTCATGAATTGGGACAGCCTTCGTCGCCGCGCTGTAACGTAATCGGCCTACAAATACGGTCTTCGAAGGATGCAGCCCTGAGGCTGACTTCCGGGTCAGCCTCGGCGTTGGTACATTCCCTTTCCGGTTGATTTTCTGAAATGTAAATTTGTTTTCTGAAATGTAAATTTGTTTTCTGAAATGTAAATTTGTTTTCTGAAATGTAAATTTGTTTTCTGAAATGTAAATTTGTTTCAGTACCTGTAAAAGTGTTTTGCACCCCCCGGCCACCGTAAAAAATCCTCTCATTTTGATGTAAATGTCTTTTCCCCTCATTTATTTCCTTAAAAACAGACAAACAATAATCAGAACTCAAATCCCTAATAATACAGGGACCAATAACTCTGACCCTCCACAGAAACCATCTGTATGTTTCTTTGGCAATGCAAGGCTAGTGCAAATAAACACTGATGCAGTTTTTAAAGCCATTTAATCACTTTCATGCTGTAAAACACCTACAGCAAACTAAACCTTTCAGACAGATGAGGATCAGAAACCTGAACTGGAGCAAACAGTCAGAAAGATGTAAACAGTCTGAATCATTAAGATGCTTTAAAAAAACAAGCTTGTTTGAATAAACACAGGGACTACAGATGGATGATTGCTGTTTACAACAAGAACATCATGAAGTATTCACCAGCCTCAGAAGCCACTGCCTCATTCCCCTAACACTTTCTCTAAAGCTACAGGATGAGAAAAAAGAAAAGATAAAATAGAGCGCGAGGAGGTTTAGTAGACTTAATCTAGATTTATTATCTGGATTTCTAGAAAAATGAACCAAAAATCACCAAGAAGCATTCAGATGTGCGAAGAATTAAAGAAGAAATCACATTTCCTCATTTCACATTTTCTGCTTTGACTCCTTGTTTAATCCAGAATCGTTCTTCTTACATAAAAACTCTTGAATGGCAGGAAAATATGGAACTGAGCACTTTGCACTTAGACTGCAGGTTTCCTGGAGGTTCCTAGAGCTTCTGAACATAGAACGTGAGGCAGATTGTTCGGTTATCATGCTGTGCAAACACCAAGGTTTAGGGCTGGGCCTATGTTGCTGCGGGGTTTGACGTTCAGTTGAAAAGACTCCTAATATGCCATCAGAGAGATTCAAACATACGAGTTTTTACTGAGGGAGGGTTTGCCCAACTGTATCTACCCAGACCTCAGCAACTACTCCAAAAACCAAAAGCTCTTCATTTTAAGGGCTCAGCGTAGAGCAGGTGCGCCACATGCAGAGGCTTTTAGTCCTCGACTCAGCCATCTGGAATTTAACATATGAACTTAGATGTTTTGCAGCATTTTTTCACCATCTCTCCATCTGCACTGTTTCCTGACAGTTCACTGTAAATGAAAGCCACAAAATCTTTAAAATCACATAGTTTTGTGTCTTTGGTTCTTGTTTTTATTATTGTCATGCAGGTCTTGCCATATATTGGTTCCTTCCTTCATGTTTATTATTTAAGTCATTCTTGCGTTTGGTTTTGACTCCTATTTCAGTGTCGGTCCTTTTCCTTGGTTAGTAGAACCTTTTGTGTTCTGGTTCAGCTGCTCCTGTGTTCCTTCAGTGTTTATTGGGTTTTCTTCTCACTCACCTGGTTTCCATGCTTCTTATCACCTCCTTGGTTTCTTTGTTCCCACCTGGATTCTCTAGTTGCTCTCATCCTGGTTCTATGTCCTGATGTTCTCAGGTCATATCTGTAACTTTCTATTTTTATTTTCTTATTAAATCTTATTACCACCTTGTGTCTGCCAATGTTCTGTCTGCATTTGGGTCCCCCTCAACCACAATACATAATAATGGGAAACAATGGGTAGGTAAATATTGCTCCCTGACAGTGAGTCAAGTGTGTCTGGATTACTAGACAAGGCCCAACCAAGGACCTGCAGGTACATCCACGGTTAAGTATTGAGATGTGTCAGCAGAAGAAACAATTTGTTTTCTCAGCTTTTGTAAGTGTAAAACATACAACTGGTTCAAAGCATTTGACAGAAATGCAAAACAGTTACATTAAAAAGAGGAAATGAACTGACATTAGTGTTTTAATCAGTAAATTGATCAACACACAACTACATTACTGTTAAGAAGAGTAATGGCCCAACATTCCCTTTCCATTGCTACTTCAATCAACCTCTCAGTCTGCGTCGCTATTCAGGTGTTTGTTCTGCTGCTGATTTGTTCAGCCGTGTGCTGCCAAGCACGAGTAAACTATGTTTAATTGAAAATTACATTGTCTTTACAACTGATGAAAATTAATCATGACTTGATGGCACAAGTGTCCTTAAAAAAGACTGGTGTGACTCAAGCTCTTGACCAAATTGTACTGCCTCTGATTGCGGTGATAAATCACCTCCTGTTAGTTTATCCTGTGATTTTAGACAAACTTGTCTGAATCTCCTTTGTGCTTCTGTTACATGTCTGGCAGGATGCTTGTGTTTTCCCCTCCCCTCTTTTTTTGTTTCTCCTCAGGTTCAGTAACAAACTGGTCATTTGGAATCTTGAGCTCTGATTGGATGGAGAATTTTAAAAGACCTACAAGAACTGAGGTCTGCCCTATAAAGGAAGCTCACCTGTAGGGCTGCAGCTCCTCTTTCTCTGTGCTGATGACTGTTTGGCTCAGGTGTGCTGCTGCTCTGGAGCATTTTCTTTAGTTTAAAGGTTTGTGGTGGGAGTTAGAGGACTAGGTAAGTTGGTTCAACTCTACATTTTCACACATAGGCTCCTTTCTGTTAGATACACCAGGTAAGTAGGTTGGTGCCACCCATGTAATGTTTTTTGTGAGCCTTTTTGTTAAGCATACCAGGGTGTTTTATTGTTTTATCTAGAATAGATGTCGGTGAGGTTTGTTTCTTTGATGTGGCGTTGCCCACACTATGTTCAGCTTTTGAAATTTTATTTTGGAGACAAAAATAAAACTGTTTTCACTTTTACAAGGACTCTGTCATATTATTAAGAAATGAAGGTCAGTCAGTCCGAACAATTGGGAAAACTTTGAAAGTGTCCCCAAGTGCAGCCGCAAAAACCATCAAGCGCTATGAAGAAACTGGCTCACATGAGGACCTCCCCAGGAAAGGAAGACCAAGAGTCACCTCTGCTGCGGACAATAAGTTCATCCAAGTCACCAGCCTCAGAAATCACAGGTTAACAGCAGCTCAGATTAGAGAACAGGTCAATGCTACACAGAGTTCTAGCAGCAGACACATCTCTAGAACAACTGTTAAGAGGAGACTGTGTGAATCAGACCTTCATGGTAAAATAGCTGCTAGGAAACCACTGCTGAGGACAGGCAACAAGCAGAAGAGACTTGTTTGGGCTAAAGAACACAAGGAATGGACATTAGACCAGTGGAAATCTGTGCTTTGGTCTGATGAGTCCAAGTTTGAGATCTTTGGTTCCAACCACCGTGTCTTTGTGCGGCGCAGAAGAGGTGAACGGATGGACTCTACATGCCTGGTTCCCACCGTGAAGCATGGAGGAGGAGGTGTGATGGTGTGGGGGTGCTTTGCTGGTGACACTGTTGGGGATTTATTCAAAATTGAAGGCATACTGAACCAGCATGGCTACCACAGCATCTTGCAGCGGCATGCTATTCCATCCGGTTTGCGTTTAGTTGGACCATCATTTATTTTTCAACAGGACAATGACCCCAAACACACCTCCAGGTTGTGTAAGGGCTATTTGACCAAGAAGGAGAGTGATGGGGTGCTGCGCCAGATGACCTGGCCTCCACAGTCACCGGACCTGAACCCAATCGAGATGGTTTGGGGTGAGCTGGACCGCAGAGTGAAGGCAAAAGGGCCAACAAGTGCCAAGCATCTCTGGGAACTCCTTCAAGACTGTTGGAAAACCATTTCAGGTGACGACCTCTTGAAGCTCATCAACAGAATACCAAGAGTGTGCGGAGCAGTAATCAAAGCAAAAGGTGGCTACTTTGAAGAACCTAGAATATAAGACATATTTTCAGTTGTTTCACACTTTTTTGTTCAGTATATAATTCCACATGTGTTTAATTTAGTTTTGATGCCTTCAGTGTGAAGCTGCAATATTCATAGTCATGAAAATAAAGAAAACTCTTTGAATGAGAAGGTGTCCAAACCTTTGGTCTGTACTGTAGGTGAACAGAGATATGAACGGGGATTCGAATGGAAGGAACCAGCGAGGAACAAACAAAAACAGAGAGCTGATGAACAGAGGGAAGTGGAGTATGGACCAATGAGAAACTGAGGCGGGTAATCAGATGAGAAGGAATTCAGGTGTGGACCAAGTAGTAGAGAACTGAAGGAATGTGAATAGTTGCTAAGGTGACAAGGCTAGAAACAAAACGAAACACGAGGGAAGCTTGATAAGAACATAACCAGAAGAACCTGACTACAAAAACAAAACTATAAATAACAAAGCTCAAGGAAACAGAACTAATCAAAACTATGGACAAACATAATAAACCAAAAAAGACATAAGAACCTAGAATAATCATTAACTAAAGTAAACTGAGAAACTAAAGGGAATAGAAGAAACACCAAAACCTAATAATTAACAAAGAACCCGTAAAGAAACCCTGACTGTAAATAAACAAAACCTAAACCACAGAAAGAGAACCAGGACGAGGAAGAACAGAGAAAATAAACTAGTAAACAAAGAGCACAGGTGAACAAATACCAAAACATAAATAAACCCAGATGTACTAAATCGGAAACTAAACTAGAAACTACAAGGAAGACAAAGGAGCTAGAATAACAACAAATATAATAATCAGAATCAGCTTTATTGCCAAGTTCGTACATACAAACAAGGAATTTGACTCCGGTACACTTTGCTCTGTTGTTCTGTTTTTGCATTACAGAATATACAAATATACATATTTACAATGTACAATATACACATATATAATAAAAAGGTGCATTTGCAACATCTGTATGCTGTTGTTTTGTTCTCTATTGAATGTTCATCAGAGAAACAGCCTGGGTGAAGAAACGGTCTCTATGGCAACTGGTTTTAGTAAACAGTGCTTTGTAGCGCCACCTGAAGGTAAAGCTCTGAACAGTTTATGTGCAGGGTGTGTGGGGTCTACAGAGATTTTAGCAGCTCTTTTCTTGACCCTAGACCTGTATAAGTCCTGGATGGAGGGAAGGTCAGCTCTGATTATTCTCTCTGCAGTCCTGATGATTCGTTGCAGTCTGGACCTGTCCTGTTTTGTGGATGATCCAAACCACACTGAGATGGACGAAGACAGGACAGACTGAATGATGGCAGTGGAGAAGATGACCAACAGCTCCTGTGGAAGGTTGAACTTCTTGAGTTGCCTCAGGAAGTACAGTCTCTGCTGGACCTTCTTTCGAACAGTGTCTATGTGTGAAGACCATCTCAGGTCCTCAGAGATGGTGGTTCCTAAGAACCTGAAGTGGTCCACGGCCGATACAGTGTTGTTGAGGATTTCTAGGGTCAGGAAAAGAGCTGCTAAAATCTCTGCAGACCCCACACACCCTGCACATAAACTGTTCAGAGCTTTACCTTCAGGCCATCGCTACAGAGCACTGTTCACTAAAGCCAGCCGCCACAGAGACAGTTTCTTCCCCCAGGCTGTTTCTCTGTTGAACATTTAATAGAGTGCAAAACAACAGCACACAGATGTTGCAAATGCACCTTTTTATTTATATATGTGTATGTTGTACATTGTAAATATGTATATTCTGTAATGCAAAAACAAAACCAAAGAGCAAAGTGTACCGGAGTCAAATTTCTTGGATTTATGTTTGTATGTACGAACTTGGCAATAAAGCTGATTCTGATTCTGATTCATTGGCTCCCTGTTAAATCCAGAACAGAATTTAAAATTCTCCTCCTCACATATAAAGCCCTTAATGATCTAGCTCCATCATACATCAGAGATCTGATTGGTCCATATGTTCCTAACAGAGCACTTCGTTCTCAGACTGCAGGTTTACAGGTGGTTCCTAGAGTCTCTAGAAGTAGAATGGGAGGCAGATCCTTTACTTATCAGACTCCTCTCCTGTGGAACCAGCTCCCGGTTTTAGTCCGTGAGGCAGACACCCTGTCTACTTTTAAGGTTAGGCTGAACACTTTCCTTTTTAATAAAGCTTATAGTTAGAGTGGCTTAGGTTATCCTGAGCTATCTCTGTAGTTATGCTGCTATAGGCTTAGGCTGCTGGAGGACATAATGACCACTTTCACCCTCTTTACTACATTCTCACACTACTCTCCAATTTTGCATTATTTGCTGCTGTTTCAGTTTTTAACTTTATGTTCTCTCTCTTTTCTCTTCCTAGAAGCTACACCTGGCCTGGCTCTGTGTCTACCTGTGACACCTTTCTGGAGGGGGGCATCGTCCGAGCTTCTACTGGCAACAACTTAATGCTCACCCTCTACAGATGATCCACATGGCCCTGTCTTTCAGTGTTTAACCCTTTCTCTCTCCTAGATATGGTGATTGACTGAGCTTAACTGTAACAAACTCTATGTGCTCTCTTTCAGACTCTAACCTTGAAAACTGGCTCAGAATTTATCTGTTCTTTCTTTCTAGATGAAACGACTAAAGGAGCTACATCCATTAACATTTACTTTTCCTTCCCATAGAAAGTACTCCTGGATCAGTGCTTCTTTGTTCTCTTTGTGTCTCTGCTCTGTTCTCTCAAACCCCCAGTCGGTCGTGGCAGATGGCCGCTCACACTGAGCCTGGTTCTGGTGGAGGTTTCTTCCTGTTAAAAGGGAGTTTTTCCTCTCCACTGTCGCTACATGCATGCTCAGTATGAGGGATTGCTGCAAAGTCAACACCAGTGACTGTCCACTGTTTCTACATGCTCATCTAGGAGGAGTGAATGCTGCAAGTCACTGACTGGATGCAATCTGCTGGGTTTCCTTAGATAGAAAAACTTTTTATCCAATTTGAATAAATAACTGAATCTGACTGAACTGTTCAATGATTAGGATTAATTGGAATGTATGAACCTGACTTTAAAGCAATACTGACTGATCATACTGGTCACACAGCAGTGACCCAGCATTAATGGTACCCACATTATCAGATAATCATGGATGAAAATCCACTTTCTGAGGCCTGCAGAAGCTGCAGTCGGCTGACACGGTACCTGGCCCTGCATGTGGAGTAATGCACCTAATAAGCGGAGTGCAGGGACACATGAGCTGTGCCCATAGCTGCAAGATGATCATGTGATTAATGACCAGACAATAAGAGTGCAGTTGTTGATGTCATTGACCTGTTAGCATGGACATCCTCTTTATAACCACCTGTGAGCCCCACATAAAGAAATGTAACACATGTGACCACAACATTGTTAAACACGTCTGTTATATATACATTATATGGATGTATAAACATTATTATTATTGTTTGGTTTAATGCTATTTGGTTACACTGACGCCTTGACACATTTTAATAACTCCATAACAGCTTAACACCTCTGCTCTGATGGAGTCAGATCTGTGTGGAGTAGATCACAGCACATCAGGGCTGACAGCTGAAGGTATTGTCTCTGATAATCATTATAAAGGAGGCTGTGGATAGAAGCTGTGTAATTATAATCATGTTAGCTGTCATGAAGATTATGGGCTGCCTATGCGTCTCTGGGAGTGTGTGTGTGTTGTGAAGACTGGAAAGCATTTGATAATTCAGTTCAGATGCACTGACAGCCATTCACACACGTCTGTCTTCATGAGTCACTTGAGCTACGTCTGACATTTAAATTACAGAGAGCAGGTTTTTTGACAGCTAAATGTAGCAGCGGTCCAAGCTCATGACGCTGATGCTTTAATTACCTCAATGTGAGCAGATAGATAGACATGAAAAGAACAGGTGGGTGACTTTAACAGCTGTAGAGGCCTCCTCCTACAATCTCTAGCAACTCCATCATAATGTCGGCGCTTAAAAGCTCCTCAAAAACCAGATTTTTGTGCTCTCATTGACAATAACCATGTTTACCAGCGGGTCCTTTCCAGTTTGTCATGCCCAAAAATTCTCAGGTTTTCCTGTAAAACTTATATATATATATATATATTATACACTGTTGGTTTTCTTTATGTTTCTGACTATTTCCATTGTATGTAGATTCTCAGTGAAGGCATCAAAACAGTGAATGAACACATGTGGAATAATATAGCAAACAAAAAAATTGTAAAAGAACTTTAAATATGTTTTATATTTCAGATTCCTTAAAGTAGCCGCCCTTTGGTGTGATGCCTGAAATAATTAACCTCTCGCCGTCTCTCAATGAACCTCTGGGAAGATCTCTTAAGACTCTTTGGAAAACTGTTTCAGGTGACCACCTCATGAAGCTCATGGAGAGAATGCCAAGCGATCAAAGCAGTCATCAGAGCAAAGGGATATCTAAAATATAAAAATGTTTAGAGGTATTTAACACTTTTCGTTTATTACATAATTCCATGTGTGTTCATTTACAGTTTTGTCGCCTTTGGTGAGAATCTACAACGTAAATAATAATGAAAATAAATAGACCCATTAAGTGAGAAAGTGTAGCTAAAACCTTTGACCGGTAGTGTACATGAATGTATGGATAATGGATGCTCTCGGAGTTTTCAGTGCTTGTTTGTTAGACTTTGGAAACTGTTACTGTTAATGAAAATGACTTATCATCCAAGTAGTCTTGATCATGGAGACAAAACATCAAAGAAAATTCAAAATGAACAAATAAATGCACATAAAAATCAAAGTATGAAAAACAATTATGTTCTCATCATGTGCAATAAGCAGCAAGTGCACGGTTTTCTTTTGTCTACAGAAATTGTGCTACCAATGATATTCTAATGTTCTGTTTGAAGTTTTTTACATGGTTCTTGTGATGTAGATAAAATATTTTCACACATAATTGCATTGATGTGTTATGTCTTATGTGACTTTTTCATTTTCTGTTTCTTGAACCTCAATTTGTTGATCAAATGAATCCAGGTTTGCAATAAAATCCTGTGTTTGTCACGCTTTACAAAGATGTTCACAGTAAAAGAACAGTGAAAGTCATCTAGTGGCACCTCAACAAACACAGCCTTCTTCATACCTGCAACCTTGCGTGACACTCTGCAGTGTTTGAAGGCCTTTAAAGTTGCACAGAGCACAAGAACAATGCATTTATTAATGAGAGCTGATTACGTTGGTGCGTTCATCACCCAGAATCCTTGAGGCTCTTTCGTAATGGATTCTGAATTCATACAAGTGAAGTGAGCATCAATCAGTCTTTTTCACCTGGCACTACATTGTTAAATAATTAAAGCAAGCTTCTGGAGAAGAACATCATGCTGCAAGAAGAAGCTCAGGGTGAGGACTTGTGTGTTTCAGAGTGATGGTAAAGCAAAAACTCCACCTTTGTTTTAGGCAGTTTTTCACAAACACGCACGCACGCACACACACACACACACACACACAAATTTTAATGACATCCACTTTCTCACATGAAGACTTAAAAATGATGTTCTCCCCCTCTTTGCAGCTAAAACAACTTCAACTCTTTTGGGAGGCTGTCTAAAAGGCTTAAAAGTGTGTTTACAGGGGGCGTCGCTGGTGGTGTAGCGGTTAAGCATGCAACCATGTGCAGCAAAGGCTATAGTCCTCGATGCGGCTGTCCCGGGTTCGAGTCCTGGACCTGGTGACCTTTGCCGAATGTCTCCCCCTCTCTTTGCCCTCTTTCCTGTCTATCTACAGTCGAAAAAAAGAAAAATTAAGGCCTCTAGTGCCGTAAAAAAAGTATTCAAGTGTTTATGGGAACATCTGGCCATTTTTCCAGGAGGGCATTCATGAGGTCAAACACTGATGTTGGATGATAATGGCTGGCTTGCAGTCTGCTCTAATTCATCCCAAAGGTGCTCTATCCTAAACCAGCTGATCAAACATAAATCTGCTGTTCAGATGCACAAACATTTCCCCCAAAACACACAAAACAATACAACCATGAAACAGCGTGTTTGGTTCTGACATTTATTTAAGTACTTTAAGAAAACCAGCATCTGCAGGAGGAGGGAGCAGACAGAGAGCTGCTGCCTCTAATCAGACTGCCTTCATCAGATCAAACAGGAGGAAGACCCCTCTAATCCATGGAGCACAAATGTCCAATATCCAACCTAAAACTAACTTCACCGCAGTCAGAAGTCCGTGGTTTGGCGCTTTAATGTCCTTGTCCTCGTTATTGCCATGGCTGAGACAAAAACCTCATTATAACGCCCAAAATTGTAACTTCTTCAGGCAAACTTTGGAGCTTCACCATCCAGACAGCAGCATCTCTCCTCTCTGCTTCTCCTGCCACCCCCCCTCACGTCAGAACCCCCGAGCCTGTCCCAAATTACTTTAATGTAAGAATGTCACATGGTACTAGCAGCGCAGTGGACGACGTTGGCGGCTGGAGGCGGAGCTTCAGCCGCCATAGCTCCAGCCATCAGAGGGTCAGTGGAAACAGAACAGGTTCAGTGCTGAATGGAGTGAGACCGAGGGGAGTAGAACCGAGTGGAGCGGAGCCAAGCCGGTGGAAAAGGGCATTTGAGTTTTGTCAAGAGGAAAGAGAGAAGAAACTATATCAATCAACTTAGGCCACAGTCTTTTGGTCTTTATTGTTCCTTTAAAATCTGAAATAGAGATGAAATAATCCTCAATTGCTGAAATCCTAGTTACCTAACTCTCTGAATTATAAAGACATTAGTTCTGTAGGATCTTAGAGATACGAGGCAGAACCTTCAGCTCTCAGGCTGCTTTTTATGGACCCATCATCTGATTCATTTTGAAGGACAAATGAGAGAAAAATGATTTTAATATACAGGACATTAGGTTAATGCACACATTTGGTTCAACTGATGGTTCTTATTGGATCATGCTGACCCTTTATCTTCAGGTTGTAATTTCTCTGTCTTCTCTTCTTCACCAACTCATCTTTTAATAACTTCATCCTGCTTCTACTCACTGGTGGAAATGTTCTGATTTAAAAAGTAGTTTCTCTGAGAATTTCTGAATATTAAAGACAGATTAAAAATGTATACGAACACACTTGTCCAGTCACTTTATTTTATTACTAAGACGGAGCCGTAATATGTTGACAGTTGGTATTCAACATCTGCAGTTTATTTTATCTGCAGATCACCAGAGTAATGTTGAGTCATATCAAATATTTATGCAGTTAGTGAGATTTTTAACAATTTAAACATGCCCCAGAGCTGCCATCTTTTCTCTGTGTTTAATGTTTTAGCAAAGTAAATTAACACAGTTCTCTACAGCTGGATCCAATGAACTCTTCTGTACAACATGAGCTTAAGCTGGACACATTTCTCAGTTTTATTGTACAATGTCAAGGGGTAGACCTAGTCCAGCAGCTGGTGTAAAATATCTCATTAAGACACCTGAGCCCACGGTGGCTGCTGCTGATGTTGTAATTTCAGGATCTGTCTGTGTATTAGTTTGTGTTTTTGTTCACTTAAACCCGGTTTAGTCTTTGCTTACTTTCTGTCTGTGTTATTGTGTTATTTGGTCTGGTCTTCTGTTTCCCGCAGCTTGTCCCACACCTGTTTCTAGTTTCCCTGAGTGTCTGGTCTTGTTGTTGATTGGTTCTCCCTGCATTTCTGTTTGTATATATGTTCCTTTGCTGCCTTGGTGCCTCGCTGGTTCGTTACGTTATGCCTCCTTGTATCTGGTCTCAGTATCTGTGTCCTGGCATGATTCTGGTTTCCCTTGCTCGTGATTTCCTACCCTTATGCCTGGTTCGGCTACTTTGTGTCCAGGTCTGGTTCTGGATCCCTATGTTCTTGGTTTCCCTGCCTGGTCTGTGACTGAGAGCAATTAAATCTCAAACTTACCTTCATTTGTCTGGCTCCTGGTATCTCCTTGCATGTTGGTCCTACCACAAAATCCACATCACGACAGGTGATGATTTCAGCCTCGGGTAAAACCTTGCAGGCTGCTGTCCACCTGGAGCTGCAGCTCTCTACAGGCTGTTTTCACCTTTGAAGCCTCACCCTGACAGGGACAAGCAGCCATTTTACCTAGTTTATTGATGGGTCGATACTACATCCATGTACCTCAGTCTTAGTTTATTTCATTTACGCATCAGGATATTTTACTGTTCACTGATACAACTGAGAATTAATGCAGCTGAATGGATTAATGCATCAGTTCAGAATCAAGTAAGACAAAAGTTAAAATGTCTGCACATTTTTACAATCAATTTTTATTGTCATACATTTACTCCATAGTCCAGAGTACTCCATTTTATAATAGCTAACTGTTACTACCAAGTAAGTAAGTAGTAAGTATTTTTTGTAATTACATTATACCACTAAATATTTGTATGCTAAGTTATTACAACATTGTTCCTTATCTTATAATTTAGATTTAACAGGACTTTCTACCGTTCTTATCTTAACACAACAAAAACTCTAGACCTGTATTAGCAGTGCCCCTGTGGCACCATCAATGAAACAAAGAAACACATTTTTTGTGATTATTTTGCCATTTTGTTTTCAAGCAGATTTGCTAATTTAAATGCTTTATATTGCATTTGATATACACATATATTTTTCCACCCCTCGTTTACAACCCAAAAGAATCATGTCCAAAACCAAGCCCAGGTCCAGAAAACAAAAAAAGCAAAACATTGCCCTTTGTGAGCCTTTTTCATGCAGAAACTATAATTATTTTCATGCCAGCCTTCTTTTGTTGCGAGCTGAACAGGACCAACCACCACCAGGGTTAACTGAGTCCATCGTTATGATGCAGTTTTAGCTTCACAGCAGAAATAAGAACAGAAAGTCCACATGGAGACACAGAGATGACAGGTTTTTAGGTTTAAACTAGTCCAAACATGGCCCTGCAGATATCATCACTGGGACTATCTTCAGTGGATGTTTGTTCGCAGTGTTGAAGTATGGAAACAGCCGCTCTGTGTAACTGACTGTAAAGGTGTGTAAATTAGCTTTCGTATCTGGATCAACAAATGACAGTTTTTTCTTGTCACAGTCCAGGTGAATTCTGATCTTCTTGAGGTTTTTCTTGGTCGGGAGCTCCACTGGCAGATTGGATCCGGAGTCTGCTGTATATACTCCGTCACAAAAAGCAATTTTCAGTAGTTTGGTCAGGTCATTGCCCTCAGTCTGGGCAGACACTGCTAATACTCCCACTGACCACACAGGATTGTCACCAACCTGAACATCCCAGCTGCGAATCTTTGAGTCAAAGCCCTCTGACCCCAGGATGGAAGGATAGAACTGAATCCTTTCTGGGTTTTCTGGAAGATCCTGTTTGTTTCCACGTATTATACTGGTCAGATCTTCAGATACGATAAGATCTGGATGAGCTGTGTTTGGGTCCAGAATCACAGGTGAGTAGGAGACGATTGGCTTCATCTTGTTCCAGATGTTGAAGGCCAGGTTGCCCAGGTGATTGGGCACGTTTATCAGAGCTCCAGGGATCAGTTTTGGATCATCCAGCAGGAGACTCAGTTGGACTCTTTCCACTGCAGTCATGTAGCTTTGCAAAAATGAGACGTCTGTAGCTCTGAGCTCCTTCTCTGTAGCTTGGATTGTTTCTGAAAGACCTGCTATGTCTTCTTCAAGATGTTTGATTTTCTCCTTAATCATCTGAGTCCTCTGCTCCTCTTCCTTCTTCAGAGCTGCAATCCTGGCATTTTCCTCCTCTTGTAAAAACTTGTGAAGCTTTTTAAACCAATCCCTAATCTGATTTTCTGCATGTTGAGACTGAACATGGATGTGTTTGGCGGTTTCATTGTAGTTTTCATTAATTTGAACAAAGAACCTCAGCTTTTCCTGGACGAGCAAGAGGAATCCCACCATCTCATCTCTGTGGTCCTGCGCAGCCTCATTGACCGGTGTGAATCTGTGGTTTTTGTGTGCTTTTGAATCTCTGCAGATGGTACACACAGGCTGCTGATGATCCTGGCAGAACAGTTTCAGTTTTTCATCATGCAGATTACAGACAGGTTCCGGGTCTGATGAAGACATTTCTTGTTTCTACGTTGTGAACAGAACAGAAACAGAGAGATCAAAAGTGAGTTTGCTTTTTTCACTGAAGAGGCAGCTTTTCTGCAATCTTGTTTTTACTCACAGTATTCACTCTCCTGTGTTTTTCTTGCAGCTCTTCTCCTCCTTGCAGACTTTGATCCTGTGTTGAATGTGATGGTCTTGCTTGTCTTCACGTCTCCTCTAAGTGAAAGTATTCTTTGTCTGGATTTCCTGTTGTTGCTGTTTTCAGGCAGGTCAGGTCAGGAACTGGGTGGCGTTTTATCTTGCTAAACTAGTTTAATCACGTGGTGCTGTATAATACCTGGACGTAAAATTGCATATATCATCATACACTATTTGTACAATGCACCTCTTCAAAGACACCTGCTAATTGTGAAGACACCTACGTGAAACAAGCATAACAATATGACCACTTGGATATATTGGGTAGCAAGTGACCATTGTTCTCAAAGTTGATACTGGCAAAAGTATTCGCTCACCCATCCAAATCATTACATTCAGGTGTTTTCATCACTTTCATGGCCACAGATATGTAAAATCAGGCATGCAGACTGCTTCTGAAAACATCTGTGAAAGAATGGGTTGCTCTCAGGAGCTCAATGCATCTCAGTGTGGTACGGTGCCTATGACCCAGTAACAATATGTCCTCTTTTGGTGGTATTATAACAACGTGGAAGCAGTTGGCAGCTCAGCCATTAATTGGCTCAAGAACAAAGTATAGAGAGCTTCATGATAGGTTTCCATGGCATAGCAGCTGGATTTAAGCCTTACATCACCAGGTGTGATGCAGAGAGTTGGATGCTCTAGAGTCCGAAGCAGTGGAGACGTGTCTCTGGAGTAGCCTACCACAATACTCTGTCTAGAAGTCCGATGGACGGGTCGGGATTAGGGAGGTGCCAGGAGAACAACACTTCCCTGTCTGCATCGTGTCCAGTATACTACTGGTTCTATTGATGGATCCAACAGTTCTACTGGTTCTATTAATGGTTCCAACAGTTCTATTGCTGGTTCCAGAAGTTCTGTTGGTTCTATTAATGGTTCCAACAGTTGTCCTGGTTCTATTAATGGTTCCAGCAGTTCTACTGGTTCTACTGCTGGTTCCAACAGTTCTACAGGTTCTACTGCTGGTTCCAACAGTTCTGTTGGTTCTATTAATGGTTCCAACAGTCTACAGCTGGTTCCAACAGTTCTACTGGTTCTACTGCTGGTTCCGACAGTTCTACTGGTTCTACTGCTGGTTCCAACAGTTCTCCTGGTTCAATTAATGGTTCCAACAGTTATACTGCTGGTTCCAGCAGTTCTACTGGTTCTTAATCAGAATCAGAATCAGAATCAGAATCAGAAAAGCTTTATTGCCAAGTACGTTTTTGGACATACAAGGAATTTGTTTTGGCGTAGTCGGTGCAATACAATACAAATTAAACAGTATAAACATATCTACAATATAATATAAATATATGTGCACAGTTTTAAGTGAGTGAGAGTAAATATAGAGCAGTATAAGATGCAAGAGCAATACAACAGTGCAGGTGATCATTGTGCAAGTAAAGCAGGAGTCCAAGCTGAGTGTTAATGTAACACATAGAGTTACAGGTTACAGGTGTCCTGTCAGCAAAAAAAAAAAAAGATGGGGGGGTGTGGGGGAAAGGGGGAGTGTCAGGGTGGTTTCCGGGCTTTGTTAACCAGGCTGGTGGCAGATGGGAAAAAACTGTTCTTGTGGCGTGAGGTTTTGGTCCGGATGGACCGCAGCCTCCTGCCAGAGGGGAGAGTCTCAAAGAGTCTGTGACCGGGGTGGGAGGGATCAGCCAGAATCTTCCCTGCCCGCTTCAGGGTCCTGGAGGTGTACAGTTCCTGGAGCGACAGTAGACTGCAGCCAATCACCTTCTCAGCAGACCGAATGACACGCTGCCCTTATCCTTGGCTGTAGCAGCGGCGTACCAGATGGTGATGGAGGAGGTGAGGATGGACTCAATGATGGCTGTGTAGAAGTGCACCATCATAGTCTTTGGCAGGTTGAATTTCTTCAGCTGCCGCAGGAAGAACATCCTCTGCTGGGCTTTCTTGATGAGGGAGCTGATGTTTGGCTCCCACTTGAGATCCTGGGAGATGATGGTTCCCAGGAAGCGGAAAGATTCCACAGTGTCAATTGTGGAGTCACAGAGGGTGATGGGGGCAGGTGGGGCTGGGTTCTGCCTGAAGTCCACAACCATCTCCACTGTCTTTAGAGTGTTGAGCTCAAGGTTGTTCTGGCTGCACCAGTCCAACAGATGGTCCACCTCCCATCTGTACGCGGACTCGTCACCATCAGAGATGAGTCCGATCAGGGTGGTGTCGTCCGCAAACGTCAGAAGCTTGACAGACTGGTGACTGGAGGTGCAGCTGTTGGTGTACAGGGAGAAGAGCAGAGGAGAGAGAACACAGCCTTGGGGGGAACCGGTGCTGATGGTCAGGGAGTCAGAGACGTGCTTCCCCAGCCTCACGCGCTGCTTCCTGTCAGACAGGAAGTCAGTGATCCACCTGCAGGTGGAGTCGGGCACACTCAGCTGGGAGAGCTTCTCCTGTAGCAGTTCTACTGCTGGTTCCAACAGTTCTACTGGTTCTACTGCTGGTTCCAACAGTTCTACTGGTTCTACTGCTGGTTCCAACAGTTCTCCTGGTTCAATTAATGGTTCCAACAGTTATACTGCTGGTTCCAGCAGTTCTACTGGTTCTACTGCTGGTTCCAGCAGTTCTGTTGGTTGCATTAATGGTTTCAACACTCTACTGCTGGTTCCAACAGTTCTACTGGTTTTACTGCAGGTTCCAACAGTTGTAGTGGTTCTACTGTTGGTTCTAGCAATATTCTTCCTTCAGGCTGTTGTTCAGGAGCTGAGCTCGGCTCCTTGGTTCCAGAGGCAGGAATACCGAACCCTTCAACATGCTCAGACATGCAGTGAAATTTTATCGTCCCAACTTTGTAGAAGAGTTTGGTGATATCACCTTCCTGTGCCAACATGACTGCAAACTAGTGTACATGCATTAGTTTTGTTTGTTGTGGAAGAACTTGACGGGTCAGCACAGAGCCCAGCACAGAGACCTCAACCAAATCGAACACCTTTGGGTCAAATTAGAGTAGAGACTCCAAGCCGGGCCTTTTGAATGAAAGAAAAAACATATTCAAGAAACTTGGGATTAACCAAGGGCCTCTGTCTCAACATGGAAAACACATCAGGAATGCCTTTAAAATTAGTTTATTAGTCAGTAACCTTTGCTTCTAAGTGATGAATGATAAAAACCTGTTTTCTTTGTATTCAGAATTTGGACAAAATTTAGAATGGCTGGGAGCCTATTTACTGGTCCCAGTTCATCCAGGTAAGCTTTAAATTGTGTGTTTCCCTTTATGTGAAGTTTAAACTTTGATAAGAGGACAATTGCACTTAATAAATGCATATGCCTTAATATATCTCATAAAAATAACAAAAACTTTAATAATTCCTTTATTGTATTATTGTAAATTGCTACAGCATGAGTTAATCCAACTAAGAACTCATGCAAGATGCAAGCTCAACGTTCATGATCCAGAATGTGTGCACTGACCTTTTCTCCTGAACAGGTTTCAACAATATTTGCTTCACCTCAGCCATGAATGTTCATGAACAAAGACATGAATCCTACTGTTAAATACAGCAACTTGGGTTTGGCCACTGGTTATTCTGGACTAACTACTAACAGGTCGGGGGGATAGAAACTGAAACTATGTCCATACAAACATTACAGATGAATGTTTTTCATGCAGCATACAATGCATACTGAAGTATGTTTTTAACAAAAAAGCAATTCAAAGGTTGCTTGTTTTTGAGGTTTTGAAATACAACTCAGAAAATGTCCGCATTTTTTGTTACTAATTTTAGAATGTATAGATTCATCACACATAGAGTGAAACATTTCAGCTTTTATTTCTTGTCATTTTGATAATTATGGCTTACAGAAAACAAAAAAACTAAATTCAACATCTCAGAAGCTTAGAATATTACAGAAGACTGATAGAAAGGAATATTTTAAACAGAAATATCAGGCTTCTGGAAAGTATGTTCATTTTTATGCACTCAGTACTTGGTCTGGGCTCCTTTTGCATGACTTACTGAATAGATTCGGCGTGGCATTAGCCTGAGGTTTTGTTGAGGTGTTCTGGAAGCCCAGATTCCTTTGATAGCAGCCTGCAGGTCATCTGCTGTTAGGTGAATAACATCCTCTCAGGGCAGCAGTTGTCTCTGTTGCACCTTTGCCTACCACACTATATCCTTCCACTCAACCTTTTTATGAATATGCTTTAAGTTGCACAATATTCTAATTTTATTAGTCTGTCCCAAGTTTTTTACGTTCTGAAGGAGCACTGAATGTAATAAGAGCCTGTGAGCAGAGCTGCATATCGTAGATCAGGTTAAAGATTCTTTCTTTAATAATTATTTTAAAACTATGTCATGTAAAAAAAACATTTTAATACTCTACATAGAACCAGTGTTTGTCGTGCTGTAGGCCCGGCTATCAGAGCCCAGCTGATAAGCAGGTGGAACCACCCAAGCTGCCACATTGTTGCCTGCCAGTTTGGTTATTATTGTAGCTTCTTGTCAACTGCAAGTTTTTCTCCTAGAAGCACCAACAAATCTTCATTTGTGTCTTTTAGAACCTAAAAAATGACAACTAAAAACTTGACAAACAGTGGACTAACATATTAAAGTGAAGACCTAAACCGTCATCTTGAATCGGTGCCATTTAGGCAGGGCTTTGAAAGACAATGAACGGGTGTTTGTTACAACATACTTCAGTATCACCTAATAACTGTTGAAGAAAATCCCCTGACCCCTCCAGGACCCTGCGAGATACCCAGAACAGACACTGGAAGGATGGATATTCGCCAGAATATGACAGAATATAACAGGACTAAAGCTGTCTTAATTTCATAAATACACATTCTTGTGCAAATTTACCTTTAAATTGCTGTTAAAATCTAAGCATGCGGTTTAAGACCACAATGAGGGATTCCACAGTGGGACAGTAGGTTGCATCTCATAGCAAGAAAGGTCATGGGTTCAAATTTCTGCTTTGCACATTGCGGGATCATGTTTGATGGCATTTACAACCAAATTAAGAAGTTTGACCTGATTTGTCTCATTTTTTAATTTAATTTAAATTCAGTTTAAATGTAAAATATGTCCACATTAGAATATCAAGCTTTTGGATCATTAAGAACATTTCAAACAACAAAATGAATAATCCCATATGCATTTGCATATTTACAGAATTAATTCAAATTAAAATACAGATTATTTCTGCATGAATAGTAAACATGTGGTGTAAAATGTTGAAATATTAACATAAAACAGTGAAACTAAACCTGACATCATGGTCTTTACTCAGACGCAGAGGTGCAGCACCACAGATAAACACAATTCTGTTCGTATCCCGGTGTTGACGTCACAGATATTTAACAAAAACAGCTTCGCCCGAGCACAGATGGAGGAGGCTTTAACTGAGCAGGAGGCTTACAGTAATGCAAAATATGCTTACTGGTAACTTTCATGTAAAGCAAGAGAACTGTAATCATTTTGTTCTGTTTGAATTAGATGGAGCCATAAGTTTAATATGTCAAAACAAAATGGGTTGATTAACAGAATGTGGCTCTGTGTTAATTATAATGTAAGAAAATAAAATTGATGAGTTTTGGATTTTATTGTTTTGATAATAACTTTATGTAAAATATGAAGCAATGCTAAAGAGACTAACTTCTGTCTGGATAAACGGTTCACACTCCCCAGGTGGAACACCACCAGGGGGCGCTGATTAAATTCCTGGGGACACCTGCACCATGACTACTTGGGACAGATGTCCACTTACTCTCTGGGCTCGAAAGCTGAACAAGAATCAGAGTTTCCATTTTGACACCGAGAGCTTCATCGGTAAGAGCTTAATTTTGTCTGAAGCATTAAATATTGGAAACATCTTCTCAGTGAAAGTGTGTGTGAAGATGTGGATGTAACTGTTTGTATCCAGATCAGAGAAACACAGCTTTCCTCTTTTCCAGTCCAGGTGAACTCTGACCCTCTGGAGTCTTCCCTGGATGCAGAGGTCGGTGGATGGAGATGTTGGTGACCATGCGATGTATTTTCCTTTAGAGAGATATATGACCCATAGTCCAGCAGTCACGTTTCCCTTCCTCTGGACCGACTCTGCCAACACACCAAGTCCCCAGTATAAACCATCTCCCACCTCGACGTCCCAGCTTATGGTCCCAGAGCTAAGACCTTCAGAACTCAGCACAGAATTGTAAAAATCAAACCTCTCTGGATTGTCAGGAAGCTGCTGTTTGTCCTCTCGTCTCACGCTGGTCAGATCTTCAGACAGGATGAGTGCTGGATGAGCTGTGTTTGGGTCCAGAACAAGAGGAGAGTAGGAGATGATGTCCTTCATGTTGTTCCAGACGTTAAAGGCCAGATTTCCAAGGTGTTTGGCCTGATCTATCAGAGCTCCTGAAGCCAGTTGTGGATCCTCCATCAGGGGGCAGCGCTGGACTCTTTTTACTACATTCTTGTAGTTATGCAGAAACGGGATGTCTTCAGCTTCCAGCTCCTCCTCTGTGGTTTTAACAGTTTCTGAAAGAGCTTTTATTTCTCTGTTGAGAGCCTTCAGTATCTCCTTCATTGCCCCACTCTTCTGCTCCTCTTCCTCCCTCAGTTCAGCCAATCTAGCCTCTTCTTCATCTGCTAAAAATTGGTAAAGCTTCTTAAACTGCTCCACAATTTGTCTCCTGGTCTGCTTGACCTGGACTTCAATGTGTTCTGCAGTTACTTCAAACTTCTCCTTGTCTTTCTTCCGGAGCTCCAACTTCACCTTTAGAGGTCTCAGGAAAGTCAGCAGATTCTCCCTGTGGTCCTGTGCAGCTTCATTGATGGGGCTGAATCTGTGTTTGGAGTGGTTTTTTGCATCTCGGCAGACGACACACACAGGCTGTTGGTGGTCCAGGCAGAAGAGTCTGAATTTCTCGTGGTGAAGAGTACACAACATGCCCGAGGTTTTCTGATCGCTCTCCGGTAAGAACCTCTCATACATGCTCTCATAAGCCATTTCATCTGGTGGAGGCTGAAAACAATGCAATACAGTCAGGCGTGACTCCACCTTCCTCCACAAACTCACTCGAACCGATTTTTAGTTTTTGTTTAAGCTTACCTTCAGAGTGCAGAGGGAGAACTGCTGGAAGATGGCTCTGTTTGTGCAGCTGAGCCCAGAAGCCTCTGCAGTTCAGAAGAAAACTTCTTCTGAGCTGTTTCCTGGTTTATTTTAGGTAAGTTATTTAGCTTTGTCAGGTGACTTCTCATAAATGTCGTAGCATGTTTCCCTACAGGGTTCAAAGTTGACAGTCAGCAGCTCTGACCGCTTCTGATAAGCAGCCTCTGCATTTTTATTGGTGCAAATCAGATCTTAAGTTTTATCAGGAGTGTAAAAAAAATGTAATGATTGACACACTTCAGCTGAGGTTAAAGGCAGAAGGTTCGGCTAAACATTAGAAAAGTGGCCTAATTCAGTCCTGTCATGTCAGAAATCTTTCCTACAGATCCACTTTCTTTCTTCTTCTCTGATATCATCACCATCTTGGCGTCTTTAACGTCTCCTGGAGTCGGAGAAAGAAATGATGTGTATTATCAGAACACAGACTGAGATTTTAGTTAAGTTCCCAATCAAACGTTTCACCGGACCAATCCTCATTCCTATAAGTGACAGAATTTAACAGTGATCTCATTTTGTTTTTAGAATGGTTGCACTGTGCTGTTGTGACCAGCATACTTCTGTTTAGTTCATAACCTCTTTAGAGATCAGACGTAAACCTGTGGGGCCCGTGTTTGTGGGGAATATCTTCAGTAATTTCATGTCTTTCTCTCAAATCAAACCAAATTCATTTTTGATGACATTTAAAAACAACTGCCCTTGGCCAAAACGCTGCAAACAAAACAACAAATGACAACAATAGTTGAAAACTGGAGAAAACGAAATAAATCCATAAGTTAAGTCTCATGCTGTATTAAAAGCCAGTGGGTTTTTATTCTTAGCTCCCAAGTAGCCAGACTGTCTTCCAAAGTGGTGCTGATCATTGCCAGAACATAATTCTCTCACCATCCTGAGATTTTGGGTTCATTTTGTTTTGTATATTTTAACCATTTCTCTGTTGTTTATTGTGTTCTTAAAGTCCTGCTTTCTTCAGTTCATTTCCCTGTGCTCATTATTGTAAAGTGTTTTTCTTATTAGTTCATTATTGTGTTTCATTCTAGTGTTCTGTCAGTGTATGAATGTATGTATGAATGGGTGAATGAATGGGTGAATG
Organism: Girardinichthys multiradiatus; assembly: GCF_021462225.1. Classification (NCBI taxonomy): domain Eukaryota; kingdom Metazoa; phylum Chordata; class Actinopteri; order Cyprinodontiformes; family Goodeidae; genus Girardinichthys; species Girardinichthys multiradiatus. Next base: position 4,143,742 of record NC_061812.1, on the reverse strand, counting down.
AGTGATTGTAGTGTAAAGTGCTTTGGGGTCTCTCGGGACTTGATAAAGCTATAAGTGCAGGCCATTTACCATTATTTATATGTTTAGTTATTTTCTGTCATATTTCTGTTAGATACAGGTCCTTCTCAAAAAATTAACATATTGTGATAAAGTTCATTATTTTCCATAATGTAATGATGAAAATTTAACATTCATATATTTTAGATTCATTGCACACTAACTGAAATATTTCAGGTCTTTTATTGTCTTAATACGGATGATTTTGGCATACAGCTCATGAAAACCCAAAATTCCTATCTCACAAAATTAGCATATCATTAAAAGGGTTTAACACAATATGCTAATTTTTTGAGAAGGACCTGTACTTTCTGGGTTTCTTTGTGTTTCTATTCAGCTTGTTGTCTGTGTTAATTAGTCTCTCTCCCTCAGCTTGCCAGCCTTCCTTCTGACACAGCTGCTCCTAATCTCCTGGTCTGCTTGACATTTCTCTGTATTTAAGCTCTCTGATTCTCATTGCTCTCCACTGGATCCTTCCATTGCTTTACCCATTGTGTTCCTCACTGTTCTACCCAGTTCTCCATCTGTGCCTCATGCTGTCTTTCCTCATGACTGCTTGTAAGTTTTAATTTCCTTTTTTCAAATCATTTTAGTTCACCATGCTGCTTACACTGTCAAGTCTGTGTTTTGGCCCAGCTCCTTCTTCACAATTCCTGACAGATTAAAGAGTCTTTGGATTTTTGCTTATTTAAACATTTTTTTTTACCCATTTTTAGATTTTGTTTTAAACCACTTAACTTTGACCTTTATATAATTGAGGTTTCAAAAGCTTCCAAACCTTCAAAACCTAAATGATGAACCAGTGTGTCTACATATGTCCAAGAACCTGCAGTTCCAGTGTTAACCAGTTTTCTGTACATCTGTGTTTGGCGCCACCGTCTGACTGGGAGTGTTAATGCCCATGTCAGTTAATACTGTCACACTGTTCTCAAAATCCTGGGCTTCATGCGGACGTCTGCAGAGACCTGGGTACAGATGATTAAATGTATGTCACATGGGCTTTGTGGTCAAGAGGTCAGGACTTGGAGGTAGTTGTAGTCATGAAGAAGAGGGTCTGATTTGGAAACCTGGAAGCTCTCAGGAGAGTTCTGCTAGTGTGTCCAAACCATGACCAGGAAGAACTGGAACATTTTGCAGTGGAGCGTATGGTGGCTGAGATGAATGTCAGCTCTTCTAAACCTGAGCTAATGGCCAGCAGCTAGAACAATGTGAAACTTACGATTTATAGAAAGCTCGCTTTTGTCGTAGTTTTTGTGAATGATCTGACCCACATGCAGAAAAACACTCAAGAGATAAATAGAAACTTTAAAAGTTTTATTTTCACAGGAGTGATATGGGTTTGAGATCCAGGACCGGTTAATTTACCAACTGCACAGAAGATGGGAGAGAGGGTAAGAACAGAGGAAATTAACAGTTATTGTAAAGCCAGTTTGTCACTATGCTTACTGGGGAAGGAAGATGAACCGCCAGAGGGATGAGATATGGGGGGTCTGAGAGCGCAACACAGGAGCACTTCTGTGGAGGTAGATCTTTCCAGGGGTTAGCCACACAAAGGTAGATCCTTAAGAGCTCTAATCCAGGACTGTGTGATGACAGTGGAATGATGGTGTGTTACACAGGTTGGAGGTACTTGCATGAGAACTGGTTTGAGGGTGGACAGGGTTCGCTTGTGACTTGAGCCGGATGGTCGCAGAGCCAGGAAGATGCCAGCTTGAACTTGATCCAAAGGAGATAACTGGAAACCCTTATCCAGAAGTCAGAGAACCCTCTATAGAGTCTGGAAACCAGTTTGAACTCAGCCAGCTCTGGAAACAACCTGAGGAGGAGGACACACTTGAATTACTCAGAGTACTGGAAGAAGCAGGAAAGCAAAAACTAGAGCAATAGTTTGTTACCACTGGTGGCTAATACTCAGGCATTGAAGTGCTGACAGCTTCCAGCCTAAATACACCTCCAGGTAATTGGTCAATGCGAAGCACCTGTCCCCTATGCACCTGTGAACTCCAACCATCTAGTGACCAAGCAGAGTAAATAGCAGGCAAACACAAATACACAGCAAACTCACAGACCCCGACAACTTTGTTTTTTTTAAGGGGGTCCCATTGGGTGCAGACCCTGGGGGAGAAAAGAAGTGGACAATGAGTTTGTTCATCAGCAAATACTTTTGTGCATTGTGCCTGTGTGCTTTACGGATTACCTTTCAGAGAAAGGTGAAACGGAGGCCAACACACAACTTTACAAACACCAAAGAAGTAATGCTGATTGAGAAGAGATCCGACAGACAGATGACAAGTGACTGAGAATAAAAAAGGTGGTACTGAGGAGTGAACCGATGTGGGCCGGAGGAGACAGGAGAGCAGACAACCTGCCAAGAACATTTACAGCTAAGCCACACACACACACAAACACACACCCTCAGATATTTACCTTTTTTCTTTTATCATTTCCTGTAAGTCTGTTTATTTTTTTATTATTATTTTTTATTACAAAAAAGATTATTTTGTAATCCTAGTGTTGGATTTGCAACAAACCTACAGGTTTAGAAACCTTTAAATTTCACTGATCACTCAAGAGTTTACCAGTGAGACTTTTTTCCTGAAGAAGCCTGCATCCATACACCAAGGGTATGAATCTCTGAAAAATTATTACATCAAAACCTTGCACTGAAAAAAAGAAATTAAATATCCTAAATGTGTAGTTAAAGTAAGTAGGAGCTGTGATTAGCCATCAGTATCTTACCTGCAGCAGAGCACAGAAAATTAGGGAAAGGTTCTGAAGGAAAGGTGTTTTAACTCGGGCTCAAGCTTTTTCAGATGTGGATTTCTGGCATCTTTAAAAACTCTAGTTAGAAAATGAATCATTGTTTATCATGCAGACCCTGTTTCATATATTTTTACACCCATGTTACCTCTACAGACTGGTAGTTTCACAGAAGCTTCCAAGTTAAGTATAATAAGGAAAGGATTATAAAAATACATAAAAGATTGTACTCTTAAAACACTAATGTTGGTGTGTTACTGTTGTGAGTTACTGTTTACTGGTTATGCTTAAAAATGGTTCACATATATTTTAATTAGTAACATAGTGTAAAGGGAATAAGGCTTCAGTTTAAACACTTTTCTAATCCTAATTAAGCTGTGTTTTTGCATCAACATATTATATACCATGTTATGCATTATTGTACCATCACATGTAAGTTTGATGTGTTTGTATAAGTCTTCTGTCTCCCTTTGATTAATGCTGTGAATATTGGGGCCATCCAACGAGCGCTCCACCTCATTAGGAGAACTTTATGGGTGAAGCAAACACAGTTGTACAAAAGGAGGAAAAAGTTGAAAATTAAGGAAAAAAAAGGAAAAAATAAAGAGATACAAATTAATAAACAATATAAATAATTTATTTAAGAAAAGGAAAAATTCACACAGAAAATAAAGGTAGGTATTTCAAAATGAATCCAACATGTAAGAACAATAGAAAGCAATGACTTGCTTTAAAACAGAATTTATGATAAAAACCTGATATGAGGAGTTTATTTAAGGAGTCCTATAGCATCTGAGAGTTAACAAAGATCCGATAATGGCCAAGCTGAATGAAGAAGGTTCTAATACTACAGAAAGGTTTGGTTTTAGTTCCTATTTCTGCTCATGGAGTTACGGCTGGTCTGATTCAGAAACACCATGAGCAGCAAAGTGGCTGCAGAAAACTGAAGACTTCAAAGCTAAGTGCTTTGACCTTTACAGCTCATTAACATTTACTGGCTTATTTTGTGAGGGATGCACAAGAAAAGAAAAGCAAAACTCTAATCCAAAGATTAGATAATTATGTTTATATATAAGAAGAAAGAAACAGTGAAACTCATTTTTAGGTCAGAAAGTATAAGAGGCTTTTGTTCTGTTTTGTTTTCTGTTTTTCATTTATTCAAACTGTCTCTTAGTTCTTTGACTCCTTACAGAAATCAGCTGTGTTCAAGTTTTAGCCAAGCTAAAAAACAACTTGGTATCCTCAGATCTTAATTTATTTTTATATATCAGCCCTGAATTTATAAAGAACTTCAACACATGATGGTGGATTAAAATTCATCCTATTAAAATGAGAGAAAATATATTAGGCAAAAACCTTAAAAGAAGAACTGCAGGAATTGAGGTCATTCTCTCTCTTTCTGTGTGTGTATGCAGGTGATTGATGTTGAGTTGACTATGCAGCAGACCAATGTAGTTCAGCATATTTACTAACCATTTTTTCCCCGTCTAGCAGCCTATTGAGGAAATGATCACACTTCACTCATTCAGCAACAACATCTCCTAATGGTGAATGTCTATTTGCATCTCCTGGATCAGCTCTAGTTCTGCATGTGACCGTTTGTTTTATGTTTAAAGAGCTTAAAATGTTTCAGATGGAACTTTCATAGTTACACAAATTGTCTCCTATTCAACCAACACAATATTTTAGCCTTAGTTTTCCTTTTGGCTCTTCTCCAACCTTCCTAACATGAATCTAAGGATGCAGACTCATCTGGAATAATTTCTGCTCTGTACCTGATATGATTGTGAGAGTCTCCCTGTAAATGTGTTCATGCAGCGGAGCTTAAATATGCTCATTCAGTCAGCTGTGAGATCGCTGAAACCAGACAATGGGTGATTTAAAAATATTTAATCATGGCTCGTTTGATGTGACTGGTGCATGAAGTCATTCTATTCAATTCAATTCAGTTTTATTTATATAGCGCCAATTCACAACACATGTCGTCTCAAGGCTCTTCATAAAGTCAGGTTCATACATTCCAATTAATCGTAACCATTGAACAGTTCAGTCAGATTCAGTTATTTATTCAAATTGGATAAAAAGTTTTTCTATCTAAGGAAACCCAGCATATTGCATCCAGTCAGTAACTTGCAGCATTCACTCCTCCTGGATGAGCATGTAGAGACAGTGGACAGTCACTGGTGTTGACTTTGCAGCAATCCCTCATACTGAGCATGCATGTAGCGACAGTGGAGAGGAAAAACTCCCTTTTAACAGGAAGAAACCTCCAGCAGAACCAGAACCAGGCTCAGTGTGAGCGGCCATCTGCCACGACTGACTGGGGGTTTGAGAGAACAGAGCAGAGACACAAAGAGAACAAAGAAGCACTGATCCAGGAGTACTTTCTATGGGAAGGAAAAGTAAATGTTAATGGATGTAGCTCCTTTAGTCGCTTCATCTAGAAAGAAAGAACAGATAAACCCTGAGCCAGTTTTCAAGGTTAGAGTCTGAAAGAGAGAACATAGAGTTAGTTACAGTAGAAGCTCAGTCAGTAGCCATGTCTAGGAGAGAGAAAGGGTTAAACACTGAAAGACAGGGCCATGTGGATCATCTGTAGAAGGTGAGCATTAAGTTGTTGCCAGCAGAAGCTCGGACGATTCCCCTCTCCAGAAAGGTGTCACAGGTAGATACAGAGTCAGGCCAGGTGTAGCTTCTAGGAAGAGAAACGAGTGAGAACATAAAGTTAACAGCTGAAATAACAGCAAATAATAAAATACACATATAGCTGATAATCTGGGCTAAATATGAATTATCACCTAACTAATTACAGTCACGCATCATTGCAACAGCAACGAAGAGATCAGATGGAGGTACCGCATTCAGACCTGCTTTCTGGCCTTTGTGGTCTGCTGTATATGAGGTTTGATGGACATCTCTCCTCTGGCTGTAATTTAGGTGTCTTTTTCTTTGGGACTGATGTTAAAGTTCTCTGTTATCAGCAAGTCGGTGAAATCCAAACTCTCGGTTTCAGATTGGGTCTCCATCTTAGCCCCCAGATGGCTCCATGGAGGACTAAGATTTGCTTTTGTTGGTCCTTCTGAATATGTGCAGTGGTAATTATCTGTGGGTTGTGGTAGTGTTGTGTCATTCCCACAGAATCCATATTTATCATTACCTTCTGCAGTTTTGATTCCAGTGAGGTAATCTTCTGTGGCAATATTTCTAATATTTTAGAACAACTATTCTATTCTGGAAATGTACTCTATTGTGACTGATCAGAGAAACAAACTTTGTTTAAGTGGATTTCTCTTGTAGGACAGCCGCCTCTTATTTGTGGCTTGCTCCCAAATTTAAATAAAAAAACGTCTGCAGCCTCTTATTCATCATTTCAGCTGTTTATGATAATTACCATGTGTCAGAGTTAATGCAGTAGTGATTTACTGGATCAAAGGCTGAGTAATATATCAATCCTGTTAAAAATGCAGTAAATTCACTTTTTATGGATTGCTTTTCAAAATGTACTACAAGTTTGCAGCACTTAAACACCGCATGCATCCACAAATGAATTCCTCTGAGATTTCAGAGGGATTAGCATAACACGTAAACACATCCATCAGTCTTATTAAGAGGACTCAAGTGGCCTGAAAGGGCCACAAACCTTGATAGACAAACATTACATGTTTGTTTTAGTTTTAGAGATTTACATGAAAGCTGGAAAAGTTATGAAAATCTGAAAGACATTATTCACCTAAAATAACTGTAGACACATATTGCAACATTTCTTTCTTGAGGTCTAACAAAAGTAGCAACGCAGATCAGAAGCTGGCAGTTTTATGCTATTCAGTGGGAATAAAAACCTGAACTTTAAAAATGTAGTTATAGGCAGGAAACTGTAATTAGCATAAAATGTGTTCGTTAATGAAGCAGTAATGTTTGAAAATAGGACTGAATGGGATTCTGCAGAGTACTGGCCTGGAGTGGGGGAGAAACACTTGATTTATGAACACTTAACTTGAATTTAATAATTACACAGATAACCAGAATATAGGAATCAAAGGCTTTGATTAAAGCAACATTAAACGAGGGTCTGTACAACGTTCTCTAATTAAATTCTGACACTCAAAAATAATCCCGGACATTTATGCATAAATGCTTCTCTCCAGTCCTAAATCTGTCTGGATGACTGACAACTGGACCATTCTGGGTCGGCTCGACATCTGAGATTTACACCGGATAATCTGGGGTCTCTCGAAGATATCTCTATCCAGGAACTCACCTGCTTTGTTGGCAAAAACCTTTTGTTTTTACAGGACATCAGACCATGCCAGTTAAAACATTATTATTCAATCATCCAAGTTCTGCTTGCAGTTGACTCTGACCACTGGTTGATGGAACATCAAGGTTTTAGTCTTCCAAAGGCATCCAGCATTATCTGAAGTGGGGTACCAATAAGGCCAAATATGGCTGTAAACTTTGAGCTGAATGTTTTTAAGTGATGAAGAATATGGCAGAACTTTCAGGTCCTCATTGATAAAAAAAATCCCCTTATTTCCAGCCACTGATGACTTTCACCTGAGCAAGCTCCATCATTTCTGTTTGCTTTACACTGAGTAAGAGGTGGACACCCAGCATTTCACAGTCCTCACAGCTGACATCTGCAGCGCACCGAGCAAGATTAACGCACACAAAGACCAGCATCTCTGAACGTGTGCTCAAGATGTGTTTCAGGAAGCTTATTGAAGTCTTCATTGATAATTTCTGCTTTCTTCCTGCCCAAAATAACTATTCCCATGTGCTACAAAACCAGCTCAGTGATCCGTATGCCTAAACACATCAAAGCATTATGACTGCATAATCTCAACACGTTGCACTTGTCCCTATCACGTTGGGCTTCCTTAGTTTCTAGTGCAGCTCAAGCCTTTTACAAACAGAAACACACAAGAAAGCAGTGCAGCAGCTACAGCTCAGCATCCATCATATCCTTCCCTTCCACGTAAAACTCAGTACGCCTGGTAGTTGTACCACGCTGTGCAACCATATGCTTCCCTTTCCTCTCTACCATCTGTACAGCAAAATCAACAACCATCTCCAAGAGTATCAACATCCCACAGGGTTGTGTACTGAGCCCCTTTTATTCACGCTTCAGTGCATGCCTACTCTCAGTTTAAACATCATTAACAAGGTTTTATATGTCATGTCAGTTACATCAGTAAATACAATGACATGAGGGAGAAGTATTAGTCAGAAATATCCATAAGAATAAGAACAAGTTAGAGATAAGGGAATTACTTCATATAACATCAGAAGATATAGTTTTTTTTGCTATTTAAAATGTTTTGAAATAAACAGGAATTTTAAAAAACATATAACGATGGTACTATAGCTTCTGATCCATACTCCAATCTAAAAGGTGATGGTAATGCACATGTATAATTCTTCCGAAGCTTGTTTGTTCACTATAGCCTCTGAACTACAGAAGAGTCAGTTTATGTCCCTGATCAGCCACAAAGCTGCTTATCATTCAGCTGTTTGAGGCTGAAGGAGGAAGCGTCTGATTACTCAAGTGTTTACCAGTCAAACTTCATTCCTGAAGCATCCAATGTATCCAGACACATATCCATATTAATTACCACTTCATCAAAATATGCTTTCTGATCAGCAGTACTGTGAGCGGTGCTGAGCACACATTCCTGCCAACGACTCTGCATCAGTAAACAGCCAGTAGGGTGCAGAGTCAGAATATTTTACTATCCAAATGCCTTGAGCAAAGCATGAACACATAATGGAGGTCATGTGACCTCATTACACAACCAGACGTTTACGTGTCGCCCCTAAACGCACACTTAGAGAGTCCCTCAGCGTCCAGCCTGATCGCCAAGGCTTGCAGTGCAGCGTTGAAACGCTGAAACGGGAGAGATTTCAGGTCAGGCTGGACACACACGATGAACAAAGAAGGTTTATGCAACATTAAATGGCACAAACACAAAGATAATGTTATGCTCACAACATACAAAAAATGCAGCTTTGAAGTTTTAATAAAAAACATGTTTTAGTTAACTTATTAATTTTCTTGTGTGAGTAATTTGGATCTAATCAGCATTAGTTTGCTACAGGAGCTCTCAGGAGAGGCATAAACTTTAATTTAAAAAACAGAATCTCTTTAAATAATTTCTCGAATTAAAAAACAAACAGAATACATTTTCTGTCATACTGAAACTGAACTATAAATTCTGCATTTTAGTATTTCACCAGAAGGTGTTATTTATCTGTGACATAACTGAGTAAAGCAAAATGTGTGCATCAATGCAGAACAATTACAGAAGTACAATGTGCTGAATGTTTCTTCAGAAATGCACTTTCTTTTCCACGGTACAAACATAATTTATATAAAATATGCAAGATTCGGTTTGCACATGAATGAAATTATGCTCTCTGAAGGATTTTCCACCATTTTCTGTCTGGACAACTTGCTGACATCCTGCACCTTGATGGTTAAGCAGAAGCCAGCATGCCAAAGGGATCTTTCAAATACTTGCACATCTTCATCAAAGTTATTGATTTTTTTGCAGACATTAATGTAGAAAAATAAAAGCAAATGAAAAGAAAAGATGTTCTTGAATGCATCTACATTATCAGTTGCCATTTAGCGTGGAAACCATCGGGTATCTGAATAATTCAGGCCGCTCACTGATGCACGGCTGCATGTTCAGTATTTCTGTTCTGCAGGGTGGAAGGGCTGTGTTTGTGTGGCTGTTTATGCTCAATACGGCCTGTGCCAATTGCTAGCACAGAAAATAATAAAGTAGTTGGGGTCAGTGTGTGTGTGTGTGTGCATCCTCCATCAGTTTCCTGTCATTAGCAATGATGCTAATTGCTAACATCAGTGCTAATGGAGTGACTCTTTCTCTGTGTGTGTGTGTACACTGTTGAGTGTGTATATTTGTGTAACTGTGAATACGTGTAGTGCTGATATCAGTCACTGTCCTGCCATCAGGACTGGTGCTAATGACCAGCCGAAGGAGTGATGGAGCGCTCTCTCAGGACTGTTCAACATCCTCAGGCTTCAGTACGGCTAACACACACAAAACTCATGTGGGCATCGATGTGAGGATTAATGAAGGAAGCTGGGGAGTTAGTCAAACTGTGTGTGTCCGTAAAAGACTGGCACAGTTAAGTAGTTACCTGGTGAATTCTGGGAAAAGAAATAAAGACATAGGGGATCTGTTGTCAAAACAACAAATTATTCCTGCAAATATTTCAACAAAAGCAAAGTATAGTTTGTGTATTTTCAGAAGAAGAACATTATTTGATTATTTAGACCTATTTTCTTATATGCCTCTGTAGTATCTTTATTTAACAGATTCTTCAGTTTCTTCCCCCAGGCTGTTTCTCTGATGAACACTTGACAGTCAGAGCTCCAGAAAGACACCATACATATTCGACTGATCTCACATTATATTCTATTGTAAAGTCAATTGTGTATATACAGTATGTACATTTAAAAACATATTTTCTATTTCCATTATTTTATATCTTAAAAATCTAATAAAAACATCTTCACTGAGAGCGAAGTGTACCGGAGTCAAATTCCTTGTTTGTCTGTAGAAACCTGGCAATAAAGCTAATTCTGATTCGGCTCGGATCAGATTTGGATTACGATTCTGAGATAGTTACAGTTAAACATTAAGGTTTGTGAGATAAAACACATTTATCCTCAGTTTCTTCTTCTCTTCCACAGTGATCCGTTAATTCAGCTTTAGATGTCAGATTGCAGAGAGAAAGGGGGGTCATCAGGTTAAACATCAGTTTCATGTTTTCCACGGTTACAATGACTTCATGCACCAGTCACATCAAACGAGCCATGATTAAATATTTTTAAATCACCCATTGTCTGGTTTCAGCGATCTCACAGCTGACTGAATGAGCATATTTAAGCTCCGCTGCATGAACACATTTACAGGGAGACTCTCACAATCATATCAGGTACAGAGCAGAAATTATTCCAGATGAGTCTGCATCCTTAGATTCATGTTAGGAAGGTTGGAGAAGAGCCAAAAGGAAAACTAAGGCTAAAATATTGTGTTGGTTGAATAGGAGACAATTTGTGTAACTGTGAAAGCTCCATCTGAAACATTTTAAGCTCTTTAAACATAAATCAAACGGTCACATGCAGAACTAGAGCTGATCCAGGAGATGCAAATAGACATTCACCATTAGAAGATGTTGTTGCTGAATGAGTGAAGTGTGATCATTTCCTCAATAGGCTGCTAGACGGGGAAAAAATGGTTGGCAGAATGTATGTACCTGACTTTGGCTCAGTAGGAAGAGTAGATGTCTTGCAATCAGAAGATTGTGGGTTCGATTCCAGCTTCCTCCTGCCATATGTCGATGTGCCCCTGGGCAAGACACTTAACCTCAAGTTGCCTACTGAGCTGTGTATGAATGTGTGAGCGTTAGTGAGTGCGATTGGGTGAATGTGGTTCTAGTGTAAAGTGCTTTGAGTGGTCTGTATGACTGGAAAAGCGCTATATAAGTTCATTTACTTTTGTGAAGTGCCTTGAGACGACACGTGTTGTGAACTGGTGCTACATAAATAAACTGAATTATTTTCACAGATAAATTACAGCAAAAGTTTCAAATACAGCTGTTGAAAAGACTTGAAATGCTACAACAATAAATCACATTTTCATTCAGAAAGATTCAAATTTTGTTCTAAGCACACAAAAAAAAACAACATTTTGAATTTGAAATTAATCAAATACATTATATATGTACTTTTAATAAGTATTTCACAATATGTGAACATTTAATAGGTGCTATGCCCCCATGCATTGAGCAAGGTGCAGATGCCGTTTTGTCTACCATCTTTATTGAATGTTGTAAAACAAAGACATAACAAGCTGAACATCTAACTTAATGAATGCATTCAATAATAATTTAGCAATTACATCTTCTAGACATTTTAAAGATCACAAAAATAATTCAGATATTTTACTTTAGTGTTGAGAAATCAACTTCAGTGAAAAGAGGGAGATGTGCATCCAGGAAAGTTTGCAAGTTGGATGACTTCATGGCCTGATGGCTACATTATTTACACATTTACCATCCAATGTCATTGCAAGGCTTAACAATAAGACCTAATGACTATCTAAATGTCTTACAAGAAAAAAATCATTTGCAGGTTAGTTTTGGTATACAGCTGTTATGTTATGTGGGCCTTACAGGGTTAAAAAGAAAACGGTAAATGGGAAAGAACTGTTAGACAGCTAAAAAAGTTACTGTGGTTTTACCCGTACTCGTCGTCTTCCGCTTATCTGGGAGCGGGTCGCGGGGGCAGCACCCCCGACAGAGACACCAAGAAGACCGGGTACTCTGCACTACCACTCGGCCCGTACGCCGAAGCAACAGTCAGAAACCTATCCCCAACCTGAAGGCGCAGGGATGCGACACTGTCATCCACTAGGGTAAAGCCCACCGCGAGACGGCTGAGCTGGAGGGCAAACCCACCCCAGCCCGCCGCCTCTCTCCGTGGGCCACTCCAGAGTAGAAGAGAGTCCAACCCCTCTCTAGGAGATGGGTTCCAGAGCCCACGCTGTGCGTGGAGGTGAGTCCGACTATTTCTAGTCGATATCTCTCAACCTCCCGCAGAAGCTCAGGCTCCTTCCCCCCCAGCGAGGTGACATTCCACGTCCCTAGAGCCAGCCTAAGCATCCGGGGATCGGGCCGCTGAGGTCTCCACCTTCGTCCGCCACTCAATTCTCTTTGCACCGGTCCCTCACGGTTCCCCTGCAGGTGGCCATCCCACTGGGGGATGGCCTCGCGTCTCTCGTTCTAGCCTGGCCCGGCCGGGTCCCGCGAGGAGCAACCCAGCCACCAGGCGCTCTCCGGCGAGTCCCGACCCCAGGCCTGGCTCCAGGGTGGGACCCCGGCTCTGCTGTACCGGGCGAGGTCACGTGCCTCGATATATTAGTCCTCATGAAGGATTCTTGAACAAAAATAAAAATGAAACATATCTAGAGTTTAGTTATATGCAGGTCGTTCTCATTTAGATGCATGAGGTTAAAGTCTCGAACTATCTGATCAAAGTTCAGATCTTTTCAGTTTGGTCATGCGCATTTAGTTTAGCAGAACGGTAGCTGTTACTAACTCAAACACAGCCACGCATGGTATTCCAGTGTCGCTGCAGAGGGAATATGTCACTTTCTCCACTTTTTTAGCTGTCAAATTAGCAGAGCAGCACGGGTGGCAGAGGGAATCCACCAGGAGAGAGAGGAGCAGGGAGGCAACAGGATGTCAAGTTCTGCACAAATCGCCATGTCATGTGTGTAATTTCATCTTTTAGCAAATTACCTGAGGTGGAAATGTGCTGATAAGCACAGAGAGAGAGCCTTGCGGTGTCACAGAAGATAAATGGAAGAATTTGAAACAGTTTAAAGGTGTGGTGCAGATAATTTCTGATCACAAGGATGTAATTTTCCAATTTGTGCTTCGTAGTCAGAGTAAAAAACTTCAGCGTAAGAGAGCAAGGCAGAGAAGACTAACCAAGGTCCATGACTTTCAGTTTTACAGAAATTCTTTGGAGGAGAAGCATCATCTGTGCATTTAGCTGATAACGAAGGTGTTTTTAGTGTTGGTTCTCTGTTGATAAAGAAACTTGCAGAGATTCCATCAAACTCATTTAGCTTGTTTTGCGACTCTTTTGGCAAATGATACCACAGATAACTGACAAAACAGTTTAGCATTCTGAACTGTGGTACAGTGCAAACATACAAAGAACAGTGAAAACTCACAATTTCTACTCAAAGCTGCAAAGAGGTGAAATCAAATGATGTACTTTTAAAGCTAAAATGAATCATACCCCTGGCAGATTAAGTTTTAAAGTTCATTTTGAGGGTAACATTAACGTTTTGCAGTGGTCCATTCAAAGTCCCGACCAGAAACTTTTTCATTTATTGGCTTTTAATGACAGAGTTAAAACCAGACAGATACGTTTTTTTTCTTCCTTTCTTTTCATTTTACTCATGTTGCAACACCATGATTGTGTGTCTGCCCCTTTAAGGCCTTTTGAAACTAGATTCATTCCACCTGAGATGCAGTTTTATACCAGGATTACGCTGGAAAATCTTACAGATGTAGAAAATGTTTAGTGCTCTGCAATATATTTGAACATTTACATCCCCCTTGCTACAGACTCCAGGGATGAAGCTCAGCACAAGCATATCATTATGTACAGCACTGACTGAGTTATTTCTTGAAGATTATCATAAAAATGTATGAAATCAAAGCTTTCTGAGCTGCAAGGCTCTATCTCACAGAAAGCACCAACTGACAAGGCGAACTTACAAGATAGCCAATTCTTTCTTTATGAATCTCTGCTTTTTATTAGTTAGAGGATCAGAAACAGTTTAGATTAAAACTTCCTACTTGAAATGCCATTTCCCAGCTAAATTACAGAAATGAAAAAGAAATCGGAATAAAATATACGACGTAGTTACAATCATGAAACTGACTGAAATTCAACGTTTTCCTGTTGAAGAACCTGACTCGAGTTTGAGACTGGGACTCGAGTTTGAGACTCCAACTCGAGTTTGAGACTGGGACTCGAGTTTGAGACTGGGACTCGAGTTTGAGACTCCAACTCGAGTTTGAGACTGGGACTCGAGTTTGAGGCTCTGACTTGAGTTTGAGGCTCTTACTCGAGTTTGAGACTCGGACTCGAGTTTGAGGCTCTGACTTGAGTTTCAGGCTCTGACTCGAGTTTGAGGCTCCGACTTGACTTTGAGACTGGGACTCAAGTTTGAGGCTCTGACTTGAGTTTGAGGCTCTGACTCGAGTTTGAGACTCGGACTCGAATTTGAGGCTCTGACTTGAGTTTCAGGCTCTGACTCGAGTTTGAGGCTCCGACTTGACTTTGAGACTCGGACTCGTGTTTGAGACTCGGACTCGAGTTTAAGACTCTGAGGCTCTGACTTAAGTCGCACTTAAGTCACAAAATAATATAAAATCAAACACTTGACTTGGCTTCATTAAATTACATGTTGCTGTCTAGGTAGAGTCCAGTGATCCCCTTGTGGTCCACACAGACTATAATCCCATCACGTTTGAACTCGTTGCGTTAAATCTGCAGATTGATGCAATGATTTTGTTTTTACAGTCATTTTGTTTGATATTCAACACATAAAAGCAACCATGCAGCAGATGCTTTGTCAAGAGCATCTTGCTCTTAGGGTGCATCTCATCACTTTGTGCCCTTTAACCGAAGCTCTCCTTCCTCACTTGTATCCCTAAAGTCCCTTTCTCTAGGCACCAGGGACTGCAGGTTAGGGATGAAGGGTTGGTTGAGGGTATCTATGTTGGTGGGTATGGCAATGTCAGATATTCACTGTAAATATTTACAACTTGAAATGTTGCAAGGATTAATTTGGGTGTTATTTGGATTCCTATTGGAATCCAATTTCTTAAAGAGGGTGTGTGACGGCGTCACCTCCAGGGGCTCTCTTTTGTTTTCTTTTTTAGGTTGGAACCTGCCATTAGTTGCCTGAGATGCACCTGGGCCCGGTGTTCTCCTGCTGCTCCTGCCTGATCTTTAGTGTGGCTCCTCTGCAAAACTCAATGAACTGAAACAACTTTGGAAAGAAAAGTTCCTCTACGACGATGTGGGAGATGGTAAGGCTAATACCTACAGATACTACTGCCTGAGGTGATTCTACAAGCTTTTTCCATGCTACTATTGGCAGTCATGGAAACTTTCTTTAAACACAAGTGTTTGTATGCTTGGTTGTCTGTTAAGTCATGAGGACAAAACTATTGGAACAAAATGTGGTCTAATTAAAGCCTGAACAGAATACAAACTATGGATGAACAAAACATTTAAAATGTGTCCATTTCTCCTCAATAGGATGACTGCAAAAAATCTAGTTTTATATTAATGGGAAAAGCCTGAAGGCAAACCGAGGAAACACATTGGTGAAAGTTTTGGGCTTTTGTTTCTTTTACCTGTTATCACCCAGAGACCAGAAAAAGAAGACAATCCTTTTATTCTTGAGATGATCGCATAGATTTATTCTAGCCATTGTTGCTACATCGGTCACATCTTAATCTGGTCTTCATCATCTACAACATGTTCAGAGCAAAATTAGGTCAGTTTTAGCCTGTTTTATTTCCTCTGCTGTCCAAAAATCTGAACATGTCTGCATTTGACAACTGGCAGAGAAGAAAACTTTCTCTCCATCTCATGGGCAAAATAATAAATAAGAAAAAACTTCCATGGTTGTATAAATCAGAAAAACAAAACATTATTTCCTAGTTTAGAGACAACCCTGTCCAATAAGATTCAAAGGACAAAACAGAAAACACAAGCACATCACTGTTCATATCAGTATTTAAACTCCAAATGAAATGTCTGGAAATACAAGATGGAGACATAACTCTGCAGATGGTTTAAAGTCAAGAGATTTCTGCTCAGGAACAAATATTTCATCAAAGAACATGAACATCCCAGGAGGGCAGCATAACCACCAGATTTGGCATGAAGTCACACCTCAGGAAAGAAAACCTTTTTCTTTCTGTCTGACTTTCAAGCCGATATATTTTCAACACACACAGACCAAATCCTCTCCCTAATCCGTCCTGCTGCTTTCCTCCTTGTCCTTCTCCAGCAGAACATCCTCTGCTCTTCATTCCTAACCCCAGCTTCTCAGCTCCTTCTCTGCTTCCTGTCTTTAATGCTTGTTTTCACCCAAGTGGACATCTCAGTCTGGGGATTAAATCCTCACGTTCTCCTTAAATCCACACGGAGGGAAACTAAAAGAAATCTGACAGGCGAGATTAACCTGTAAATCCAACATCTTCACCGGTGGTATTTTTTGTACCTCAACAGACCTTTAGTTAAAGAGAGACTTCTGGTTTAAAATCTACATGAGTCCAAAAACCAAAGTGTCTTTAGTGCATTGTCCCAAAACACTAATTGGTCTGTTACCTTAGAGTAAGCTAGTCAGATGTACACCATGTGTTTTCACTGAATTTAGCAGCTTAAAACAACTTAATCTAAAAGTTTTTTTTAATGTTTGTAACACGAAAATTGTTTCAGATCATCCAATAAATATGAGACGAAGATAACACAAGTGAACAGAAACGCAGCATTAAATGAAGGTATACAAAAATCCTAACCTACGATGTGAAAAAGCTGGTTTTTAGCTCTTGGCTGTTTCATAAAAAATGATTTCCTGTTTGATGTCCAAACCTTGAAGAATCATCTTGCTGCAGTTTGAAAGCTTGGCTCAGATAATTGTGAGGAATAAGCTTGGAGACATCTAAAAAAGTGCCATACCAAACTGTCTGCTGTTGTAGATATTCACCTCACACGTTGGTACTTTAAAAGCAGTACGCTGCTCGCTCCCTGTCAACGAGTAAAGGAAAATACTGCTTTAAACACAAAAACTTTCCTTATTAAGAGTGAGATGTATGTGGCCAGAGTGAGAAACAGAAGCACGGTTTAGGTGTTTGAAATGCTTTTATTAAAGAAGCCAATTGGTGCAAACACCTCATCTGTAGAGCTGCTTTGTAGAACCTTAACAATGTAAAAGTGTTCTGTTAAAAATGTCCAATGTTGTTCTGTGTATTGGTGAGTCAGCCTAGTTGGGCCGAACTCAATCAGCTCTTTCAGAGGATGTGAAAGAGATCAAGAAGAAGCAGTTAAAATCACTGAAAGTTTTACATTCATTTTTGTTTTCTAAACAACTGCACCTACCAGATATTAAGAAATAAAGAGCACACATTTATATTTGTCTCTTCCCATGCGGGAACTAAATCAGATGCTTCTGGATCTGCTGATCCTGGTTTTTCTCTCTCAGTTATGAGCATGGATCCATTGTGCCAAACTAAGTTAAGGCTCATTTAAAGTTAAACTCAGCAGGTGGTTGAATCCTCCATGCTCTCCGTTTTAGTAAAGCTACCGAGATGCTCTTCTGTTTGGTAAAAGTGGTTCTTATCAGCTGCAGATCGGCTCCCAGGCAGGCAGGAGTGAAGCCAACAAATCCTGCTGCCACCTTCCTCCTTCCTCAGCAGTGATATCTCCAGGAGGAAATAGTTTCTTCCTTATCAAAGTCAAACCCTATTTTTCTTTTGTTCTCATCTCATATGTCCTCATCTCTCACTCTGCAGTCCATCTACTCATTCTTACTCCTTCTTTCCTCTTTGAATTTCTCTTACAGTTTTTTCCTTTTGTTTTATCAGTTTATCCTTAACCATTTTACCCTTAATTGCACTCATCGTCACTCCCTTTTCTTTTTTTGCTTCTTGAAATCGCTCCACATTTTTGTGGATCTTCTCCTTTAAATGTCCTTCATCTGTCTTCTCCTTCTCCACCACCTTTTTTCCTATTATCTTATGTGGAAAACATATGTGCCCTCTGCTGCCATCCTTCTTCCTTTATCGTTTTTTCATTCAATTTTAATGTTTCATTTCTTTCGACTTTGCTTCCACTTCATTGCAAAAGGATCATTCCTGACCCATTCGTCTTACTTTTCATTCAGACTTAAGAAAGTATTTTTTCTGGCAGTAAATGGGAGAAAAACAAAAATGAAGAACAATATGGAGAAAACTTTGAAGAGAAAAAGAAAAACTAAAAGCAGCGGAAAACGTTTTCCTGACAAATTCAGAACATGTAACACACACAGACTGTAAAGTACACACACAGTTTAACACTACTTGTATAATCACTGCACACAGCAGCTTGGAAAGCCTCTGGGTGCAGAGGCAACCTTCCAGTGAGTAGATTATACCAAAACAGACAATATGCCAAGGTTTTAATTAGTGTGTGCTTGTTTCCACTCATTTTTATCACCTCATTTAAACCTCTTCTGCTACAAACGCCAACATCAATAGGATGAGACGTCCTCTTGAGGTCCGAAACACGTTCCTACTGAGGCTAAGCTAAGTTCATGGAGTATGTCAAGGTTAGGGCTAAGTAGCATAATGACATTAGGAGACACTGTTAGGCTGTCCAAAAGAATAAAAGTCAATGCATTATGGTAAAATGATAAACTGCAGCAGATAAACAGACACACCTGTTACCTGTTAGGAGCCAGCTGTACCTTAGAAATGCTTCCAGGATCACTCTCACAGAGACTTTTCAGCTGGATGTGCAGCCAGAAGCCATTAGTCTTTATTTGCACGCAGTGATCAACCTGAACATGTCTGCTTTGTGTTTTTTAATTTCATGTTTTTGTGTTTGGAGAAATTATTCTGGCAGGTAAGGAACAGCAATTAACATCTGCTTCCAACATATTTTCATGTTAGTTGACACAGAACGGAAGTAAATCATCAATTTTGCCTAATTTACGTAAATTAGTAATCTTTAAACAAAATAGACTAACAATGTATATCTATGGTCTGTACCTGCCTATCATGGGGGAGCTGGTGTCGTCACTCGGGGAGGAGGGGTACAACCTGGACAGGCTGTCAGTCCATCACAGCAAAACACAGAGACGACAGCTATAGGTCCAATGGGTATTCTAGTCACCTAGAGAGGCCTGCTTACAGGTGAGATAACGCAGCTGCAGTCAGATTCTGGGGTGACCTGAAGGGGGCATTTGTTTGGAAAACAGTCAGAAGACAGAGGTTGTTCAAAGAAGAGGTCAACAGGCAGATGAATTTTGAGAAGGTGGCCGACTAACCATAAAGAAGAAGTGGACGAGGTGAGTTCCTGTAAGCAACTATTCTTCTTCTGGAGACCATTTATCTTGTGGAGAAAATGGCTTTCCATGGAAGGAAACTAAGAAGGAAACACTCAGAGGAGGCATGACGGAGATCAGGGCTGGTCGATCTGTGGCACTGGGAGGAAGATGGTGAGTATAGGCTTTACACATGAGAAAGTGTGAAGAAAAATGTCTGATATATCACGACTTAAGATGCGACAATCTGGTGAAGCGTCCACAATGAAAATCAGCAGCAGCCAGCATGAACCAGGAAGACGAAGAAGAAAAAAGCTAAGAAAAAATATTTGTCCCAAGTTTTACAGCAAAGCTGTTTGTTTGAAAACTCTTTGCATGAAGAGCACATAACCAGGCCACTCATGAAAATGAAACATGTCTCGATGAGATTTACCTGCATTAGTGAAATAAAAAACAGCTGTGATTCACTGTTTTAACTGGATGGATATGAAATTAAGTATGTGAAGAGGTTCACCCCAAAAAGTGTAGCATAAAGTTAAAAGGTTTAATATTTTTTGTCCCTCATTTCAGAAAGAGAAACTCCTATATTATAGATTCATCACACATAGAGTGAAATATTTCAAGCCTTCATATCTTGTAATTTTAAATCTGGCTTAAAGAAAATGAAAACCTAAAATTCAGTGTCTCAGAAAATCAGAATATTACATCAGATCAATAAAAAGGGAATTTTAAACTGAAATATCAGGCTTCTGATATTTGTTCTTTTTTATTAACTCAGTACCTGGTCTGGGCTCCTTTTGCATGAATTACTGCATCAATGCAGCGTGGCATGGAGGAGATCAGCCTGTGGTTCTGCTGAAGTGTAATCGAGGCCCAGGTAGCAGGCTTCAGGTCATCTTCATTGATGGTTCTGGTGTCTCTCATCTTCCTCTTGACAATGCTCCTCTCTATAAGGGTCTGGTCAGCCCAGTTTGCTGACATATCAAGCACAGTAACACCATGGTTATTGGACCAGCTTCTGATACCTTTGACAGTGTGGGTTGGTACCAAGTCCTGCTGGAAAATGAAATCAGCACCTCCATAATGTTTATCAGCAGAAGGAAGGATGAAGTGCTCTAAAATGTCCTGCTAGATGGCTGCATTGACTGTGGACTTCAGAAAATCCAGTGGACCAGAACCAGCAGATGACATGGCACCCCAAATCATCACTGGCTGTGGAAACTTCACACTGGACTTTAAGCAACTTGGATTCTGAGCCTCTCCTTTCTTTGTCCAGACCCTGGGGCCTTGATTTCCACATTAAATGAAATCTCTGATTTCATCTGAAAAGATGACTTTATACCACTGAACAACAGTCCTGTTCTGTTTCTTCTCAGCCCAGGTCAGATGCTCATAGTCATTGTGCAAATCCGTCTGTGAGTAGCGGTTCTTGATGCGCTAATTCCAGCCTCAGCCTACTCCTTGTAATGCTCTCCCAAATTTCTGAATGTATTTTGCTTGACAATCCTCTCAAGACTGTGGTTATCTCTGTTGCACCTTTTCCTACCACACTTTTTCCTTCCACTCAACTTTCTATGAAAATGCTTGAATACAGCACTCTGTGAACAACCTGCTTCTTTAGCAATGACCTTTTCTGGCTTCTCCACAATTGTCGGCAGTCAACAGTCTTCTCCATAATGGTGCAGACCAGTGGTGGGAAAATGTTTTGACAGAGGAGCTGGGCCAGGAGCGGATGGATGTAGTATCTGTGTGAACTAATACAAATGACATGTAAAAGCCATAACATAAAATAGGTTCTGTCCTTTAATAGTAAAGCATGGATATGCAAGGCGTATTGTCCAAATTATTTTTCAAATGCATTTTTTTCACAAGACAGTAATGGTAAAATGGACTGAACTTATATAGCGCTTTTCCAGTCATACAGACCGCTCAAAGCGCTTTACACTAGCGCCACATTCACCCAATCACACTCACTAACGCTCACACATTCATACACTGATACGCAGATCAGTAGGCAACTTGAGGTTAAGAAGCAGGGGAACAATCGTCTGTATAAGATGGGGAAGATTTGAGGGGGAGGGGGAGAAGATCCCACCAAAAGGACATGCGTTCTAAAGCACCTTTTTTTTTTTTTGTTAACTTTTTTGGCCACAAATAAAGCATAATATGGTTGCTTATTGTGCATTGTAGACCGTTTTAAAGTATTTTCAGCTACAATTTAGTGCTTCATAAGTGCTATCATAGAGCTGTAAACTGCTAAAACAATGTAATCTAAATGTGATTTCTATTTTACACTCAATTAGTTAACCTGGCAGGAGACAGATTGTTCTGTAAATGACATTAACTCTTGCGTGTATATCAAAAAGAGTAACTAAAGCCCACTTGGGCACAATGATCTTGGCTTTATAAAAAATTCTGCACACAGTCGCCTTTCTCAGTAGAGAAACTCATGTTCAGTAGGCCAGATTAAAAACCCAAATGGGCCGTAGATGGCCTGCGGGCCGCAGTTTGCCCATGCCTGGTGTAGACCATAAGATTACATAACATTTATACATTGAAAATCCATATAGAACATTGGTGGTATATTATTATTCACATTTCAGAGACACTGAATTTTGAGTTTTCATTATCTGTTAACCATAATCATTAAAATTACAAGAAGCGAAGCCTTGAAATACTTAATTCTAGGTATAATGAATCTGTGTAATATATGAGATTCTCTTTCAAAAAATGTGTCATATCCAGCCAGTGTGTGTGTTTTGAGTTTGTGTTTTTGTTCATTTCTCCTGGTCTGGTCCTTAGTTTACCCTTAGTTCTCTGTTTTTGACGTATTAATTGGTTTCACTCCTTATGTCTCCCCGCAGTCTGACCAACACCTGTTCCTAATTCCCCTGATTACTCTGTCCCTCTGTTCATTGGTTCTCCCTGTACTCTCTGCCTGTATATAAGTTCTTTAAATGCCTTTGTTCCCTGCTGGTTCATTGTGTGATTTATCTTCCATGTCTGGCTGTCGTGTCTGGTCTAGTGTTCTGGCCAAATAACCCTGCTGTCTGGATCTTGTATGGACAAGAATTAAAGCTCGCCTACCTTCACTCTCCGTGTTTCCTGGAGTACTTGTCTGCACTTTGGTTCTACCACAACTTGCATTATGACAAAATGAGGGACAAAAAACATTGAACTTTGACACAATTATCTAATTTTGTTTTACATGTACATGTAATCTGATGCATTTCCCAGTAGTGGTAACCTGTGAGCTCATCCACAGAGACATTAACAATGAAACCTTTTCAATTCTATTTTAAGCAAATTATCATTTCAGAACAAATACTTAAACGTCAACAATAACTCTTCCTCAGCAGGTCTGTAATCCTCTGAGATTTCTCTCTTCTGAAACAGACGCATGCAAATGGGCCTCATGTACTATATCGGCACCCATGTTTTTTTTTTTATATAAAAGCTCAGGTTAGGCTGGAAGAAATGTTCTGATCTCATAGTAAGTTTCTATTGTTTGACCACATTGTGTTTTTTTGTAGAATGTGAATAAACGTGAATACATGTACTGTTTACAGCAACATCACTGGTCCTGCAGTTCAACAGGTTTCATTTAAAAGGGTGTTAAAGGGAAATTTCCAACCAGGGACACAAACATGGTGTCCTGCATAAAACCACAGCGAGAACCATAAAGCTGTTGAGTTTTAGTGATTAAATTTATATTTGGATCACTGTAGAGCCAGCCATGAAGGAGAGGTCTTTCTGGGAGGTATTAGATAATTCACGGCCAAACATTCAATTCAATTCAATTCAAAGATACTTTATTGATCCCTGAGGGGAAATTAGAATTCCAGTACAACCCATCCAAACATACATCATGACACAAGACAAGGGGGGGACGGGTCACCGAGGCTTTGCTGCCCACTCACAGGCGCTGCCCTTGCTAGATGAGAAAAGAGGCCACATCAGGTAAGTAGAGGGAAAGAATCATATTTCACACTTTATCCTTAGCAGGATACAGTTTGAGATTGCAAAAAACTTCAGCACAAAGAAGCAACAAGTTGACAAAACAACATCATGCCGGGAATGGTGAAGGGGGTGTGAGGGGTACATATGTTTATCTTGAGCAAGTGAGTGAGTGATGGTGTGCAAGTAAGTCCGTGAAGCACTGTCACAGAGACCATTGTCCTTGATGGTTCGTTGGAATGTTCATCAACCGGCCACAAAGTTCTGAGCAGGTCCACAGATGTTCTCAGGGAAGGGAGGGGGCAGAGCGTCATGTTTACATAACTTCCAGGAGAAGTTGAAGATAGCCAGCCATCAAGGCCGTGCAGAGGAGCCAGATTCAGAAAAACTATAATTATTTGGGTCAGGCTGACTCTTAATTTTCTGTCAGCCTTGAGAGTCTCGCTGGTGCTTCTCAAAGGCGAATCCAAACAGCCAAATTCCTGGTCTTTCGCCAGATCCGAGAGAACAACTTTCTCCAAGATTTATCCCATTTCACCCCTGAGTCCAGGAACCGCAACCTGCATGCGATCCTGTGTAAGGATCACATCCAGTCTGCGATTCAGCTCACGTAACATCTCAGTCTGAGTGTTGATCACTCTGAAGATCCCATCATATATGCCAGGCAGCCTTACAATGACCAGAACAGCTGCTGACATTCTCCGAATTTCTCGATATGCCAGGTAACCGTTGACTCCAAAAAGCAGAAATCCTGATATCAAACATCCAATTATATACACATCTTCCACATCCTCGACTGACATTATCGACAGACACACAATCCTCCACTTCTGCCAGGAGTCCATTGTGTATCCAGAGAAAAACGTCCAGTCCGGACAAGTTGGGCTCTCCTTCACCCTGTCTTCTCCTCGAGAAAATTTGATCAATTGCATTGAGAGACCAGCTGACCAAATCCATAACTAAGAATTTGGAAGATATGCAAGAAGAGGCTCCAAAGACAAGACACAGAGCTGAAGCAGGGCAGATATGGGAGGGGGTGGGAGACAGAGAAAAAGCATCCTCCTCCACCGAGAGTAGAAAGAAAGAGGAACATGATGCTGCGGTTAACCAGAAGAACACTAAACATCCATCCATTCATTGTCTGTTATAAGCTTGTCCATGCAGGGTCGCGGGGGGTCTGGTGCCTGATGGGGAACAACCTGGACAGGTCACCAGTCCATCAGAAACACACAGAACAAACAACCATGCACACACACCTCAGGGCAATTTAGCGACCGATTAACCTAACAGTCATGTTTTTGGACTGTGGGGGGATGCCGGAGTACCCGGAGAGAACCCGGGAGAACACTGGGAGAAAATGCAAACCTCATGCAGAAAGACCCCAAGCTGGGAGTCGAACCCAGGACCTTCTTGCTGCAAGGCAACGATGCTACCAGCAAACACTAATCAGTGGCCCTGTCCCAATACTCGCACTTCCACCCTTGTGTCCCTGAATTGCGCGTTCCTGTTGATGGGTTCGAGTGCGTAGTGTGTCCCAATTCTCCAGAGTGGTCCTTAGCCCCGCCCCATTTGTGCCCCACATCCGCCCTTCGGCGAAGTCCGCTTCAAAGCGGACTTCGCCGAAGTATATTACCCACAATTCACTGCTGCAGATGACGTTCTGAGCAAAAACCAATCACAACTGTCAACGTAACCAGCCATCAAATCAGAATAATAAGAACTGCGTAAACTTTATACAGCAAGGTGATAAATATTTTTTTTTACTGGTTTTCCAGGCTCAACATTGTAAGATACCAGTGGGTTCAGAGTGAGTCTGGGCAGTCAGTAGGTCATAACACTGAAGTTACCTTTCAAACAAACACTGGTGTGGCGAGAGTCTGGTGTATAAACCTCCTTCACTTCCTGCACTTTCTTCTCCTCAAAACAATTGCTTGTTGCAGTTTTAAATAGTTTTTTTAGCAGCAAGACTGTGAAAACAGCACTGGTTCCTGCCCTTTTTGATGTTGCAGTTATGGTGCAGAGGTGCAAGTCGATGACGTAAGCTCTATTGTCCCAATTCTCCAATTTTGCAGGTTGTAACCTGCGCACTTCAACCCCTACATGCACTTGTACAAAGTAAACACTTCATAGAGGGGTGTAGGGTGTAGCGTGGGAATTGGGACAGGGCCAGTGTAGGTCATATGTATTATACTATTACAGTATTAACAACACAATAGGACATCATGACTGACTGTTTTCCATGACTCCTGCTCACCTTAAAAGCAGCTTCACATAAATCATGGGTGCCCAAATCAAGTCCTAGAGAGCTACCACCCTAGAAAGCAACCTTTAAATGTACAAATGTTATTAATATTCAGAAGGACATTTGGATATTTCATCCTTATGGAGCTCATTTGAGGTTCTTCATGACTTAAAATTAATTTTAAATCCAGTCTTTTTGTCTCATGTAATCATATCTTTTTAATGGATTTCTCTGTGCTACACAGACCCCAGTGAATGAATGCATGAGACTAACTGCCACTTACAGCTTCATATTTTCAAGCACAGCATATCTCTGTCAGTGTGCAGCCAATATAATCAGCAGCAGCAGCAGCTCGCTCTCCGGCTGTGTCTCAGAGCTAACATTAAAAGCAAAGGGTTTACTCCCTTAATTACTCCCACAAGTGGAGCCCCACCGTGGAGCACAAAGCACAGGGCATAGCTTTGCTGTACTCGTTTCATCTCAGTATCAAAAAGCTGCTCGCTCCTTCGGCTCACTTGACCTCAGCCCTTGAAGTCATACTTTCAGTGAACTCTACGTAGTTTTTGTTTTTTACATCTCAGCATGCACACCTCTGATGAGACTCAGCACTGATTTGTGTCCAAGATTCGTTGCCCAGAGGATCCACTGTCACCAACAGACTCTCTAACAGCTTTGTGGTAGGAGAAATGAAGGCAGCCTCTTCAAAGTCAGGCCTAAGTATCATGTTTACACTGCGTTTCTCTCAAGAGCTTTCCTTTAATGAATAAAGACTCCATCTGTTTTACTGTGGTGCCTTGTTGGGCTGCAGCCGAGTCTTACATCACCACTGATCTAGTTTCTATTCTATTTCTGACTGTATACATCATCTGATCAGTGCCCTCACACAATTTCAGTATTTACAGTATTTTCTCATGTTTCTTCTACAACAGACAGCAACATACAGTATAACCAGTATCAAAATCTATGCCATTGCTACTCTTGGAAGATGTTCATCCAGTTGTCAGATATGACATAAAACCAGCAGAGGCAGAAAGGGCTGATGAAGACACAGATGGTGTTGAAATGTTGATCTCCATGGAGTTAGCCGAACACTGATCAGTGAGCTCCAGCTCTTTCTGCCAGTGCAAGTTTGATGTCCCTCAGCTGTGCAGCTCCTGGTTCAGCCACTGTTTGTTGGAAGATGCTCAGAGTGCCTCAGTTTACGACAAAAAACTATCGTATACATCAGCTGAATATTCTGGCTTTGTAAAACAAGTGATGACTCTGTAACTGATACAGGATCTTTTTTTTTTTACAATCCAGTGGATAAAAAAGGACTACATCATTTAATAAAGAAAATCAGTGTACAGTTTAAAGAGAGCGCTCGTAGGCTGTAAGCTGCTGTATCTGGTTGACGGACTGGATAAATGGCCCCAACAGAGCTGCCAGCTGGAACAATGGAAACATTTTAAGTGTGCTTTCCACTCCTTTATTCTGTCTGGTTCACTTTCACACTGCACTTCTGCAAGCAGACCAAACTACCTGGACAACATCATCCAGTTAAACAACTGTTGCTTTAGTGTGCTATTACAAGAAGATGTCCAGTATGAGCAGCAAGTGAGAAAGCGAGCTAACCAGCATGTTGCTTAGTAAACATGAGATGAGAGCAGCAGTGCAGAAAAAGATGGAGGAGGGTCACTGCAACATGCTGCTATGGTAACATCATATTAGGATGTAAAAAAGTTCTGACCAGGGGATGCAAGAAAAGCAGAGGTAGCCAGTAGATGAACCAGCTAATATGTAAACAATCCAGTGGACGTAGGATAAGGTGAATTGTGAGCTACCAAACCCCAGGATGGAAGTGCAGAGAAGATATACAGGTTCTCAACCTATATTTTCAAAGATTCAAATGCTAAATAGGAACCAAGGTGACTTTACCATTCTAGTACTGAATCGATCTCTGGAGTGATCTTAAGTAGCAGGGGGATAATGAATATGATGAGCAACAGGTGTGGCAGCTGAAGCCAGAAGGCACTGAGAGCAGATAGTGAACATGGGACCACTGGCTCCACCTAGTGAAATAGGAGGGGGGCACCAAAAAATCAGGCATGTGCAAAATCACCTGTGATGTTTTTAGAGTTGAACAGAAAACACCACCATTGGAAGGCATCATGTGTTCTTGGTTTATCTGGATGTATCATTTGGTTAAATCTAATCCCTGATAATTTACTTGATATGATTACACCCAGGCAGAAAATCAAACTGCTCCATTCCTGCAAAGCATTTTGTCATAGTTTTTTTGTTTCTTTTGACCCACATGCAGGAACTTGAGGCAGCTGATAGTTTAAAGGTTTTTATTTGTGCAGGAATGATATTAGGTTATGGCAGGAACTTTCAGGAACCGGATCGGCCCCGCCTTCTAGGAAAGAGAAACAGAGGATGAGATGGTTGGCCAGAAGCAGAGAGAGGAACTGATGTAGTGAATGGTGGCTTATGATTGAGTGCGGAGTTTTGGTCCGGGAAGGTGTCAGGCCCAGGAAGCGGCTTGTTTTGCTTGTTAGCGGAGGTTTGGTTTGTTGGAGGGCGGACAGGGTTTCGGCATGGGCTCGGTAGCTTGGAGTGTGACTGAGATCCAGAGGTATGGAATCCAGAAATGTTAACCCGAGCTTGATCATGTAGGAAGACGACCCAGGGAACACCTGTCAGGTTTTCATGAGGCACCCTAAAGGGAGCAGAACTCAGGTTAGAGCGGTTTCAAGAATCAGCAAATAGCACGGAGGGCTAGAGGTACCACTAAGGTTGACACTCAGGTGTCGACTGATCTGCAACATCCTCCTTTTAATCTCCCAGATGAGCCTGATTGCTCACGGGTGTGAAAGAAGGCAGCTGCACAGTTCACCATCCAAATGAACCTGCTTGGAAAAAAAACAGCAAAAACAAGACTGCACAGTTTTTACCTTTGGTTTAACTGGAATGTTGTGTTACCTGGAGAACCACAAAGAATTTAATGAACATCTTCTGCTGTCCTCGTAAAAACCTATAAACCAAGGAAATGTCTTCTTTGTTGGACAGAAAAACATCTGCCCTTGTTTCTGGGTGTGATGCTGGAATAAAGTTCTTCATTGGTTTTCGCCTCTGAAATACAACGCTATTTACCACTGAAGTGGTAATTTTCTCTGTTCATGCTCTGGTAATTATTAGGTTGTGCTGCCCTGGGCAACTTACTAAATATAATACTTCTTGTAAAACATAATGATTTAAGTTGAGAAGATTTTTTAAGAAAATTAAGATTTTTTTTACTGGAATGTACCTAGTGTTTCAGATCATTCTATGTTGTATTTTTTGTGTTAAAAAGACCAAAAAAGAGATTAAAATATAAAACAAGCCCAATTTGTAACATCCTATTGGGCTTTTGTTCTGCTCATCTTCTTGTTTGCAGTCCTCAGTGGGAGTGTTGCATGTCTGGTAGAGGAGATTCACAGAGATCAGATAGCTGCTATGAGGCTTGGTTATTCAGTCACAGGACTGTATCTGAGGGGCACTGCTTTGCACGGCAGACATTTGATTTCAGTCAGATACCGAAAGGTGGTTGGACTGAGAGTTCAGCAGAGAAACTCGTCCCTCTGGGCTGCAGAGAGCTGCACTTATCACAAAGTGGCTTATTAAAGCCTGAGGACATAGCCTCACATACACATGGGGTTGATAAATGAAGATGCATGAACAGACACACTTGCTTAGATTAAACTAGACACTTAAGCAGTGGTGTACAGCAATGACACATAAATTATTGCAAAGGACAAATATAGACCACACGGTAGGATAAAGTGAGTGAGAAACAGTAAAGTTTAATCATCCTGAGATGTTCCACGTTCACTTCATCCGTCTTGTTGTTTGTGAAAGGTTTGCTGTCAACATCATAGACCTCTGTGCACACATGAAATTCTCACCTACAGGCAGCAGCATCAAAAAACAAGAAGGATGGGATAAAAGCGGGTGGCTGCCAATCAGATCACCCTTTGATGTGAGCATCTTTAGGTTTTGGCTAGATTCTGTGAGGTCCCTCAGCAACATCTTCCAAAGAGACAAAAAAGATATAAAAGAAAAACTACAGAGTGTAATGGGAAATATCTAAAGTAGAGTCAGGTTATGAATATTTGGTTTTAAAAATTGAAATGGTCCTTGTTTAACTCTGCCAACTGTGCCCACACATCTGGTTTACAGGTCCTTCTCAAAATATTAGCATATTGTGATAAAGTTAATTATTTTCCATAATGTCATGATTAAAATTTAACATTCATATATTTTAGATTCATTGCACACTAACTGAAATATTTCAGGTCTTTTATTGTCTTAATACGGATGATTTTGGCATACAGCTCATGAAAACCCAAAATTCCTATCTCACAAAATTAGCATATCATTAAAAGGGTCTCTAAACGAGCTATGAACCTAATCATCTGAATCAACGAGTTAACTCTAAACACCTGCAAAAGATTCCTGAGGCCTTTAAAACTCCCAGCCTGGTTCATCACTCAAAACCCCAATCATGGGTAAGACTGCCGACCTGACTGCTGTCCAGAAGGCCACTATTGACACCCTCAAGCAAGAGGGTAAGACACAGAAAGACATTTCTGAACGAATAGGCTGTTCCCAGAGTGCTGTATCAAGGCACCTCAGTGGGAAGTCTGTGGGAAGGAAAAAGTGTGGCAGAAAACGCTGCACAACGAGAAGAGGTGACCGGACCCTGAGGAAGATTGTGGAGAAAGGCCGATTCCAGACCTTGGGGGACCTGCGGAAGCAGTGGACTGAGTCTGGAGTAGAAACATCCAGAGCCACTGTGCACAGGCGTGTGCAGGAAATGGGCTACAGGTGCCGCATTCCCCAGGTCAAGCCACTTTTGAACCAGAAACAGCGGCAGAAGCGCCTGACCTGGGCTACAGAGAAGCAGCACTGGACTGTTGCTCAGTGGTCCAAAGTACTTTTTTCGGATGAAAGCAAATTCTGCATGTCATTCAGAAATCAAGGTGCCAGAGTCTGACGGAAAACTGGGGAGAAGGAAATGCCAAAATGCCAGATGTCCAGTGTCAAGTACCCACAGTCAGTGATGGTCTGGGGTGCCGTGTCAGCTGCTGGTGTTGGTCCACTGTGTTTTATCAAGGGCAGGGTCAATGCAGCTAGCTATCAGGAGATTTTGGAGCACTTCATGCTTCCATCTGCTGAAAAGCTTTATGGAGATGAAGATTTCGTTTTTCAGCACGACCTGGCACCTGCTCACAGTGCCAAAACCACTGGTAAATGGTTTACTGACCATGGTATCACTGTGCTCAATTGGCCTGCCAACTCTCCTGACCTGAACCCCATAGAGAATCTGTGGGATATTGTGAAGAAAACGTTGAGAGACTCAAGACCCAACACTCTGGATGAGCTAAAGGCCGCTATCGAAGCATCCTGGGCCTCCATAAGACCTCAGCAGTGCCACAGGCTGATTGCCTCCATGCCACGCCGCATTGAAGCAGTCATTTCTGCCAAAGGATTCCCAACCAAGTATTGAGTGCATAACTGTACATGATTATTTGAAGGTTGACGTTTTTTGTATTAAAAACACTTTTTTTTTATTGGTCGGATGAAATATGCTAATTTTTTGAGATAGGAATTTTGGGTTTTCATGAGCTGTATGCCAAAATCATCCGTATTAAGACAATAAAAGACCTGAAATATTTCAGTTAGTGTGCAATGAATCTAAAATATATGAATGTTAAATTTTCATCATGATATTATGGAAAATAATGAACTTTATCACAATATGCTAATATTTTGAGAAGGACCTGTAGTTCAGTACCAGGGGAACACAGAATCAGTAGGTTTATTCACATCCAAGGATGAGTATTGGTCTCTACCTTGACACTATTTTGTTTTGTAAAGTTTCACACATACACACAAATGCAGGTGTTTAATGTTTAAACAAACACCGTAATACATTCATAGAGACAGAACATGTTTGATTACAGAGCAGATTGTTTATGAAAATAAATACATTAAAATAATCAGAAACGTTTTTCTGAAAAACAAAGAAACAAATTAAAATTTGTATTACTGTTAGTGATGGACTGGAAAAATTGCATTAAAAAAGGTTTCCAGTTGGGGGTGTGGCTCGTGGCGCAGCAGTAGATCACTCAACCCATATACAGAGGCCTCAGTTGTTGACATGGCTGACCCGAGTTTGAGTCCTGGCCTGGTGACATTTGCTACATGTCTTCCCACCCTCTCTCCAGCACATTTCCTGTCTGACTATTTTCAGAAAAAAGGAAAAATACAGACCACTAATGCTGAAAAACAAAATATATGAAAAAAAAAAGGTTTTCATTTTAATTCAGTTTATGTGTAAAACAAAAAAAATGACATTATGGTATTTTACAGAACAAACTTCAACAAAGGTGCAATTCATTATCCAGTTTGACAACCAAATTGGTCCTAATTCAATTTAAATGAAACGAGTTCATTTTAATACAATTCAACCATGTAGTCAGATTCAGATGCATGCCATACAGTCCAATTCAACGCTAAACTGCATTCACCCTGTTTGCTATCTTGCCAGGTATGTCAATGTATTTACATACATGCTCTGTTAGATGGATTGAATGAAGCACATTTACTGTAACAGTACACAAAGTCCCCCCACATGGCAAACACACACACACACACACACACACACACACACACACACACACATTTGTGTGTGTTATAATTATAATCAGATGTTTGGGATTCACAGTGTTCAACTGCATCAGGACCAAGTATGATCCATTTGCCATAATATCAATTTTGTAGGTTTTACTTCACATATTTAAGGATTAACTGCCCATCTGGGAGTAACCCCTAAGAGGTCATGTAAATATTAGCCGTATTGGAAAGTAATTTATGCCATCATTTTCACTTTCAAGCATCTTGAATGCAGAATTGAGTGAAGCATCAGGATGAAATCAGAAGGGGATGTCAGAATCTTTATTTCGTTTTTTATTCATTCTGTTGAAACAAAATGGAGAAACACTGATATAACATCAGCTGAAACCATTTTAATAATGGCTTGTTTGTAAAAATAAGGTGAAGGTGATAATGTTAACTGCTAAGGTAAAGACTTAAGTTGTTAATATAGCCGACAAAATCAAAAATGCACAGGTCACACAAACATAAGCCCCTATCAAGAAAAAAAAATAGAATAATAGGTGTCTCACAGGTCAACACAAATGAAAGTAAGAAACTGCAGGACATGAGCTATAGTTTCAAGAATTGTAAATCCCTTGGCCTGAAGAATGCAGGAGAAAAATAAGATGACATATATAAAGAGAATTTTCCAAAGAAACCATAACACATCATACCAAAGCACAGATTTAGAGTCGTAAACACACTGAATAAAGAAATGCTGCTTTCATGGTGATGGTGAGAACCAATCAGGGATGGGAGATATGACCTATAGATAACTATGCATGCTATGAAATAAAGCTCAGTGCGGCTTGTTATTTTCCTTTAATTCCTGCTGCTGAGTTGTGCAACAACAGAAGGGATAATTATCCCTTCTGTTCTGGATCTCCTCCAAGTAAACATAAACAAACATGTAGTTGGATCAGCCTTCCTGTATGCATCAGTCTACAGTTGAACATTGGACTACCGTGTTCAGCACTGGCATTCCTCCACTTGCACACACAACCTAGCACACAAATGAAGCCTATTCTGCATAAAAGTGTAACTTTTTATTATGTAACTTAACAGAACTAATGATAGACAGATACAGTAATTAAACAGTCAAAAAGCATAAAAACACTCTTTGTGTTTTAAAAAATAGCATAAAGCTTTTATAAACCTCAAGCTGTGTTTAAATAAAATCTCTCTTCAGTGCGGTATTATGTAACTCAGGTCCGACCAGTCTAAGTTTTTACATTTTAGAAGATAATGCAGTAAAGAATTGTTTGAAAACAGAGAAATGGCCCTTAAGTTTAGCGCCAAATCAGAAGCTGCCGACTTCTGCGTTATTAGCCACCCTCGGTCACGTTTTCATACACTGCTTACACTATACACAACCCATAGGAGAGCACACTCCCACGCCTTAGACTGGGAAACCAGATAGGCAGCAGAAACCTGGTTTAGGGCCCCACACACCAACCCCAGGTTGTGTTGCCCTGGGCAGAAAGCCATATTACCAGAGTACTGTTAAGGCTGGGTGTTAAAATTCTGGCCAGTTTCTTTGTGGTAAAAATGACCAAAAAATGTCCAAAACCAGACAAGATACAAAGTGAAACAATGAGTTACTGAGTGAACATAAACTAGAAGAAAGTTTTCTTTCCAGTGCTGCTGCCAACATGAATCTGAACACGCCTGAGACTTCCATCTCCACTCCAACTTACTCATGATGAAGTTGTATGTTTATAAGTAGCCCCTTGAAAATGAGTTTGTTTGCTCTCGACCTCAGATGTTGTTGAGATGAATGTGTCAAGGCACAGATGGCAAAAGTAAGCCCTTTGTGCATCTTTCAGATACTTCCATTCTGTCATAGTCCACTCACTGAATGAGAATAGGTTGAGGATTTCCATTTCCACTCAATAAAATGAAGCCTCTGCTCTTTATTTACTTGTTGCTGTGGTGAACAAGGGTTTCATCAATCAAAGCCCTTTCTTTCACACACACTTAACACAGATTGAACAAGGTCAGAGTTGTTAAAACCAAGAAGCTGATCTCCCATGCTTATTGTCATATGAGAGTTCCCGGTTTGTTTCTGAGTTTGTTAATCTTGCTCCCAGGCACACACCTGTAAATCTTTAGCCACGCTGATGATGAAAAAGATCCCAGACTGATAAGTTTCTACCATTCCCAAAACGTAAAAAGGAGGTAGTATATTAGCGACCTGCCTCACTTCGGTTAATCTGTTGCTGACCTAAGCAACCAATGTGGTCTTTTTTCATCAGTTTTATTCATCAGTTGGCAGAATATTGTATTTCTACCCATATTATGTCATTGTAATGACTTCATTTTAGCAACTGCATTTATGCTTAGCCTTAATGCCACTGCTAACCCCAACCATTACCAGTATATTCATAACCCCAATTCACTTAATATCTCTAAACCTGATCCTTAAAAAAGGGCATTCACCGCATCAGGACCGTCCCTTGGTCCCCATAAGACCCATTAGTCTGAACAGTACCTAAACAGGTGATGTAAACGAGTACATGCACACAAACACACACACCACAAGCCTACTTTCAGCATGGTTTTGGACTTCAGAGATAATTGGGCCCAAGGACACATTGACATGTGAAGGTTTCAGAAAGCAAACTGCCAACATTTCAGTTAGACATCATGCTGAATCATCAGAAAAACAACAAGCACAAGTCTGCACTGCATTCAAAGTATAAAATATTTCTAAAAGGTTTTTCTGTACAATTTTTCAACCCCCCCTAAAGTTTTTCTGTAAGCATTTTAATAAGCCAGTTTCATATATCTGCAGTGACAGCATATTTAACTTATTTATTATACCCCCCTTGTACCTAGAGCCTAATGCATGACTTACATCCCTAAATGCCTTGGGCAAACCATTGGGCTTAAGTGAGATTTCCCATCTTAACTGGAAGCACGTCAAGGTGAACGTACAAGCATATCATGATTAAAGTAGAAGACCAAGCCTTAGAAGATAACAACAAAAAAATGTCATTAATTTGACCAACTGAAATTTACTGAATTACCTTAAATGAATAAAAAATTCCTACAATGCTTTGGTGGTCTATTTAGGAATGGCAGGTTTATTTCTATAGCACCATTCATACACAAGGCAATCCAGAGGGCTTTACAGTTCATCAAAGAAAGGACAGAAAGAAAAAAAAGTCATAAAAACATAAAAGCATTGCAGAAAAGAAAAGATGTTAAAATAGAGGTGTTAAAGGCATGAAAGAAGCAATTGTCAGTCAGTCATTTCTACTGCTTCTTCCATAGTGGGTTGCAGGGAATCTGGTTCCTATCTCCAGCAGTCTATGGGCGGTAGGCAGGGAACACCCTGGACAGGTCGCCAGTCCATCACAGGGCAACACAGACACACACAGGACAAACAACCATGCAGTCACTCATTCACACCTAAGGGTAGAGAGACCAACCTAACAGTATTGGTTTTGGACTGTGGGAAGCTGGAGTACCCATAGAGAACCCACGCTTGCACATGGAGAACATGTTTGTTCCAGTTGAAGAAACTAAATGCTTCATCACCTTGTGTAGTTCTACTCCTGGAAACACTGGGTAAGCAGGTCCCTAAAGACCTAAGTGGTCCAGATGGTTCATATCTGACCAGAAACCAACGGCAAAATTCTTTAATCTATTCTTTATCAACCAGGGAGCCAGAGCAGTGATTTAGGAACTGGAGTGATATGATCCATTTCCCTGGTGTTGGTCAGGACTCTGGAAGCAGCATTTGGGATGAGCTACAGCTGCCTGATTGTTTTTTTCAGAGACAAATAAAGAAACCATTGCTGTAATCTAACTTACCAAAAATAAAGGCCTGCACCAGTTTTTCTATATCCTATTATGACATGAACCCCTTTATTCTGACGTTGATTTTAAGATGATAGTAAGCTGATTTTACAAAAGTATCAAAATTTAGATCTAAGCCCAAAACTATACCCAGGTTCCTTGCATGCTCTATGGTCTTTATTCACTTTGAGTCTAGTTGATCAAAAACAATTATATGTGTCTTATTTATGCTACGAGTAGAGAACTGGGGTCACGTGGTGACACAGAGATACATAACTGTGTGTCATCAGACTTAGTCAGACTGTGTTCCCATGCATTTAAAGCTGCTTTTAGACCATGATGTATGGTATGATAAATTGGATAAATGATATTGAAACTTTTAACAAAAGAGACAAATGCCAAAAGTACCAGGCAGAGAAGATGTGCACCAAAATAAGGCAAGGCCGTCAGTGAAAGTTTTGACCATAACTGATTCGACTGACAAGTGAAAAGTTTTATTAAGAGCAGAATGACAGCTACATGAAATGATGACAGGCATAATGTGCTCATTCACAATGAAAACCATTCTGACCAAGTGGTCAGAAGACCGTATGGAACGAAGCAACACATTCGCAGATACGACCAAAAACTGTGATAAACAACACAAAAGGTCATCAGAATCTGACAAAATGATTTAGGAGACACAAACTGCTATAAATCAACCTTAAGTTCCTTGGACAGGACGTACAGGAAGGAAAAACATCTGAAGGACCATTTATCAGAAGAGGTGATGAAAAAATTTTACTAATGTGTTTTTCTATCATATTATAACAGCTTCTTTGTGCTCAGTCATTGAATCTGAGGGGAAGACTCTAAATAGCATCATATTAAAAAAGTATTTTAAAACTTTTAACACTCACAGAACAAGCATGGCAGAGACTTCAAGGCCTCCACGAGGTTCTTAATTTTTCTTATTCCATTTAACTGCATATCATATCAGTCTGTACCCACTAAACCCCTTCAGGATTAAAGTTTTACTTAACCTAACTTTTGCAAGGCTGTGGTCAGTCAAGGGAATAACTAAGTACACCCCATGATTCAGTTGCTTGTAGGACAATCATTGTTAGCGATAACATGAAGACATTTTCTTTGTGATCTAATCAGTCTCACATTATTGTAGAGGAATTTTCACTCTTCCTGACATTGTTGCTTCAGTTAATTGCAGTTTGTAGAAATTAGTTTTTGCACAACTTTTGTAAGGTCCCGCCATTGCATTTCTATCAGACTGAGTTCTCGACTGGTCCTTTTTGGCCATTATCTTGTAGATTAGCTGCTGTGTTTGGATCATTGTCCTCTTGACTACCCATTTGACCAAGGTTCAACTGTTGGACAGATATTCTCATATTTGTTTCTATACTCTGCTATATAGAGAAATTCACTCAATGACTGCAAGGTGTCCATTTCATCATCTCTTTATCTCTTATGGAAAATGATTTGTACAAACTTGGACTTGTTTGTAACACTTCAAGACTATAGGTGCTATTTGCAAAATGGTCTCCTGATTTTGGTAGCAATGCACACTGCGCTGATCTCACTATCAGAATCAGAATCAGCTTTATTGCCAAGTTCGTACATAAAAACAAGGAATTTGCCTCCGGTACACTTTGCTCTTTTGTTCTGTTTTCGCATTACAGAATATACAAATTTACAATTTACAATGTACAATATACACATATCTAATAAAAAGGTGCATTTGCAACATCTGTATGCTGTTGTTTTGTACTCTATTAAATGTTCATCAGAGAAACAGCCTGGGGGAAGAAACTGTCTCTGTGGCGGCTGGTTTTAGTAAACAGTGCTCTGTAGCGCCACCTGAAGGTAAAACTCTGAACAGTTTATGTGCAGGGTGTGTGGGGTCGGCAGAGATTTTAGCAGCTCTTTTCTTGACCCTAGACCTGTATAAGTCCTGGATGGAGGGAATGTGAGCCCTGATTATTCTCTCTGCAGTCCTGATTATTCGTTGCAGTCTGGACCTGTCCTGTTTTGTGGATGATCCAAACCACACTGAGATGGATGAAGACAGGACAGACTGAATGATGGCAGTGGAGAAGATGACCAGCAGCTCCTGTGGAAGGTTGAACTTCTTGAGTTGCCTCAGGAAGTACAGTCTCTGCTGGGCCTTCTTTCGAAAAGTGTCTATGTGTGAAGACCATCTCAGGTCCTCAGAGATGGTGGTTCCTAAGAACCTGAAGTGGTCCACGGCCGATACAGTGTTGTTGAGGATGGTGAGGGGGGTGTATGGGGGTGGTTTTCTCCGAAAGTCCACCAACATTTCCACAGTCTTGAGTGGGTTCAGTTCAAGGTAGTTCTGACCACCCCAGTGGACCAGCCGATCCACCTGCTGTCTGTATGCAGACTCATCACCGTCCTGGATCAGTCCAGGTGGGTGTCGCAAGGGCCACTTTGGCAGAATATTATGACGTCAGTCTTTTTATCATTGAAGCTCTATATAGGGCCATCCAAGGTTTTATTTCCTTTAGGCCAGGTGCCTCCAGCTCCAGTCGTTAACAGCTACTGCCCTGCAACCTTTAGATACGTCCCTCCTCCAACACAGCTGAATCAAATTGTAACTTGGGATATTTTATTAGTAATATTACTATTAGGGCTATGTAAAATGCAATGCATGACAGACACATCTGACTATCTAAAGGTTGCAGAGCAGGAGCTCGCGAGGACTGGAGCTGATCCCTGGTTTAGCATTCCAACAAATGATGGACTGAGTACGGTGGCCAGGAGGG
This sequence comes from Girardinichthys multiradiatus, assembly GCF_021462225.1. Lineage (NCBI taxonomy): Eukaryota > Metazoa > Chordata > Actinopteri > Cyprinodontiformes > Goodeidae > Girardinichthys > Girardinichthys multiradiatus. The sequence goes on along the minus strand of NC_061812.1, from coordinate 4,104,809 downwards.
TGCAAACCAACATTACAAAATCTAATACACTTTTACAAACCTAAAGACAAATTAACATTTCAGAAAACAATTTAACAAGATGCGAAACACTTTTACGAATACGGAAACAAATTTACATTTGACAAAATCAACCGGAAAGGGAATGTACCAACGCCGAGGCTGACCCGAAAGTCAGCCTCAGGGGCTGCATCATTCGAAGGCCGTATTTGTAGGCCGATTACGTTACAGCGCGGCGACGAAGCCTGTCCCAATTCATGAATCATGACTCCCTCAAATGCGGCCGACAAATATGTCCTTCTTTTGCCCGATTTGAAGGATGGGTCGTGAGTATCCTTTGCGGCCCATCATTTCCCATCATTCATTGCGGGTCGAAGCGGATTGGTCAAGCAGGGGAAGCCATGGCGGACCATAGCAACAAAAGCTGTGAGTAAATTGTGGAAAATTACACTTTCTGTGACACAAATTATCTTCTACAATGTTTTTAGTGCGGGAATATAACTATGTAGACGTGAAATATCTGCTTGATTTATCTAGACATCGCTTAATTTCAAACGTGCTCCGACGTGTTCGGAGTTTTCCGTTCCCGGCGTAGTAACCGGTTCGCCTCGCCAGCCCTACCGGCGGTGAGGTGAGCTAGCCCGGTAGAGATCTAACCGGACTATCGGCACTAAGCTCCAGCTGGCAGTCATCACAGTCAACGTTTAACACAAGTGATTTCTAACAGTTTATGTTATTATTTTAATTGTTACTGAAAATCAATTTAATATTTCAGGTGATATTAAGGTTAACCTGAATAAATGGTCAGTTTTATGTAATCCAACTGTATCGCTGGAGAGTGTGATTGAGAATAAATAATCTTTTCAATATAAATTTTTAATGAAGAAATGTGCTATATGTTTTAAAAGTTTATTTATAATTCAGTTAGCATTATAATTTCTGAAACCCGACGAGGAATAAACCTCCAAATGTAAGTGAATCTCAGTAAAGAAGTGAAAAGTTTGAAAGAGCTTGTTTTAGGCATTTGCATAGAAATATTTTAATATTTTCTTCAAATTAAGACAAATGTGAAATTAAAAAAGGCTTTATTTTTGCTCTGATATTAAGCAAGAAGTTTTTTTTGGTATTTTCATATTTTTTTTAGGTACAAAGGAGCAGACGGGCCAGTTTATTAGGCTCGGGGGTGAGAACCACCACCTTTTTACTGGAGCTAAAAACTCAGCTTGGAGGTACAATAACATTCTTTGCAGTTGGTTTCTGTCCAGTTTCAATAACTCCTATCTTTCTAACTTTCATAAATATCCATCCAGTGATTAACATACTTCTTTCAGTTTAGGACAATTCTGGAGAAGATGGACCAACAGGGGAAGGTCAGCCCCTTTGCAGGCCAACACAATGTGGGACAATAAAAAAAAAAAAATTTAGAGTATGTTCAGAAGTTCTCATGTCACACACAAATAAAAAAATATTTCTAAAAGTCTTATTTGTTTCTCTGTTTAGTCAACTCTTTTTTTATTCCATCTAACTTTAGGATTGTAAGTATCCAGGGTCAGGAGAGGGAGTCAGTGAAAAGCCCACTGCTGCTACTTGGCCCTGGTTTGTCCTTATGGATGAGGTGTTGGGACAGAGGCCTTCCACAACACCTCCTGTCCTAATTGTTCTATGAAAAAATACTTACATTGTGCTGTAGCAGAACATCTCGTCAAACAGTCAGTGAACAATGCATTTATAATTTTTTTTCAAAGGCTCAGCTAATGTTGCTGTTAAGCATCTTAACCTAAATACCTAGAAGTTGTACACAATTTACAAATTGATATCAATTTTCAGACATTTCTGCTTAGCCTAAACGTTTTGAAATTCAACATCCAAATATGAAAAATTCAGAAACAATTCTATATAAAATACTAGATACAGGAATAATTAAGGCCCATCGGTCAGCAAGTCACTCCTGTAGTCTCAGTTTGACAGCTTGGTGGTATCACGTTCCATGAATATCTTCTGGAAGACCTCAAATGTACACTGGAGGTCCTTTGAGTAACTCAGCACTACATCTAAAGTGAGGGTCACAGAGAACATTATCTCCTTCAAGTACAACTCCCACATCGGTCGGACTCTGCTCAGGTTCAGCACCCTCAGCCCTGATGACCTAGATGCCCGTCGTTGCTCGTTTAATCCAAGACTCAGCATCAGCTAGCATTATCCTGGTGGAGTACCAAAAGGTGGACGAAGAAATAAGCTATTTTGCAGTGAAAAACAGTGAGAGAATAATTTGACAAGTCAGAATTTAATGATAAAGTAAATATAAGCAGGGAATTTCAACCAAAATAGATCTAATAACTTATATAACTAAGCAATTTGGTTTACTTGTTTTGGTGATTTTGTTCCTTCATGTTAAACATAATTTAAGACATGCACTTCGGTTTCAAGTGAAGTACAAATGTCAGTCAGTCAGTCATTTTCTACCGCTTATTCCATAGTGGGTTGCGGGGAAGCTGGTTCCTATCTCCAGCAGTCTATGGGCGAGAGGCGGGGTCCACCCTGGATAGGTCGCCAGTCCATCACAGGGCAACACACAAACAGTCATGTTTTTGGACTGTGGGAGGAAGCCGGAGTACCCAGTGAGAACCCACGCATGCACGGGGAGAACATGCAAACTCCATGCAGAAAGACCCCTGGCCAGGAATCGAACCCAGGACCTTCTTGCTGCAAGGCAACAGTGCTACCAACTGCTCCACCGTGCAGCCTGAAACAAATGTTTTAATATTTTATGAGGATGAATAACTTAAAGGTAGGGTAGTTATTAGAGTTGTGACTACTTTATTGCACAGCTGAAGTGTTATAAAAAACAAAAGTACACCTAATTCAATGTGCAGCAGTTGGTGTCATGCATTAATGAATTTTCTGTCCTGAAGATCTTCCCTTGGTATGGCACAGTCGTTAGACAATCGGTGTATCTGACAAGTTGTCCGATGACCTTTGACATCAGGTGGGCTGCTGTTCATCGCATAAATTCCAAGTCAATCTTATGACACAAAAAAAGATGATCCAAAATCTAAACAATTACAGATGGAACGTATAAGAAACATGGCTCTTGTTATTGACAAAAAAGAAAACATAAAATTATAATTTCCTCAAAAGAACATTAATATTTTAGGAAGACGTCTGTGGATCACAGTGTAGACAATCCTTTACATTCATTTTACATGACCAAACCATATTCGAGTTATTTGCAGCTACACATTTTGAACACTATACCAAAGTAGAGCCATATGATTTCAGTAAAGTGGACGGAATTTGACAGTTGAACTCTTTAGAGTTTCTTCTACACATCATTCAGTGCAGACACCAGTGAGGGCAAATTATCCGTAAACTATTAATGCCTTATATACTACACAGCAACCGCATGAACATTACATTATATTAAAGTGACATATCAAATACCTTAGCTTTTTTCTATAATTTTATTTTAACTTTGATTTTTCTTCTACATGCCTTATCTATTTTCTCTCAACCATGGGAGTTTGCCAGACAGCTTAAGAGATAGGATATGTCATTTCTAGGAGCATAGCATCTCTTTTATTTACAAGCTCAAATAGTTATAAATTATCCAGAGAACGAAACAAACCTAAAATAAACTGGGTGAAAGTAAAATATGTAGCTCTATATCAACATACAGGAGTTGGACAATGAAACTGAAACACCTGGTTTTAGACCACAATAATTTATTAGTATGGTGTAGGGCCTTTTGCGGCCAATACAGCGTCAATTCATCTTGGGAATGACATATACAAGTCCTGCACAGTGGTCAGAGGGATTTTAAGCCATTCTTCTTGCAGGATAGTGTCCAGGTCACTACATGATACTGGTGGAGGAAAACGTTTCCTGACTCGCTCCTCCAAAACACCCCAAAGTGGCTCAATAATATTTAGATCTGGTGACTATGCAGGCCATGGGAGATGTTCAACTTCACTTTCATGTTCATCAAACCAATCTTTCACCAGTCTTGCTGTGTGTATTGGTGCATTGTCATCCTGATACACGGCACCACCTTCAGGATACAATGTTTGAACCATTGGATGCACATGGTCCTCAAGAATGGTTCGGTAGTCCTTGGCAGTGACGCACCCATCTAGCACAAGTATTGGGCCAAGGGAATGCCATGATAGGGCAGTTCTTACCCTGCTAATTGAACCTTCACACTCTGCTCTTACTGGTGCAATGTACAATCAATGAAGACTGACTACCAGGCTGGTCCAATTTAGCCATGAAACCTCCCACACTAAAATGACAGTTGTTTCAGTTTCATTGTCCAACCCCTGTACATGTGCCCAGTTTGATCAATAAGGTAAGAACAGACCTTTATGTAAACATAGCTGCTAGCAGTAACAGAAGTAGCTAACAAAGTTACTGTTTTAAATCTCTGCACCTTCTAAAGGTAAACATGAATTTAGATGTGGGATTATTCTACATCTTAAAATTAAACCAAAATACTAGATAAAGATCAACTATCTTGTAAAATAACTTAGATGAAGGAAGATTTACCTTATCATCTACGAAGCAAGGGAGCTACAGCTATATAAAATATATATATATGTGTGTGTGTGTGTGTGTGTGTGCTTGTGTTGCTAAGCATGTTCACATTTATACAACATGAAAAACAAAGGAGCACATGGTCACATTCTTCTCCTCAACAGAAGATTGGGTGAGGTGGCAGGGATTAGAAGAACAGAGGTTTTAACCATGTGGGGGAGGCAAAACCCGTTTAGCAATCACGTTACTCCTCATAATGCTTCATTAATGGAATGCTAATCATATGGAAAGTAGATGGTAATTGTGCCAGATTCAATTCCAACCAGCAGATGGTTCCTTTAGAGCCAAAGTGGAGCCTCTGAGGGCTGAGAGTGTGCATGTGTGATGGTACCCAGGTCTACCTGTTGCATGGTTACAACTGTCTGCAGGCAAGAATTAAACAACATTAAAACATGGGGTCAGATCATAGAAAACCAGCAAAAACTTCTGACTAAGACAAAAATAGATTTGACTTTACATATAGTTGGGGTAAAGTGAAAAAAAAAAAAGAATCATGGTGAAGACTAACGCAGGGGTAGCAACATAATGAGAAAAGAACATTGTGTGGAAATATTCTAGCACCATCTCCACACATCAGTCAGAACGTTAAAGTTTTGACACAAATGCATCTTCCAAATTGGTAATGACCCTAAATTCACCAGCTAACTAGTTACAAAGCTCACTGAGGACAACAAAGTCAAGGTTTTGGAGTGACCATCACAAACCCTTGATCTCAGTCCCATGAGGAACTTTTGGGCAGAGCTGAAAAGGCCTGTGTGAGCAAGGTGGCCAACAAAATTGACCCAGTTCCACCAGTTCTGTCAGGAGGAATGCGAGAAAATTCCAGTAAACTAACTTGAGAAGCTTGTGGAAGGAAATCTGAAACCTTTGATGCAACTCATACAATTTAAAAGATAAATCTACCAAATACTAAGAACATGTACGGAAGCTTCTGAAATGACCTATTTCTCTCATTAATCTGCAATTTAGCAAATAATCATAACTGATGTAAAACTTGGAAAGTTTTGTCTGATTTATTGGTAAACAGTGAATAAAACTTTTTTATCCATCTTTCTATGTCATATATGTAAATATCTGGTTTTAGGTTTTATCACAATTTAACATCTTAATGGACAACTCATCTTAGAGCAGGTGACCGAATATCATCAGAAACTGAGTCCTCATCATGACTGTGCTTGTTTGTATCCCATCTTTTAAAGAATCTCACTTATTTTCAAATATATATCAGTATAAAAGCAATCAAAACATTTCCACTGAGTTCTTCTAATGTTCACAAAGACAAAGAATAAGTAAAATGTCTGATCTGGTTCAGGTTCAGCACCTCATAACCTTTCCAGCCAATGTGCCAATCCTTGGGGAATCTAGATTTAGTTTAACAAATTAAAACAAAATAAGGAGCAGGGTGGAAATTTAAATTGTGGAATAACTCAATTATCTTCAGTTCCACTTTAAAACACTGCACTGACTTTTATTATGTTATGTAAATGAAGTTTCTGGGAGAATTTGGATGTTTTACCGCCATAAATCCAAAAAGTGACAGTGAATGCCAGATCCAAGTTTGCTTTTTCTGGTAAAATTATTCCGAGCATCAAGCTGCAGAGAGTCAACAGATTCAATGTACTGACAATGTGACTTCACAACATGTAACATTAGCAGAACATTTACAGGGTGAAGTGCATTAATCTGAGTGCAGCAGCATAAAACAGAACTCACATTTATAAGCTCCTGGCAGCCAACAGTGGCAGCAGGTGTAAAACCCTCACCTCTTTAAATAGCGAGAAAAGGAAAAGAAATGTTTTTAGTTAGGAATAGAGTTCTTTGCTTTTTCAGTCTAAAACCTAATACCCACATGTTGGAAACAAACAAACTGCCAAGAAATGACCGGGGGAGCAGAAATGTTCCGAGTCACATGAAGAGACAGGAGAAAAAGAGTAATATATGCAGGATGAAAGGTAAGGAGAAGCTCTACGGTCTTTCTGAAAATTAATGACTCCGAGGTGAGACCGTTACCTTTCTTATGCAGGCTTTGCGCCCAATGAACAACTTGATGGATATGTGTGTTGTAAGTAAATGGCCTGCACTTGTAAGTTAGTAAAGTTTAATTATAAAACACCTTTCACAGCTAAAAATCACAAAGAGAGTACCAAGATCAAAACATGATTAATAACAGTGTCGTTGTCTGGATTCTTGACCTTGTGACCTTTGTTGTATGTCTTCCTCCTTCATATTATGCCACTGCAATGTCCTTTTTTTATCATGTGAAGCACTTTGAATTGTCTTGTTGCTGAAATGTGCTTTACAAATAAACTTGCCTTCTTTCTCCTGTCTGGTAACTGTCAAAAAAGGCCAAAAAATACAAAAAAAAAAAAAAACACAAACAAAAAATCAAAAAAAAAAAACAAAAATTAGCTGCTTTTTGAGTGAGTCAAGGTTCGAAAGAAAACGTATGAGAAGGCCGGTCGTTCCTCAGTCGATGTGCAACAGCCTGGAAAGATCAGTCCCCTCGAGTTTTACACCAGGTCCTTGGGACTATGAGCAGATTGGATTTAACTATTCAGTAATATGTTAAGGAGCCTGACCATGCAGAGTCCTGAAAGTTAAAGTTAGAATTTTAAAATGGATTCTACAATGAACAGGTACCAATGCAAAGACATTAAAGCAGGAGTGATGTGAGCTCTCCTTTAGGTTCCAGTTAAGAGTCTTGCTGCAGAGTTATGGACTATCTGGTGGTATTGTGTCATAAGGTGTGGGCTGTTTGTAGGACCAAAGCGCATACGGTAGCTTGGAAGCAGCATGGTGAGTAGAATGTCTTTTATTAATAAACAAATAAAATAGCAAACTTACAAAGAAAACACATGAGATCCAGGACACGAAGCATGGACAGAGTTAAAGGCATGGAGTAGGCAGGGAAACAGTGGAGTCCAGCAATCAATGACAACAACCAGAGAGCTTAAATACTCAGGGAGAAGTAAGGAGAAAGGCTAGCAGGTGAGAGCTAACAGGTGAAAGTGAGGAACAGCTGAGACCAGTGAAGGGAGAGAAGGCTGAGGGAGAAAAGTAAATGAGCAGGAGCAGACAGAGAGGAACACAGGTAGGAAAACTAGCAGATTAATAATAGAAAAATTTACATAAACACTAAACCAGGAGGTAAAACTAAAGAATAAACTGAGAAAAACGCCTTATGATAACTGGACACAGGGGAAAGAACCTATATGGCAAAACCCAAATGACAAAAACAACAAGAGAATATAACAAGATCTGTTGGAACATAATAAACAACAAGGAAATGCTGAAAAACATGAACCCAAATAATAACCATAACTTAACACCTCAGGACCGCGACACATTGTCCATTTTAAAGATCCATTTATGCCTAAACTTTAACTTCCTGGCTGATGTTTAACATGTTGCTTCAATATTTCCGCATATTGTTCTTTTCCGGAAACCACCCTGACACTCCCCCTTTCCCCCACACCCCCCCTCCCCTCCCTTTTTTTGCTGACAGGACACCTGTAACCTGTAACTCTATGTGTTACATTAACGCTCAGCTTGGACTCCTGCTTTACTTGCACAATGATCACCTGCACTGTTGTATTGCTCTTGCATCTTATACTGCTCTATATTTACTCTCACTCACTTAAAACTGTGCACATATATTTATATTATATTGTAGATATGTTTATACTGTTTAATTTGTATTGTATTGCACCGACTACGCCAAAACAAATTCCTTGTATGTCCAAAAACGTACTTGGCAATAAAGCTTTTCTGATTCTGATTCTGATTCTGATTCTGATCCTGTCACCTATTTTGTGATGTACAACAGACCCTCTTGAAGCAAAACATCCACACAACATGATCCTGCCACCTCCGTACCTCAAAGTTGGTTCAGTGTTCTCAGGCTGGCAAGTTTCCCCCTGTATTCCTGATCTAATGACGGACATCATGGTCAAACTCTTCCGTTTTTCATTACACCACAGAACCTGTCTCCCAAAATTAAGGTCTTTGACCCTGAGTGCATCTGCAAACCTTCATTTGGCCTTTTTTGCTGAGCCGTAGCTTCTTCCTCTCTGAGTGGCCATATAACCTTTAGGCATCTGGAAATTGGACCCAAGGATGATCGAGACTGGTGAAGGTCCATAATTCTCTTCCTGATATCCTGGCTCATTCCTGGCTTAAAATACACCCACAGGTGGGCCTCTGTCTGCTTAAACTGTATATTTATATGAGTTTAACCTTTTGGCATCATGTTTAGGGGTGACTCGTTGATTAGCACAGAAAGAGAAGCTTTTATTTTATTTTTACTTTACCTGAAGAAGAATAAATCTTCTTCCATTTTGGCAATTGAAGCCTTTATAAACATACAAAATAAATACATGAAAAGAAAACAGGAAGAAAGGGGTCTGTTGGTTTGTCTGACTCTGTCTCCACTTGCTCCAGTTTGGTGGTGAATAATTGCTGATCTCTGCTTCTCATTAATACAGAAGTTCCTCGGCATCATAAAATATGTATAGTAGAACATACTTGTACATCTCACTGATACATACTTGCGAACAGCAACAAACTGCACGTCTCTTCCAATCTTTACACTCACACTAATACAAACATGAATCCAACCTTAATATTTAATTAAAGTCTTTACTTTAAGACAGTCCATTTAATACCCAGAAAGCCCTTTTACTCAAGCAAGCTTTGAGACGTGTACTTATTCCAGCATTTCCATCAAAAGATTGAATTAGTTTCAGTTTTCCAACCATTATTTTCAGTCAAACTTGCGATTCAGAAAACATGAGGATATTTTTAAAATATTTTAAGAGCCCAGACTTCTTCATTTAACGGCCACACAAACAAAATATCTGCTAAGAGAAATCAATATCAACATACAATGAACATATACTTGCTATACCATTATTTTTAAGGATGTTTTTGAGAAGTTTTTCCAGGTTAAAAAAAACTTGAGTCATTGTAAAACACTGAACTCGATACACCTTACCATACCGCTGTTATTTTTAAAGCACTTCAAATGAAGCCAAGGTTCACAAACTGCTGTAGATAACAAATTACATAAAAAAAATATATATATATAAATAATAATAAAAAAATATTTAAATGTTAAAATTAAAATGAACACATTAACACAGCATTGGAAATAAACTCCATGTTTCCTGAAAACAGAGTCAAAGGGGTAGCAGCAGAAAAGAAGGAGGCTTAAAATTGAACCCTGTGGGACAACCACATGAAAGAACCAGAGGAAAAAAATTACAAAGTTTGACCAATAAAGTTCGCGCTAACAAATGAAGTTTAAACGAAAATTCAACATGGAAGACTCACCATCATCTCCAGCTTCGTCTAATTACTCCTCCATGCGGCTCTGCTCTATCAATCAGCGTGAAGTCTGCATCTCTTCCCGGCCAATCATCCTTCAAGGCTGTGCTTTAAAAGATCTTCATCCATGGAACCCTCCGTTCTGCAGCTGAACTTTGACCCTCCTCCATCCCATCTCCACCATTTGGCTTCCAAATTCTTTCCAAATCTCCTCAGGCCTCCACTCCACCACCAGGATCGGATCCCAGTGGGGAAGACATCTCTAAATCTAACCCTAAGATGTTCATTCAAGTGCATGTCATTCTCAGCATTCACGTCTTTCACTGGGGTCCGAGCGCCAAAGATATAAATATTCACTAATAAACATTTTCTAATTGCATCCCTGTCTTCTCTTTGTGAGTCTTTCCAGGTTGAAATAAGATTTAAACATGCAGTGCAAAAGCTCGCCCACTGCTCTAAACAAGAAATTTTAATTGTATGATCCACTGTGTCAAACGCAGGAAAACCAAGTCACCTGAGCCACTTGTTAAAAACATATCACTGAAAGCTCTTATAGGGAAGATTCGGTACTGTGTGAAGCATAGCATTGTCCATTGTGAAGGTCTTTGAAAGGAGGGTCGCCAGTCTCTTCCAAAGGTAGCCAACAAGCTTCTGTTCCACAGAAGCACAAGCAAGCCATCATTGTTCATTTTTCCAGGATAGGTGAGGAGTTTGTAGTTTGTTCTGCATGACAAATGCACCCATAGCACAGCCCAAATGCCAAAAACACTCCAAGCTTCATCCAGATAATAATAGACATAAAAAATGTAAAATCTGGTTTGTGGAGCTATACCAACAAAGATGACTTCCTTAAACAACTTTCTGAAGAATGAGTCCAACAAAGTAACCTACTTACTGAAGCACTGGGACACCTGAAAATAGTTTGGCAAGAATCAGTCCCTCCCTTGTGGTCAGGCAGCATTATCTGAGGGGAACAAACAAACAAACGCCAACACAGGAGCTACATCTGTTTTAATTAGGTTGGACTAATTTAAACTGTCTTAACAGTGCAAGAAGCACAGATGCACTTGGTTTGATCTCTTAAGTCTGAGAATCCTTGACTGGTAAACAACAAAAACCTCCACTAATATATTGCTGAGTGTGATGCTAGTTCCTCTTTTGTAGATATTTTCCTTCCTCTGTTTGCTTCGTTTCACCTGAATTTACCGCAGGTTGCAACTGTTCTCACAACCCAGATTAAATGTATCATCTTCCACAAACACAGCAGGCACCAAACAGACAACTCCTGAAAACTTAAAGAACAACATCTCACTTCGGGAAATCAATGAGGAGAGGATCAGGTTTAATTCACAGCAACAGACTGTGAATAATGGTGATAGACCAACACTAAAAAGTGCATGGTTGAAATCATAAAATCATAAGATCTAAAAGCTTTTCTATCTCTAAATAAAATCCAGTGCATCTAATTGTCTCCGAAATCAGCTAACTTGTAAATAGAGTCCATCTGTGTCTAATTTAAGCTCAGCTAAAATGCAGGTGGTCTATGAAAGCCTGGGAGGTTAGAGGGATAATGTTGTGGAGATGTTTAAAGCAGGGTCAGAGTGTAAAATAGTCTCCAGTGGCTCAGAACTGTAGGTTTGGAATTTCTATTGGTTGAAATGTTCTATAATCATAGAACACAACAAAATTACAACAGGATTCCAGGAAATTCTTTGACAAGTTATTTCTGGGTTACAGAAACATCTGGAAAAATATCCGGAACTCTCATCCATACAAATAGTCAAAGATACGCAGCTTCTCAGATGCTTCAGCCCATACAGCAGGTGGCTTCATTTGTTCTCCTACATCCGAATCACCCCCTGCTTACAGCAGACTGTAAATACCTACAATAACTTCACTTCCCAAACAGCATTAAGCTTTTAGAATCTGACATTCCTGCCCTGAAAGTAATTTGTCTGAATCTACCCAGATATAGACAACTTTTCTCTACATCCAAGCAAAATTCCTGACTTAAATGTGTGTATTTCTCTCTTTTACAGAGAAAACTGTCCAACTAAGAGGTTGACTTGTTGGGACGATGTGCCTCCGGAAGAAATCTAAGAGGGAACATACATTTTCACAACACTGTAGCCTGTTTGTTTGGTATTTACTCTTCCTTTGCAACGTTTTGTGAGTTAGATGAAAAACAGGTGCAGTCCTTCAGTTAATCAGCCTGTCAATTTAGCTCCTCATTATATTGGTTATGGTTAAAAAACATTGTCATGTGTCTAAGCTGCACCCAATATTTCATCATAACTTTAGCAAGTCATTAACCTGACCAATGATTCTAACTGTATACAGTACTGAATTTCATCCAATTTATTTGCATCTTCTGAACTTTGAATATCTGTTCATTAGCGCAGTCACTCTGGGGGGTATAACAACCTCTTGAAGTGTTGAGCCCAGTTAGAACTGCATGCCAAAAATCAACTCTCTGATGAAAATACGTTTATTCACCCAGCAGCCTGTGTCCTTCAGTTAGGCATAAAGTGTTAAGTTCTCCTGCATCTCAGTATGGTGCATTTATTCAGCTAGTAAAGACCTCCCTAGTGTCATAATTAGACGCCCCCATAACCGAAGGGCATGTTAAATGATGAGTGGGGTTATTTTCCAGCTTTTCAGATAGATTGGTGGATACCCCCATGTTTTGACCAAGATGATGCTAAAAGAAAAAAATACTTACCTAAGTAAGTGCTTGATTATAAGGCAACTGGACTTCTTCTCTTGTTTCGTGAAGATGTTTCACCTATCATCCAAAAGGCTTCTTCACTTCCTAACATGGTTGAAAGTAATCGACTCATAAGTTAAGGTCAGAACAGTCACACTAATTGGGCTGTTAAGGTCACTACTGGGGCAATTAGGACATGTGAGTTACTGGTCCTATTCATAGGGCTGTTAAGGTCACCCATTAGTGACCCTAACAGCCATCTCAGTGTGAGTGTTCTGCCTACAACCTGTAAGCATGTTACTTCTAACTGTGTTTAAAATAGAAGAAGCCTTTTGGATGAGAGGAGAAACATCTTCAAGAAACAAGAGAAGAAGTCAGTGTGCCTTCTAATTAGTCTTCCAGCAAATAACCACCATAAGTGCTTTAGAATCTACACCAGAGCAGAGGATCCTTAAGTTACTCATCTAACACAATTAAGCCAACATAGGTCAATTCTAAGGGAGTGGAAAGATGAAGCTGCAGTCAGACGCTTTTATTGAAACAAGACTGAATGAATATTTTATCAAATGAAGATCATTTCAATCAGTCGTTGAATTAACTATCAAAGCTTAAACTTGTTCCAAACTGGATCATTGATTGGACAATGATCCCAAACACATGAAACAAATCTACAACAGAACAGCTGAAAAAGAAAATATGGCCTAGTCAAAGTGCAGACCTCAACCTGATTCAAATGCTGTGGTGGGACCTTTAAAAGAATTTTACATGAATTAATCCCAACAACAGTCAATGAGCTACAGAAATGTAAGCGACTGATGAAGTTGTACAGAACATGTTTACGTTATTTCCTCTAAAGTTGCTTGTACAGATTATGCTGAATATTATTGCACTGCAAAACTAACGTTGTGACTTTGTTTTTCTCCTCATAGTTGTAGTGTTCAGACAAGCAGATTGGATGTAATAAAAGCACAGATGACTCTTCCCTGCACGTCCTCTTTGAATGAGGAACAGGCGGAGTGAGTCAGCCTGCCTGGAGGTGACTGGATTGACAATGAGCAGACTTGTATTGTGCTTCGGCGATTCTTCTCTCCTCAAGGCTGACTGAAGAGGTCGATGCTGCTGCCAGCTGCTGAATGGCTCCCTTTGTCTGCGGACGGGATGTGATTGGTTCCTGTTCAAGGATAGCTGATGCCAGAGTCGTAAACAAACCCAGAAATTTTCTTTGTTTGACTGAAATATGAAGCGTTTATAGCAGAGATGAACACAAAGAGTCAAAGGCAGACGAAGCAAAAACTCAGATCCTCAATACAGATAAATGGTTGTAAAGGTATTAATTCAGATGTTTAATAATAAAATATTATTATATTGCACTGTATGAAAGTTCAAATATTTTCATCTACAAGTAATTGTTTGGTTTAGGAATGTAGAGAACATCCCATAACTTGCTTTTAGTCTTAAATTTGAAAATTGAAATCAAACACATATGAGCAAAATATATAATAAAGGACAAATTTTAAATCCATCAAAGAAATGTAAAGTTGTGCCTTGTAGAAATGTTTCTTAAATACAAAAATGAAACCCAATTATTTCATAACATTAACATGGCTCTTATTTTATCTTATCAGCAGATACTTCAGCAGATACCACACAGACCACATATTTCTACTCTTCCCAGGTGATGTTGATGCCCGATTTAACTGGGTCAAGACTATAAATCTGAAATAATATGTTGGACCATTTGTTTGCTACTATATACCCCAATATGGACTGCTACCACAACTCCCAGCAGGAATTGCAGCTGATAGGAAGGGGCGTCACAGCTCTGATGTCACAGTGGACTATATAAGGAATATGAGGCCTCTCCCCTTTGCTTTTCCCTGCTGGAAACCGGGACCGGTTACGACGCAATGGAGGCACGCATCCTTCTGGAGAAGAAACTCACCCGTGGGTTTCCATTAACTCTCCCCACTGGCCAAAACTCATGAGAAACTCAACGAGCTAAGCTTGCAGGGATAGGAAGACTTGTAAGTTTTACTTTACCGATCGAAGACGTGGATTACCCCCCCACCACCACCACCAAGTAATCCTGTTTTGTTTTATTTCTATTAGAAATAGCTTGGGCAGGATAGAGTAGGATTTTAGGGCGATTTAGAATCGCCACTTATAGTCCAGTGTGTTCTAAGTTGTATGTGCATGAAATGTCTTATTGAAACTTTGATTGCTGTTGGACTCTGAAGCCGCCACACTGTGTGTGTCTCACTGTGTTTGAACACCTGAGCACAGACTCAGGTGAACTTAAAGTTGGACTGCCAGAACCTCATGGTGGAATACTCACTATTCCTTTGTCTTCACTCTTCTTGTTTTTCCACTGGTTGCCCCCTAAAAGTTTTATGACCCTTTGTGTTTCACTGAGCTCCAACTTTGGGGGTTTTATGACTGCAGCCTGGTGGAGGCCGCTCCCAAAGCTTCGCTCAGCACCATATTTTCTCTTGTTTTTGCCATAACTGCTGGTTTGACTTCATACACACTCAATGTTGTTTTATCTTGTTTAGTTAGTTATTTTACCCCTTTTGTGTAGAACTTTGCATGTTTGATTAGGTGAAGATTATTGAATAAGAATACCGAGGTGTATCAGGCTGTTGATTTAATAAATATTCACGTAGATAAAGGGAAAGCGTTTGTGTTTATTTTGAGCCAGTGATTTGTCAGTCAAAATAAGGTCAAAGTTCCCCACCTTCGGTGAAGCGGTTGAATAAACAGTGACATCTAGTAATAGTTATCAATTATTACTGAGAATTTAATAATTGTAATTATCAAGAGTTTTGAGCCATAATTACAACACCAGAGGACATCTCTGATTTTGATTCGTAAGTAATGATTTCTGGTAAAGAAATTAATCTTTTTCAAATTATGGTTTTTAATTATATTTCTTGATAAATATTAATTAATCAATAAACATAATTCTTACAAATACAAAGTTATCATTATTTAAACAACAGATGCAACAGACATTGGGCAAAAATCCAGAAACTGAATGTCTCAGTAATAAAGTCCAAATATGAAAAGAAATGTTTTGTGTTTTTACACAGCTTTTACATTTTTTATCCCAAAATGTTTTATGTTGCTTTGAATGTGTGTATCATATTTTTCGTTTGGTTTGTCTTGTGAAGCTTTTGTCATCAGAGCTTAGAACTACCAGTTGCTACAAGAAAATACCACAATAAGATCTAATTCATTTTGGAAATTAGAAACATAACTGAACAGAAGTGGACTTAAAAACTGATATTTTGACTTTGATCTAATTCAGATATGGTTGCCCAGCCTATTAGCATTTTAATCCTGTAGAGACTCACAATAAGAAACACAAAATGCGATTAGAGAAGTTAAACAATGGATGTTTATTGGTTTGGCGCTCAGACCCCAGAGGAAGACATGAATGCTGACAATGCATGAACTGATGAACCTCTTAGGATTAGAATTAGAATTGTCTTCCCCCGGATCTGGTACTGGTGATGGAGAGGAGGCCTGATGGTAATGGAACTGAGAATATGATGGAGGAGATGGGGTGGAGGAGAGTCGAAGCTCGACTGACAGCAGAGAGATCCATGAATGGGAGACTTTAAATGTGGAGCCTTGAAGGATCATTGGCTGAGGATTATTGCAGACTTGAAGCTGATTGGTTGGCGTGGAGATGCACGGAGAAGCCATTGGGTGAAGCTGGAGGAGGAGTGAGTCTCCCACACTGAATTTTCGTCTTTACTTCATTTCACTTGACTGAGTAAGAATATAGAAATATTTTCTTCAGTTTTGCAATACCAGTAATTAAACTGATGTCATCTCTATCAGGTTCAATTGAAATTGAAAATATTTCCATCCAACAGAAACCCCCACAGTTTTGGAAAAAAAATCTTCCCAAAGGCTTTCGGTGAGATGCTTCAGTGGGAAACGAATCTCCTGCATTTATTTTGATGAAGTAGGAGAACATCATCTGGCTTAAACAGTTGGATGTTCAGTAAAAACAATACATATTTATGAGGCAGAAACATGAAATGTATAGTTGGGTCAAATATATTTGACAAATTATTCTGGTTCCTACATGGGGTGAGTAGAATATTAGAATATCAGGTACTGAATTGCATAAAGCTGTTGTGGTGTCCAAAGTCAGTCCTAAGGGCAGATGTCCTGCATGTTTTATATGTTGCTCTGATTCAACACACCTGAGTCAAATTGGTAGTTCAACAGCAGGCTGCTGCAGAGCTAAGCGTCATGCTGAGGAAGTCATTCAGCTATTTGAACCAGCTGTGTTAGAGCAAGGACACATCTTAAACCAGCAGAATGCTGGCCCTTGAGGGCTGGAGTTGGGCACCCCTGGATTAGACAAACATCAGACAGAAATATGTGTTGCCTTTAGGTCCATATTGTCTTGCGTCAGTTATATTAATGTGTCATAAACTGTACATGTGGCCTATCTATCATATATCCCAGTTTATGTTCTTGTACGTCACATAACGTGTTCTTAAAGAAAAATAATACTTTTCCAATATCCTTCTGTCCCAGAAGGCTCCAAACACACAGAGGTGCAACTCCTTGGTGGAACATCTGGCACAGACTCTTGTTCCTTTCATGGCTTCCTGGGACATCAAAAACCCCACAGCAATCAGTCATTTAACCACCTAAAGGGAGTTCACAAAGGTGGGCTTCTATGTAACCTTTTTCAGGGCTCGGGGTTAGGCTTAGAGGTATGGTGTGAATTGAGCTTTGGATAAGGTTAGGGTTAGGAGTATACTGGTAATGGTTAGGGATAGAGTTAAAGTTTACGACTCCTCACCTGCAGCAAAACTGGGTTAGATGAGATGTAAATGTTGAGGATTTGATGAAAACATGTTCATTTCACTTATTAAAGACTTGAGACTTGATTTGGACTTGTCTCCCAATGATTTTAGACTTAACTTGGAAACAATGACATGAACATATCTGCCTCACTGTGAAGCAGTTCTTCACTGAAACATTTGGAGTTTTGTGTTCATGTAGTTTATCTATCAAAGACTTGTTGAGCTTCTCAAACTCCTGATGCTTCAAGATTATATGAGCTACAAGAACATTTCATTTCCCTTTGAGATTTATAAAGTATTTGTGAATTGAAGATAACTGACAGCACACAGGGAAATAATATTCTTCTACAACCCTCATCGTGACATGGTTTCAAGAAAAAGGAAGATATGACCTGCTGCTGTGGCCAGCCAAGTCTGTCCAGTCTCAGAGACTGCACCTGTTACTGTCTGGAAGCAGGTTTAAAGGTCAATTCTAAACAAATCAGATTCTGTCACTGTACACAGAAAAAGCTCATTAATGAGCAGAAAACCTTTTAAATAAATGTTATAGAAAGTGATAAAAAATGCTCCAGCTGAGTGATTTCTGTGTTTTGTCAACATGATCCTTCAAATTGGAAATCTTTGGTGGCCATTTTGTGTAACTGATGGCATCTGATTCTCCTCTAGCATTCAGTTTTCCAGCCTCCAGTGTTTGACGGCACTAAAGTACCACACTATGAGGCAACAAGAGGGATCTTTTAACTAGATAATTGTGATTCAATTAAACTGTGAGACCAGGGTCGGGGTGAAGACAAATTTTAATTTGAGGATGGGGGTGTGAGGGTTGTGAATACTTTTATTGAGGTGCTAATACTTGTTTGGAGGCCAAAACAGTAGCCAGCTGCATTAAGCAGGACAGTGCCTTGACACAGACTGATAGGCGGAGGCGATAAAATGCTTCCTCTCAAGGCTGTAGGCTGAGAGAGCTCAGCAACGTTTTCTGATCAGCAGCATCTGGTAAAACACACACACATAGCATCATGAGGTCAACACGGAGTATAGGCAAAGAGAGGTTTAATCACCACCGGAAACAAAGGGTTAACCTGTGCCCCACCACAGAGGAGTTAAACTCACAATCCCCCCCTCCTTTCATAACCCATCACTGTAAGTTTGCTTCACGTCATCCATTTTATGAAACATGTATGCAGTGAATGATTGTCGCTCTTTCACTGGGATATTAGGTGGGCCTTGGGTGTGCAGTGGGTTGAACAGAGAACGAGAACTTGTGCCACCAAACCTGGAGTCCTCAATAAATTAAAAAACAAGCAGATGATTTTTTGTACTCAACCCCAGCAGTGAGCAGGAGAAGAAAACTACAGCTATGCATTTCTAACCAGACCCGGTCCTTAATTGAGTTTAGGCCCAGTGAGAGAGGCAGCAAATTAAAATGAGAAGTAAAACATGTGTGTGTCTCACATTGCAACAATTTGTCCTACTGCAAATGTTAGACGAAGGTGCAATAACTTGCATAATAACTTGTAATACCACATACAGTCATATTCTACAAATTAGAATATACATTCTGATGAGTCTCATTTGTGAGATTAGAAGTACTTTTGAAAAAAACAGCTTTTAATCAGGTATTAAAAATACTTTTCAATGAGGCAGTTTTTGTATTAAAAGTGTGTTTTCACATGTCGGATGTAATATTCTGAATGTCGTGCTTTCATTGGCTGTAAGCAGATGATCATCATAATTAACAGAAATAAAGGCTTGAAACCAACAGTGTGTGTGTAATTTATACCACAGATACTCACCTCATTTATTGTCAGAGCCGAGATGCTGATGGGAAATCAAACACAGAACTGAAAGTGGGCTCGTTGTGTGTGTGTGTGTGTGTGTGTGTGTGTGTGTGTGTTAGCCTAAGCCGTTAAGAAGCAGAGCTTTTTCTGGAGCTGTACCCCAGCCTGCAGTGGTGTGAACCTCGTTAATTACTGGTTGCCTTTGATCTCTACCTCATGAAGACAACAAGAAGATAACAAGTCCGCGCAGCTTCTCAGAGACTTTCTGCTGATCACTCCATGGGAAGACGCTGTGGGGGATGTAAGATGTAAAGGTAAAACAGTGTCCTGCGGTGTGTAATTGGACTTGAAAACAGTAATTTGATTAAGGTTTGCTAAAAGTTACAATAGTTATAGCATTGCCTCATTTTTGTTTTAGTTTATTTTAGCCTAACAGGAGTTAAAAAGGAAAGAAATATCAGTTCTGCCTATGTTGTTGTTTCTTTTCACCTTTTTTTTGCTAAAGTTGCTACATCTTCTGTGTTTCAAATCAACCTGCATAAATGGCATGAATGTGTTATAAAAAAAATCAAAAAACCAGAAAGTTCTAAAAGTAAGAAACATTAATAAAACAAAATCAGCCTTTCCATTAGTGGATCAGTAATTTTAAAACAGACCTTTATCCAACACAGACATCATCATGAGTCACGCTAAGGCAGTACTATCACACGTGGATGAGGACGTTGCATCCGTAATAACACGGCCTTTACTTGTGTCTTTTAATTTGACAGATGACACATTTCTGGCCTAAATAAAGAACAGTTATATGGATGTGTTGCCACTTATTGTCGAAACACAAAAATGATTCAGTAAGCTCTTTTGCAAAAAGCAACCTCTTAAGCTTTGACAGATTCCTCAGTTTTGGTGAGGACATGAATACAACTCCGATGAGCTACAGGCCTGAACACAGCTGAAACAGAGAGGGATTAAAATTGATATTTGCTCATTTTCTGTGTACCAGATAACTGAGTATTGGTGTTATTTGGAAGCCTTGTGCTCACTTATTTCTGTCAACAAGGTCCTTCTATTATATCTCCCTCATACACATGTTGGTAGTGGAGAAGATGAGGGTAAAACAGATGTTCATATGTGGGCCTAGTAGTTCATAAAACTGACTGAAGCCAGGAAGAAAGGTAGCCTGAATAAAGGAAACGGGATCATTCGTTCGTCGTCTTCCGCTTATCCAGGACCGGGTCGCGGGGGCAGCAGACTCAGCAGAGACGCCCAGACGTCCCTCTCTCCAGACACCTCCTCCAGCTCCTCCAGGGGGAGCCCAAGGCATTCCCAGGCCAGCCGAGAGACATAGTCCCTCCAGCGTGTCCTGGGCCGTCCCCTGGGCCTCCTCCCGGTGGGACGTGCCTGGAACACCTCCCGAGGAAGGCGTCCAGGAGGCATCCGGTATAGATGCCCGAGCCACCTCAACTGGCTCCTCTCGATGTGGAGGAGCAGCGGCTCTTGTCCGAGCCCCTCCCAGATGGCCGAGCTCCTCACCCTATCTCTAAGGGAGCCCCCGGCCACCCTACGGAGGAAGCTCATTTCAGCCGCTTGTATCCTGGATCTCGTTCTTTCGGTCATGACCCAAAGTTCATGGCCATAGGTGAGGGTAGGAACGTAGACCGACCGGTAAATTGAGAGCTTTGCTTTTCGGCTCAGCTCTCTCTTCACCACAACGGACCGGCACAGCGCCCCCATTACTGTGGCAACCGCACCGATCCGTCTGTCGATCTCCCGCTCCATTCTTCCCTCACTCGTGAACAAGACCCCGAGATACTTAAACTCCTCCACTTGAGGCAGGAACTCCCCTCCAACCTGAAGAGGACAAGCCACCCTTTTCCGGTCGAGTACCATGGCCTCGGACTTGGAGGAGCTGATCCTCATCCCAGCCGCTTCACACTCGGCCGCGAACCGCCACAGCGAATGCTGTAGGTCTTGGC
The DNA here is from genome assembly GCF_021462225.1 of Girardinichthys multiradiatus. NCBI lineage: Eukaryota > Metazoa > Chordata > Actinopteri > Cyprinodontiformes > Goodeidae > Girardinichthys > Girardinichthys multiradiatus. Next base: position 4,083,604 of record NC_061812.1, on the reverse strand, counting down.
TAGAGGGGGCCAGCAGGACCACATCATCTGCAAAAAGAAGAGACGAAATCCACTGGTCCCCAAACCAGACCCCCTCCGGCCCTTGGCTGCGTCTAGAAATCCTGTCCATAAAAGTTATGAACAGGACCGGCGACAAAGGGCAGCCCTGCCGGAGTCCAACATGCACTGGGAACAGGTCCGACTTAGTGCCGGCAATGCGGACCAAACTCCTGCTCCGCTCGTACAGGGACCGGATGGCCCCTAATAAAGGGCCCCCAATTCCATACACATGGAGCACCCCCCACAGGGCATCACGAGGGGCACAGTCGAATGCCTTCTCCAGGTCCACAAAACACATGTGAACCGGTTGGGCAAACTCCCATGAACCCTCGAGTACCCTGTAGAGGGTATAGAGCTGGTCCAGTGTTCCACGGCTGGGACGAAAACCACACTGTTCCTCCTGAAGCCGAGGTTCGACTATCGGTCGGACTCTCCTCTCCAATACCCTGGCGTAGGCCTTACCAGGGAGGCTGAGGAGTGTGATCCCCCTGTAGTTGGAACACACCCTCCGGTCCCCTTTCTTATAAAGGGGGACCGCCACCCCAGTCTGCCAGTCCAGAGGCACTGTCCCCGACCGCCACGCGCAATGTTGAAGAGGCGTGTCAACCATGACAGTCCTACAACATCCACTTCGAGGCCAACCGGTAGTCCTTCTCCATGGCCTCGCCGAACTCTTCCCAGGCCCGAGTTTTTGCCTCTGCCACAGCCCGGGCTGCAGCACGCTTGGCCTCACGGTACCCGTCAGCCGCCTCAGGAGTCCCACAAGCCAACCACAGCCGATAGGACTCCTTCTTCAGCTTAACAGCATCCCTTACTGCTGGTGTCCACCACCGGGTTCTGGGATTGCCGCCACGACAGGCACCGCAGACCTTACGGCCGCAGCTATGGGCAGCAGCATCGACAATAGATGCGGAGAACATGGTCCACTCGGACTCTATGTCTCCAACATCCCCCGGGATCTGGTCGAAGCTGTCCCGGAGGTGGGAGTTGAATACATCCCTGGCCGAGGTCTCCGCCAGGCGTTCCCAGCAGACCCTCACTATGCGCTTGGGCCTGCCAAGTCTGTCTGGCTTTCTCCTCCTCCAGCGGATCCAACTCACCACCAGGTGATGATCAGTGGACAGCTCAGCCCCTCTCTTCACCCGAGTGTCCAAAACATGCGGCCGAAGGTCTGATGATACGACAACAAAGTCGATCATCGACCTCCTGCCTAGGGTGTCTTGGTGCCAAGTGCACTGATGGACACCCTTATGTTTGAACATGGTGTTCGCTATGGACAATCTGTGACTAGCACAGAAGTCCAATAACAACACACCACTCGGATTCAGATCGGGGAGGCCATTCCTCCCAATCACGCCTCTCCAGGTGTCACTGTCGTTCCCCACGTGGGCGTTGAAGTCCCCCAGCAGAATAATGGAGTCCCCGGGAGGGGCACTATCCAGCACCCCCGACAGGGACGCCAAGAAGGCCGGGAACTCTGCACTACCACTCGGCCCGTAGGCTGAAATGATAGTCAGAGACCTCTCCCCAACCCGAAGGCGCAGGGATACAACCCTCTCATCCACTGGGGTAAACCCCAACACGAGATGGCTGAGCTGGGGGGCAACAAGCAAACCCACACCAGCCCGCCGCCTCTCCCCGTGGGCCACTCCAGAGTAGAAGAGAGTCCAACCCCTCTCAAGGAGATGGGTTCCAGAGCCCACGCTGTGCGTGGAGGCAAGCCTGACTATTTCTAGTCGATATCTCTCGACCTCCCGCACAAGCTCAGGCTCCTTCCCCCCCAGCGAGGTGACATTCCACGTCCCTAGAGCCAGCCTAAGCATCCGGGGATCGGGCCGCTGAGGTCTCCACCTTCGTCCGCCACCCAATCCTCTTTGCACCGGTCCCTCACGGTTCCCTCTGCAGTTGGTGGGCCCACTGGGGGATGGCCTCGCATCTCTCGTTCGGGCTTGGCCCGGCCGGGTCCCACGAGGAGCAACCCGGCCACCAGGCGCTCTCCGACAAGTCCCGACCCCAGGCCTGGCTCCAGGGTGGGACCCCGGCTCCGCCGTACCGGGCGACATTACGTGCCTCGATATTTTGTTCTTCATGAGGGGTTCTTGAACCATTCTTTGTCTGACCCATCACCTAGAGCCTGTTTGCCATGGGAGACCCTACCAGGGGCATTTAGGCCCCAGACAACATAGCCTCTAGGATCATTTGAGCACTCAAACCCCTCCACCACGTTAAGGTGACGGTTCAAGGAGGGGGGAAACGGGATCATATTGGAGGAAAATGACCAAAGTCATTTTAATTGTCTGTCTTGTGATATCAGCAGTGTGCAGTTGGTAGCACTGTTGCCTTGCAGCAAGAAGGTCCTGGGTTCAACTCCTGGCCGGGGGTCTTTCTGCATCGAGTTTACATGTTCTCCCCGTGCATACGTGGGTTCTCACTGGGTACTCCGGCTTCCTCCCACAGTCCACAAACATGACAGTTAGGTTAGGTGGTCTCTCTAAATTGCCTTTAGGTGTGAATGAATGTGTGCATGCTTGCTTGTTCAGTGTGTCTCTGTGTTGTCCTGTGATTGACCAGGGAGCTGTCCAGGGTGTGTCTCACCCAGTAACCGCTGGACATAGGCACTCTGCAGCGATGGAGAACGGATGGATGTAAAGATAAATGACAATTGGTCAGATTTATGTTCTTCTAACAACTGTTCAAGCTTAAATATCCAAAAACCAAAGGGTTTAATTTAGTGACTTTTAGGAAATTTAGGGAATTTGGGAAGATTGAGCATCAAATAATCCAGAGCTGGAGAATTTTGAAGCTTTTAGACATTTTTTCCTCAACAGGCTGACTCTACCACAGCCTTGTTCTTAGACCAGCCTATTTATTAGATGATCATCCATTATTAACTTTACAGGAAATAATGTTTTCTATCTGACACAGTAATTCTGATGACTTAATAATCACATTGTCTGTGTTTTTGCCATTTAGAGAAAGAAAGCCGGTATGTAGCGTGTTTTTCTCTGGTAGATCCAGCCTGAACACCAAACCTTTAAAAGGAGGAGAAGGAAGAAGAGAAATTTATTTGAACTGCCCTGCAGCTGTGTTTCAAAGCCCTCAACCTATAAACCCTACCTCTCACCTTGATTCAATTTTGTTTTCTAACCTTTAACCTTTATATCTCCCCACTGAACTTATAACTTCATAAAGTAAGAGACTGTTGGGACCGTCCCGACCGCCCAAGTTAGATTCTCTAACTTCGTCCTTCAAGAAAACCTGAAAGTTATGTACAGTATGTATTTAGTTCAAAGAACATTACTTATAAAGCCCTAATTAACAATAAATAAAATGTATTATTAGGTTTAGTGAAGGTTTAGGGGTGTGTTTATGGCAAGTTTTGACCATTATTCCAAAGCACAGCTGTGAGGTCAGACACTGATGTTGGAAGAGAAAACCTGGTTGGCACTCTCCACTGCAGTTCATCCCAAAGCTGTTCTGTTAGGTTGAGGTCAGGACTCTGTGCAGACCTGTCACACCAAACCTGGGACCTTGCTTTGTGCAGTTTTGCTGGAACAGTAAGAGGCCGTCTCCAGACTGTTCCTACAGAGTCAGGAACATGAACGTGTCCGATATGTTTTCTGAAATTTGTTTTTTGAATCATCAAGAGTTCTCTTCACTGGAACTAAGGAGCTGAGCCCAACTTCTAAAGAACAGCCCCACACCATAATCCTCCTTCCACCAAACCTTAAAATGGCCCACTGCAGTCTCTATGGAGCTCCCAAGACTTCCTGCTTGAAATAATCTGCAGGCTGCAGGAAGTTATATAATACTATTCATATATTAGGTAATGTTTGTACTTGCATTGCATCTGCAGCTGATCAGTGTTGTATTTCTGAATCCCTTCCACCTGCTTGACATTTATGGAAGATGAATATGCTCCTCATGATAAATCCATTCACAGAACCACCACCTGTTCATCTTTTCCTTTTAGCCTTTTTTAAACTATAAATGTGTTGAGTGGTATTGTACCAATCTTTTTATGGTTTAATCAACAACTAAATGATTTCACTGCTAATATTTAGTTGTGATGTTTTGAACAACAGCAGTTTTGGCTCGTTGTTACATTTTATAATAACTGGTGTTTACTTGTTCTCCCATGCTTGCTTGGGTTGTCTCTGGGTACTCCAGCTTCCTCCCACAGTCCAAAACCACAACTGGTAGATTATGTGTCTATTTATTCACAACAAGTTAAAAAAGGTTAGGTTGGCAGTTAGTTGGAAATGGAAGGAGGAAGAGTTTTATTTAACAGTCATGTTTTTTGTGATGGTTTCATAAAATGCATCAACTTTATGTATCAATATGTTTTCTTCATGCTTGCACAATTCATTGGATAAAGGTTTTTCTAGAACTTGAGGAAAAACATTGCTTAGCTGAGACGGAAACCTGATGGAGACCTTTACATTAGTCATGTTTTGTGTAGTGTACTTTTAAGTTTTTGGATAAAAAGCTGCTCCTGAAAAAACAGATTTTTCTGTGGTGTCATGTTGGTTAGAGTTTCAGTGAGGAGATTCTCAGCTAAAGCGACATAACTGCGCAGTTATTTTTTTTTATTTCATATATTTGGCTGAAAAATTAGTCTGTAAAAATGTCAGGCTTATGAATGATGCTTTAATAAGTAACTGATTTCATAACATTTCCTTGCCTTGGGTCATGGCAGGTCAATGAGGGATGATGGTACATCCTAATTTATTATTATCCATCCATCCTTTTTGTAAACCTGCTTAATCCCTGCAGGGAAGCCTTAGCTTTGACTAACAACACATTTTATATTTCGTATTAAGAAGATCTTAGATAATCACCACTAAAGGTGGCTGCATTAATATTTGATGTACTAACAGGATAAATGTAATGACCTCGTACTCTCATGAACAGCATGTCTCCCACTGATAGAGCTTTTTATTAGCCTTATTATGCCAATGTTTCTGATCAGCCTCCCACACCTGTGAGCCATCACTGCAGATATGTATTAAAGTGGATTTGGGACATGAGGTGAGTAACTATCTGCCTGATAACACAACATCTCCTCAACTTATTAGGAGACAAAGCTTTAAGCCAAGCTGGGGTTATTTTAGGACACAGAAACTTTCTGAGGTTTTTGGGGAAAAGTGTAAGATGTGGGATTTCCGTTCTGATTCTTGTGGAGAATGAATTAATAGGGTCTAAATGAAGAAAGGTGATTAGAAAGGGAGGTAATTATGTCTCCATGTGGTAGGTAGCAAGTGAATTTATCCTAATTAGGTTTATATTAGAGTACCTTTTTATTAGGTTATCTTTCCTTAAGGACCAGTTTTAACAAAGGTTTTATTTTTTACAATGTTTATGATCTTTTTAAAGCAAACGTGTTGTTAAATTGTTGAATGTTTACCTTTTATTGCTCATTTTTCAATTTCGTAATGTTCCAAATATTAAAGGAGGACGCAGGAAAGAAAACGTAATTTTTCCCGTAATCTAAGGAAATCAGAGTTTTCTGACACCTACAGATGTTCCACTGGACAGTGAAAGATCCTACAGGACACCATGAAACACTGCTGGACAAGGGGAGAGTGTTTTTATTAAATAATACAGCTTCTGTTCACATTTCTCTGCTTCTGTCCACATTTATCTAACGTTTAAATGACCCTTCAGTCAAAATGTCACAACCCAGCAAACAAAATAATGGCAACTGTAATAACAATGTCAGCATCTGCCATTTTGGACTTTGTTTTGGTTTTGTGTTTGTTTACTTTTTCAGCTAGATGTTTCTATTTCTTTGGGTTTAGTAGTTATGTTTGTTTATTCCACCTGTTATCCTGATAGTTTTATTCTCTCTCCTGCCTCCTAGTTTTAGTAGTTCTTTCTCCCTTCACCCACAGTTCCCTTGGTGATTGTTTTCTCATTTATTTATTACTTAGAATGGTTTTCTCCTCTGGTTATTGTTATTATTAGTAGTAGTACAGTTCTCTTTGTTTTTTGGGGGTTTTCTAGTTTTATTCCTTGCTTAGTGTTTCTGTGCTTGTTTACTGTTAGGTTATTTGTTCTCACTGCATTCTTCTAGTTTATTAGTTTCTGTTCCCTGTTCCTCCCCTTGTCCTTAGATCCCCTTCGGTTATTATTTACCCACAGGTTTGTTTCCCTTTAGATTATTTGTCCTCCCTAATTCCTTATGTTTGTATAGTTTAGTTCTATGTGTTTAGTTCCTCTTGGCAGTTGTAATAATTGTTGGTCACTTCCCTTTAGACCACCTGACAAACAGACCACAGTGTGTAAGACTGAAGGGTTGTGAGTCTAACCAGGTAGTCAGCAGCACAGGAGCACCACAGGGGACGGTACTCTCACCATTCCTTTTCACTCTGTACACCTCAGACTTCCAGTACAAGACAGACTCCTGTCATCTGCAGAAATACTCGGATGATTCTGCAGTCGTGGGGTGGATCAGAGATGGACAAGAAGCTGAGTACAGGAAGGTGGTGGACCGCTTTGTGGCATGGTGTGGAAACAATCATCTCATGTTGAACGTGACTAAAACAAAAGAGATGATTGTAGATTTTAAGAGAAACAGGAATAAGTCAAAAACTATTACTATCATGGGAGAAGAAGTGGAGGTGGTGGAGGAGTATAAATACCTCGGTGTTCACCTGGACAACAGACTAGAGTGGAGATGCAAGTGTGAAGCCATCTACAAGAAGGGACAGAGCAGACTGTACTTCTTGAGGAAGCTTAGGTCCTTTGGTGTTTGCAGCAAGATGCTGCATATCTTCTATAAGTCTATTGTGGAAAGTGAGATCTCTTCTCCATCATCTGCTGGGGAAGCAGCATCAGAGCCAGGGACTTAAAAAAGCTCAACAAGCTGATAAAGAAGACTGGTTCTGTTCTGGGGACTCCTCTGGAACCTCTGGAGATCATTGTGGAAAGACGGATTCTTCATAAAATGAAGAACATTATGGAGAACCCTGAGCATCCTCTTCATCAGACTGTCCTACAACAACAGAGTGTCTTCAGTCAGAGGCTTCTTCAGATCTGCTGTAAGACGGAGCGCTACAGGAGATCCTTCCTGCCCACAGCCATCAGCATTTACAACGGCTCTTTGAAGAAACCTTCATAATATGAGCTACAACAACATTTAATTTCCCTTTGGGATTAATAAAGTATTTTTGAATTGAATTTACGTTCTTGTTTGTGCTTTAGAAAGTTGGGTGTATTTGGATTTCGCTTTACTGTTCCTCCTTGTGAGTTAGTGTTGATCTTTTGATCTAGTTTTACCTTTGGTTTATTTTATAGTCTAGTTTCTCCAGCGTCCCTGTGTCTCCCAGTCCGGTCACCATAGTAGCCATTCATTCCCTCAGTCTTCACAGCCAGTTCTCGCACCTGTTTCCACTTCTCCTCTGATTATCTTAGCTTTCCTCTCATTGGTCCACTCTCCTCCTCTCCCCGCTTATATTCCTGGTTATTCTGATTACTCTCCGCTAGTTCCTCCGTTCTACTCCGTTTTACATCCCTGGAAAGTTCTGCTGGTGCTGTTTTCCCTCAGAAGACTCTGGTATGTTTAGTTTTTGGGAAACTATTTATGTAAAGCCTTTGAAATCTTTTTGATTAAAGAAGAAGCCTTCTCTCAACATGCTGCTCCCCAGTGTTTAATAATATCAATAATTCCTTTTATTTATAATGGACTTCATATCATTTTACTGATCTCAAAGTGCTACAGTTAAAGGAGTGTAAAAAAAGTAAAATTAATTAAAAATACATGGTGGCGCAGTTGGTAGAACTGTTGCCTTGCAGCAAGAAGGTCCTGGGTTCGATTCCCGGCCAGGGGTCTTTCTGCATGGAGTTTGCATGTTCTCCCTGTGCATGCGTGGGTTCTCACCGGGTACTCTGGCTTCCTCCCACAGTCCAAAAACATGCCTGTTAGGTTAATTGGTAACTCTAAAAATTGCCCTTAGGTGTATGAATGAGTGTGTGGTTGTTTGTGTGTTGCCCTGTGATGGACTGGTGACCTGTCCAGGGTGTATCCTGCCTCTCGCCCATAGACTGCTGGAGATAGGCACCAGCTTCCCTGCGACCCACTTATGGAATAAGCGGTAGAAAATGACTGACTAATTAAAAATAATAAAATTAGAAATGATTAAAATAAAGTTAAACTGTAACCAAACTGTGGCCGTTCCTAATGAAGAGCAGCTTCAAACCGGTTTCACTTCAGAATAAAAGGCCCAATAACTGAATAAACTGACGTAAAGCTATGTGTTATATTTATAATCAATTTAAAAGCTGAAATCCTACCTTCCTTTCCGTTTCTGCACTTTATAGAACATGACTGGACAGAAGATACTCGCAGTCACCAGTTAGAAAACATCAGAGAACAACAGCTTCATGAGGAACAAGGACCACAGCAGACAGGTCAGGGAGGAAGTTCTGGTTCAGCTTAAAGCAGGTTTAGGTTCTACAACAATATCCAAGCTTTGAACATCTCACAGAGCTCTGTTCAATCCATCATCCGAACATGAAGAGAGGATGGACCAACTGCAGACCTGCTAAGACATGGACGTCCACCTAAACTGACAGGAGAGCATTAATCATAGATGCAGCCAGAAGCCCCATGGTTTCTCTGGAGGAGCTGCAGAGATCCACAGTTTAGGTAGAAGAATCTGTTGAAAGGACAGTTCTTAGTTGTGAATTCCACACATCTGGCTGCAGAGGACTTCAGGCTGGATGGAGCTTTACTGTCCAGCAGGACAAAAAGGCTAAACATAAAGTATGTGGTTGTAATGTGACAAAATGTGAAAAACTACTACTGCAAGCACTGTACCTGGAACCACTGGTGATTCCTCTGTGTTCCAGAGTGTGTCCATAAACTGTATTTTTTTATTATTCCCTTTATGTTTTTTTCTCTCACAGACTTGTACTTTTCTGTTTCTGTTCTTAAAAACAAAATGGACCAAACAAAAACATATATATTTTTTTGACTTTCCTTTGTAGCCACTCACCCTGACTCAAATGAAGGGTTTAACTGAGCTTTGTCTGATTTCATTCAAGGCTGCCCTTTGGCTTCTGTAGGATGTGAGAAGGTTCAAACAAACGAATCAATGCAACGAGCCAAGTTTGCAGCAGCATCTCTGGCAGCTCTGCAGCTGTAATGCGGAGTAATGCAGTGCAACAACATTTACTGCTTCATTTAACAAAACATCATAGTTCCAATATGTGGCAGGATACGTTAGGTTTGATGAAGAACACTGACAATGTTAACAAGTCACATCTTTAGAAATTTTGTTATTGGACTTCTGTGTTCGTCATGGATTGTCCATAACTAACACCATGTTCAAGGGGGGTCGTGCCTCAAGTGGAGGAGTTCAAGTATCTTGGGGTCTTGTCCACGAATGAGGGGAAAAATGGAGATCGATAGACAGATTGGTGCAGTGTTAGCAGTAATGCGGGCGCTGTACCAGTCTCAGTCTGTCGTGGTGAAGAGAGAGCTGAGTCAAAAAGCGAAGCTCTCGATTTACCGGTCGATCTACGTTCCTACCCTCATCTATGGTCATGAACTTTGGGTCATGACCGAAAGTACGAGATCACGGATACAAGCGGCCAAAATGAGTTTCCTCTGCAGGGTGTCTGGGCTCTGCCTTAGAGTGAGAAGCTTGGTCATCCGGGAAGGACTCAGAGTAGAGCTGCTGCTTCTCCACGTCGAGAGGAGCCAGTTGAGGTGGCTCGGGCAGCTTGTTAGGATGCCTCCTGGACGCCTCCCTGGTGAGGTGTTCTGGGCACGTCCCACTGGGAGGTGTCCCAGAGGAAGATCCAGGACACGCTGGAGGGACTATGTATCTCGGCTGGCCTGGGAACGCCTTGGGATTCCCCCGGACGAATTGGCCCAAGTGGCTGGGGAGAGGGAAGTCTGGGTCTCTCTGCTTAGGCTGCTGCCCCCACGTCCCTACTCCGGAATACAATGGATGGATGGATGTTGCTTACATTCATCTACTTGACTGCTTGATAATTTTATCCCTAAAATGACAAAGTGCATTTTTAGATTCAGTTCTCTTGGATTATGTCCCTGTTCTCTCTCGCTGAAAGCAAGTTTTTTATTTGGAAGTAAATTATTTTCGTAGTGAATATTATTTGTAATGTTTTAAGATGATTCAGATCCTGAAATCTTAAAGCTTTTGATTTCAAAAAGACTTCATTTACATGCTCTCCATTTCCAGCCCTACTTATTAATCTGATGCCATGTTTCCAAACACACTGACAGTTTACAGAACGGATTAAATTTAATGAAACAAATAAAATAATTTTTTTTTAGGGAAATTAATCTGTAAATCATTGTACAACCAAAACATAAAAATGGTTTTGTAGGATTGCCTTATTAAAATAAACGCGTGCAGCTTACAAATGAATTTGTTTCTGGGAGACTCAATTCTTTAACATGGATTTTAAAGAGATTTCCATTTCTGGTCCATTCTCAGCATGAAAACAGAATTTGGGACTCTCTTTCTTTGAAAATAAAACGAGGTGTGATTTTAAAGGAAAGTCACTGGATATTTGTGGTCCTATTTACGATTGAACTGTAAAGAAAAAAGTCATGATTCAAGAAAGATTTATTGGAGTTTATTAAACATGTAATAAGTTACCAGTGAAGTTCAAGGAGTGAGCGGAAGTATAAACTAGATGAATGTGTAGCACTATTTAATGTACTTAAGGGACTAGATAGCATATGATATCAGAAGACTAAATTCATCTACTGGAGCTGTTGTCAGTAATCAATAAAAACAATTCAAAAGAATAACTACTTTCAATACCATGTATTTTATAGAAGAGAAAATTAAAGTGAACACCACAAGACACAAAACATACATAGAACCAAACAATAAATACAATATGTATATACACAGTACTGCAGTAGATCTTCCATATGAATGTGCACAAAAATCCTAGATTTCCCCTCCGGTCAGCACAATGTCTGACTGACACACATTTAAATAGTTCATGGTCGGGTTATCCAGATATTTAAGATGAAAATGTCCAATCGCAATTTGTTCCCAATGAAGAAGAGATGAATAATGGATTGTGTGTCGGTATAGTGAGAAGGAGGGGGGAATACTACGGACCATCAGCCTCCTACCAGACCAGTATGGAGTGAATTTCAAGTTCTCCTGGGCCAGCCAGTTGTCAGAAGCTCGCCATCCTTTAACCCTAAAAAGGGTCACCTGGCCAGTTCCATATATAGTTTCAGAAACAACATGTAAAGAATCAAACTACCGAGCCCATCCAAACCATCAATGACCTGTTCGGATCCAACGGGCCACATTCGGCTTCTCCTGGATGAGGGAGCTTCTCACCCTAAGGCCCATTTATCATATAGAAGAAGAGCAACTTCAGCACTCCAGATTGTCAGGACTGAGAAACGCTAAACTAAAGAGAAGGAATCTGAGTCACCATAAAATATTTCCTTTAGGGGTTACCAACACACTGATGACTGATGTTTTCGTCATATCCAACACCTCAGTGCTTGGCGGGCAGTTTATCACAGAGCCTCAGGTCTCATGGACTGAAAGCTGGGATGGAAATGTAATCAAAAATAATCTTAAAGAACATGTCGCCTCAACAATTTTAATTTTGTTGTAATATCTCTGATAAAAGCACCAGGCAGAACTATTCTAACACGGTATTGTAGTAATTAACTTTCTGACGGAATACCCCTTTAAGAGGCTCTCAGCAGAACTTCTGCGCTTTCATCCAGGAGCCAAACTCGGCGGCCCTTCCCCTCCCCTCCCTGCTGCAGATCAGTGGTTCGCCCCAGCCGGCTCGCAGCTGCAGTTTGCTCCCTCTGCACCGACAGACGCTCAGTCTGAGCTGCAGCCTGGTCTCTGAGCCTCTCCTCCTGATTTCTGTCTGCTTTGCTCCTCTCTCTTCAGCATCTTTAAGCGGTTTTTGCTCCCTCAGCGGTAGGTCGCTCCTCCCTTTCTTCTCCCTTTTCTTTTCTTTTTGCTGTAAATTGTTGGTTTTCTGCGGCCCTTTGCTGGAGTTTTTCTTCTGTCAGTATCCAGGATTGTTGTGGAAGGAAAACTCATCACAGGACGTCGCTTCCGTTAAATTACATTTGTTCTTTTTTAAGCCAGGAATCTTTTTGGTGTGCTTGTTTTATTTTCACCAATTTTGTCCGCTTTTATTTATTTTCTGTCTTTTCTATTTTAACACCTGTTAAACTGAAGCTTTGCTCATGCAGTTTTGCGCTGAGTGAACGCAGCGTGGATGTGGATGTTACTGATGCTGATGTTGGGGATGCTTGATCAGCTGTTGCTCAGGCAGCTCCTGTTATCTAAAGGCTGGTTCCTCTGCTGTGCTGCTGGTCCTGCACACTGATGTCAGTCGTGAATCTTGGTAAGTGTCGGTTTCTGGCTGTTTTTCCACTCGCACAGGAAAACACGCGTGTACCTGTGCTTGTTGCACTGAGGCAGAGCTGGAGCAGCTGACAGGTCTTGTTGGATGTTTAATCCACGCATGATTTTATTCTCAGTGGAAAGCACCAGATAAGCTGGTTTAGCTGTAACTCACTTATGAATTGTCTGTAGTGTGTTTAAAGTTGGAAATCTTCATTTTGATTCAATGTATTTTAACCTTAAATCAAACGCAGGAGGAAGCCTGTAATGTAATTAGGGTGATTATTAACATATTGACAGACCAGCAACTTTCCTTTTCAGATCAGTGTGATTCATTTACTGAAGTTTTTAGCATTTTTAAAATATTTTCTCTGCTCAGTGATGTTTTTAATATGCTGAAGTTAAAGTGCTTCATGTGGGAGTTGGTGCTGCCAACTGGAGCGCCAAAAGGCTGTTATTTTGACATTACTGTTGTTAGGATTATGATTATTGATTAATTAATATTAATCAAGAATTATAATTAAAAATCATAATTTGAGAAAATCAATTTCTTAACCAAAAATCCTCATTTATGAATCAAGATTAGGGATGTCTTCTGGTGTTGTAATTGTGGCTCAACGCCTTTGATAATTACAACCGTTAAATACTCAGTAATAATTGATAACTATTACCAGAGATGTCATTGTTTAATGGACCGTTTCTGCCGAAACGTGGAGAACTTTAACCTTATTTTGATTGACAAATCACAATTGCACAAAATAAACACAAACGACTTCTCTTTATCTACGTGAATATTTATTAAATCACAGCCTGAAACACCTCGCTATTCCGATTCAATAATCTTCACCTAATCAAACATGCAAAGTTCTACGTAAAATATCTAACTAAACAAAATAAAAACAGCAGTGAGTGTGTATGAGATCAAACCAGCAGTTATGGCAAAATAAAAAGGGTTGAACGAAGCTTTGGGATCGCCCCTCCCAAAGTGTAGCTCAGCAGGACACAGGTCATAAAACCCCCAAGCAAAGTTGTAAACTCAGCCCACACACTGGCAAACCAGTAAAACATGAAGTTGAAAACAAAGAAAATGGTTGATTTTCACCATAACGTTATTATAGCAGTGCAGTTTCTCAGCGCACCAGCGCTCAAGTGTTCGCACAGTAAAAACACAACTTGCGAGACTCGGCGGCCTCAGAAATCAACAATAATCAAGTTTCAATAAGATGGCATGCACATACAATTCAGAACACATTAGACTATAATTGGCGATTCTAATTGCACTAAAACCTACTCTACCCTGCCCACGCTATTCCTAATAAAGAAATGAAAATAAAAGGTGGATTTTACTTGTCTTTGTCTCCTCTGAGCAGAGGGAGAGAGAGAGGGTTGAAGAGCTCCACGCGTCCGCGGAATCTCAGCAAAGCGGTCCGTTTTCTTCTTTGGTGGCCTCCGTGGCAGAAAGGTAGAAAATAATGACGGACCATCACTAGTCGACTGGTACAAAACAAGGAGGGAAAATTACGTCTCCTTGAAACTCCGTGGTTTTCTGGTTACGTGTTAAACCCACGTCTTCAATTGGTAAAGTTGAAAACTTACAAGCCTTCTTATTCCTGTAAGCTTAATTCGCTTAGTTTCTCATTGGCCAACGAAGGAGAATGAATAAAATCCACATGGGACTTTTTCTCCAGAGGGATGCGCTTCGGTTGCTGGTCCGGTTTCCAGCGTGAAAAGCAAATGGTGGGCCGTCTCATACTCTCATATGTTATATAGTTGGCGGTGGCCTCAGGGCTGCGACGCCCCCGTCTTATCAGCCACGGTGCCCGCTGGGATTTGTAGGAACAGGTTATCCTGCGGTACAAAATGGCCGATGACGTTGGAAAGGCATAGTGGCGTCCAGCAACGTGCAAATGGTCCAATATCAGCAAACAAGTGGTCCACCACTGTATAAGCGAAATGAAGCAGCTTTTAATCAGCATTCGAATTAAAACCATCCAAAAACTCAATGAAAACGACTGCAGTCAGCTCAAATAATCTCATCTGGTGACTTTGTGATACTTGTGATAACAGACCTGAATGGATTTGTTGGACAATTTAACCCTGAAGCCTAATTCAAACAGCAGAGGTGAATTATTCTGCAGAGACAGGACTCTGCATGTGGAGTCGCAGATCAGAAAAGAAAAGGAGCTGGGGCTGCAAGACATTAGAAAAATATACCATACACAATAATATTGGTGAATGTTAAGGTAATGATAAGACTTGCAGGAAATAAATAAATAATTCCAGTCTTAATGCCTTTTTCCTTTGGTTTATAGCAGACATAGACCCAGATAATGAGTCCTTTATCCTGTTGATGGAACAAACCATTTCCATGTCAATACGAAGATTTTATTGGAAACCTTGCTTCTGGTCGACACCTGCTGGGTTTTTTTAAACTGAAATATCAGTTTCTGTAACAACAGCTGTAGTTTCTTTATGACTGGACCACATTAACACCTCTTTACCTTCTAAAACTGTTTAGGCTGCACGAAACAGCAAGTGTCTCCAAATTTATTACAGCCACAGACAGCCTGAATGCACGATAATTCGCAAACATTTATTGTAGTAGGCACTTCTTTCTGATACGGAGATGGCTTATAAATTTGCAATATATTGTGCAGCCGTAGTGACGACTACAATCAGAATCAGATGATCAGAATTGGCTTTATTGGCCAAGATTGTGTTCTCAAACAGGGGATTTGACAGTTTAACATAGTAGAGACATTAGGCATAAATGTATAGACTTTACAGGGCATAAAATAAAAACAACAATATGAACATTTATGTCCAACCAATACTTTTTCAAAAAGACAAGTAAGACTAATGCAAATATGGTTCATTAGTTTCCCAGCAGAGTAGCTGACCACTCAGGCTGGAAGGTGATCATCAGGGAAACAGCCTGGAGGAGAAACTGTCTCTGTGGCGACTGGTTTTTACAAACAGAGCTCTGTAGCACCGCCCTGGAGGTAAAAATCTGAATACTTTGTGTCCAGGATGTATGCAGAGATGTTTGCTGCCCTGTTCCTGACCCTTGACCCGAAGTGATCCACAGTAGACACAGTTATTGGTCACATTCACATGTCAGCAGTTGTTCACCATGAGGAATTAGTCCTAAACTGATGTGAGCAGCATAAGTGATGTCAGGTTTTCATAGTAATCTGAATTTAAAAAGCAGATAGTGACATCGTAACAGCCGCTACCCTGTCTTGCTGGTTTGTGTTTAACGTGCAGACTGTTTGGACTTGGTGCAGAAAATCCTCTTACCCCAAAGAGTCTGTGGGGTAAGATCAGTGAGGCTGTGGGATCTGAAGTTATCTTGTGTGTGTTTTTATTCCCAAACAGCAAAGATATCCAGATCTGCTTGTATAGTTTACAGCTAAACAGAGATGTATGTGTTCTATTTTATAAGCACAGTTGATGTGTAACGCTTCAGTGTTTAATTCAACCCCTGCAGCCCTTCCTGCCTTATACTTTCTGCTCTGTCTGCAGTCTGCTGAAAAGCCTGAAAAGTTGATTAAAGAGGAATTAAAGTCTTCATTATTCTCTTGTTGACTCATGTTATTGATGCATATTACACCATTTTGTTTTTCATTAACTGAGAGGATGAAGAAGAGAAATTGATCAAACTTCTTCTTGCTGCTCTCCATCCATCCACTGACAGGTTTCCAGCTTCTCAGGAATTTGAGTTTTTGTGATTACCTGGACCCCTGTATGTGACCATCTCCTGCTTTGGTGTGTTTACACTTAATAACATATTTAGATAACATATTTAGAAAGGCAAAAGAAACGGTATTAAACTGAGAAATTACGATGAAGTTGTTAATATGTTTTCTTTGTAGTTGTAACTGAACCTTCGGCGGTTATTGGACGTTCTGTGTTGACATGAGATTCTGTACTGGTTTGTGACCTTTGAAAATCACCTCTTCATGAGTATCTAGGTTTTGCTGTTTTAATCTAACTAGAATAAATATAAAAATGTCAGATCTTACAGTTCATCTCTAACTCTTAAAAGCTAAACATAAAGGATAGGCTTCATGCAGCTTTGTTACACACTGTGTGCTGTTCTTCAGTGATTTTAGGCCTCTGATTATTTAAGTTTCTTCAATTTATTTGACTGAATTTTGACTGTGTTTTCAGCCTAATTTCATTGCATTCAGCAGCATTTATAATCCCACTGTGCAGAAACATTGCCTCTAAAGTATATCATGTCCCTAATTTCAGGCAAAAATGAGATATGATGAAAATCTTAGGAGGTGTTGTCAGGTGAAAAGCTGTTGGGGGCAAAACTGAACTGTCTGAATGCCTCTTTGAAGGCCTAAAAAGCCCCTTCTGGAAATGATTGCAAGGTTTTATGAGCATCCTTCTGCATTCACACTAAAAAATCATGTTTAAAGAAAGAAGACGTCTTTAAAATCTAGAGCAAATCTCTACAGATTGATGAAATAAACAACAATAACAGTGATGGTTCCACTTTAATTATTGTTTCCAGGTTTACATGCTGACAGATGTGTGTGTAAACCTTTAATTTCATTTGGTGTAAATGAATAAAAAGTCATAAAGCTCTGTAAAACACACAGAGCTGAGTGCCATAATGGAAACTATAATTGTAAGTTACTGCAGCCATGACATTCTCAATCACTGAGAAGGCACGCTTTCGCTGCAGCAGACGGCTCCACTGATAGGAAACAGAAATGTCAGCAGAAATAAATAAAAAATGGCTCACATTTATACTGAAATGTTAATTATTCAGGGCCTCTAGGCTGATGATGAATGCATGTTGCTGCACTTTTGTCACTATGTGCAGAAAATCATTTATTTCTTTCCAGACACAAAAAATGTTGTTTGGGTTTAACAGAGTTAATCATGATGTGGGCAGAGCTAAAAGGTGTCAATTAGGTTCGACTTCATGATTGGTGGCTTTACTCTGCATAACTGAAACGTGCATCGTAACTTGATTTGAGCAAAAAGATACTTGATCAGTGTAAACAGTACCTGCTTCTGCCATGTTACCTGGGAGCTTTCGGATTCACATGCAGGAAACCAATAGGAGACCCAAACAAATGATAAACGTTCAGTTGAAGTGGGGGTTCCTTATGGAGAGGTTCTGGAATCACTGTGAAAGAAAGGAGGGATAGTTGAGCTCAGAAAATTCTTCAACTAGGAATTCTGAAATGATTTGAAGGAGGGTTTACGGATCACGAGGAGGAGTTCAGAGCCCAGGAAGGTTTTTAGGTCTCTGGGATTAAAGTCTGTGTGTGAGATTAAATGTTGGAGGAGGGCAGCGTTGGAGGGTGGACAGGTATGAGGAAGCGGAGTCTTGCAGTGAGCCAGTAACGCGATCCAATCAGAGAGGAACAGGAAATCGTCTTGAGGCAAGAAAATCCAGGTACGGCTTGAGCAAAAAACCTTGGAAAAAGCAAGAAGTCAAAATTAGATAAAGCGACAAAATCAATCAAATAAAGGAGATCAACATGAGGCTAGAGGTACCACAAATGATGACTCTCACGCGTCAACTGATCTGTTGGCAGCTCTTAAGCTCCAGCTTATGAGCCCAAATGGAAAGCTGGTGTGCAGCCCTGGGCAGCTCGACCCGAGAAAAAAGCACACAGACCCAAAACCCGATCCCTGACAACTTCCTCCCATTCAGGGTTGCAGGGAAATATAAGGAACCTTAGCTGAAGTTGGGATTATGGAGCATGAGGATGGCTGTGGATGCATCAGTTTGAGGTGAAAATGTTTTAAATCTAGGAAACATAGATTGCTATGCAGACATTGTGGTGCAAGCTCACACTTGGTAAGATAAAGTTCTAGGTTTACTTTCTTACTTCTGATTTACATCCATAGTTAGAGACTGTAACTTTCTGCTCCTATTCACATATTTTTCTTTTTATCCTGTTAGAATGCAGGGCTGGGGGGTTCTTTGTGAAATGTCTACCTCTGAGTGTGCTGGGATCATCGTTATTTCAGATGTTTCTCAAACGGATCCAGAAGGATGCGGATGTTACCCCAACATCACTGACAGTGTTGGATATTTTCCTTCAGCCAAACTATGTCGTCATCTTGATTAACAGTGAATCCACAATGAATCACAGTAATTCAGATGATCAAAAAAAGTTTTATTTCTGTAATTTAAATTAATAAAGTGAAACTCAGATATTACTTAGAATGATTGCGCACAGGTGATATATTTAAAACATTCAAACGACAGATGTAGCCCAGGTGTGTGGTGGCTCCTCACATTCTGACTCCAGCTGCAGTTCTTCCCTTGGAATCTACCAGAAACTCTTGAATGGCCTTTGCTTTCACCATCCTCTCAAGGGTGCGGTAATCCCTGTGGGTTGTGCGCTATTTCTATTCAATTCATTTTTTATTTATATAGCACCAATTCACAACACATGTCGTCTCAAGGTTCTTCACAACAGTCAGGTTCATACATTCCAATTAATCGTAATCATTGAACAGTTCAGTCAGATTCAGTTATTTATTCAAATTGGATAAAAAGTTTTTCTATCTAAGGAAACCCAGCAGATTTCATTCAGTCAGTGATTTGCAGCATTCACTCCTCCTGGATGAGCATGTAGAGACAGTGGACAGTCACTGGTGTTGACTTTGCAGCAATCCCTCATACTGAGCATGCATGTAGCGACAGTGGAGAGGAAAAACTCCCTTTTAACAGGAAGAAACCTCCAGCAGAACCAGAACCAGGCTCAGTGTGAGCGGCCATCTGCCACGACCGACTGGAGGTTTGAGAGAACAGAGCAGAGACACAAAGAAGCACTGATCCAGGAGTACTTTCTATGGGAAGGAAAAGTAAATGTTAATGGATGTAGCTCCTTTAGTCATTTCATCTAGAAAGAAAGAACAGATAAACTCTGAGACAGTTTTCAAGGTTAGAGTCTGAAAGAGAGCACATAGAGTTAGTGACAGTAGAAGCTCAGTCAGTAGCCATGTCTAGGAGAGAGAAAGGGTTAAACACTGAAAGACAGGGCTATGTGGATCATCTGTAGAAGGTGAGCATTAAGTTGTTGCCAGCAGAAGCTCGGACGATTCCCCTCTCCAGAAAGGTGTCACAGGTAGACACAGAGCCAGGCCAGGTGTAGCTTCTAGGAAGAGAAAAGAGTGAACATAAAGTAAAAAACTGAAATAACAGCAAATAATGCAAAATTGGAGAGTAGTGTGAGAATGTAGTGAAGAGGGTGAAAGTGGTCATTATGTCCTCCAGCAGCCTAAGCCTATAGCAGCATAACTACACAGAAAGTTTCAGTTCAGATTATTTAGTTAAACGGCGCTTATTTACAACAATGTCGTCTCAAGGAACCTCACAAAGGGTCCCTCTGATGGTCATTGTTATACTAAAACTACAAGGATTGGGATACCTCTCTCTGTCAGACTGATTATAACCATTGGAAAAGAGAAGGGGTCATACAGGTAGCAGAAATGGAGGGTGTGTTTGCACCTCAACCATAACTGAGCCGGTTTAGGCTAAACCTGACTCCCCCTTACTCCAACCAACAGGGAGGGAGGAAGGCTACCTCACTGATAAACTAAGTCACTCTAACTATAAGCTTTATCAAAAAGGAAAGTTTTAAGCCTAGCCTTAAAAGTAGACAGGGTGTCTGCCTCACGGACTAAAACTGGGAGCTGGTTCTCTTTCCACTCAATTTTCTATTAATATGTGGCTTAATTAATTAATTAATTATGTTGCTTAGCCTCTTTTTGGTGGATGTCAGTGACTGTCAGCTGGACGACTGTCAACTGAATATTTAAGGTGATATCATAGCTTTTCTCTATGTCGTCTAAGATAATTTGCTTGTATGCTTCTTCTCAATGTGGCTTTTGAGACTCTTGACGGCTAGGAAAGTTAGCTGCGTGCTGCAAAGAGGCAGATGCAAAGCTGAAAGGACATGATTCGAAACGGATGGTTGATGTGAAACGTGTTGATATATTTTTTTGTTTTTATATAAAAAGTAAAACAGAAGCAACAACAAAGTTGGTTGAAAGTTTCAAAGATTACCTGATTTCTATATTTTAATGGATCTTTTGATCAGCATGTCCTCTTATTCTCAGTGCACATCACTAATTCATTTCTCTTCATAAAATGCACAACAAATAAAATATTTTAAACAAATTAAACAAATTAGGACTGCCACAGGGGAACCCATCCAGGCCAAGCAGAACCCATATAGGTCTCAGGTACACCTGATGGCTGGGATTATTCCTGCTAATCCTTTGGTTTGTATTAAGCTGCAGGATCAGAGAGTTCAAAAAAGCCCCTTTGTGTGAAGGTATCAATATCCTAAACCTCCATTTAATTAAATATAGATGAAACCTAAATGACAACCCAAACCCACTCGTGGCTCTGCGGGTCAGAGGAGGAGGAGAGGAGATGTGATCATGTTGTAGCATGCTTCCTGTGTCCCCATCCCGATGAGCTATCACCTCGACTTACAACTGGACAGAAGTCGGATCAGAACCAGGCTTGTCTTGTTTGGCAGTTAGAGGATGAGTCCGTGACACAAAGACCCCCCCTCCCTGGTTTGGACAGAGATAATCATCAGAGGGTGGACTGGGGTTAATAAAAGAAACAGACTGACATGCTCAGACCTCTCCTCCCCAGCGACCTCCCACACTGAAACTGGAGGAACATAGGTCCTTTACTGCTTCTGATCACACAGTGGAAGCAGTCTGACAGTTTTGCTTTGCATGTTCCCTCAGTAATAGAAATATTAGAAAATATGACATTAGTTGCGATATCTGCATATTTTCTTCTTTCCTCTCTGTCTCATCTGTGCTTCCATCGCTCTGTGACCTTTAGCATTCAACGTTATTAGTGTCTGCTCTGAGTTTCTGCTGCAGTGAGACTCTGTTGAACCAGCTAAATATTACATTAGCATAAAAATGCAAGTTTATAACACTTATATATTAACCAACAATTATTGCACTCAATACAGTCCTTTGCGTTCTGAATGTTGCACACAGATATTGTGATGACGATATATTCATGATGTGTTGTGCAGCCTTGCTTAGTGATCCATTAGATGATTTTGTTATAATTGTTAAAAATGAAACATTACCAGAAACCGGCAGCTGTATAAATATCTGTTTAACAATGCAGTGTTTTCTGTTGACAGTGGAGTTCATGAATATGCTTTTGTGCTCCAGTTAGGCTGTGGAAGCTCTTGGCTCTCTGGTTGTTTTCTAACTGAGCCACTTGTCTTCAATCTTTCATCCAGTGTCTTAGTCAGCATCATTCTTTCCTCCTCTGTCTGTTATTGAGCTATTTGTGTCATTGCTGAAATGTTTAGCTGCTTTCTCATTAATGTAAATTGCCTTTGTAGGTTTGCTTTTCTCCATGCAGCCAGAAGCTGAGGAGTTACAGTGTTTGGAAACTTTTCCACCTCCCTGATTCAGCAGAAACAGATGGAGACCTGTTCTCCCTGCTCACTTCTCCATCTTCTTTTCTTTTTCTTCTCACCTCTCTTTCTGTTGTTGTTATCATCATCTATCTCATTTGTAGTTAAATTTCGAATTTCTCTTTATTCGTACTGTCTGGGGGGTAACATGATCTGCAGAGGAACTTGTTTCTGAAACTTTTAAAAAGGTTCAGAATAACCGAATTAAAACGCACCAGTTAAGACTAAGTGATCATTTTCACGGTTTATGTGCTGCTGCTTCGGTTTTAGGGCCATTTACATAGAAATAAACATGTCTAATTGAAATCCAGTTGATTTCATGAGATTTATTTTAGTAGTTTACATTCGGTCCAGCAGCATTAATTCTGTATTTCAGACAAAATGTACATGTTGGTATTTCAGTGCAGACCCAATTGGATCTGATTGGTTTATCAGAATGCTAACTGGTTTGCCCCATAGTTCGTACAGAGGTTTAAACTGTACAAAGACCCATTAACGCAGTTTCTAAGTTTAAATCTATTTGTGTCTTTTTTTTTTAGCTTGCTTACACACTGTTTCTTATCAACAGTTTATGTGTTCACGAGTCACGCAATATCTTGCATTATCAGTTTAGCTTATCGTGGCTGAGCCCAGACTAAATGAACAGTAAAAACAGAATATAAAAATAATTTTTAATGTGAGTGCTGAAGATGCAAAAGACGGAACAAGACAAACAAAAAGTGTTGCACAATAATTAAAGAAATATATGTAGTATAAATATGTATTCATTGATGTAGTCATGCCCACCTGCCACTACTGAACGGTCCCCATTGCTGGTGTGGAAAACCAGGAAACCTTGAAGAGCATCCAGTCCACCCCTATAGCACCACCTAGCTTGAACTTCTCCCATCCACTCATTGTCTATATTTGCTCATCCTTGCAGGGTCATTGGGGGCTGATGGAAGGACCTTGTTATTCCAAGGTGACAGTGCTTAAAACTGCACCACTGTGTGGCCTCAATTCGATTCATTCAATCACTCAGTGTATATAGCATCAAATCCCAACTGAAGTAATCTCAAGTCACTTTAGACTCGGGTGCAATTCAGATGGAGTTATAAATTTTCCAATTTGGTCCAAATTCAGCTCAGATCAATTCAGTTTATCCCCAATATAATGCAAACTTATGCTGTAAATTGATACTAATTATAATAAAGCACAACCAGAGTCCTTTAACTTTATTAAACCCGTTGGTACAAAGTTAAGCCCAACCGACGGCATCAAGTCGTTGACTTGCATGTGGCAGCAGTGGGAAGGAACGGCCCCATTGTAGCAGGAGGTAAACCTGCAGCAGAAGCAGCCTCAGACTATCTGGGAACATGATTGTTTTGAGGCTGCAGCTTGGAAGAAGCTGACCAATGAGGAGCCAAACCTGACTGACACAACGCAACATGAAATCAGTGTAAAAAGGTAAAATTCATAAAACATTATCTGTCAACTAAAAATAGAAACATCCACAAATCATCACAGTCAACGTCATCAACACCACATCCAGTGTTAAATAAATAACACAAACCAGCAGTTAAACCTGTAGTTAAAAATTAAACTGATCCCTGACAACAATTTTAGGTTTTTACTTTTCCTTGAGCCCGTCTTTCTCTTGCTGCTGTTTTTCCCCCCTTCTGTAAAACATGATTGGAGAATTTACCGCTAATTTGTCAGCAGACCAGCTAATAACTACTGCACACAGGCAGCTCCTGGAGAAACTGCTGTATTACTGAGCATTACGTCATCTTACACAACCGCAGGGCAATAAAGAGTTAAGATTATAAAGACGACGCTCATAAACTGGCCCATAGATATTTCTTTGCTTCTTCACTTGGCCGCTTCAGTGTTGTTTGTTATTCTGTCAAGTGTTTCCCTGTTGATATCTGGAGCTGCTGCCAAACACATTGGCTCCCATCTCCTACATCCATCATCCATTTATTCATCATAAACCCCGGTCCACTCATCCAGCTGCCACCCGCTGTTTCTGGGACCCTGGGGTTTGTCTGCACCTTTTGATCCATTAGGTTAGTCGCAGTGACAGCACTGTCAGCACATCGTTTATCATACGTCCGCCTGAGAATTTTAAGCTGTCTGCTCAAACTTTAACTTTATGTTTGATAACACTGTGTCACATGACCCTATGTACTGCATCTCCTAAGCTTCTTTTCTACTCTTATCCATCAATCCCATGCACTTCTCATGTGGAATATGTGCATGAAAAAGTCACTAATAGCAGAATGTCTCTAAACATGAAATAATAGGATTGTACTCAGCACTGTACTACGAGTGTCTAAGATATCGTCGTCGAGAAACTTCTACTCACTGCTCGAGTGACGAATTTTTAGTTTCTGAAAGAAAGGCTGCTTGTCAGAGGAAGAATTGCAGGAGGATAAGTTGTATTTTATCAAACTGTATTTAATCAGAAAAGAGAGTATTAACAATCTGTATACAGTGACCTTTTCCGTTCTACTGCAAGCAACGAGCTCTCAGGAACAAAAAAGGATGTCTAACTTAACATTATAGGGTTTTTATAGCATCTAATTCTAGGTGGGGCAGAGACTGGTTTAAGAAGCAGTCAGCCTTTTAACATCATCTTTTTCTGGGAATGTGTTTTGCATCTTATCCATGTAGGAAGTTCCTCCTCTGCAACAACTGAAAGTTATCACCTGCAACGACTACACACACACATACACATACTTGTTCATACCCAGTTCCTCCCACATGGTATCCTGGTGTTCCCACAGTTGCAGCTGGTTTCCTCATAACAGGGCTGTTGTCCTTTAACTTAACAAAACAGGGTGTTAGAGGAAACATTGTCTCACCTCTGAGAGCCAAGGTTGTTCAGATATTATGCAGACGTTACTGAAAGCACAAAGTTCAACATTCTGACAATATTTAGCACACTTAGTGGAAGAAAAACTTTAACCTGAAGGCTTAATCTGAAGCACAGCACTGTTAGAGCTCTGATGTAAGTTTAGTAGGTTGTGACTGGTCCTACAGGCTCATTTATGTTGGTAAGACTAGAAAATTACCCCTGTCCTCTGTTTTAACAATACTCTACTTATTAAATGTGTTTACTGGTCAAAATAACAACCTATTACGGACTCAAAGTCCAATATATACAAAAAGACACACTCACAACAAACAATAATAAAAACCAACAAATTAAAAAGTCACATTAAAAAGACAAATGTACCAGAGTCTCCACATCCTGGACTGGTAACGAATGGCACTACATCTGATATCAACTACTGGCATAACAACTTGATTTACAGACTCATTCAACTCATTTAATAAAACCATACATACGTTTAGGCAAGTTAGCTTGCAGCGTGTTTAATCCTACTGAGACAAACATGTCACTTGCACTGGTCCATCTAGGCCTCCTGAGAAGCACACGTAAATCGTCAATGTAGGCCACATGCAGCCTTTGCAAGATTCCTTTTTTATACTTGGGCTGTACTCAGAGGTGTACATTTCCCATGTTTTTGATAAATTGTGGACATATTTTGTATTTTATTTCTGCATAATCAACAAAGAGAAGGTAGAGAGGAATGCTGACCATTAGGAAACTGAGTAAAATATTAGTTTCATGATTTTTCACACAAAGGTAAAGAACATAAATGTATAACATGATCTAGATGCTTTTGAGACAGAAAAGCAACAATTATTCCTACTTAGGCCATCTAACAGCACATTCATTAATAACGGTATAATAATGTTATTTAGATCATTTATGGGCTGCACGGTGGTACAGTTGGTAGCGCTGCTGCCTTGCAGCAATAATGTTCTGAGTTTAAATCCCTGCCTGAGGTCTTTCTGCATGTCTCTTGTGCATGAGTGTGTTCTCTCCAGGTACTCCGACTTCCTCCTATCCATCCATTGTCTATACCATCTTATCCCCACAGGGTCGCCGGGGAGGTGCTGCCTATCTCACTGACTGTGAGGGGAGTGGTGGCCTAGTGGTTGGAGAGCAAGGCATTTGCATCCTGGAGAGGGCACAAGTACCCTGGTTCCAATCCCACAGCCTGCCACTCTGGGTCCCTGAGCATGACCCTTAGTTACTGAATGCTTCCTGGACACCGCACAATGGCAGCCTGCTGCTCCCTAAGGGATGGGTTAAATGCAGAGGACAATTTCTCCATTGTGAGATCAATAAAGTCTATATTCTCTCAAACCCCCAGTCAGTCATGGCAGATGGCCGCTCACACTGAGCCTGGTTCTGGTTCTGCTGGAGGTTTCTTCCTGTTAAAAGGGAGTTTTTCCTCTCCACTGTCGCTACATGCATGCTCAGTATGAGGGATTGCTGCAAAGTCAACACCAGTGACTGTCCACTGTCTCTACATGCTCATCCAGGAGGAGTGAATGCTGCAAGTCACTGACTGGATGCAATCTGCTGGGTTTCCTTAGATAGAAAAACGTTTTATCCAATTTGAATAAATAACTGAATCTGACTGAACTGTTCAATGATTAGGATTAATTGGAATGTATGAACCTGACTGTTGTGAAGAACCTTGAGACGACATGTGTTGTGAATTGGCGCTATATAAATAAACTGAATTGAGTTGTATTGAATTATATTATTATTACCATTAAATTCAGAGGCTGCATCCTTCAATGGCAGCGAGACAATAAAGCCTGTCCAAATTCAAATGTTTCTCCAAATGCAGCTGACAAATCCTTCTTTTTCCCAGATTTGAAGGATGGGTCTAGTGTATCCTTGCGGGCTCACCCATGATTTATTGTGGGTCGATGTGGATTGCTCAACCAAATGTGGCAACGGCAGAGCAAAAACATTCATATATTGCACCTCCTGATACACAAAATGTACTTTAGGCAAAAGTTTTTAGGCAAAAACATGGCTGTGTAAACCTGAAATATCTGATCGATTTATGAAGATATCACATTGTTTGGCTGAGATTAAAGTTAAGCTGCATAACGAGATCGTTTTATTTAACTTTAATGTCTTGATGGAGAGTAGATTGGAAAATTAATAATTCATCTTTATTCCTTGTTGTAGAAATGTGCTAAACTTGTTTTAATGGCTATTTTCAGTTTATATTTTAGCTAAGGAAACTTTTTTTTTTTGGTGGTATTAAGCAAGATGTTCCTCTTATGCCTGGTTCACACAGCAGGATTTTTATGCCTATTTTTGACTCAGTCCTCCCATCCGACATGCCCTGATCATGGTGATGGCTCTAAAGATGATCTTATGAGATTCTCCTGCTGTGTGTGATGTGTTAAGAGTGATCTAGGCTGCTCAGAAGGACGTCAGGACCGCTCCGACCTCAAATCGGGAATATTCAACATGTTGGAATGTCTTGGCCTGATATCCTACAGGGTGGGGTGTTCCTTGGGGAAAAACGAGCCTGTTGAATGCGACCTGTAGCCAATCAGAAAACGAGGTGCAGAAACACCGTTGGAGGGGGGGGGGGATTACTCTGAACTCACGTTTGATCTTGAGAGGGTTTACGAGATTTCCCAATCTGAATGATCGTGAGCGGAACCTGTTGGTACGTTGTGCCTACCATGTGGCTGGACGCCACACACTGTAGGACCGAACCTGATTTTTTTATCGTCATGCCTGGGGTTTCAAACCCACAACTTTAAAATCTTGCCGTGTGAACCAGGCATAATGTGCCGTTTTGTGTTAGAGAAGCTGAGGAGAGGAGCGCAGGGAAGGGATGGGCAGACTGTTATATAAAAGACAGACTGGTACTTTAATAAGTTGCTCTAAAAACAAATTCATTTAAACTTTGTTCACAAAGTTATTATGTTAGTGTTGTAATACGTTTTACTAATAAATTAAACAAATGGTATTTGTCATCTGTATATTTTATTTACAGTGTTATATTTTTTATATCAGACTTGATGATGTCTCATCAGGATTAGCGGTTCAGCTAACAAATGGGTTTATTTGTTTTGCAACCCTTTTAGTCCCACGTATGTTTAAATATCATTAATACAAATATTAAAGAGTGTGTATGAGTGCTGTAGTTCAGTGGTTGTTCCCCATCCATGGCTGGGCCTAACACATCTTTGAGGCAAAGATTTCTTTATAACTGCCTTGTGAAAAGAAGGGAAGCAACAAAGCCATTTCTGACCAGAAACAGAGTAAAACTCTGCAAAACATACAAGCATGGACCTTGATGGACGGCAGCAACAGGAGGAAAGTTATTTCCCATAACTTCTCCCTTCTTTTTGTTTGGGATATCTGGAACATCCTTTGAATGGGGCGGTGCTGGTATGTGAGTGTGGTCATGAGTCCTTTGTGGTTCCAACTGTAAAGCAATCAATTTCTTCCTAAGTAATCAGAAGAAAGATAAAGAAAGAACTTTGAAGCCACAGAACACCAAATCTGTGCTGCTGCCAAAGCGTTTGCTGCAGACCCCTCTACACTAAACCATGATAGGTTAGGCTGACTTGAATGTGTGTCAGAAAGCTTCAGTTTATTATAAAGAGAAGAATCATTCTTACAGTGAGAAGTCTCCTTGTGCTCAGAGTGTTTCTGTGCTGACCTTCATGTCTCTGAGTTACAGTTTATCATGTAACTCAGCACTTCTCCGTCTTTAACATTACCGTCATGACACAGACTCGACTTTAAATTATGTCAATATGCAGAATCAAACTCTGCTGTAATGAATTCACATAAACATGGTTGTCACAATAGCGCCGGGTTATTATGGATTTTTCAGTCTAATGCGTTTGGGAATGAGGTTATTGAAATTTAATCCTCTGAGTAATGTGTTTAGGCAGCAAACGACTCCTCATTGAAACGGGGAAGCCTTGACCTTTCTGGATGCATTTGATCACTGTCAGCTTCACTTTATCAAAAGTGTGTGTGTGTGTGTGTGTGTGTGTGTGTGTGTAGAAAGTTTGAAAAGCTGTGACATTGAGGTTGTTTAACTCTTTAAAAATATTCAAAGCGGAAAGAAAAAGAGTGATTTTATAAAACTTTGTGAGAAACAGAGACCGTCATAAGTTCTTCCCTTCCTTCAGTGCCAGTGATTTATCAGAAGGCAGCACAGTTTCGTCTCCTGGTGTTCAGCATTGCCAAAGCTATAGATCAGAACTACACTAACATTTACCAAATCGATGAACCAGATAGGCCCAACCTTCTGCTCCTCTCTCTGCTGCAAGTGCATGAAGACCAGTTTACAGGCAGGACACCTCCAGGCCATAAAAATGACTGCCTCCAACATGAAGGTGTATAATGGAGCAGTAAAGTTAGGAGATGTTCTCTCAGCGAGGATTTTGTTTCTGGTAAATAGTGGAAATAAAGAATATCTTTTTAAATTTACATATACACAATTGACTTTACAATAGAATATAATGTGAGATGAGTCCATGTATGCATGATGTTGTTGGAAGAAACTGTCCCTGTGGCGGCTGGTTTTAGTGCTCTGCAGCGCAACCTGGAGGTAAAAGTCTAAACAGTATATGTGCAGGGTGTGTGGGGTCTGCAGAGATTTTAGTTGCTCTTTTCCTGATCCTAGACCTGTATAAGTTCTGGATAGAGGCATGGCCGTAGCTACCATTGAGGACACCGAGGTCCGGACCTCAGTATTTCTCTGCTGTGTATAAAATGAAAAATTAATCACAACAATGCTTTCGAACAGCGTGGTTCTCTGAGTAGCTCCACCAGGTTTCTGTAGGAGCCGCTGCAACTGTGTAAGGCAGTCAAACTCAATGTCTGCGAAGAAGAGTGCAACTTTGCATACCCTACCGCTAAAATAAAGACCAGAAGAGGAAGAGCGCAGCTGACGCTGGAACGTAACAGTGGTAACTTGTTAAAAATATTTTACTTCACCTTCTTCTCCAAAAAACAGTTCACTAGCCTTCATAACACTGTTTAGTTAGAATAGTTACCGCCCATTGGTGAGACCCATGTCCTTGTGTTGTTCAAAACACAAATACTGACTGGCCTTCAGTACATTCACTCTAGACTACTACTGACCACAGATAGATGTGTTATTACAGTGATATCCAGGCAAAATTTGACTGCAAAGAATACAGTACAAATTAGTTTCATTATAAAATATGTGTATTACTTAATAAAGCACAATTTAATTATATTTGTGTTCTTTTAGAAAAATATTCCAGTGAGTCAAGTCTAAAGTGAATTCAGACATAAAGACAGACTGAGGCAGGTGGATTGATTTATCAGGAGAGACAGGTTAGAGTGTGATTAAAGAAGTAAGAAGTATGTTCAGATCTTGTGTTTTGAATGTTTGTGCAGCGTGAACAATCAAGATTCATATAAACTAATTCATCTCATTTCAGTGAGTCATCATGGTTGTGCCCTTGCTTCAGAGGATGGATGCTCATGGATTCACACACACACACACACACACACGTCACATTCAAGTCACCTATGTTTTAAATAAATTCTTTCATTTTAATTAGGTTTTGGTCTTCATAATAACTGATGTGCATGGGGATAAGTGGTGGACCTGAGTATTTTTTAAAGTCTGGCTGCCGCCCTGGATAGAAGAAAGGTCAGCCCTGATGATTCTCTCTGCAGACCTGATAGTTCCTTGTAGTCTGGACCTGTCCTGCTTTGTAGATGAGCTAAACCACACTGAGACGGATGAAGACAGGACAGACTGAATGATGATAGTGTAGAGGATGACCAGCAGCAGGGATTGCACATTTGCCAGGTGGATTGAAGGAAGGGGTGCGCGTAGAGACCGCCGAATGGTGGCAGAAAGCACCACAAAAACACCCAGAAAACAAGAGAGCAAAACTCCGAGGCTGCCATCAGCGGCGCCATCTTGAATGTAGGGATTCAAAAGTACAACTTCTATTTTAACCTGCAGAACTTTTTTCCCTCATGATTAATGTTTGTTAGATTTAATTGTTCAACTGAAACAAAGTTCACACAAATGAGTTTGTCAAACGAGCTAATGTCCTTAAAAGAAAAATCTGAATAGGCCAAAATCGGACTCGACCAGACAGACCTCAAAGAAAATCTCTATCAACATTTAACATTTCTGACACTGAAGAACTGGTTACGAGTATTTACCCTGACTAAGTGGAGGTGCTAAACTATTAGTTATTAGTTTTGCTGTTTTGGAAATTAATGGAGGACCTGAGTTTGCTTAACTCTTTGCCTTAATTTGTCTTTCTTTCTTTAAACTTCTGCATGCAAACAATCTTTATTCATTTCCAGAGACAGAGACATTCAGCTCGTTAAACCTGGCAGATCAACTACTGCACGTTTCACAGAATTTCTCCCAACCCGACCTCAGCTGTGCTTGTTTTTGGGGAAAATTTAAGGTTGCAGTCTCATGATAAAGTTTCCTAATGAGCTGCGTCTGCCTTAGCCCTGCTGTTGTCAGCTCATCTCCGCCGCAGTGCTGCTCAGGTGGCAGCAAAGTGAGATTAGTTCGGAGAGGGAACATTTTCCTGCTGTCACTTCACAGAAAACAGGTTGACTCAAGGACCTTAAGAGTTCTTAATCGTTGCTGTTGAAGCCGTTGGCGATGGATTAACTAATTGTTTAATTTTCAAAACTTCTGTGTGTTTAAAGGTTTTGGTTAAAAACAGGAGCCACTGGGAATTTACTTTACTTTTACCTTCTACTTAGTTCCTTGGCTACTGTTGACCTAGTAATGGTTGGTAGACGCTGTACAAGTCACACAAAGTTTGGGTTCAGGAACTTTCTGCACCTAAATCATAATCTTTTTTGTTGTATTTTGGGAGTTTTTGCTCTTTTCCCTCCGTGCACCACCGGGTCAGTTTCTCTCCAGTTTGGAGACCCAACCAGTAAAACCAGCAAAGTATTTAATGAGAAATGGTTAAGTACAAACTCAAGATATAATATAAAATTAATCAGTTTACAAAATATGCCAATGAAGAAATACAGAGTGACATTCACCTTTGGTACCGGGCTCCACTTAGCACATCTAGGATGAGCCAAATGAAGCCAAGAGCAGTGCACGAGTCCGTCTTTTATCTATGCCTGTTCTTAACCCTCCTAAAGGGTGTCATCCTCTTGTATCAGTTTATCCTTGGCTATGTGTTGCATTTTATGTGATCAGTGGTTATGGTGTGTAAGCGTGCAGCAGTGAGCGGTGCGGCAGACAAGCAACAAGGGCAGATATATTTAACTAGGGCGGCGAAGAGATGATTAGAAAAGGCCACAGAATCATACATCCATAACATTTTACTCCCAAGCTCTGTTCATTCTGGGATTTACTTTTTATAGGGCATTGATTATAACTGTATTATTATCAGTCAAACAATCATTTCAGCCTCCTGGAATTTGCAGTACCTTTTCTGTAATGGAGCTGAGTGGTCCAAACATCAGAAATTCTCACATCACCAGGTCTGTATATGTGTCTTTGGCTCATTTGTCTGTCCTGAATCATTAAAATAGAATGCAAGATTAATGTTGGTGAATCAGTGTGTTCAGGCCAGGGAAATATTGTCGGAGTTCTGGGAGTTTCTTTCTGTTCACCTGTTTTACCTGCTACTAACCCCATCCAACCTCTAGATGGCACCAGACACACGGTAGGAGCTGAGTCCACAGGTGTTCTCCATCAGCCTCATCAGGAGAGGAGCTTAAGTACCCAACGTTGCCAACACTCCGGCGCCTGAGTGTTAACCTGCAGCGGTAACTCTAGCTGGCCAAGACAAGACTCCTTGTGATTTTTTTCAGAGTACTTACCTTCTCGTGTCCTCCTTCCCAGGTTACTTTCAGTTCCGAGCTTCTTATCCAGTCTGCGTATGCAGAAGATCCAGACTCTCTCTCTGCAAGAGAACTTCACGGATTATCTTCTCAGTTGGCTGCATTCTGGTTTCAAGTCTCCTCAGGCTTCCTGTGAACGAACCTGGCTCACCCTCCACCGTACTCTCCTCCAAGATCATCCACCTGGTGCTACCTCCACCTCAAGTGCAGACAGAATTACCTGGACCATTCACTTACCCGACACGCTCCCGGAGTTTTCCCATCATCTCACTTCTCCTCCCCCCTGGCGGATCTCCTAATCACCCTTTGTAAGCAAAAATATAGCAAGATCAACAACCCAAAATATTACCTGTCACTTACCATTGATCCCTTCTCCATACAGCGGCGAGTTCCTGTTTCTCCAGCAAACAAAATATTTCTCAATAAACTTGTTAAAACCTTTCCTGTTTCCCTGAGTGTATTTCTGCATGTGGGTCAAAGCAGCCAGAAAAACGATGACAGAACACTCTGACCCAGCAGATACACTCAGGAGGACTCTTTCAGATCATAGCCTCCAGATCCAGTCCCACAGAAACTCACTTCGATCCCTCCTGGAACAACAATGACACAGCAACCAACAAATTGAACAGATGTCCTCTTTACTCCAGCATGCTCAGAACAGTCTAAACCCCGCTGCACCAGAGGGTGCCGTTAAGTCCGCCATCTCACAGCAACTTCCTCATTCCCGTGATGTCATTTCCCCCAATCCGGAGAAGTTTTCCGGTGAGGTTGGTAGTTGTGGAGGTTTCCTCCTACAGTCCTCCCTAGTATTTAATTGCTCTCCACAATCTTTTCCCCATGATGATGTTAAAATCTCTTTTATTTTAGGACTCCTTTCTGGAAAGGCACTAAGATGGGCTGAGGCTCGCTTTACCGACCATAACCACTTCGGCTGCACTTATAATGATTTTATAAGTGAATTCAAGCGGATTTTGGACACCGAATTAGATCAGACCAATACAGCCCGCCGTCTGTGGGCGTTAAAACAAAGAAACAAACCAATTTCAGAGTTTTCTATAGAGTTTCGTACACTAGCAGCTTCTTCAGGTTGGGATACCTCCACTCTTAAAACCGCTTTTTTCCAGTCCCTTGACAAATCTTTGAAGGATGAGTTAGTTTTGCTAGATGAACCCAAGACTCTAAATGAATTTAGAACTTTAGCTACTCTAGTTGATAATAGATTGAGAGATAGAACAAAGTCACGTTTTGAAAGGTTTGCTGTGAGATCACAGGCACCTCTGAGCTCAGTTGCAGCACCTCGCCCTGAACCACTTACATTTCTCCAGAACCCATGCAAATTGGTCGGACTTGGCTCTCCCCAGAGGAACGTCAACGATGAATGGAATCCAAGCAGTGTTTATACTGTGGCAGACACGGACACTTCATCGCCTCATGCCCAGTGCGACCAAAAGAGAGGGTCCGCCAGTTGTAAAGGGGAACCTGACGGACCACCATTTCACCCCTACCAATAACAGATTCACCATACCAGCTATCATCTTGTTCCCCTAAGACTCACTCCACTTATCTGCTCTCATTGACTCAGGAAGTGAGCAAAACCTAATCGACCAACGCTTGGTGGAACAGGCTCAGATCGACACAGAACTCCTTCCTATCCCTCACCTGGTTTCTGCTATTAACGGTGAGAACCTTCAACACATCACACACAAGACCAAGCCTTTAGAATTAATAATCTCTGGAAATCATCGTGAACTGATATCCTTCTTCGTGTTTCCTGTTTCTCAGAGTCCCCTAGTGTTTCCCTAGCTACAGAAGCACAATCCACTCCTTAACTGGTCTAACTGTCAAATTAGTTCCTGGTCCACTAACTGCCTCTCATCCTGTCTACATTCAGCCGTTCTACCCAAACAACCAGAACCTGATTCTGGAAAAGCAGAGTATCCTGACTTAACTTTAGTTCCTGAGGAGTATATGGATCTAAAACAGGTCTTCAGTAAGACTAGGGCTCTGTCCTTACCCCCTCACAGGCCAAATGACTGCGCCATTGACTCTTTGGGGCTCCTCTGCCCTCCAGTCGACATTATAATATCTCACGCCCAGAACGACAGACCCTCGAAAAATAAATCGGCGAGTCCCTAGCTGCAGGCATCATTCGTCCCTCAACGTCTCCACTAGGGGAGGGGTTTTTCTTTGAGGGGAAAAAAGATGGATCCCTTCGTGCATGCATTGATTACAGGGAACTAAATTTTATCAAAATCAAGAACAAATATTCTCTTCCACTCATCTCTTCCGCATTCAAACCTGTACAAGATGCTACCATGTTTTCCAAACTCGACCTCTGTAATGCTTACCATCTCGTCCGTATCCACCAGGGGGACGAATGGAAAACAGCTTTTAAGACCCCTTTAGGACATTTTGAGTATTTGGTTATGCCTTCAGCCTCTGTAACGCCCCGGCTGTGTTTCAGGCCCTAGTGAATGATGTCCTGAGGGACTTCATCGATCGTTTCATTTTTGTTTTTTTAGATGACATCCTCATTTACTCAAGAAACCTTTCAGAGCATCAACAACACATCTGCTTGGTCATTTAACACCTCCTAGAGAACCGTCTATATGTAAAAGCTGAAAAGTGTGAGTTTCACAAGACCTCTGTTAACTTCCTCGGATTCATCCTAGTGGGTGGGCAGGTTCGTTCAGACCCAGACAAGATTAAGGCTGTACTCGAGTGGCCCACTCTTGACTCACGTAAACAGCTTCAACAGGTTTTGGGCTTTGCCAATTTTTATAGAAGATTCATCAGAAACTACAGTCAAATTGCAGCCCCATTAATCGCTCTGACTTCCACAAAACACCGTTTTGAGTGGACTCCACAGGCAGATGCTGCTTTTCATAAACTCAAGGACAGTTTCTCTCAAGCTCCCATTCTCATTCATCCAAACCCATCAAGACAATTCACACTAGAAGTTGATGCATCAGACATTGGAGCAGGGGCTGTGCTAACCCAAGTTTCTGACTCTGATGGCAAACTTCACCCTTGTGCCTTTTTCTCCCGCAGATTCAATCCAGCCGAGAGAAAGTATGATGTGGGAAACCGAGAACTCCTGGCAATAAAACTGGAACCGGAGGAGTGGCATCATTGGCTGGAGGGAGCTGAACACTCAGTTGTGGCATGGACAGATCATAAAAACCTAGCCTACCTTCAAGCAGCCAAATGCATTAACCCTCGCCAGTCTCGTTGGTCCCTTTTCTTTTCACGTTTTAACCTCTCGATCTCATACAGACCTGGTTCCAAGAATATCAAGCCCAACGCCCTCTCTCGACATTTCTCCCCAGACGACTCTGACAAGGAGCCTGCTCCCATCCTAACGCAAAGTTGTGCTGTTGGAGCCCTCATGTGGGATGTGGAGAATTTGTTATCCCAGGCCCTCAGAAATTAACCAGATCCCAGAACTGGACCCCAAATTGGACTTACGTCCCATCAACTGTCCGGTCCCGCCTGATCCACTGGTTCCATTCATCCAAGTTCTTGGCCCATCCTGGCTCTAGTTGATCCATTGCCCTCATCTCCAGAAGGTTTTGGTGGCCGTCCCTTCATAGAGACATCAAAGAGTATTTACAAGCCTGTACTATTTGTGCTAGAAATAAGTCCTCTAACCAAACACCCATAGGACTATTGCAACCCCTTTGTGTTCCTAAGCGGCCCTGGTCACATATAGCCCTCGACTTCGTCACCGGACTTCCCACTTCAAGAGGTATGACCACCATACTCACTATTATCGACCGTTTCTCTAAGACCGTCATCTCATTCCTCTCAGAAAACTACCTTCTGCCCTTCAGACAGCTCAACTTCTGGTGAAACATATTTTCAGACTCCATGGTATACCTCTGGAGATCCTCTCCAACCGCGGACCTCAGTTCACAGCAAAGGTTTGGAAACAATTCTGCTTATCATTGGGAGCTAAAGTATCTCTGACCTCAGGATATCACCCTCAATCTAATGGTCAAATGGAGAGGATAAATCAAGATCTGGAATCCATCCTCAGTTGTTTAACATCAACCAAACCCACAGACTGGAGCCAATTCCTGCCATGAGTAGAGTAAGCTCATAATTCTCACACTTCTCCTGCCACAGGTTTCTCCCCTTTCAAAGCTTCTCTGGGCTACCAACCACCATTGTTTTCCGCTGATGAGAAAGAGATCTCAGTCACTTCTGTACGTCATCACATCCGTAGATGCAAACATATCTGGACAGCCACCGCACAAGCCCTTCAACGCACTGCTGAGCAGAACAAAAGGTATGCAGACAGGAAAAGGGTTGCGGCTCCCCAGTATCAGCCTGGTCAGAAGGTTTGGTTCTCGTCACGTGACATCCCCCTAAAATCAATGTCCAAGAAACTCGCCCCCAGGTTCATTGGCCCGTACGAGATTGAGGCAGTTATCAGTCCTTCAGCTGTCCGCCTGAAGCTTCCTTCGAGTCTCCGCATTCATCCAACGTTCCACGTCTCCCAGATCAAACCCGTTATCACAAGTCCTTCTTGGGAAATATTGTCGGAGTGCAAGTAAAACAGAATTACCTGGACCGTTCACTTACCCGACACGCTCCCGGAGTTTTCCATCATCTCACTTCTCCTCCCCCCTGGCGGATCTCCAAATCACCCTCTGTAAGCAAGAATATATCAAGATCAACAACCCAGAATATTACCTGTCACTTATCATTGATCCCTTCTCCATACGAGTTCCTGTTTCCCCAGCAAACAAAATATTTCTTAATAAACTTGTTAAAACTTTTCCTGTTTTCCTGAGTGTATTTCTGCATGTGGGTCAAAGCAGCTAGAAAAACGATGAGAATTATAACAAGAAACATTAAAGTTAATTGTTCTGAGTAGTAAAAATAAATGAATAAATAGTAGTTTTTTATGTGGCTATTTGCCCAGGGTGATGCTGTGCCAGAAAGTGGCACCAACACACTGAAACAAAATAATTGTTGTTGGCAGCATTTTTTCAATGAGAAGTGGGCGCCCCATGTGTTGTTCACATCGTAATCTCTGAGAAAACATGTCCGTACATCACGGCTTGGTAATGGTGCTGAAGTTGGTGTCTGGTTAGAGATTCCTCTGCTGCCAATTTAAAGGACTGCTTCACTTTTTTATTGGAAATCTGGACTAAAGTATTTAAAATTGCTCCAACTAGGAGCAGTCAACTATCCAAGAACAATTATGCCATGTCAATGTTTGAGACTTTATGTATAATTGTGACCCTGTGTGGATGAGAGAACATTCACAGTAAATTATTTTTGCATTAAATTAAAGTTATTTGTTCTATATTCATTTTATCGATCCTGAAATGTTTTGAATTAATATGATATTCATGCCCAGGAATTAGTGAACTCCTCATCAACATTTAACAGTTGGCTCAAATTTTCACTGTAAAATCGGCCCAATTCTAATTTACAGCAAACCAGAACCAAAGAGTCTGACTCAGGTAGCTTCAGCTTGAAATTAAACTAAGAATGACTTCAGGGTGGACGTTTGACTCTAATACTAAATGAGCTCCGGCCCAGCTCTAATGCACATGCAATAACACGAACATGTCTTGTCTAGTGCTGTTATGTCATTAGCCAGCACCCACCAATGCATTAATGTGCTTGCATGCTCCCTTTCCTTCTTTTCTTTCAACCTTTGAGCAGGTTTTTAAATCAATAGGTCAGAAAGACACATCCCGCCCACCAGCTCTTTCCTTCCCGTCCATCATTACCTCCCACATCTAAGGAGGTAAAGTGGATGTCACTCCAGCTTTGAAAAGGACTGATTCAAACATAAGAACATCATATAAAAGCTGTGGTAATAATTCACATGACTATGACTTCATTTGAGGGACTGGGCATGAAACATTACACGCGTGGACAAAATTGTTGGTACCCCTCGGTTAATGAAAGAAAAACCCACAATGGTCACAGAAATAACTTGAATCTAACAAAGGTAATAATGAATAAAAATTTTATGAAAATGAACAAATGAAAGTCAGACATTGTTTTTCAAACATGTTTCAACAGAATTATTTAAAGAAATAAACTCATGAAACAGGCCTGGACATAAATGATGGTACCTTAACTTAATATTTTGTTGCACAACCTTTTGAGGCAATCACTGCAATCAAATTATTCCTATAAGTGTCAATGAAACTTCTGCACCTCTCAGCAGGTATTCTGGACCACTCCTCATGAGCAAACTGCTCCAGTTGTCTCAGGTTTGAAGGGAGCCTTTTCTAGACGGCATGTTTCAGCTCCTTCCAAAGATGCTCAATAGGATTTAGGTTAGGGGTCATCGAAGGCCACTTCAGAATAGTCCAATGTTTTCCTCTTAGACATTCTTGGGTGTTTTTAGCTGTGTGTTTTGGGTCATTATCCTGTTGAAAGACCCATGACCTGCGACTGAGACCAAACTTTCTGACACTGGGCAGCACATTTCTCTCTAGAATCCCTTGATAGTCTTGAGATTTCATTATACCTTCACAGATTCAAGACACCCTGTGACAGATGCAGCAAAACAGCCCAAAACATAACAGAGCCTCCTCCATGTTTCACAGTAGGAACAGTGTTCTTTTCTTCATATGCTTCATTTCTCCGTCTGCAAACATAGAGCTGATGTGCCTTGCCAAAAGGTTTAATTTTTGTCTCATCGGTCCATAGGACATTCTCCCAGAAGCTTTGTGGCTTGTCAACATGTAGTTTGGCAAATTCCAGTCTCGCTTTTTTATGATTGTTTTCAGCAATGGTCTCCTTGGTCGTCTCCCATTAAGTCCACTTTTCCTCAAACAACATCGGATGGTGCGATCTGACACTGATGTTCCTTGAGCTTGAAGTTCACCTTTAACCTCTTTAGAAGTTTTTCTGAGCTCTTTTCTTACCGTTCATATTATCCGTCTCTTTATATTGTCATCAATGTTCCTCCTGCGACCACGTCCAGGGAGGTTGGCTACAGTCCCATGGATCTTAAATTTCTGAATAATATGTGAAACTGTAGTCATGAACATGAAGCTGCTTGGAGATGATCTTATAACCTTTACCTTTAACATGCTTGTCTATAATTGTCTTTCTAATCTCCAGAGACCACTCTTTCCTTGGCTTCCTCTGGTCCATGTTGAGTGTGGTACCATGTCACCAAACAGCACAGTGACTACCTGTAGCCCTATACAGGTGCTTCTCAAAATATTAGCATATTGTGATAAAGTTCATTATTTTCCATAATGTCATGATGAAAATTTAACATTCATATATTTTAGATTCATTGCACACTAACTGAAATATTTCAGGTCTTTTATTGTCTTAATACGGATGATTTTGGCATACAGCTCATGAAAACCCAAAATTCCTATCTCCCAAAATTAGCATAATTCATCCGACCAATAAAAGAAAAGTGTTTTTAATACAAAAAACGTCAACCTTCAAATAATCATCTACAGTTATGCACTCAATACTTGGTCGGGAATCCTTTGGCAGAAATGACTGCTTCAATGCGGCGTGGCATGGAGGCAATCAGCCTGTGGCACTGCTGAGGTCTTATGGAGGCCCAGGATGCTTCGATAGCGGCCTTTAGCTCATCCAGAGTGTTGGGTCTTGAGTCTCTCAACGTTCTCTTCACAATATCCCACAGATTCTCTATGGGGTTCAGGTCAGGAGAGTTGGCAGGCCAATTGAGCACAGTGATACCATGGTCAGTAAACCATTTACCAGTGGTTTTAGCACTGTGAGCAGGTGCCAGGTCGTGCTGAAAAATGAAATCTTCATCTCCATAAAGCTTTTCAGCAGATGGAAGCATGAAGTGCTCCAAAATCTCCTGATAGCTAGCTGCATTGACCCTGCCCTTGATAAAACACAGTGGACCAACACCAGCAGCTGACACGGCACCCCAGACCATCACTGACTGTGGGTACTTGACACTGGACTTCTGGCATTTTGGCATTTCCTTCTCCCCAGTCTTCCTCCAGACTCTGGCACCTTGATTTCCGAATGACATGCAGAATTTGCTTTCATCCGAAAAAAGTACTTTGGACCACTGAGCAACAGTCCAGTGCTGCTTCTCTGTAGCCCAGGTCAGGCGCTTCTGCCGCTGTTTCTGGTTCAAAAGTGGCTTGACCTGGGGAATGCAGCACCTGCAGCCCATTTCCTGCACACGCCTGTGCACGGTGGCTCTGGATGTTTCTACTCCAGACTCAGTCCACTGCTTCCGCAGGTCCCCCAAGGTCTGGAATCGGCCCTTCTCCACAATCTTCCTCAGGGTCTGGTCACCTCTTCTCGTTGTGCAGCGTTTTCTGCCACACTTTTTCCTTCCCACAGACTTCCCACTGAGGTGCCTTGATACAGCACTCTGGGAACAGCCTATTCGTTCAGAAATTTCTTTCTGTGTCTTACCCTCTTGCTTGAGGGTGTCAATAGTGGCCTTCTGGACAGCAGTCAGGTCGGCAGTCTTACCCATGATTGGGGTTTTGAGTGATGAACCAGGCTGGGAGTTTTAAAGGCCTCAGGAATCTTTTGCAGGTGTTTAGAGTTAACTCGTTGATTCAGATGATTAGGTTCATAGCTCGTTTAGAGACCCTTTTAATGATATGCTAATTTTGTGAGATAGAAATTTTGGGTTTTCATGAGCTGTATGCCAAAATCATCCGTATTAAGACAATAAAAGACCTGAAATATTTTAATTAGTGTGCAATGAATCTAAAATATATGAATGTTAAATTTCCATCATGACATTATGGAAAATAATGAACTTTATCACAATATGCTAATATTTTGAGAAGCACCTGTATATAGACCCACTGAATGATTACAAGAATGTAGACACCTGTGATGCTAATTAATGGACACACCTTGATTCAACACGTCCCTTTGGTCACATTATTTTCAGGGGTACCATCATTTTTGTCCAGGCCTGTTTCATGAGTTTATTTTTTTAAATAATTCTGTTGAAACATGTTTGAAAAGCAATGTCTGACTTTCATTTGTTCATTTTCATAGAGTTTTTATTCATTATTACCTTTGTCAGATTCAAGTTATTTCTGTGACTGTTGTGGGTTTTTCTTTCATTAACCGAGGGGTACCAACAATTTTGTCCATGTGTGGATGTTTAATTAAAACTGCTCTGAATGTTTCCTCGTCTTGATGACAAGTTTCCAAACAATAACAAATGATCTCAGCAGGTTATGATTACGCATCGGTTCCAGAAAGAGACCTGACTAAGATGTTTTTTCCCTCAGAAAAATATGAGCTGGGAAAAATGATCTATTATGGTGTAGGAGATGAACAAGTGGACAGGAAGGAGTAGAAAAGAGCTGAGTCAACACTTCCTCTAACACAATAAATAGATTTTAAAGGCTGAGGGGTCAATATACTAAGGATGTGTCTGGGTGAAATTAAGATCTGTCTGGATAGAAGCAGCCTCCTTTCACAGTCTCCAAAGACTTTGAATTCAGTTTAAGTTGTGAGCAGGGCCTCAGCAGCAGAAGGAGGGTCAGGCACTTGTCTCAGCATCATGCGTGTTCCACCAACGTTATGATCCCACTGCTCCATGGTGCCGTCCTGGTGCCCACTGCTGGCGCTCACATCAGGGGAAAGGGGTCAGCATGGACTGGTCTGCAGATACAAATCTGTGTCGAACTTCTCTAAACTTCCGCCCAGGTTATATTTCACCATCAGAAATATGTACATGTTCGCAGAAGGTAAACTTTGTTTATACAGTAGGTCCAGCAGGTTATTGCAGGAGTGCCCTTGAGAAAGGAATATGATAAGTGAACACAGCAGCAGCAGCAGAAGGTAGCACCGGGTAGCTTGGTCCTGCAAACTCCAGGTATGCAGCAGCAACATGCACAGCAAGGCATACAGATCACATTTTTACACTTTCCTTTGATAAATACCAGATAAATAAATAATAAGCTTTGGAGTAAAATTTTAATGCTGCATTAATGTGGGTGTTGGCAGTGTAAAAGCATGGCTGCTCCCTACGTTGTGCTTGAGGAGTTAGTTTATAGCCTGCTCTGAGTGGGCTGCAGTTCAATCTGAAACAAGAAGATCAATTATTCAAGTCACCTACAGAAGAACAACATGTCTTTATTGCTGCTGCATTGTTCAAGTTTGAAGTCAAAGATGAACAGTAAAAGAAAGAAAAGTAAAATTTGGAATAATTTTAATGACGAGAAAAAAAACAGCAGGTTGGTAGGAGGGATTTTATGCAGCTCATCAGATTACATGGATATGAAGCATATCTGCTGCCGTTTATAAAAACCAAATGTTAAAACATTGTATTAGAGCAAAACAAAACTGCTTAAAGCCTTCAAAATAAGAGTTACAACGTAAAAGAAAGCAACTTTGATTATGTGTTTTCCTTCTTTCAAGGAGTCAGAGTTATTTAGGTTCTTGAATGTGAAGATGTAGTGAAGCTTTTCTTTTGCTGCTTGACAGTATTTTTGTGTATTTCTTGTACAGTATTGCCCAAATCCTACAAATGTGGGACAAAATGCTGAGTGTCAGTGTATAAAAAAATCGTGCAAAGACCTGACCCAGAACCTGAGGGAGGCATCAAAATTTAATGGATCCTCTGCTTTAAGTCAGAATAACAATCATCTCAATGTTTTTTCTTAGAGTTTTACTCCAGCTGCTGACAATAAATTCTAAAAACAAGTTGAAGAACTGAACCATGTTCGTCATAATTTACATTGGAAAGACCCAGCCTTGGCAGATACAGTACAAAATGTTTAAAATTAAATACTGTCATTTGAAGATATTCCTGTTTCTGGGCCCCCAAATGTTTTAGGATCCTAACAACACCTGTATGCAAAGCATGTCCTTACTCAGCCCTCATTCCTACTTATTAAAACAGAGTTTTATTGGGAATAAGGGGATGTCTTATTCCCGGCCATTCAGCTTTAGGGAAAGACATAATAACATGTTTTTACACAATGATTGCAACTGTGTCAGCATCTCAAAAAAATTAACTCTTTTATTATACATTTTTGGTGTTTTAGGAACAGCTTCTTTAATGCTATAAGCTGCTTTTTCATTGTCACAGTCATAGCGATTTTAGAAGATAGTTTAAATAATCTGTTTACTGAGGCTACATTTATAAAGAGCTCATCTGTCTGGTACATTGAGGGGCACTTTCTAAGGACTGACAGCTGAACACTATGTGACCCAAAGTCTGTGAGCAAGATTCTGATGGGACCTGACCCCTTCACTGCAATTGAACAGAAGAACAATGCATTTGTGAATTTATAGCGGTAGAAATGAGGCTGTGTGTTTTTAGGTCTTCACGCTGGGATGCTTCAGTGCTCACAGGACCATTCCTCTTCCTGCTCGCTTGAATAAATTCTGCTGTTCATGTTTGTGTTTTTATCTTTGTCAGGTAAACAAGCTTGTTTGGACTCTGTGACAACAAACTGACGAGCCTGTCAATGCAGAATAAAGGCTAAAATTACCAACTAGCCCTGTAGAAGTAAGCAGGTTCCTCTGAGAGAACGTTGGGTGACAGCAGACTACAATAAGTAGTGTGAGAGGATTTGATGAGAAAACAAATCTAGATCCAAAAACTGTTGAGATATTTGAGCTTTGATCCAAAAATCTGAAAGCTGGTGCAGATCCTCACAGGGCACAATTAATACAATCTGCTGAGGTGAGAGCGCATTTGAATAG
The DNA here is from genome assembly GCF_021462225.1 of Girardinichthys multiradiatus. Taxonomy (NCBI): domain Eukaryota; kingdom Metazoa; phylum Chordata; class Actinopteri; order Cyprinodontiformes; family Goodeidae; genus Girardinichthys; species Girardinichthys multiradiatus. The sequence continues at coordinate 4,039,340 of NC_061812.1, read as the reverse complement.
GTTGAAGAAAACATTTCAATAAACAGATTCGTGTGGAGCTCACTCACTAAACTTTTGAACTGAATGATGCTGTTTTTGCATGATGAACCTGAACTGAACGTAGCTCATCTTGACATCCTGTACCTGTTACCACTGTTGGGTGGTGTTTGGCTGCACTTTATGTATGTGTGCTCCATCTATGTTTGCCTGATTAAAAAAATAACAAAGATGTCCAAACGTGTCTGTGCATGAAGGTTCATATGTTTTAAATGTAACCTGCAGTCGTTTAAAGGTATGTCTGAACCACGTCTACATTGACCCTGAAGGTCTAGACTGAAATCTGTGGACGTCTAAATGTAAACATCCCATTAAAGTTAACGGTTGAACGCTAGAATGCTAGTTGGTGTTTAGGCAAGCTAAGAAGGCCATCCCCAATGTAAATGTTTTTATGTTGTTTTTCTTTAAAAGAAGAACATTGCATTAAAATCTTGTGATGATTTGGTGGTTGAGATGCTACTCTTTGAGCTGATTAGGGTTTAAAACTCAATGGTTCTGGTCTTAGTTTTGTCATTCAGCATCTCTTTGCATTGGACTAGTTATCAGCAGAGCTTTTTTTGGATGTTAATGCAATGACAAAATAAATATCAGAACATTTTATCACAACCTCAGTGTCACCAAGCTGATTCCTGTTTCATTTACTTTTTTCTTTGTCCTCTTCTCCTCACCTTCCTTCAGTGTGTTTGGTTTTTTAGCACAAACAGGATTTATGCATATATATATATAGGCAACCATTGTATATATGTGTGTGTGTGTGTGTGTGTGTGTTGAGACAGTGTCATGACTCTGCATCCATTTTCCTCAATAAGGAACTTAAGCAAGCTTCTTTCAGATCAGGAGGATATAGGAAAGTGAATCTAGATCTGCTGAAACTGATCCCAGGTCTGTGTGTTGCTTCATGTTTTCTCAGATATTAACCATCAAAGACAAAGAAATGAGAACCTGTGCACACCATTTTCCAAAATTGTTTTAGGAAAATGTTACAAGAATAAAGCGTTTATTGATTTAATCACACTGAGCCTGGTTCTGGTTCTGCTGGAGGTTTCTTCCTGTTAAAAGGGAGTTTTTCCTCTCCACTGTCGCTACATGCATGCTCAGTATGCGGGATTGCTGCAAAGTCAACGCCAGTGACTGTCCACTGTCTCTACATGCTCATCCAGGAGGAGTGAATGCTGCTAGTCACTGACTGGATGCAATCTGCTGGGTTTCCTTAGATAGAAAAGCTTTTTATCCAATTTGAATAAATAACTGAATCTGACTGAACTGTTCAATGGTTAGGATTAATTAGAATGTATCGCCGTGTATATTGACCCTGTGGAGCTCCCGACGGACAGTTCTGGTGGAAACAGGAGAGTTGAGGTTCACATTTAATTCTGCCGTGATTTGGGCAGCCGTGGTTTTATGTTTTTTGGATACAATCCGTGTTAGCACTCCCTTTAAGACAGCTTCCTCTTGCGTCTGCAGTTAATCCTGTTGGATGTGGTTCGTCCTTCTTGGTGGTATGCTGACATTACCCTGGATACCGTGGCTCTTGATACATCACAAAGACTTGCTGTCTTGGTCACAGATGCGCCAGCAAGACGTGCACCAACAATTTGTCCTCTTTTGAACTCTGCTATGTCACCCATAATGTTGTGTGCATTTCAATATTTTGAGCAAAACTGTGCTCTTACCCTGCTAATTGAACCTTCACACTCTGCTCTTACTGGTGCAATGTACAATCAATGAAGACTGGTTACCAGACTGGCCCAATTTAGCCATGAAACCTCCCACACTAAAATGACAGGTGTTTCAGTTACATTGTCCAACCCCTGTATGTACCTGACTTGAAATCTATACGATTTCATTGAATTGACTTTGCCCATTTTTAAGTTACCCACCTTTCACACAATGCAACAGGAAACAACTCTCTCCAATTATTTTTACCTCCATCTTCCTCCCTCCCTGTTGGTTGGAGTAAGGGGGAGTCAGGTTTAGCCTAAACCGGCTCAGTTATGGTTGAGGTGCAAACACACCCTCCATTTCTGCTACCTGTATGACCCCTTCTCTTTTCCAATGGTTATAATCAGTCTGACAGAGAGAGAGATACCCCCAATCCTTGTGGTTTTTAGTATAACAATGGCCATCAGTGGGGTCTAGATGGACAAACTTTATCAGTTTATTATTTTACTTAGTACCCCTACACATAGCCCATTCTAAAATGGCCAAACTCTAAAAATGGTAAATGGACTGAACTTATATAGCGCTTTTCCAGTCATACAGACCGCTCAAAGCACTTTACACTAGAGCCACATTCACCCAATCGCACTCACTAATGCTCACAAATTCATACACTGATAGGTAGGCAACTTGAGGTTAAGTGCCTTGCCCTGGGGCACATCAACATATGGCAGGAGGAAGCTGGAATCAAACCCACAACCTTCTGATTGGAAGACAACTACTCTTCCTACTGAGCTACAGTCGCCTCTAACACACAGTAGTTTAATCTAACCTCCCCAACCACCCGCACCATTCAAAACCCTTTGTCAAGAGCCTTGAGATGACGTGTTGTGAATTGGCGCTATATAAATAAAACTGAATTAATTAATTTGCTTTAATTATACGTATTATTTGCATTTTCCATACTTTCTTGTTGATGCACATGTACGGTTTTGCATGACTTTGGATTCTTTCTTTTGTTAGTAAGAAGGAGAGATTTCAACCTGGAGAAAATGGCGGACACACTGTGGTGCTAGAAGTAAAAAACTTTAGTAAATCAGCAGGAGGAAGAAAAATAGTAAATGATAGAAAAATAGACAAAGAAAACCCAACATAATGCTATTGAAGACACTGAATTTATCATTACCAGCAAAAGAGTAAGATAAAATAAAACTTGACCAATTATCAGCACAGTTGCAGTTTTTGAAAAATAAAACTGTATGCATTGTGAATTGGGGATTAAAGCCCATTGTGTTCCTCAAGCATCCAGATGCTGATGGATCCAAACATGAGTCAGTTTTCACAAACGTTGGTCCTTAAAAGCAGCTGAAATGGATCCACAACCAGAAATCCATGGAGATGGCAGCAGGTTTGGCACAGTCCAAACGCTACCACAAGCAAAGAATCCAGATGATTGCTAGATTCATCATTTATATGCTGTTCTCAGGAGATACAAACAAGAAAAGTCAAAAGAGCAAATTCAAGCTTGTAGTGATTAAATATTAAAAAATGTACAAACTCTGCTTGAAACATTTAAATAATTTCCCAATTCATGCATAAAGAATTGACTTTTTGCATAAGAAACAGTGAAAAAGCCCATCAATTACCCACATCGAGTCCAGAGTCCTCAGGCTGTGATTCCCATTAACAACCTGCGTGTGCTGCAGTGTTAACCCCCTCCAGCGCCAATCAGCTGAAATGCCATCTCCAGCCACTGGCACCATTCTGGGTTCCTACGTCTCACTATCTTTGTGCTAAATGTCCCCTGCTTCCTGCAGGCAGAAAAATGGAGAGACCTGCCGACAATCAGAGAGCTGAAGGAAAACAGAAATAGGTCAGCCGTCTGGTGAGAGCTGATCAGCTTGATGATTCTTTTGATTCTGGAAAGTAAGATGTTTTCTGTCTAGATTCTCTTTAGGAAGAAACTCTTCTTCCTAACAAACTATAAAATATTGGAGTATTTGAGCAGCTTCCCATTTAACATTTCCACCATACATTTAACAGTCCACTAAACCACCAAATGACCTTTAATGAACAAAAGAAAATCTTCAGTTTGTTTAAATCCAATCCATGCACTTGTTGTATCTGGCTCTGCTTCCCAGCTGAGTGTCTCTGTTTGCTCGTTTGTTTGGATCCAATTAGCAAAAAATTCTGACTCAGTTTGAAGTTAAAAAGGAGAAGGACTGATTACAGAGCAGTTTTAGGATCAACTAAATTCAGCATTAAAGCCAAGCTCTGTGTGTTCATGCTGACTATAGAATAAAGATCTCAGTCTTTTTTTAATAAAGTGAAATATTTTTTATCTTTGCTTCCTTGTAATTCATACCAGGTTTAGGAGTTTAGATCTTGAAGAGCATTTTCCAAAAATATTGTCTGGTATCGGGTCCAAACATTTAGTGAAATGCTCCATGACATGCTTTCAGGTGTTGTGTAATGTATTTGGCCAGAGGATGTATTTCCTTTGAAGCAGTTGTACACTTATAAAAACACAGTAAAATACACTAACTCTATGTGCTCTCTTTCAGACTCTAACCTTGAAAACTGGCTCAGAGTTTATCTGTTCTTTCTTTCTAGATGAAATGACTAAAGGAGCTACATCCATTAACATTTACTTCTCCTTCACATAGAAAGTACTCCTGGATCAGTGCTTCTTTGTTCTCTTTGTGTCTCTGCTCTGTTCTCTCAAACCCCCAGTCGGTCGTGGCAGATGGCCGCTCACACTGAGCCTGGTTCTGGTTCTGCTGGAGGTTTCTTCCTGTTAAAAGGGAGTTTTTCCTCTCCACTGTCTCTACATGCATGCTCAGTATGAGGGATTGCTGCAAAGTCAACACCAGTGACTGTCCACTGTCTCTACATGCTCATCCAGGAGGAGTGAATGCTGCAAGTCACTGACTGGATGCAATCTGCTGGGTTTCCTTAGATAGAAAAACTTTTTATCCAATTTGAATAAATAACTAACTCTGACTGCACTGTTCAATGGTTACGATTAATTGGAATGTATGAACCTGACTTTTGTGAAGAGCCCTGAGACAACATGTGTTGTGAATTAGCGCTATATAAATAAACTGAATTGAATTGATTTCACCAAAATCCGAAGGTTTTAAAAAGTGCTCTAACCCCCTAATTTAAACACACAAAGATCCGAATTTCAGGCTGATTTGTTGGCTTCAGTAAACTGTCTGTAGGGCAACCGACTTTTAACAGATTCCATAGTTCTAGAAGTTTTTTTCTTTCTGGCAGACAGACCTTAAATATGAGGAATATTACACCTCTGACAGAGTAAGCGTTCCTGCTGTGAGCTGTTCAGTCCTGCAGGTTTGAGCTAGAATATGACAGCCGATCCACGAGCCAGAACAGAGCCATCACTGCAACTAACACTCTGTGGGCTAATGATTAATGTAGCTTGAGTCATGGTTGATGTCCAGTCATTTTGGTCCTAGCTGCTTCGAGCGGCGCATTGCAGTCTGTCTGCTTGTAGATCATTTTTGGCAGTTGTGGCAGTTGCTGCGGTATTTTTGCATGTATGTTGTACTTATAAATAAAATCTATGTTGGTGGGATGTGATAAAAAAAAAATCAATCTAATTAATTACAGGTTTGTCAATAAATAATTGCGAGTAATAATGTTTTTTTTTTTAACCAAATACCAATATTTGACCCAATACTCATGTTTTGCGGCCCCGCAGGAGCCAACGGACCTCAGTTTGAGGGCCACTGACCTGGGTGAACCATTTAGCTGCATCTTCAACTAAAAAGTCCTTGCTGGAGGTTTGATATCATGAACTGATTTTCATCATCCCACCTGTAACAACGCTTTTAAGCTAACTTCTTAGGACAGATGTGTTTGAAAATGTTCACTAATAAAAAAAAGGCAAAGCTTTTTAACTTCAGAGCTACGTCTGTGCTGGGGAGTCAAAATGATTCTTCTAAAGCAGAAATCCTTTGACTACCTTTTCTTTTTCTGTCAGTACATGTTGCCTTTATGGAGCTGCACACTTCTGCTTTCTGGTCCTACACTGATGAAAAGATGTGCCGAAGGTCTTGTTCCATTAGCTGCCTTAGAGGCTTCACAGTTTTCCTCTTCTCTTCTGGAACAGCGTTTACTCTGAGAGCAAAGTGCAAAAGGAAAAAATATCCACAGGTAAACTGTGTGGAAGGGAAAGGTTGTCAAGAAAATCAATTTGTTTTTTGGCCAAATGTTTCTCCATTCATTTCACTGTATCGACTTGTTGCCCTGATGAAGAATGGATCAGTACCGGCTGCAATGCCGAAGGTGAAGGGAAGAAATCCCAAACCTCTCTTTCCCGGAGACCCATTTGGACTTGGCTAAAAAAGTTCAAGGAAGTGAAACATAAATATAGTGTGTGATCTGCGTCTTATAATCATCTCTTTGCATGCTTTGCAATTCACAATCAGAAGAAAGCTTGGTCTATTTTATTAGTACAACTAAGTAATGACTTCAGTATCGCATAGTTAGTTTTCACAAAGAAGGATAATCAACAATACAGCTCTAATACTTTTGATTATTTAGATCTTGGTTTAAAGATGGCTTTGCCTCCGACCAGAGTCACATATGATTTTAGCATGGCTGCTTATTGTCTGAACTGCTGTAAACAGAGTTTTCAGGTCAAAAGGAGCTGCTTCATGAGAAAAGAGTGACCGTTATCACACTCAGACGTGGTTTCTGGTGCTCTGCCAGGCTGATTATTTAATATGTGCTTCTCTCCTCGGTTTAACCAGCTGTGCATTAACCATCAGATGAAGCCAAGGGCCGGTTGTCCCTGCCAAAGAGTGGCGAGACAGTCTCATCCTCAGCAGGTAAACCAGAATGATGCTGCAAGGAGAAACTGAAATATTTTATTTGTGTTCGTGGAGATTTTGTAACCTGATTACTTAAGACTTGCAGTTTTTTTGAAAGTCACCACAGTTAAAAGTGTCTTATAAAGAAACACAAGCATAAATAGACAGTTTATGAATGTTATCAGCTTCATTGGGAATTTATCAATATTCATTTTTACCTTTTAAATGTAAATTAGCACATTGCAAGAACTGTTTCATCACACATGTTGGATGCAAATGAATGACAAAGGTGCTCTAAAACTGATAGATGCAATGAACAGTTTCACATTTGGAGGGTAAAGTGAGCTCAGAACATTTCTGTGGTTAATTTTGAACATTAATGACTTTATTTTTAAATGTGTGAACCATTTTTAAACTAGTTGTTGTGAGGGGTGAATATGTACAACACTGCTAGTGTCATTTTGTTCGAAATAGCTCAGACCCACATACAGAGAATACTGAGGAGGAGGAAGTAAAATAAAGATTGTTTATTGAAGATATAGTCAGGAACGGAGGAAATATCTCACTGTAAGGAGAGAAGTGAAGAGAATGGATGAGTACGGGTAACGGAGGGAAAAATGAAACTAAGAGCAAATAGTTATTTTTATTCTGAGATCGGCTTACTGGGTTATGATGGTCAGGTCGCCAGAGGGAATGAGATTCAGGATCCAGGTCTAAAGCAGGTTTATCCGTAGAGAGTTCACTTGGTGTTGTTCTGTGGAGCTCAGGTTACAGGAAACAAGTTTGCTGTGCAGTGGTTTATGTTGGAGGGTGGACAGGGTACACTTATGACTTGGCTCAGGAGACAAAGAGGACAGGAAGCTGCCAGCTTGATACGAAATCAAATGAAGGTAGATCTCAGGATAGGAATCCTCAGAACGAAGACAGGCTCAATCATCCAGAGTAACTTTCAGAAAAGTAGTCCAGAAACCTCAGTGACATAGATCCAAAGCTTAGGCTTTCAAAATCTGCAGAGAAGCAAAAAACAACGTTAAACGAGGTCGAAGTACGAAGCATAACTTGGAGTGTGGCTCAAGTTTGTACCACTGTGGCAAAACACTCTCACAATGAAGTGCTGGCAGCCTCCTGCTTAAGTACTCCTCCTGGCAATCAGTGGAACAAGTCACACCTGTCACCCAGAACACCTGAGGGCTCCAGCACCACCTGAGAATGAGCAGATGTAGCAACACCAAAACACAAACACACACAAACCCAGATCCTGACAGCTAGGTCTAACCATCTCATCTCTGGGGCCTTTTTCTGTCCAGAACAGGAAGTCTTTTCTTTTGGAAACAGTAAAAAAGAGAATTTAAAATTTTTCATATTAAAACAAGCTTGTTTTTATTTTCAAAATCTAAACACCGTAGACGAGGTAGAGCAGGTCTGCAAGCAGCTTCTGAGATGTATTTTGCACATGTGGTTAAAGTGTGTTTGTTGGTTAAATCTAACAGCTTGCATGAGCGATCAGTCTCTATGTTTGGTTATGTCTGATTGCATTTCAGTTTCTCACACTTGCAGTTACTGAAACAAATTGAGAATTGTCAAGTGTTTAATTTGTAGGCTTTTTAGTAACTCGGTGATTTCATGCTGCTGACATGATCACAAAGCCTCAGGGTCATCCTGCACATGTTTCTGTCAAAGCAGCTCACATGAAAACCAAAAGACATTAAAGATTATTGGAATGAAATGTCTGTGGTGCTTGACTGATGTGAATAAGCATCAGCTGATGAGCTCAGAACCACCACCATTCAGCCTCTGGTTTGAATTGGTTAGAAGGCACTCTGAAGGATTTTAATGCCGATGACAATTCACTTACAGCAGCACGGATCTATAGGAGAGACGGGAAGTCTTAGCGTGGGTTCAGCCCCAGTGGATGCAAGATTCAGAACCTAATTGGGATCGAGTCAGTATAGGACCAGGCCTTTGAAGGAGCCATTTCTAAATGTAGGTAAATAGATTGAGTCTAAACTGTACTCGTGCAGTATTGATGGATGAATATCTGAGTGCATCATGGGAATCAAGCTGAGTGCCTAAATGCAGTTTGATGGAAGAAGTATTTAAATTAGAACCTTTTAAATCTCCTGGTATTTATGTGTCATTAGGTAGAATATAAAGTCCACCCTTTGACAATTTTTATGTATAAATAATCAGACTTTTACCAGGTTCCAATAATTTAAACAAAACCTCAGATGTACAATTTAAATTTGTTTATCTATATAGCGCCAATTCACAACACATGTTGTCTCAAGGCACTTTAAAAAAATAAAGTCAATTCAATCCATCATACAGACAGATTCAAAGTCAGGTACATCCATTCCAGTTGATCCTAATTATCAAACAGTGCAGTGAAATTCAGTTTATTATTCAAATTAGTTTTTCTATCTAAGGAAACCCAGCAGATTGTATCCAGTCAGTGACTTGCAGCATTCACTCCTCCTGGATGAGCATGTAGAGACAGTGGACAGTCACTGGCGTTGACTTTGCAGCAATCCCTCATACTGAGCATGCATGTAGCGACAGTGGAGAGGAAAAACTCCCTTTTAACAGGAAGAAACCTCCAGCAGAACCAGAACCAGGCTCAGTGTGAGCGGTCGACTGGGGGTTTGAGAGAACAGAACAGAGACACAAAAAGAAGACAGAAGCACTGATCCAGGAGTACTTTCTATGCCAAAGAAAAGTAAAAGGTTAGTGGCAGTAGTAGCTCAGCCGATACCCCCTCCAGGAAGCTGTCACAGCTAAACACAGAGCCAGGCAAGGTCTAGCTAGGAAGAAAAAGAACATAGAGAGAACATAAAGTTAAAAGTTAACAACAAATAATGTAAAATTGGAGAGTAGTAGAAGAATTTAGCATAGTGAGGAAAAGTGGTCATTATGTCCACTTAATGACCACAAAACCACAGACAACCAAGGGTTTCCCTGTAGAACGAGTCAATATATTGGCTTTCATTAAACAAACTAAATTGCCTTTATTTTACATTTTATTAGAAGTCAGAGAGAGTTCTGGAGAAAGCAGAGTTTCCTCCAGCTGTATGGAGAAGGCACCCAGTACTGCTCCTCCCTTACCTCTAACCTCCAGCTCTTGTTTACGAGACAGAAAGTCAGTCCCCCCATCATGTCACTATTTATTTCACAAAGTTGAAGACAAAACAGAAAGTTTTGAGGAAAACTAAATACACCCTAAAACCCTGACATGTGTGCAAAGTAAGTAAAACTGCAGAATTTGGAGAGGATGCACTTTCTTATGTTTACAGTGAATACAATACTGGTGTTTCAATGGAAAGAAAAAACTATAAGACAGTGGAATCCATCCATCCATCCAGCAGAGGTTTTTAATGTCTCGTAGATTTTAAAGGTAGAATAAACCCTAAGTTGAGTGTTTTTGTGCCAGATCGGCTAGTTCAGAATCATGGTAGTTATTCATGAGTTGATGAAGATTATAAACTATTTTATGCATCATGGTTAAAGGGCACAGGTTGAACACGAAAGTAATAAAATAATCTAAAGATCTCTGGAATAAACTGACTTCAGTTTTTACAGAGAATATTGTGGCTAAACGCTGCCAGCACAGTGTTCAAACTACCATAATTACATTAAATTACATTTTCGGGCAAACCAGAAACAACAGCTGGGAGAGAGAGACTCCTTATTTTGGTACTTATAATTTAAGGTATTTAGTAATAACTGCATGGTAAATGGCAGTTTAAAAATAAAAGAAAACTCTTCTTGTTATCTCCATTTATCGAACTTCTCCATCCGGAAGTTAGATGAACAATAATGTTATGGTTAATATAGTGGAAAAACAGCTCTTAAGGAAGGACAGGAGTCATTTTATAACTTTTCTAGCATTTTTCATTTTGCAGAATAGAAAAGAATATTGAGTTTCAGGCAGCAGGTTGTTTGGTTGTGAGTCAAATCGAGTTTCTATCAGCTGTAATGAAACACATTTTAAAACAAGGAGAAATAACATCAGCGTTTCCTGCAGATCTGCATCCATCAGTTTCAGTTTGGAATCAACACCTGAAAAACACCTGCACACTTAGCATTTTAACATTTACACATAAAATGCATCCCATTAAAGCACAAATACTTAAAATTAACAGTAAAAATAAAAGAAATCAGAAAGAAACTCTAGATTCCTTCACACTTTGCAGCTGTGAACACGTTTGCTGAAATAAGATTGGAGAAAAGCTCCCCCCCAATCAGAAGACAGGAAACAGGAAAGTGTCAAGTCAAGGCATCAAGTACTGATCAGCCATAACATTATGACCACTGACAGGTAAACTCAAATGCTTTTTTTGAACAAATACAGCATGGATACCTCCCAGCTCTAAAGTTCCTCTTTAGGAAACAGGAAAACTTGGCAAGGTAAAGGGTTTTGTACTGGGAAACATAAGCACTGTTTGTTTTCATGGTGCAGTTTACATTATATAGCAGTCCCTACTAATGGAAGAGAGACCCTTTAAGTCAGCAGAGCCACTTTAAACATGTCTTTCCTGAATAAATGTACATTGATCCTCTGATAAAGAGGACGGTTTAAGAAAAATCTGAAGTATAATTCAGAGAACACACTTTTTGTTTCGAGAGCATTTTGTGTTGGGTCAGTTATTGCTTGTCATCATTGAATTCTCTGTGCTTCCATGTGTTGTTTATCAGTAAAGCTGGGATATACTGGTGAGGTGGTGGAGGAAAGATGGAAAGAAAAGGAGTTGGAGGTGGGAGGGAGAAGCAGGGCTGTAGTGAAGGAGGTATTGATTTCCTATAGAGGCTCTTTAATCAGAAGCGGTACTGACATAGCCTTAGGATGTGTGTGTGTGTGTGTGTGTGTGTGTGTGTGTGTGTGTGTGTGTGTGTTCGTTCATGGCTAACCCATTTAAATTACACATCATCTTTTTCTCTGTGGATTTTATACTGCTTTGTGTTTGTTTGCTCCCTTTTTATGAGAGGTGTGTGTGTGTGTGTGTGTGTGTGTGTGTGTGTGTGTGTGTGTGTGTGTGTGTGTGTGTGTGTGTGTGTGTGTGTGTGTGTGTGTGTGTGTGTGTGTGTGTGTGTGTGGATGTGTGTGTGTGTGTGCATTCATGGCTAACCCATTTAAATTGCACATCATCTTTTTCTCTGTGGATTTTATACTGCTTTGTGTTTGTTTGCTCCCTTTTTATGAGAGGTGTGTGTGTGTGTGTGTGTGTGTGTGTGTGTGTGGTGTGGTGTGGGCACGCAGAGATAGATAGATGATGCTGCCCAGTAGATGGATGAGTGGAGCAACCAGCCGTTCATCATCTGGAGAACAAGGAAGGAAACTCTGTGATGGAAAAGTGCAGACAGAGAGGAGGAAGAAAATAGGGGACAATGATGATGATGATGATGAAACCGGAGGAAAGAAAAAAATTTAAAAAAGAGAAAAGAAAATGTGGAGATGAAAAGAAATGGGAAGAGAAGACATGAAAAGCAAAAAAAGGGGAAATGTTGGGATGAGTGAAACAGAAAATGGTTGAAAAAGGGAAGAGCATGGACATCCAAGAGGAGAAATGATGAAGAAAGCAGTAAGGAAAGAGGATCTGGAAAAAGAACAGAGGAGCAAGGGAAAGGTGGATGTATGTGGCTCAGTGGTAGAGAAGAAGCACCATATGCAGGCTCACAATGGACAGGACGAACATTTACATGAAGGATAAAAAACGTAGAAACAACAGTTTTAAAAAATTAAATACAATTCTCTTGGGATTTAAGTTATTATCATAAGGTCTTTATCGTCACATTGGGTTGTTCTCCTCATACAACTGCTGTCAGAATTTAGGACATCATTAATGTAGCGAGGAATGGCAGAAAATTCTAATCAAAAGAGTTGAGTCACTCTTTTACATGAGGACTTTAGTCCCACACCCTTCGCTTTAGACTCTGTAGCAATAAAATTAGTCAGAATAACGACAGTCTTTTCAAGATGTGCACGATTACTAAGGAGCGGGCCAAAGAAACATCAGTCAGCTGTGCCTGGTTAAAATTTATATGTGGCATTGTGGCGTTTGGCGCTCTGTACAGAAAACACCTTCAACTGCATCCTCTTATCACAAGCTGATGAAAATACTGATGGTGTTTTCTCAACTACTGATGGTGGAGGTGCAGAAACCTTTAATATACACAGTGAATTTCTCTCAAGGTGTGTTCATGTTGTAACTGACGTCCAATTGCAAAAATGAGGCACTGTTGCCAGACATCCAGAAGAGCAGCAGTGACATATATTAAGCAAACACCAGCTGTTGGCTGTGGAGGACCAAAATGCAGGCAAGGTGAGAGGCAGAACAGATGGAAAAATACTAGAAACCAGGAGCCAGGGATGTGGGGCACACAACAGAATAACCCAGCAGTGGCTGAAGGAACCAAAGGGGAAAATATTCTGAGATGATGAGCAGAGCAAGAGGCATGTGGTAGATCAACCAGAGAGAGCGGCTGAAGAGGAGAAGACCAGAGAACAGAGACGGGGAAATCTGATGTGAATAACAGCAACTAAACAGAGATAAACTAGAATCTAGAAAACAGTAGACACAAAAAAGAGAACACAAATAAAATGCTCAACCAACAGAAGACCTGGAACCCAGAAACAGAAAACATCTGCAGCATCTAACAGGATTTTCCTCCAGGATTCTCCAGTATTTAGCTCCATCCATCTTCTCGTCATCTCTGACCAGTGTCCCTGTTCCTGCTGAAGAAGGTTGACTTGTAGTGTTAGGGATCCACACACCACCTGAATCAACACCCACAAGCCCGCCATCGCTGTTGACTTCCACCAGGAGCTCTATAGGTTGGACCAGTGTACATCAAAATAGACCAGAATGCAGAAAACGGAGCTTCAATAAATGTTTCATTTTATTGCTCCAATCTCAGGGGATTGTTTTACACCCAGAGATTTAAATGAACAGTTTTCTTTGCTTCCAACATTACATCATATAAGTTCTCTTAACTGATGCCTCCTGAGCCAATCACATCGCAAGGTTTAAAAATATAAATTAACAAACATTGGTTTTTTTCGTTTGTTTAATTAACTGCAAATTCATATATGTTGTCAGTCAAACCTTTGACAACATTGGTGGATAACACTGATTGAGCTTTTCTTCCAAACTAAATGTTGCCTTAGACGTTTGTTGACTCTCAATATTTCCTCAGTGAAAACCTTTTTGTTCTTTTCTCTTTTACATACGTCAACACAACCAAATATCTTCTACAAAGAAAACTAAGAGTGTTAAAACAAAGTGACAAAGTCTTAAATCAGAACCAAAGCTGGGCTTCAGCCAGTTTCCCTCCACTGGACTCAAACTGGACCAGGATAAGTTCACCTTCTTATTTATTGAAGCGTTGATCCAGTAATTTCAGCCTCCTGGTAATTACCCAGCTGAACCGGCGTTGAACCGATGTCGAGCCTGCAGAGAATGCACAAAAGAAAACAATGTGGTATCGATCTCTCCATCGGCTGTCCTGATTCCAGCAACAACAGCTCATTAATGAGGTCTAAGAGGGACTATCTGTCTCTATTACTGCTTGGTGGCCTGCATGGCAATGATTTATAGGCAACCTGTGGAGGCTGTGGGGACAGAGTGGGGATGGAAGAGTCCATGGAGACAAAGCTGGAGGTAAACTGTGAGCTCTCAGGCATGAAGGTATCACCATTAAACACCTCATTCTGTCACAATCCTTCTCTATTGATACTCATATAACCCCTTTTGTTTTTTGCACTTAGTTTTATCTGCAGTGGCCTGTCCTCTGATAATGCTGGGTCACTTTTAAACGTACTTAGTGCAGTTCCATTCAACCACAGTTGTTCAATAAGAGAAAATGACCTAAACAAAGCAGTTTTAATTGGAAAAAATGACTTGGATGTAGCTCACTCTGTGACAATAAACGGTGTTCCTCCTGAAAGGGGACCGGTCTGTACGTCCACTCATTGTTCCAGCCTCTTACACAACTGTGCTGGGTGACAACATCTGAAATTTAGCCATAAAAACAGAAGTTTTTCATTCCTTAACCATCAAACTAAATGTTTTATACAGAGATGTCTTCACTTGGCAGTGGTCTTTTCATGGAGTACATCTGGATCTCAATATGCAGCGGTGGAAAATAAAAAGTAAAACTATGACAAAGTTTTACCAAACTACCAAACTTTGATGTGTTTGAAAAGCTGCTCTCTTTCACCTGTTGTCTTGATTTATCAGAAACCAAAATAAGCCTGAAATGTAGTTTTTCCTTACGTGTAAGATGACCAGAGAGCAAAGTTAGAGAAGACAGAATACATTAAGCTGCAGCTTCATTGCTCTGTTTGTTTCTACTGTACCTTCCCCACTGACTGCTGCAGTAACAGCAAAAATAGGTGCACAGGTGCCATAATTTATCAGTAAGATGGTCGGGCATGGGTCTTCAGTTTACCTTACATTTAGAGCAAAGAGGAGGGCATTGATGCTAAGTTGTTCATCCATGTGTGTGTTTGCAGCAGCAAACACACACATGGATGAAAACACAGCACTCCCCAAGCCACCATTAAAGTCATTTTTGTGACTTTTTTTCTGTATGAAAAAGAGCTATGCCCTAAAAGTTTAAATCTTCTGTTTCCTCCCAGATTAAGTTATTTTTAATGATTGTCAAATAAACAATGGGAATTGACAAAATTCTCCAAAAGCAGACAGTTATTGGCACTCTTAATTAAAACCCGTTGGTCAGTGACTTCTTCAAAAAGCACAGAAAGCTCCCTTTGGATGATTTTCATTGCAGATTTCTTCTGATTGTGAAGCAATAATCAAAGAACTGATTTGTTTTAAGGAAATCATTAAGAATGACTTCCTTTGTAATGTTAAACACACATCACAGCTGTCTCATGTTTCCGGTGCAATATCGTGATGAAAGGCTTTTCATGGTGGCTTATATGGCAGCAGATATTCGGACACCAAAAAGGACGTCTAGAAGATGCATTTCCTCCTCGAGGCGAAGAGAGCAGAATATTCTGGGGGACAAAATGAATAGATCGTTATCTATGAATTTTTTCCATGTGATTTTAATATTTAGTCAAAACACTGAACTCATGTATGATGCACTCGTTTAGTTTATTTCTAACTTCTAATCACTGCACAATTTCAACAGGTTTGCAAAAAAACTAGATTTCTCAAAAATAGGATGAAAACAAACCATTAGCCTTTAATTAGATGTACTTTGCTGGGTGCTTTTTGTAGCGAATACATTTTTTACATCAACCTCTGACTGTAGATGAATACCAATCCTGCACATTTACATGATGGAATGAATGCACATTAATTTGCATGGTCTGTAATTTTAGTAAATCTTGAAATACTTCTGTTAGTCTGACTGTCCAGCAGTCTACCTGTCCAGCCCTGCAAGGGTGAGTACTCGGGCCATGGGTATTTGTCATTTTCATTCACCTGCTTCCCTCCATCTGGTCTTGATACGTGGCTTCATGATATTGACTTTATTCCAGTCTGTATTTCCATGTGGATTTGTAAGAGCAGCGAGGTGAGCTGTGCATGTGTGCACGCTCGCTCAGCCAACAGCCTCCCTCGGAAGGCTTCCAGCTCAACTCTTCAGCTATGCACCATGCCCTTCACAGATCCGGGCTCATCTTTTTTCCACACCTGTCACCTCCAGCGATGTTTTTCTGTGTACATGCATGGGAGTGAGGATGCTGGACAACATGGATGGACGATGTGTTCGAAACAGGGCTTTAAAAGAATTACGCGTATATTTCTAATGAACATGTGCGTGGATTTTTAATAAGTTTTAGGATTCAGGTACATTTTAAACACCAGGGAAATAAATGTAGTGCACAGCAAAAATGTGACATGCGAACAGCATCTCCAGAGTGTCATACCGTGTCAGTCCGATCCGATTAATCTAGCACCCACTCCTCTGTAAAGGAATACCAATGAGACTTTGGAAGCGGACCACATTGTCTTTCTCCCACCCTGCTCTCTGGAATGTGATGGTAAATAATCTCCTCCAAGGTCATGGAGAGGTCAAGGCCAGAACTACTGGGAAAAGCAATTATGCTTATTTGAACACAAGAGTCATGAAGAAACAAGAAACAGCCAAACACAAAATGTTGCTTGAATGCAAATCATCACTTGGAGCAACATTTCTAAATGGAACCACCAAAACCAGCCTGAAGCAGTTGGACATTATTGAAGAAAAGCAGAAATGCTTAAAAACACTGAATCTTGCATGTTGTATACAGAGGTGGGTAGATTGACCAAAAACTGGACTTGAGTAAGAGTAGCAGTACTTCAGTATATTTTTACTCAAGCAGAAGTAAAAACTAGTCATCCAATAAATGACTTGGTAACAGCAATGACAGTGTTTGGTACTACTAGTACTACTTTTGTCAACTAGTTGGAGCAGTAATTGTACTAGTCAGGAAATGTGCTAAACTAGTATCGCTTGTTACACAAATGAACCAAGAGTTTCTACATGAATATCAGATATTAATTACCTCTAATGCTCAATAATGCTGCAACAAGACTAACCAATGTGGTTTCTCCCTTTGTTCTGATTTTCCAGGTCTGTGTCACATTCAGCTCCTCTCTGAAATGGGTGAAAAGTGTTTATTTACCTATGCAGCATGGCTCTGAACTAAATGGGGTGTCTCTCTTTTCCACTGGTCCCTAGTCAGCACGGTTCGGCATGGCTCTGCTCGCTTTTTTAGGCCTTTCCTTTAGTAACGGTTCCATGAAACCGTTAATAATTTAGAACCTGGTTGGATGCAGTTCCAAGTGAGCCCACCTCACCTCATGTTACTTTTTTGGACCGTGAGGCTATGCTTTGACAATCCAGGTCACGTTTAGGTGGCACTCAATTGTAACTGAAAACGAACCAAACCGTGTAGACTTGAGTCGAGTCGAGTCTTATTTAGTATTTTAAGTTTTTGTGCTGATTCCATAATTTGCAGTGAGAAAAGGTATCATGTAGCTCTGTTCTTTTTGCTGCTGGTTTTAAAAGTTGAGAGGTTTCTACAAGGATTCTTTCAGTAATGACAGTTTGAGAGATAGAAACACAACCACGCAGACATAATCATAGTGTGTGCATGGTTGTTTGTCCTGTGCGTGTTGCCCTGAGATGGACCGACGACCTGCCTGTAGACTGCTGGACATAGGTACCTGTTCTCTGGCAGCTCCAACTCCATCATTTTTACTTTGCTGTTCTTTATCTCTTTGTCCTCAACATTTGTCAGTCCTCCTGGCTTGCCCTTTCTCTCCTCCACGGTATGCTGCTTTCCATCACCCTTATCTTCTCCTGCTCTGGAGCCATCTTACTTTTTTAACCTGGATCCCCTCCTGTCTCTATGCTTTATTTCTCCTCCTATGACTCAACATTTCTTTGTTAAATTTCTACTTATAACTTCGTCTTTCTGATTTTTTTAGTTGTCACTTTTCTCCAGTCATATGCTGTCTTTGCTCTTCTTTGTTGATTTCTTTTTGTTGGAATGTTATGACAAAGATGTATGTTTGGTTGTAACAGAACCAGGAATTGTTCATCAACTTAACTTCATAAAATGGTTGTCAGACAAATGAAAGATACAATATGCTATACTTCTTGAGTGTGCATTGGAGTGGTTTGCAGCCGAGTGGGAAGCAGCCAGGATGGGAGTCAGCTCCTCTGTGTCTGAGGCTCTCAACCAGAAATGGTTGGAGAATTTCTCCCTCCAGGTTGGGGGTCGGTCTTTGCCCTCAGCGGAGTTTAGGTATGTTGGTGAAGAGTGATGGTAGGATGGAGCAGGAGATAGACTGACAGATTCGAGGTTCATCTGCTTGATAATGAAGGTTGCCCCAGTCTGTAACCACTGAGCCAAAAAGCAACGCTCTATATTTACTAGTCTGTCTAAAATCCGACTCTCACCTACGGTCACGAGATAATAGATCATTACCAAAAGAACAAGATCCTGGAGCTATAAGTAGAGTCGCTACTCCTCTGCAAAGAAGGAGTCAGTTGAGGAGGTTCTGGTCTCTGATCAAACCCTGTTTGCTCCAAAATTATTGGACCACATCCAAGAAACATCAGTTCTCTATGGGAGAAACAGGTGGCTGGAAAAGTAAAGAAAATGATCAGCCAAATGATTTATTGTTGTTTGTTGTGTGTGTGCTTTTCTTGTGGTACTTATACTGTGTTTTTGTTCAGATAATGTTTTTGGTTAGCAGATGCATGTTAGAGGTGAATGTGTGAACTGCTAGGCTCCAAATAAATTGCTCATTGGGATTAATACAGTTGTTTGAATCTGAATATGATCCTGGGCAGCTCCATTTGGAAGTGTCCCACAGGGCGGAGACCCTTGGGCAGACCCAGATTACGCTGCAGGGACTTTATAGTCCTTCTGGCCTGGGAATGCCTTGGGGTCCCCCAGAATGAGTGGGAGACCGGTGAGAGGAATGTCTGGGTTTTTCCTCCTGTACCTGTTCCACCTACAATTCAATGATGCAATATTATATTTCTTCTGTGATGGAATCTACCATCCTTCAAAGGATAATTATCAAAGGTTAATATGTTTTTCAGGTTTAACGTGGACACTTTCTCTGCTACTCTTGTAGCGTTCAATATAATTTATTTATTAATTTATGCTGGATAAAATGTGCTAG
This sequence comes from Girardinichthys multiradiatus, assembly GCF_021462225.1. Lineage (NCBI taxonomy): Eukaryota > Metazoa > Chordata > Actinopteri > Cyprinodontiformes > Goodeidae > Girardinichthys > Girardinichthys multiradiatus. The sequence goes on along the minus strand of NC_061812.1, from coordinate 4,020,157 downwards.
TGGCTTATCTTTTATTGAATGAAATAAGTGGCAAAGAAAATATGATGCTTTAGGTCTTGCAGGATAATGTGCAGAAAAACAGCAGACTGTGCATAGAATTACAGAAGACTGAGACTGCAAATATGAAAAAATATAAAAATAGAAATGGTGCAATAAATATTAAAATATTAAAAGTAAATCATTCACCAATAAAGAAATATATTATTACAAGAAATATATATTTTAAAGTCCCAGTAATTCAACTATAACAGAAATAAACAAAAGGGAACAACAAAATAAAGGGCAACAAATAATGGAAAACCAATAAATGAATACCATTGTTTTTGGTAATAATAGTTACAGAAGGACAAACAAAGCAAGAAAAATTCCGATTTCTGCAGCAGTAGGTTTGTTCTTTTACATCAATTGTAAAATCTAACTCATTTTGCACTACAGTTTCATGGCCGGCCCTCTAACACCAGATGAGTCACAGAGTTTTTGATTTATTTTGTTCTGTTGCACTTGACAGAATTGTTGTTCAGCTAATCTGAGTTTTGAGGCTGAAAACTTATGTTTTAAGTTGGTGTTTTTGTTGGTTTTAAATGTGTCTCATAGTATCATCTGTGAACAGACGGGTCAGAACCTTACATCATAAAAAGACCCTTCAGTATTGCATGTCTAACCAAATATTTCTGCCCATTAGGACGTTCCCAGCTGGTTTGCTAATTTTGTACCAGTCATGAATACCAAGCTCCTGTGCTTGTGTGTACATTGGCTGTACATTTACTCCCACTGTCAGTCTGCTGTGACTAACAGCAGGTATTTTCTCTCTTTCAGCCTCCTTGACTCCTGACACGTTCATCTGCGACCGAAGACATCCACCTCCCCAGCATGTCGCTGAAAGTCCAGACCAGTAATGTGACAAACAAGACAGACCCCAAGTCCATCAACTCCCGGGTGTTTATTGGCAACCTAAACACAGCAGTGGTGAAGAAATCGGATGTGGAGAGCATCTTTTCCAAGTATGGCCGAGTGCTGGGCTGCTCCGTGCACAAAGGCTTTGCCTTTGTCCAGTATGCCAGTGAGAGGCATGCACGAGGGGCTGTTGTTGGGGAGAACGGCAGGGTGCTCGCAGGACAAATGCTGGGTGAGTGAACTAGTTGTGTGAATTAAGATCTCTTGGTACAGAAATAGTGCACACAGCAGTGTTGACAGGAACAATACAAAATGTTCAGCGAAAGATAGAGGCTAACACTGGGCTGTACAAAACCCAGTTTGGGTTCTTATGCTAAACCAGTCCTGGCTCAAATACGCATATATCTAGGCCTGGGTTGATTCAACACAAAATGTCCCCACTAGTCAAGAATTGGTGCCGGTCCTGCACACATACTGACATGCAAACTCCAGACAGAAAGGCCCGGCTGGGATTTAAACCCAAGCCACAGTGCTCGAAACTATTCCACTGTGCTGCATTGATTTAGTTTAACTTTTACTTTATTCTGCATTAAAAATAAAAAAAATGGTTACAAACAAATAATGTCTAATGAGACTTTTATTGTCAACAAATGAATTTTGATAACAAAATTCGCACTCAAATTATTACATTGCATAAAATATTGCTCATGTATTTTCACTGAGGGTGTTTTACCAACTGAGTCCCCTTTAAACAATCTCTGGTCCATTTCCCTCCTTGGTGCGGTTAGGGTGTGGACCGAAACAACGGCACGGAGACCACGGTTCCAACCGAACTCAAGAGTGGTTTGTTTATTGTGTGAACTTGATCCGATCTCGATCCGATGCAGCTACCAGGTGTACGCTAAAAGCCTGATCCTAAGGCCTTTACATAGCCAGGTTTGTGTTGCAATGCTGTTATATTCAGCCAGTGTCTGTATTTTGAGTTTGTGTTTATTTCTCCTGGTCTGGGCCTTAGTTTGCCCATAGTTCTGTGTTTTTGACTTGTTAATTGGTTTTACGTCCTCTGTCTACCTGCAGTCTGACCCACACCTGTTCCTACTGTAGTTCCACTGATTACCTGGTCCCTCTATTCATTGGTTCACCCTGCTTTCCCTGTTTGTATTGAAGCTCTTTAGTTTCCATTGTTCGCCGCTGGTTCCTTGTTGTGTTAAGTTCTGTGAGTCACGTTACAGTGATTTGCTGTGGTGTCTGGTCTGGTGTCCTGGTCATGTAACCCAGCTGTCTGGATTCTGTTGGGCAAGCATTAAAACACAATCTTACCTTCATACTCTGTGTCCTGGAGTTCTCCTCTGCACTTTGGTCTTACCTCAAACCTACAATCAAGACAATTGTGGGATGTGGTAGAGTAAACAAACCGAGAAACAATGGCTGTGCTTCTTTTTGGTAAAGGCACCTTTTCAAAATCAATCAGTATTCTTCTCATATAATTTTGCCTGAAATAGTACCAAGAAAAATACTAGTATTTTTTTAAAATACTAGTATTTTTCTGGGTACTGGACATATCTGACCCATAAACAGACTGAACGTTCTCACATGGTTTGTAGTGACAGGTTTTGGTTGTCTTGGAGTTTTATCTGTGTGAAAAGAAACAGAATCATTGAAAAAAATTACAAGTTGACAAACTCATCAACTGATTCAGAGCAAAGTAAACTAACTACAGGTAAGAAAATGCCCGTAAGTGGTTGGTCAAAGTCAGAATGTTAAGTTTAATGAAGGCAGAGACTCAGGAAAGACACATTTCTGATCAAGCAAAGCTGAAAACTGCGCAGCAGTGGAAGGATTAATGACACACCGCTACCACGCAGGAGCACAATGTTTAACACAGCTACCTTTAAACCTGCCCAACTAATGTTATAAACCCAGCATTGAGCTAAAGAAATGCCCCAGCGGTTGTTTGTGTATATCTTTGGAAAAGACTTAATTGCTTTGATTTACAGTGAAAGCTACTAAATATCTTAAATACTTTTGTCTTTTGACCTTGCAGTCCTGGCATTACTACACAGAAGACAGGAAACTCCAATTTATCAATTTTCTGCAAAAGATTTTAATTACACTATCTTTCCCACATTCCCTTTGCTATCACGATGCGGTATCATATCCAAGGGGAAATTTGAGTTAAGCTGAATGGGCTTTTAAGCTGCTGGAGTGTTTTCCTCCATCTGCCCCTATCCCAGCATAGCGTGAGGAGAGCTGTCAGGATGCTGGTGGGAAGAAGTCGACTGGTTTAGGCTCGGTCTCTGCAGAGCTGTGGACTCATTTCTGTAACAGGATCTGTTGGTTCAGGGTCTGTGCACACGGTAGAAATGGAAATGAAGGAAAACAGTATAATTAAAAAAGTTTGTGTCTCTTCGTGGGATTTTCAATTAAGTACAACTCAGGTTTTGTTTGTGCAGCTCTAGATCGCACAGGTTGTCTAACAGTTTATCTTAAGGTACCTTAGACAGAAAGCAAAATCACAGTACCATTACAAACAAGAGACTTTTAAGTGCCTGTCAAATTTTCATGATAAATCCAATTACATTTATGGAGAGGAAACTTGATAAAATATTTTAAAAAGTAAATTCATGCCAATGAAATGAACAGTTGTTGAGCTATATGGTCATAAATCTCACTAAAAAGGCACTTCCAGATTACTCCTTTGTGCTCTTTTATGATGCCAGAGGGGAACCCCATCACACAAACTGACTGCTGCTACAATGGCAGCAACGCAGACAGCAGCAAAGAATCTGATATTTAGATATATTTCAGTCACTATCAGCACAGTCAGGAGAACAAAGTCAGCTTTTATCAGATAGAGCACCAGCGCTGCGGCCTGCGGACAGCCATCTAATTCAACCAGAGTCTATTGTTACCAGACGCCGGAGCACCGCCAGAGTCAATCTGCATGAATGATACCGGACCACCAGGAAACAGAACCAGCACAACATCTGGATCAAAATAATTCACTAAAGACGGGCTAGATGTCGCTACATTAATAAATACACATATATATTCATATTTATCTGTGTATATATTATCAGCTGTTGAAATTAGATCAATTAGATCAGTTACTGGGTTAACTAAGGTATTAGAAACCGAGCAATTAAACATGAAATCCACCAAATGAAGCAACAAATACAGCTTCTCTGCACTCAGTGAACTCATCCATTGTAGAACCAAACATGAAAATATCAGGATGCATAAAACGAAACATGAAGCAGTTTAACTGGTTTAACTTCAGCAGAGTTACTTGTTTTGGACTTACTACTGCATTTATCACTGGCTTTTATTGAGCAATCTGTTTATGGTTCTTGGAGCTCCTCCAGGCTTCGCAGCAAACTGGGCCGGACCGGACCAGAGCAGATGCAGTGTAAATCGAGGGTTACAGTACATAGCAGCAGACACAAGGGATGATTCAAGATCTGAAGACACTACCTGGTGTCATTTTTTAATTTTATATCAGAATCTTTAGAGAAACATTTATTTAAATATATCGTATGCACGTGTAATTTATCTTATTTTAATAATAATAACAATTTCAAATTTTTTATTTTTAACAATAACTGTGGGTCTCTAAATGATCTTTTGCAACAAGGAAGTGTTCTTACCTGCTGAGCCTTGATCCGTTTAGCAACAGCAAAAACAATCTTTTATTGGAGATCTTTTCCCATCAGATGCTCTGAACAGCGAGGCTTTAGACTCTGCTTCAACTTTCTTCTTCATCTGTCAGATATCTGACCTCTGACATCATTTCTCTGGTGAATTCAGAGGTTTCTTGTTTGAAGCAGTTTGCTGAGAAGTCCTCTGATCACACCTGGCTGTGCTTGGTGGGACCAGCCCATCTGTTCCTCCTCAGTTTTCCAGCTCTGATCAAAGCAGCTCTGATCCTCTTCACTTCAGGAAAGTAGTGCAGAGGTTGACGCAGTGCAGATTTGTCTGGAACAAGTGAAACTGGTTTTAAATGCTGAAAAATCCAAAGTAATGATTCTTTCAATTTCATCTGTTCCCCCGGAGATCATTTTGCTTGTACTTTATTATAGTGATGTTGCGTATTGGTGTGCTTTAACCAGTTGCCTTGCCACTGTGCTCTGAGATTTATCCCTGGTTGTAGCTGTCTCACCCACCACTAAGGCGATAAACGCACTGGTTGACTGTGGTTTACATGGCTCTTATTGGCTTGGTTCTAACTTATTCATGCTTCTCTTCATGAGAACCGAAAGCCATTATACCTTATGATCAAATGACATTTTGTATTTCTCCGCTCCTCTTGCTCAAACTGAAACAGGAAAGAAAGCCTTCAGCTTCTCTGCTCCCTCTGCTTGGACCGCCCTCCAACTTGTTTCACTGAAGCTTTTCACTCTGTCTTAAGAAACCAACAATGCAAATCCATTAAACAATGCCTGGGTTTTAAATCTTAAACTGTTGTGTTTTTATATTTCTACTGTAACCTCTTACTGTCTGAATTTATTTAGCATGGTATACAAATAAATTGGTTTTGTTTTTGCTCTTACACAGATGGTAAATTTGGCAGAGATTGTTCATTTTAACAGTACATCCAACAGCAAATACTAGATATATATCAGTAAATATTCTGTCCTAAATGCTACAATGCTGTAAAAAGAGTCTCGTTGATATGGACAGGGCCTCGGTCAAGTATCGCTTTTTATCCGCCTTTTCTGCTCATTCACACGGGAGCTGCAACACTATCAGCCATATAATCTGTTTCAGTGGAAGTCATCTTCTCAGACTGATAACCATCCTCCGTTGTGCTAACACAGAGTAGGCGGTTAACATGAAGCAGGAGTACCTGTAGAAATGAGAAATATGCAACTAAATAAAATCAGCAACAAGCAGCTTAACAATAATGTCAGAATGGAATAAAAACAAGCAGTAAAATAATGCAACAAAGTGAATCCATGTTGTCTTTCTGTTTGTTCAGGATGTCACACGTGATGACGTCAGATCTTACAAAGAACTTTCAGAAAATTTCTCAGTGTAACCAAAGTCAGCAAAATCCTTTTTTTTTTTAACGAAACAAACATGAGAAAAAAATTAAAACACAACACCAGGAAACTTTGAGTCTTCAACACAAACACAGGCTAAAACAGAGACGGATGCTATGTTAGGTTAAAAGCATACCAGCAATATGTTCAGCCTTATTCAACATGGTTTTCACAAAGTTTCCATATGTTCTTTTTTTTAGCTGAAAGCGTCTGCTCAGATATGACCGCATAATGGAGGAGCCTGAAAAGATGGATTCAGGGGGTGATAACGCTCTTTTATGATGGACTTCCCATTCCGATTTCTCTGCAAGACTTTAACGATAATAGCTTAACTCGACTGATGCCAGCAAGCAAACATGCAGCCTTGATCAAATGTGAATTCATTTTTGTTCACAGTAAGGGGCATGTAGCAAGCAGCCATATTCAGTATAATTGCTGATTTAATCATTCAGCGATGCACTGCTGTTGGAATGTCTTGTCTGAGATTTCTTTTGCTCTCTCCAGGGGAAAATCATATATTGCTTGGCGGCTTTTTTATTGTTGGTCCGCCCCTTCAAACATAAATGATTATCTAAATCTGTCCCCAAACACGTAGAAATCTAAGCCTGATCTACCACCTGGTGCTGCATCCTGTGAGGCGTAATAAGACTGTTTGAGCTCTCAGCTCCCTGTTGCCACCAGCAGAACATCTCTCGCAAAGTTTTGTTGATGTTCAGCTGCAGACAGCTAGAACCAGACAATATAGAATCAGTATATTTATATTTTTAAGTGTCAGCCAGCAGATATTTCATTTTACTCCATTTGTGTTGGTTGAAAATGAAAAATATGAAAAAGATATGAACCTTTTCCTTGTACATCTAAATTAAGAGTGCCAATATACGTTTGATATGACTCGTGTCTAAATGAGGTCTACATTTAACTTCAACTTGGAAATCAGGGCGACTGCTCCCTGGGTTATTTTGTGTATGATGCCATGCCTTGCTATTTGTGGCTTCATCAGCAGGTTAAAGCAGCTCTCTACAGTTCTGGTGGCATGGAAATTACCTTTGCATACGTTGTGACATTTTGTTTGATTTATAAATTCCTTGAAAGATCTCTTAAGAGATTTAATTTCTCTTCCAGGAGAGAATACAGTGTATTTAGATGGACTAAACTGAGTTTTTCCCTAAGGTGACTTTGGGAAACAAATGGACTATTTCTAGTGTGTGTGCTGTAGTCAGGGACCGGTCTGAATAGCACAACCCAGCAGGCTACATCAATGAGGCATACAAAGCAGCAGGTGAGCAATGTGTGTTTGTACTTTCATCCTCTGGGTCATAAACAGAAGGGTCAATCATTTTTGGTTCGATGAAGATGTGTGTGTGAGTGTTTGCCTCCGTGCAACCCAGCTCACCTCTGCTGTTTTCACACATTGCTGCTGTCAGAGTTCTGGTCTGCAGACCTCAAACACGCGCACACTTCACAAAGAAGTTAAAATGCCTCGCAATTGTAAGGTAAGGTAAGTTTATTTATATAGCGCTTTTCAGTAACGAGACACTCAAAGCGCTGTACATACAATTACAATACAATCACAAAGAAAATAAACAGATACAGACACAGAAAAACAAATCAAATGATACTACAATCCTTCTAAGAAATCTAAAAATCTATGAATCCTTCTGAAAAATCTAAAAATCTCATCATTCCACTGAATTCTAACTAGTGAAGCTGGATCACTGGTACACAACATATTTAATCCACATTTTCAGGTACTAATGATATATAGCTTTTACTGGTGCTGAAGTTGAACTAAGTAATAACAGTCAATTCAATTCAATTCAATTCAGTTTTATTTATATAGCGCCAATTCACAACACATGTTGTCTTAAGGCACTTCACAACAGTCAGGTTCATACATTCCAATTAATCGTAACAATTGAACAGTGCAGTCAGAGTTAGTTATTTATTCAAATTGGATAAAAAGTTTTTCTATCAAAGGAAACCCAGCAGATTGCATCCAGTCAGTGACTTGCAGCATTCACTCCTCCTGGATGAGCATGTAGAGACAGTGGACAGTCACTGGCGTTGACTTTGCAGCAATTCCTCATACTGAGCATGCATGTAGCGACAGTGGAGAGGAAAAACTCCCTTTTAACAGGAAGAAACCTCCAGCAGAACCAGAACCAGGCTCAGTGTGAGCGGCCATCTGCCATGACCGACTGGGGGTTTGAGAGAACAGAGCAGAGACACAAAAAGAACAAAGAAGCACTGATCCAGGAGTACTTTCTATGGGAAGGAAAAGTAAATGTTAATGGATGTAGCTCCTTTAGTCGTTTCAGCTAGAAAGAAAGAACAGATAAACTCTGAGCCAGTTTTCAAGGTTAGAGTCTGAAAGAGAGCACATAGAGTTAGTTACAGTAAAAGCTCAGTCAGTAGCCATGTCTAGGAGAGAGAAAGGGTTAAATACTGAAAGACAGGGCCATGTGGATCATCTGTAGAAGGTGAGCATTACGTTGTTGCCAGCAGAAGCTCGGACGATGCCCCTCTCCAGAAAGGTGTCACAGGCAGACACAAAGCCAGGCCAGGTGTAGCTTCTAGGAAGAGAAAAGAGAGAACAAGGTTAAAAGCTGAAATAACAGCAAATAATGCAAAATTGGAGAGTAGTGTGAGAATGTAGCGAAGAGGGTGAAAGTGGTCGTTATGTCCTCCAGCAGCCTAACCCTATAGCAGCATAACTACACAGTAGATTGTAGTCTAACTACGGAAGCTGGGTCATTGGTGTAAGAGCAGCTAAAGTCCAAATTTCTAATAATATTTGGTTTTCGCTGGTAATCCTTCTGATAAAACAAAAAATCTATGAAAAGTAATGAAATCACACATTTAGGTAAAGTAAGAAAAGAGGAAAAAAATTCATATTTCAGTCTCTATTCTTAGAATAGAGTCTGAAACAGTACAAAAAACCTCAGCAGGGGTAACCAACACACACATAAGTAAAGATTCAGCAAGGGTACGGTGGAGTCTTGAGGGTGTGAATATATATAAGTCTGAGTGTGTTTGTAAGAATTAGACTGTCAACACTGATAGAAGCGCCATTGTCCTTGAGAAGAGAGGTGGAAGTTTTATCAATCGGCTGCATGGTCCTATCAGCACACAGCTGGTAGGGGAGTGCTGGGGAAGAGCGTCGTGTTTTTATAACATCCAGGAGATATTTTGTCAATAACCAGTTAGCAGAAGTTGCCAAGGCCACATTGGGGAGCCAGATTTAGAAAAACAATAAATGTTGTGGTTCAGGCAGTTGTGAATTTCCAACTACCTTAAGAGTTTTACTGGTATGTCTCAATTCCGAATCCAAATAGCCAAATTTCTGGTACTTTCCGCAGATCTGGAGCGTACAACTTCTCCAAGATTATATCCTTTAACCTCTGAGTCCAACCGCTGCCAGGCTGCGATTCTGTTCAAGAATTGTGTCCAGCTTGCGATTCTGCTCTCTTAACATTTCAGAGTGTTGATCGCTCTACAGACTCCATCTAACATCGCAGGAAGCTTTGGAAAGCTTTGAACAGCCGCCCACGTTTTGCGAATCACTCGATAAGCCAGATAACCACAAACTCCAAAAAGCAGAAATCCTGCTATCAAAAGTCCAAATATGTACTCATCTTCTACGTCCTCGACCGACGTCGTAGTCAGGAACACAATCTTCCACTGCTACCAAGAATCCATTGTGTTTCCAGAAGAACGTCTCATTTGGACAAGAGGGTCTCCTTAACCCTGTCTTCCCGTTGAAAAGAAAAAAATTTGTTCAATTATGTTGAGAATCCAGCTGATCAAATCCATAATTTACAAATTTGGAGGATATGCAAAGCAAGGCTCTGAGAAAAATACAGACAAAAAGCAGAAGCAGGGATCAGCAGGGAAGGAGAGAAAACGCGTGCGTCTTCCACCGAGAGCAAGAGAGAAATAAAATTGTATTGCTTTGTCACTTTTTATTACATTATTAGTTGGTAAAGATTGTATATAACGACCAACACAGAGTAATGCAAAATCCTGTAGTGGAAAGAAAATGATTTATGATGGTTTACAAATAAAAATCTGAAAGGTGTGGAGTGCATATGTAACCCATCTTGTTCGTTCTGATCCAGCAGGTTGACTTCACGACAGACACATTCTGGTTCTCTGTATTTATTCTAACAAGAGACAAATAAACTAGTTGGTGGTTAGCAGCTCCAGCAGCTTCTGCCCCACAGTAACAGACAGCAACAGAAAAAAGTGCAGAGCTGACTGTGATCGTATAGTGGTTTTAACATAAATTTACATCAATTTTCTACATTATATTTAACACAGTTAGCAATGAATACATATATTGTGGTAAAAGAAACAGAGTACACACAAATATTTAACATTCAAAGACTATCGTACAATTGGCAACTGAATTGTTACTTTGTTTCAAAAAGTAAAACATACGTAACAAGAGACAAATAAACAAGTTGGTGGTTAGCAGCTCCAGCAGCTTCTGCCCCTATACATTAAATAAAATACAATAAATAACTCTAGACAAACTACTGAGTAATCAAATGAACAGTTGATAAAACAGTTAGCAGTTGTAACATTAAACACAGCTGAAATACACAACATGAATTACAATAACAGTTTAAAACATTTACAAAATATGGCAAAATCGAATATGAAAAAATTTATATAATTAAATTGATCTAAAATATATGTTAAAAAATCATATTTGTTAAGAAAAGAGCTGATCCTAATACATACCACAGTAACAGACAGCAACAGAAAAAGGGGAAGAGCTGACTGTTACTGGTTGCTATGGTAACCACCAACTGACAAGAGTAACATAAAAAATGTATATAGCAATAAAAGTCAGGAAAAAAATAAATTGTTGATAAAATAAAATGAATTTGAAGAATAAATAAACAAATTTTGACAAACTTCACATCAATAGTGATGTTAAAATAAAACCCCGTTACACTCTCCTCTCCTGAATTTGTCAAAATGACAAACACAATGTATTCAGGAAACATATAGAATAACATCCCCAAAATTCCAAATAAGTCGCACCATATCTCATAATCAACGAATTGAATGAATAACACACCAACAACAAAGTGTGCTCTGACCAACTGTAAAGCTGTTCAATGAAGAACTCAGGAGGGTAGTGCAGTGCTAATCACAAACCCATCACAGAAGACATAAAAAGTGCCTGGTAGCCAGTCTTCATTGATTGCACATTGCACCAATAAGAGCAGAGTGTGAAGGTTCAATTAGCAGGGTAAGAGCACAGTTTTGCTCAAAATATTGAAATGCACACAACATTATGGGTGACATACCAGAGTTCAAAAGAGGACAAATTGTTGGTGCACGTCTTGCTGGCGCATCTGTGACCAAGACAGCAAGTCTTTGTGATGTATCAAGAGCCACGGTATCCAGGGTAATGTCAGCATACCACCAAGAAGGACGAACCACATCCAACAGGATTAACTGTGGACGCAAGAGGAAGCTGTCTGAAAGGGATGTTCGGGTGCTAACCCGGATTGTATCCAAAAAACATAAAACCACGGCAGACCAAATCACGGCAGAATTAAATGTGCACCTCAACTCTCCTGTTTCCACCAGAACTGTCCGTCAGGAGCTCCACAGGGTCAATATACACGGCCGGGCTGCTATAGCCAAACTTTTAGTCACTCACGCCAATGCCAAACGTCGGTTTCAATGGTGCAAGGAGCGCAAATCTTGGGCTGTGGACAATGTGAAACATGTATTGTTCTCTGATGAGTCCACCTTTACTGTTTTCCCCACATCCGGGAGAGTTACGGTGTGGAGAAGCCCCAAAGAAGTGTACCACCCAGACTGTTGCATCCCTAGAGTGAAGCAAGGGGATGGATCAGTGATGTTTGGGCTGCCATATCATGGCATTCCCTTGGCCCAATACTTGTGCTAGATGGGCGCGTCACTGCCAAGGACTACCGAAACATTCTTGAGGACCATGTGCATCCAATGGTTCAAACATTGTATCCTGAAGGCGGTGCCGTGTATCAGGATGACGATGCACCAATATACACAGAAAGACTGGTGAAAGATTGGTTTGATGAAAATGAACGTGAAGTTGAACATCTCCCATGGCCTGCACAGTCACCAGATCTAAATATTATTGAGCCACTTTGGGGTGTTTTGGAGAAGCGAGTCAGGAAACATTTCCCTCCACCAGTATCACGTAGTGACCTGGCCACTATCCTGCAAGAAGAATGGCTTAAAATCCCTCTGACCACTGTGCAGGACTTGTTTATGTCATTCCCAAGATGAATTGATGCTGTATTGGCCGCAAAAGGAGGCCCTACACCATACTAATAAATGATTGTGGTCTAAAACCAGGTGTTTCAGTTTCATTGTCCAACCCCTGCATATGGAGCAAAGAAAGTACATTGAAACATTCACAGGAGGGGACGTCTAATAGACTACGCTGTGTTAACACTAAATAAGGAAGTCGCCCAATTTCTCAACTTAGTCTGCAATGTCTGGGTGTTCATAGATTGGATAAGCCTACTGACAGGTCGAACAACACAACCAGTCCTAGTCCTAACAGCTTCAAAACCTGTCTCATGCTCATATGTTTTAGAATTGTTAGGCCTTATAGACTCTTGGATACTCTGACATCCCATACCATCATGAGGAACTGGGTCACTTAGAGGGATGTCCTTAGTTGAAGCTGAATCATCATTGGCTATATCTTCACAGATATTATCTGTCGCACCGGTGTTTGCAGATGCTACTTGATCTTCAGGCAGATGAGGTGAATCCATGTGAGGAATCTGAGAGACCCAGTGCTGAGTGCGAACAGTATTGTCTACTGCACAGTCAAGTGTGAGCTGCTGACCAGAGAGATTCACATCTTCATTCTCATCTGATACACAAGAAGGAGTGAGAGAGGCAGGCTGTGTATGTTGCTCACTGGAAAAATCGACAGCCTCATTTCCAACTGAAGCAGAGGATGAGATATGAGAAGCACTTTCACCAGCTTCGGGCATGACTGGCAGGAAGTTTACACATAGCAACAAATTACGGTGAACCACTTTTGTCTGACCTGAGATGGGATGGCGGACTTCAAAGGTGTGGATCTGAGGATTGCTGCTGACCACAATATAGACCACTTCTCCCCATCTGTCTGCCAGCTTCCTTCGAGCTCTCTCTGCTTTGTTTGCTAAGAGAACTCTGTCACCAATTTCAATCTCCACACCTTTGACTCTCTTGTTGTATGTGTGGCTTGCCGCCTTTGTTCATCACTTGAACGTTTCTCTGCCACCATCATGGCTTCATGAAGATCTTTTCTTAGCTCTTTCATGAACTGTGGGAATGAGACTTCACTGTTGTCTCTCAGAGCAGATTTGAACAGGACGTCAACAGGGAGGCGGGGAACTCGGCCGAACATTAGATAAAAAGATGTAAATCCAGTTGTCTCATGAATGGTGCTATTGTACATGAATGTCAAGGTGTGTAACATCTGAGGCCAAACATGTTTTGCACGTGGTGGAAGAGTTCTAATCATATTCCCCAAGGTACGGTTGAAGCGCTCAGCAGATCCATTTCCCATTGGATGATAGGCTGTGGTGTGAGACTTTTTTACACCAGAGACCTGAAGAAGGGCTGACATCAACTCGCTCTCAAGGTTTGCTCCTTGATCTGAATGTACTCTTTCAGGGAATCCATAGTAACAGAAGAAATTATCCCACAGTTTCCGTGCTACTTGCTTGGCTGCCTGATCAGGACAATAGAAGGCGTGTGCCAGCTTGGTAAAATTGTCAGTCACAACGAGAACATCAATAGTACAGTTCTTGGAATCTTCTGCTGTCCAGAAATCTATGCATACTAATTCCAATGGTGCTGTAGTTATAATGCTCTCAAGTGGTGCTCGGCCATCCGGGTCTGGTGTTTTACCAACTACACACCTGGCACAGTGCTTAACATGATCTCTTACATCCTTCTCCATAAAACACCAGTAGAACCGCTGTTTCACAAGGGAGAAGGTTCTGTCTTGACCTTGGTGACCTGCATCGTCATGACACCCATGTAAAGCATCCTCTTTGAGTGACAAAGGCACAATGTATTGGTGTCTCTTCTTCCTGGTGATTAGATCCTTAGACACACGGTACAAAATACCGTCCTCTATCACCAGTTTGTCCCACTGCCTCATAAGCCTCAAAGCACTCACGGTTTCCTTATGTCTCTCCCTCCTTGATGGTTTACGATGTCATTCAACATAGAATATTACTCTTGCTAGGTCAGCATTTTGTTGTTGTCTGTGCCTAAGATCTTGTTTGGAAAATGATGGCAATACATCTTGGCCAGTGGACATCACACTCTGGATGTGGTACACCAACACTGTAGATATGATTCTTGTGGCTATATCCCAATTATTGACAGTCTAGGAGAGCTGACACCTCTGATGCAGACAAAGAGCTGACTGAAGGGGTTGTTTTGTTGGGTGATGTCACTGTGCTTCGGCGTGAAGGTTTCTGGGTGGCTTGACGAATATTTGACTCTCTGAAAACCTCTTGAATATCTCCTCCAGATAGACTCTCAGACTCCTCTAACAGACATCTGTATAGTTCACTGATCAGATGCTGACTTATCCTTCTCCCAGCAAAAGGCTCTCGACTAAGGGCATCTGCAACAACATTTTTTGGCCCGGGTACGTACTTGATATCAAAATCATAAGCAGCCAGCTTTGCAACCCAGCGTTGCTCACATGCATCAAGCTTTGATTTGGTAAGGAAATGGGCAAGTGGGTTGTTATTAGACATGGCTGCAGGACCATATCCCCGACTCCAGCGTCTCTCTGCCGGGCTTTTTAACCATACGAGCTGACAGAGATTTAAAGAGGAGCGGCAAATGTAAAAGAGGTGGACTGGCAGTACTTGTGAACAACAGATAGTGTAATCCAGGACATGTTACTGTGAAGTGTCATCTCTGCAGTCCAGATATTGAACTGTTGGCAGTAAGTTTTCGTCCATATTATTTACCGAGAGAGTTCACCCGTGTTATTTTGGCAACAGTTTACGTTCCACCTTCCGCTGTTGCTGACACTGCATGTGATGCCATCAGCTCAGTTGTTGCTAAGCTACAGACACAAAACCCCAATGCTTTTGTGGGAATTTCTGGTGATTTTAACCATGCTTCACTCTCTGCTACAATTCCAACATTTCAACAGTTTGTCAGCTGCTCTACCAGAGAAAACAAAAGACCTCCTCTAGGCAAATCAGATCACAATCTTGTTTTTCTCTGCTCGAAATATAAGCCCCTTGTTCAGAGGCAACCTGTAATAAACTAGGACTGTGAGAAAATGGTCACAGGAAGCTGAAGAAGCTCTGCAAGGTTGCTTTGAGGCTACAGACTGGGACTCACTGTGCCAGCCACATGGAGAGGACATCAATGCCATGATTGAGTGTGTAATCGACTATATAAACTTCTGTGTGGATAACATCATCCCCACCAGAACCGTGCGATGCTTCCCCAATAACAAACCTTGGATCACCAGTGACCTGAAGGACCTACTTAACAAGACAAAAAGAGCCTTCAGAGAGGGAGACAGAGAATTATTGAGGAGTATACAGAAGCAACTTAAAGTCAAGTTAAGAGACAGCAAGGAGGTGTACAAGAAGAAGCTGGAGAGCAAGCTCCAGCAAAACAATATCAGAGATGTGTGGACAGGGATGAAGAAGATCACAGGCTTCAAGCAGAAGGATGATCAGACCAATGAAGGTCTGGACAGAGCCAATGAACTGAACACATTCTTCAATAGGTTCAGTTCAGAAACAAGCTCAGCATCCTCCTCTCCTGCTCACAGCCAAACAGACATTCCACCTTCCTTTGACCCACAGGACCCACAGCTGTCCAGTAACACCTCACATTTTTTATCTTCCACCTCAGCCCTAGACTCTTCTGCTTCTACATGTTTGCCTTCAACCACATCAGAAGATGCTGATGCTTCCTTTGCTTCCCCCTTCCACCTGTGTGTCTCAAGAAATCAGGTCAAGAGACAACTGGAGAGACTGAAAAGGAATAAGGCTGCAGGTCCAGATCATGTCAGCCCTAGAGTCCTGAAGGGCTGTGCAGAGCAGCTCTGTGGGATTCTGCAGCACCTCTTCAACCTTAGCCTGGCCCAGAAGAAGGTTCCGCTGTTGTGGAAGATCTCCTGTCTTGTTCCGGTACCAAAGAAAACTCACCCATCAGTTCTCAATGACTATAGACCTGTTGCCCTGACATCTCACATCATGAAGGTCCTAGAGAGACTCCTGTTGGCCCACCAGAGTAAGCAAACAGTAAACCATCAGGACTCCCTTCAGTTTGCTTATCGCTGTTGAGTTGGAGTTGAAGATGCCATCATATACCTGCTTCAACAAACCCACTGTCATCTGGACAAAGCCAGTAGCACTTTGAGGATCATGTTCTTTTATTTCTCCAGTGCATTTAATACAATCCAACCTGATTTGCTTTGTCAGAAACTCCAGAAGACTCAGGTGGAGGCCTCAACAATCTCCTGGATCAAAGACTACCTGACAAACAGACCACAGTTTGTGAGACTGAAGGGTTGTTTGTCTAACCAGGTAGTCAGCAGCGCAGGAGCACCACAGGGGACTGTACTCTCACCATTCCTTTTCACTCTGTACACCTCAGACTTCCAGTACAAGACAGACTCCTGTCCTCTGCAGAAATACTCGAATGATTCTGCAGTCGTGGGGTGGATCAGAGATGGACAAGAAGCTGAGTACAGGAAGGTGGTGGACCGCTTTGTGGCATGGTGTGGAAACAATCATCTCATTTTGAACGTGACTAAAACAAAGGAGATGATTGTAGATTTTAAGAGAAAAAGGAATAAGTCAAAAACTATTACTATCATGGGAGAAGAAGTGGAGGTGGTGGAGGAGTATAAATACCTCGGTGTTCACCTGGACAACAGACTAGAGTGGACATGCAACTGTGAAGCCATCTACAAGAAGGGACAGAGCAGACTGTACTTCTTGAGGAAGCTTAGGTCCTTTGGTGTTTGCAGCAAGATGCTGCATATCTTCTATAAGTCTGTTGTGGAAAGTGTGATCTCTTCTGCCATCATCTGCTGGGGAAGCAGCATCAGAGCCAGGGACTTAAAAAAGCTCAACAAGCTGATAAAAAAGGCTGGCTCTGTTCTGGGGACTCTTCTGGAACCTCTGGAGATCATTGTGGAAAGATGGATTCTTCATAAAATGAAGAACATTATGGAGAACCCTGAGCATCCTCTTCATCAGACTGTCCTACAACAACAGAGTGTCTTCAGTCAGAGGCTTCGTCAGATCTGCTGTAAGACGGAGCGCTACAGGAGATCCTTCCTGCCCACAGCCATCAGCATCTACAACGGCTCTTTGAAGAAACCTTCATAATATGAGCTACAACAACATTTAATTTCCCTGTGGGATTAATAAAGTATTTTTGAATTGAATTGAATTATCTGTCCAAGCTTTCTCACACACTGCCCATTTTAGTGCCAAGAACTCCAACCGGTGAGCAGGGTATTTACTCTGAGCCTTGTTCAAGGTCTTACTGGCAAATGCTATAGGACGAGCCCGTTCATCACCTTCAGTAAATTGGGATAGTACAGCACCTAAGCCATCAGACGATGCGTCAGTGGAAAGGATGAATGGCTTGGAGAAGTCAGGGTGAGCCAATATAGCATTATTGAGCAGTGCTTCTTTAAGGTTTTGTCAAGCTTGGTCACATTCAGGAGTCCAGTTTGCAGCTGTGAGCTTTTTGTAAGTACGTGGACGTTTACGCCCTCTCCCTTTGTTTGAGCTGTTGTTCTTTGTTTGAGATGTCAGTCCAAAGAGAGGCTTTGCCACAGAAGAGCAGTTTGGTATAAAACGTTGGTACCACATGACTAAGCCCAGGAACGACTTGATCATCTTAGGGAAGGGTATTTGGCTATCAGGAAACATCAGATCTGACTTGGACATCTTAGTTATAGCTTCTACTTTGGCAGGGTCTGTTGACACACCACTGCTATCAATGACATGGCCCAAGAAGTGGACTGAGTGGTGCAGAAGGTGACACTTCTTGGGGGCCAGTTTGAGGTTGTGTGTATGCAACCGTTCAAAGACCATCTCAAGCCTCTTTATGGCCTCCTCCTCACTGGGTGCGAAAACCAGCAAGTCATCAAGGTAACAAAGTAAGCTCATGAAATTCTGATCTCCAAAAATCATCATCATGCGCATGAAGCTAGCTGGGCTATTACAAAGTCCATGAGTGAGCCTGTTATACTCATGAAGACTAACAGGTGAGGCAAAGGCAGCGAACTTCTTGTGCTCTTCGTGCAGGGGAATATTGTAAAACCCAGACATGAGGTCCATAGAGCTGAACAGTGCATTGCCTCCCATAGCAGCAAGACAATCTGCTTGGTGTGGAAGAGGGTGTGCGTCCTTAACTGTACGTGCATTTAGCCATCGGAAGTCAGTACAGATGCGGAGTTCTCCATTTCTCTTCCAGACTAAGACAAGTGGTGAAGCAAACTCACTGCATGATTTCCTAATGATGCCCTTGTCTTCCATTTCATTCAGTGTCATCTGCAGCTTTTGGTAGTGAGCTGGGGGCACACGCCTGTAAGGAAGTTTGAAAGGTCTTTCATCTACGAGGTGGATTCTGTGGAATAAGTCTTTCACTTCACCACAATCTAGTCTATGCTTTGAGAAGATGTCAGAATATTTCAGAGCAAGCTTATACATTTCTCTTTTACAGCCATCTGATACCTCACAAGAATGAAGGTCCAGATCACTTAAGCCACATTCTGTCAGGGCCTCAGCCATGTCTGACAAATCTGAATCCTTTTCAGCTTTGATGTGTTGTCCATTGGACTTCAGATATGAGCTGGCATTGATCTGCATTTCCTCAACAGCCAAGCATGGGTACACATCAGCCAGCTTTGCATTTCTCTTGATTGTGATTGACTTATCTGTTGGGTTTATGACCTTCATAGGGATCCATCCATCACCTCACAGGGGAGTCACCACTCTGCCAACAAGAACATTTCTTGGAATACAATGAGACTGTGTTGGTTCAACAATCACAGTGCATCCTGGGGCCCCACGTGACTTCTCCGGGAGCTTTCCCCAAACCAAGTGTTCATGTCCAGGCAACAGTGTCACAGCACTGGTGAGTTTAACTGTGCCTACGATGTCTGGCACAAGTTCACCTTTCCACTGATGAATCCCAGTAAACATAGCAAGGGAGTCATTATGCCCTTTATTGTTAGGACCAGAAGTTTCAGAAATAATTTCCCAGTATTTGCCTGACTCCTTGAGTTTATATGTCACATACTTGATCACATTTGTTCCTAAGATAAGCTCATCCACTTGACCAGGAACAACTAAAGTGGGCACGTATACTGTGCATCCATATACTTCAAACTGTAGATCACAAACTCTCTTTGGATGGGCTCTTTGTCCTCCACATCCAATTAAAACAAGATCTAGATTGTGCTGAAAATCACTGCTCAAAATGCCTGCAGCAATGAGCTTCTCTTCCACAGCCTCACTCACAGAACATGCCATGGAACCTGTATCCAACATAGCAGACACAGTAATACATCCATTAATTACTACAGGTGTGTAGAACAAACTATCACTGCCATTTAAACGCTGTGTACTCTGGAGAATTACTGTCTTCTGGCTGGGAAAGCTCTCACAGGCTGACTCATATACTGACTGTAAATCACTGCTGAGGCAATTTTCACTCAGGCTCACACTGTCCCTCTCAAAATGTGGCCTGTCTAGTTTTCCTGATGGGAAGGAGAGATTGGTGCAGACTGATTCAGTGGAGAGGACAAGTTAGGGTACTGAAACTTCATGTGGCCTGGCTGGTGACATAGAAAACACAAGCGATGTAGCTGGCAGTGAGCGATAGTAGAGTGAGAGCTTTCACTACAGATGGTACAACCTCTGGGCCCTGAGACCCTCCTTCTCTGGAATGAGTTATTGTGGCCTCGGAAGGCAGTAGGCCTTGAAGAAGTAGTCAGACTACTCAATACATCACCAAGCATCTCAGTGATCTTCTCCATGCTGTTCTGTATTGTAGTGAATTCCACGCTTTGTAGGGGTTGACTCACATTCTGCTTGTGGGAATGCATCATAACTTCTGTCTCCATTCTCCCACCCTCCTGTGTGGTATTGCTCATCACTGAAACAGCTTGTCTGGGGTGGCTCTCTGCTGTAAATTTACTTTGTTTGAATTTCATTCCCCTATGATATTCATCAATCCTCTCTTGCACCTCTTTAGCTGTCCAACTGTGTGCCAATTTGTTCTTGAATACAACAGACAGTGAAGGTTCATTGCAGTGTCTCACAAACATCATGGCCACCTCTTTACTGATGTCACCTATGCTTTTCCTTTGACGCTGGAGACACTCCTCAGCTATATCAGCTGCTTTATTCAGACGAACCCAGTAATCAATTGGACTCTCATTAGCTCTGGGAAGTGTACTATAGAAGTCAGCGAGAGGCAAGCACGAGTATGTGAAGTCACTGAAATGTTTGAGGATTGCATAAATTGCTTCAGGTTGCAGTTCGACATATACCTATACCTATTCTTACAACATCTCTGGCTCTTCCCATTAACTTATCCATAATCTCACCAGGCTGATCTGTAATGCTAACGTTCTTCTTTTTCAAATACATTGACATCAGATCGACCCATTCAAGAACAGAGCTTTTGTCAGTTACATCACCACGAAAAATGGGAGGTTCTTTGACATCCCATTTAAGTGCCATGGTGAGCTGTGTGTGGTCAACTGTAGTGCCACAAGCTTGTACGCATTTGCCTTCTCTGGTCTGGTTAGTTACAGTGTCTTTATCTGACAGTAGCCTTGCCGTGACTGAATCTCCTATGTGTTTTCCTAGTTCTGTGATTAGAACACTTAAATGTTTCAATGTAGCATCGGTTTCACTAGGCTGGGGATGAATTGGGGAAGAGGTATGAGGGCTCTGGACATTGTGCCCATTGAATAAATCAGCCCCACACTCATGAGTGTTAGTAGGAATCCCTCTGCCATAACCTGGAGAACCCATATAACTTAGATGAGGTGGTGATCTTGTGTATAACATTGTTTCTCTACCAAAACTCACTCCTCTAAAATGTGTCCCCATGTTCAATTAATTCTGTATTATGTTGAATATCGAACTCTTCTGTCATTCCTACTCGAATATGTCACAAATCAAATGAGGGAAAATAAAGTATATATAGATTTCACAAAATGAACAACAAAAAAATGCTGTATCAAGACAAAATTATTTTTGCTTTGTTGTTTTTTGTTTGTTTTTTTGTTAACCACGGTAGCTGATAAGACTTTTTCTCCAAAAATAACACACTGTTAGATAGATATCAAAAAGGCTGAAGAACAAATAAACTCATACAGTAATATGTAAATGCTAGCAGAAGGATGCTAGAATGCTGTGCTAATCATCTGATCCGTAAATTGCTGTATCACCAGTAAAACCTGAATATTCATGTGGAGTCTGACTTTAACCCACTGGAGGTCAGATTAGCTCAAGGCTGATCTTCAGTTGTCACGAGGTCACGGCACCAGATGTGACCCATCTTGTTCGTTCTGATCCAGCAGGTTGACTTCGCGACAGACACATTCTGGTTCTCTGTATTTATTCTAACAAGAGACAAATAAACAAGTTGGTGGTTAGCAGCTCCAGCAGTTTCTGCCCCACAGTAACAGACAGCAACAGAAAAAGGGGAAGAGCTGACTGTTACTGGTTGCTATGGTAACCACCAACTGACAAGAGTAACATAAAAAATGTATATAGCAATAAAAGTCAGGAAACAAATTAATTCTTGATCAAATAAAATGAATTTGAAGAATAAATAAACCGATTTTGACAAACTTCACATCAATAGTGATGTTAAAATAAAACCCCGTTACACATATTTACAGTATTCAACCAGTTGAGTCAGTAGTTTCCAGAAAAGCATGTTTCTGCGTCTCCTACATGACTACCAGGTAAACTGTAAACAGGACTTCTTACATCATTCTCTGTCTTCTCTGTTTAAAGCTTGGAATATTGTTGTAGAACCTGAGCCTGCTTTAAACGTCTCCAGAACGTTCTCCCTGACCCGTCTGCTGGGTTCCTTGGTCTTTATGATGCTGGATGTTCTCTAATGTTCTCTAACAAACCTCTGAGGCCAGAACCAGAACAGTTGCATTCATCCTCAGTACAAATTACACACAGCTGGACTCTTTTTTACTAATTAGTTGACCTCTGAAAGCCAACAGATGCACTAGATTTTATTTAGGGGTATTAGAGGAAAAGGGCAGAATACAACGACACACCAGAGTTTTCAAATTTAAATGAGTAATAAACAAAACCAAATACGAATACTTTTCTTTCCACTTCACTTCGTTGGTTCTCCTTGGCAGACATAGCCTGTCCTCCTCATTGGATCAGAGGTGTATCAGTGTTTGTCCAACTTCATTCATCCACTCTAAAACGCAAATCTTTCCTCTAAATGTAAAATCTTAATTTTTGCTCAAAACCACACTTACTTTTCAATGAATATTTATCATTGAACACAAACAGAGGTGAACAGCAGAACAAAAATCAACAAAAATAGAAATATGAGGGGATTTTTCCTGACAGCAAAGATATGGATAATTTTCACAGCTTAATACATTTGAAAGAGACATGATTTGTCAGAAACCGTTCTCACTCCATGTTTGGTCGGCCAACATCGACCTTCTCAATAAAACTACAGTTCAAGGAAGGTCACCTTGGGCAACGCGCCTCTAACAGCCTGCAAATACTCTGCACTTAATATTTGTTCCATCATTCATTAAAAATAAATCTTAACAATAAGTAAAAACCTGCAGTAATAAAACTCAAATAAAATGAAAGCCATTTAAAGAAAAATGAGAATGCTGACTGGCAAGCTGTCCTCTTTACAGAAAACGGAAAATGATCCTTTTTGGAAAATATATTGTGCTAATTATTTATCTGTTTATCATATCCAGTAAATGTTTAATTATATTAAGACTTGAGGTTTAATAAAGGCAGTCATGGAGACAACATAGACTGAGAATCTAAGCATGGATTCACTCCACAGTCCACTCTGTATCTCTAGCCTGAACACAAGCAGTTTTTACCCACTTCCACATTAAAGCCTGTCCTCGTAAAGACTGCAATGGTCTCAGCCTGCAGTGTTACATGCTTACCAAACCAAATCAATGAATTTGTCCAGTGTGAAAGTTCTGATTGTCCCCATCCTTAAAGATCATCTTCATTCTTATACCATGTGGAACATGTCTTCTAATTAAGGGCGTTTTCACACCTCTAGTTAATTTACTTTGGTCCGAACCTGTTGATGAGTTGTGACTTTTTTCTGGTGGTTCCCTTTCTTTTCACACAGAAAGCCCCAAGCGAACCAGAACCGGTCACTACAAACTGTAGGAGAACGTTGTCTGTTTATTGGTCAGATGTTCTGCGCTAGTAGAAAACATGGAGACTATAATCTGCTCATTAATGTGCTTCTGGGAAAGATTTCAGGTCAAATTGTCTGAGACGTATATCGAATCATTTTGAGAATACGTCTTGAGAGTCGGATAGGGCTTTAAGCTTTAAGAAAGACAGGCGCCCATTGTTTATTAGTTTCTTCCCTCCACCGCATCCCACAATGCAATGCAAACCTGGCTATGTGAAGAGCATTTGGCTCAAGCTTGCAGCGTTCACCTGGTAGATGTCTCGGATTGAGGCCGGATCAAATTCACACCAAAAATGAACCGCTACAATTTGTTTGGAACCGTACGGAGACCACCTCCTCCAAATGGTCTTGGTACCGTTGTTTTGGTCCGCACCCTGGTGTGATTGCTGTGTACACATTTAACAGGCCAAACATCTCAGGTGTGAAAACACCATCATTCTGTAATTTGACCTGTAGTTTGACCACATTTGAAAGAAAGAGTTGGGTCTGTTTAGATCAGGGGTTGGCGACCTTTGGACCTTCCACAATGGCTCCTAAAAACTAAAAAGAAATGCAGGTTTTAGCTGCTTTTCTGTTTTTTCATGGAATATTTGAACTGAATTTCCACAGCGACACTAAATGTACCAGTAATATTTTTAACCTATTTTTGTCATTAGGCTGGAAACTATGTGCTTTTATTTTCCACAAATATCAACATCCCAAGGAAGAAAATGTATCCTTTCTCATTTTGTAGAAGTTTCATGTTTTTGTTCATTTTAAAACCTTGAAAAAGAAATAGATTGGTGGTTCTTAAAAATGAGAAATTTACTACAGTAAATATTTATTAAAAAATTGGGAGCTGTCTTTTTTCAAACGGTCAGGCAACATTTACAGCTCTAATCAAGTTTTATTCAGCAGGACTTGGGGTAAAAAAGGTTATTTGGGCTGTAAAGTTTGCAGATCACCAAGTATTGAACGTGGATTAAAGGGGAATGGTAAAAATGGTAAATGAACTGAATTTACAAAGAGCTTTTTTAATTGTTGTGATCCCTCAAAGTGCTTTACACAAAGGGTTGCTGCAGACTCAGATGAGCCACCTTCATAATGTCACATAGTTCAGCTGTCAGACGTTCCTGAGGGTTTATTTCCCTCTCCAACTCTTCATGGATGGATGATTGTCATCAGCGTTAGATGGCTCCACTGATGAGGAAAGCTGAGTTTATTACAGACGTTTTAAAATAGCTCAACAGCTTCCTCTAGTGGACGTCCTGCCACAACACATGACGTTATCTTCTCTGCTTCTCAGAATGCATCTGTGATTTAAACGTTGTTTTAAAGAAATGAAGCCTTTCTTAAGTGAAGAAAATGTTTTCTATTCATTTTTTTCTACTTTTTTCCATCAGACATAAACATGGCAGGAGAACCGAGGCCAAACAGACCCAAAGGCCTGAAGCGCTCATCTGCTGCCCTCTACAAGTATGTCCTGTCATTAATTAGACTGATTTCAGCGTCATTTTCTGAGCTGATATCTAAGTGCTTCTGCATAAAAAACTAGTTTGATTCCAAATCTTGACTTTTATCGTGTGGGGTTCAGGTACCCTGAATGTTTGTCTTCTAAACACCAACATTAATGATGAATTCAGGACTTGAAGGTTAAAAATGCAGGATTTTACTTCTGCTTTCATTTTTTAATCATAGATCCAGTTTATGCATGCTTCTTGGTGCATAAATTCTCTCGACCGAGAGAATTTATCTATTGCAGATTTTTAAACAGCTGTTTGGGTATGTTGTGGTTTCTTTGCAGCATGAAAAGCTTTTGTTCTCAGGTTCATTCAAGTTGGGTGCTGTCATTGAACTATGAGAACCTTTGTATTTGTTTTGTTCAGGCCCTAAATTGTCCTGTTTCTCTTTCAGTGGCCATGAGTTTGACTATGATCACTACAGAGAGGACTTTTATGACAGGTGAGAAGGTGACTAACAGTGTTTGAACACCCAGCCTCTCTGTTGTTGTGTTAGCTATGAGAACATTTAGGAGTTCACTGAGTCCAAAAATAGAACATATTTCAGCAACAACAGAGGAAAAGCAGCTTTAAAGTGCTCTATTGGTGTGTTGTTAAACCAAGACTGCACAGAAGTACCAAAAATTGGGAAATTATCACTGGAGAACACATGGTAATTGTAACCTTTGAGAGCAAAAGTAAAGAAATCAATGCACACTGCCAAAAAACAAACAGGTGAATACATCAATCATCAATTATTGTCAATTGATTGATATAATAAATTATCTTGGTCTCATAAGGATAGTCTTCTGACAGTAAACAGCACCACAATGGTGAGACAGTACATCTTTTTCCTGACAAAGACAGAAGAAGACAGATTTTATGTCCTTATGAATTATGTATGAAGAAGTTAAAAGTGCAACTCCGTGCTTTTAAAATCTGGATAAAATAATACCAATGCACACTTTTAAGTATGATAAAAAACTGAGTTCTTATTGACCTTGGAAGGTATTGTTGGTGCAGACGTTTAGTGACCTGCGACGTCTACCTGCAGTTCCCCAGGTCAAACAGTCCCGCGTGGAGAAAGTCATTGAGGATGGTTTTGGGCCTACTGAGGCAGAAGTAGCTTCTGAGCTGAATCTGCAGCCAGATGCTCATATAGGAGTTGCCCTTGTCTTTTGACTAATTAAGCAAAAAAAATATTTGATCACTTGGTGGCACTTGTAGATTGTTTATAGTTTGTTATTTTAGGCCAAGAGGGTGAAGCAATCATTAAATCCTTTTAAATCCTTCCTTTTCACCTTAAATCAGTCAGTTGTGGTCTATATAAAGTGGAACCTCAATGTTTTGGTCTGAACTCCTTGTTATTGCAGCTCCTCAGGCTCCTCTTTTACCTGTTCTAAGGTGCGTCTGAGAGCAACTCGTTTAGGTGCCGTCTCTTTAAATGCTACTGAGGTCCATCACACCGCGCCCTCCTCCAGGTCAAAGAACGCTGCAGTTTATCTCGATCAGACATTTTTGTAGTTTGATAACAATTATTTAGCGCTGCAGAAACAAGAAAAAAACAATAAAAACTGTTTATGTAATAATGATATTAAATTAAGCAGTACGGTTCTGTCCTCCAGGAGCTAAAGCAGCAGACAGCACTAACATCAGCAGAAGACATGATGCTGCTGCTATCAGAACAATGACCAGAACACAATAAATTCATGTCTAAAATAAAGTTTGTTGTCATTTTAGCTTTATTTGCAGCTTACCGCTTTGCTGCATCCGTCGTTTCCGTAGACAGAAGGAACTGACTCCTTAATCAGATGAAGTCTTTCAGCAAATCCTTCTTGATACTGGAGGTTGATGAAGAACTCGTCCTTGAAGTGGAGAAATAGGAATTTCTAATCTGCACATCCACTCTGACAGGCCATAACAGGGATTATTTATTATGATTATAGGTGGGGAGCTGAATTGTTATGTGGTTGTTTAAGGTTTTTATTTTCCAAAAGATGGGCGTGCTGGTTGGAGTAAAGCTCAAATTCTGACAAGACTCTTTGGAGTCCCACAAAATGCATCCAGAGCTTTCTCTGTTTTGAAATTAAACATGCATCAGGGAACACCCTGCTTGTGGTTTCTCCATCTTCCAGACAAAAGGAGTTATACGTCACCATTGGAGTCATTTTGCCTTACTTTCATACGACAGACAGAAAACGTACCTGCCAACGGTTTGGTTTAACACAGAGGAGGTTATCTTGAACTGATGTGTCCCTTTCTGGTGGAAAGGAACAGTTCAACCATCTGAACCGAGTGGAACACTGAAATGTGACATTTTGTACAGTTGTTTTTCGTTTAATGGATGATGTGACTTTCCTTACAGTCTCTTTATGTGTGCAATGCATGTTATATTTTATGTACAATATGACACTCATAGGTATGATTTTTTTTCTTTTGAACCATACTTTTTTCAAAGAGCAATGATGATCCATCATAGAAATTTAATGAATTTTAATAACAGGAAAAGGGTGCACGTGTTTAATATATATTGTGGATTTTCAGTAATCCAGACCGGATCAACCCTCTACTTATATTTATATCCAAAATTATTCATACCCCCTGCAGATTTAGATTTAAAGAATTCATTTTGGAGTGGGTTTTTTAACTGATTAAATCGTATTGAGACAGATATAAATAACCACGTTTAATAAAACACAAATAAAACAGATTGAATAAAACAGAATTGCTTTTTTGATCTTTAAAATTGTTATTCCTTTTAGGATGTTTTTTCTTGAGGCAGGAACTCCCCTCCAACCTTTTAAAATACTTTTTAAATCTTAATCTACCAGGGGTATGAATAATCTTGGGTTTAAGACTCAAACATACATAAACATTTAATCATGTCTTTCAGTAGGTGGTGGTTTCAGACTGTCTTTTGATTTGACAAGGGCAAGGTTTTTTAATTTCTGCTGGATGATCGTGATTAATTACAGCTGGACTTAGAGAGTGTTGGACAAGGCAGAAACCCTTTGCTGTAAAAACAGACACCTTCAGGTTGGACTGAAATTTTTCCATATGGACAAGCCGGATGTCTTCTGTGATGAGCTTTGTTGGTCAGACTAAACAAGGACATATGTTTTTAGTGAGGTGTTCACACCTAAGAACACTGCAGTCAAGCACAATGGTGGAAGCATTATGCTGTGGGGCTGTTTAACTGCTAGTGCTATTGGTGTATTTCCCTCAGTGGATGGAACAGCGAAGAAGGATGAATACTTCCTCATACTTGGCAGCAAGAAAGGCAGCAATCATCCAACAGAAACTAAAACCGATTCTTCTCATTTATTTTTTTTGGCTCTGAGGTTCTCTTTATAGTTTCCTAAATCTGCTTGGACCCTGTCTGAGCAGGGCCCAACCAACAGCGCCATTACGAGGCTTGACTTCATACAGGAAGTGAATGCAGAGCTACAGATTTGATCCACATGCTTCAATAAACTTACGTCGCTGTCAGTCTAAAGACTTCACCAAATCATGTCCGTCCGGTCGGGTCACGGTCATACATAAACCACATGGTAATCTTTTTAGTGAGATACCTACAACAGGTGTTGTCAGTGGATATGGGAAAAAACTAATCAGCTGCCAAATTTTAAATAAAAACTAAATCTCTCCAAGTCTTTTCACAGATGTACCAAAGATGTTAGTTGGAAAGTTGCTCAGCTTGAACAGCTTTGAAGAATGTTGCTTTCTTAGATTTGAAAAGTTTGTCCTTGTTTGTCCCTCCTGGTCCCTTATCTTCTCTGTCCTTTTCAACTTTCTTCTCATGTGTTTCTACCTTTTTGTTGTTTTGTCTTCTTCTCCTCTTCCTTCCTGTCTCTTCCTCCTCCCCACTCCCACGTCTAGGTTGTTTGAGTTCCGCGGCAGAGTGTCTCCGGTCCCTCGGGTGGTTCCAGTCAAACGCCCGCGAGTGGCAGTACCGCTGGTGCGACGGGTCAAATCTCTGCCGGTCAAAGTGTTAGCATGTAGCGCCTCAGTCCTTCCCACCAACGGCAACAAAAAGAGATGTGAGTTCTTTCCTTAGGAATAAAATTACATATCACCACGATTTCACAAAGATAACTTTTTAAGTATTTTTGAGCTGCAGCGGGTTGAAAGTTGGATTATTTGGTTTTCATTTTTAGATTAGATTTAAACT
Source organism: Girardinichthys multiradiatus (assembly GCF_021462225.1). Lineage (NCBI taxonomy): Eukaryota > Metazoa > Chordata > Actinopteri > Cyprinodontiformes > Goodeidae > Girardinichthys > Girardinichthys multiradiatus. The sequence continues at coordinate 3,991,082 of NC_061812.1, read as the reverse complement.
GCTGACCTGTTAAAGGTCAGGATAAAACCACCGTCACACCTTTGACTCCGTCAGTGTGGAGCTACGCTGCTGGGAAAATGCAGAATATATTGAAAAATACTTGTTCCTGGAAAAATTATAATATAAAAAGGCAGAATGAATGGCTTAAGCAGAGGTAATAAAACTTTTTGTCATCTGGTTTAAAATCATCAAACTGAAAGTTACTCGAGGGTTACAAAAATATGATTCTCATTTTTAAATAAAAAATGCAAAATTGCATTTATTACTATTTATGTTTGATTTGCCTCAATTAACTTAAAAGTGCAATATTTTACTGAAGTAAACAAAGTCATTTGATTGTTGAAGAAATGGGATTTCTAAAACATATTGATCAGGGGAAAAAAAACGTAATAACAGAAAAATAAACAGTTCTCCACATGTTTCCGTTTGATTGTTTCCTGCTTTTGTAGTCAAGTCAAGTTTATTTATTTAGCACTTTTCAGCAACAAGGCACTCAAGGTGCTGAACATAAGGAAAAACATTACAATGATACAGAAAATCAAACAGAGGTAATTAAAAAATAAAGAGAATAGAATGATGGACAAGAAAATGAAATGAAAGTTGGACTGAAAACTTAACTAATAATGTTTAGATGGCCCAGTCAAAGGCCACTCTAAACAAACAAGTTTTTAATCTTGATTTAAAGCAACTTAGGGTTTCGGCACTTTTACAGTTTTCTGGCAGTTTATTCCAGATTAGTGGAGCATAAGAACTAAAAGCTGCTTCTCCATGTTTGGTTCTGGTTCTGGTTCTGCAGAGTAGATTTGAGCCAGAAGACCTGAGAGGTCTGGATGGTTGATCCACTGACAACAAGTCTGTAATGTATTTTGGTGCTAAGCCATTCAGTGATTTATAGACTAACAGAAGTATTTTAAAGTCTATTCTCTGAGCTACAAGGAACCAGTGTAGGGACTTTAGAACCGGGCCGATGTGCTCCACTTTATTAGTTCTAGTGAGGACGCGGGCAGCAGCGTTCTGGATCAACTGCAGCTGTCTGATCCACTTTTTAGGCAGACCTGTGAAGACACCGTTGCAGTAATCAATTCTACTAAAGATGAACGCATGAATTAATTTTTCAAGGTCCTGCTGAGACATTAGTCCTTTAATCCTGGAGATGTTCTTTAGGTGATAGAAGGCCGACCTTGTTACTGTCTTTATGTTCCTCTGAAGGTTCAGGTCTGAGTCCTTCACTACACCCAGGTTTCAAGTCTGACTGGTGGTTTCTAGCTGTATTAACTGAAGCTGTGTGCTAACTTTTAAACGCTCTTCCTTTGGTCCAAAGATTATTACTTGAGTTTTGTTTTGATTCAGCTGAAGATAATTTAGGCCCATCCATGCATTGATTTCTTCTAAGCATTTACCCAGAGCTTGAATGGGTTCATGGTCACCTGGTGACATCGTAACGTATAGCTGTGTGTCGTCTGCATAGTTATGATAACTTATGTTGTTGTTTATTAAAATCTGAGTTAGGGGAAGCATGTAGATATTGAATAGAAGGGGCCCTAAGATGGACCCTTGGAGAACGCCACGTTATTTTTGTACAGAAAATACAGGTTCTTCTCAAAATATTAGCATATTGTGATAAAGTTCATTATTTTCCATAATGTCATGATGAAAATTTAACATTTATATATTTTAGATTCATTGCACAATAACTGAAATATTTCAGGTCTTTTATTGTCTTAATACGGATGATTTTGGCATACAGCTCATGAAAACCCAAAATTCCTATCTCACAAAATTAGCATATCATTAAAAGGGTCTCTAAACGAGCTATGAACCTAATCATCTGAATCAACGAGTTAACTCTAAACACCTGCAAAAGATTCCTGAGGCCTTTAAAACTCCCAGCCTGGTTCATCACTCAAAACCCCAATCATGGGTAAGACTGCCGACCTGACTGCTGTCCAGAAGGCCACTATTGACACCCTCAAGCAAGAGGGTAAGACACAGAAAGAAATTTCTGAACGAATAGGCTGTTCCCAGAGTGCTGTATCAAGGCACCTCAGTGGGAAGTCTGTGGGAAGGAAAACGTGTGGCAGAAAACGCTGCACAACGAGAAGAGGTGACCGGACCCTGAGGAAGATTGTGGAGAAGGGCCGATTCCAGACCTTGGGGGACCTGCGGAAGCAGTGGACTGAGTCTGGAGTAGAAACATCCAGAGCCACCGTGCACAGGCGTGTGCAGGAAATGGGCTACAGGTGCTGCATTCCCCAGACCTGGGCTACAGAGAAGCAGCACTGGACTGTTGCTCAGTGGTCCACAGTACTTTTTTCGGATGAAAGCAAATTCTGCATGTCATTCGGAAATCAAGGTGCCAGAGTCTGGAGGAAGACTGGGGAGAAGGAAATGCCAAAATGCCAGAAGTCCAGTGTCAAGTACCCACAGTCAGTGATGGTCTGGGGTGCCGTGTCAGCTGCTGGTGTTGGTCCACTGTGTTTTATCAAGAACAGGGTCAATGCAGCTAGCTATCAGGAGATTTTGGAGCACTTCATGCTTCCATCTGCTGAAAAGCTTTATGGAGATGAAGATTTCATTTTTCAGCACGACCTGGCACCTGCTCACAGTGCCAAAACCACTGGTAAATGGTTTACTGACCATGGTATCACTGTGCTCAATTGGCCTGCCAACTCTCCTGACCTGAACCCCATAGAGAATCTGTGGGATATTGTGAAGAGAACGTTGAGAGACTCAAGACCCAACACTCTGGATGAGCTAAAGGCCGCTATCGAAGCATCCTGGGCCTCTATAAGACCTCAGCAGTGCCACAGGCTGATTGCCTCCATGCCACGCCGCATTGAAGCAGTCATTTCTGCCAAAGGATTCCCGACCAAGTATTGAGTGCATAACTGTACATGATTATTTGAAGGTTGACGTTTTTTGTATTAAAAACACTTTTCTTTTATTGGTCGGATGAAATATGCTAATTTTGTGAGATAGGAATTTTGGGTTTTCATGAGCTGTATGCCAAAATCATCCGTATTAAGACAATAAAAGACCTGAAATATTTCAGTTAGTGTGCAATGAATCTAAAATATATGAATGTTAAATTTCCATCATGACATTATGGAAAATAATGAACTTTATCACAATATGCTAATATTTTGAGAAGGACCTGTAAATCTGGTGGCTGAGCAACAGGAACAGGATGTTGGTCTCGTTTTCTTCATAAATGCTTGCTGCATTCAGCCAAGTTTAATGAATCAGTGCTCCCAAGTTGCTGAATGGTTCTGGTTCTATTCACCATTAAATTACAGTGAAAGCAAAAAGCATGGTTAATAAAAAGAAAAACACTCTGTGTTGTACCTAAAGTTTTTTTTATTTTACAATTATTCTTATTTTTATTAGATTACATCTTTCCTCTAGCATTTGTTGTTAACATGTTTGAAATAAAGATTTCATTCATTCATGTAATGTATGTAAAAATCAATAAAAATCATCTGTCACATCTGCATCAACCACCTTTGTATCATTCTCCGACTGTAGTCAGGGGCTGCAGAAAATCATTCCAAGAGCCACATTTTCCTTTTAGGCCAGTTGATGTTGGTTTTTTGCCCTTTTCTCCACATTTTCACTAGTTTTCTGGGAATCTCTCGATCCATTTCTGTATTTTGACATCCAAAAAGTCCCAAATATATCCTGTTTCCTCAGGATGTATTAAAACAAAAGTTCAGTCTGCTTCTGCTAACTTTTTACATCAACATTAATCCAAATTTACTACCATGGAAAGAGACACTAATACGAATAAAATGCAATTTCCAACCCATTTAAACTGGCATGTTATCAATCCAAATGGTAAAAAGCCAGAAACCGAAACTTTCCTCAGAACTCAATAAAGCAGCAACCAGATCACTCTCTTCCAGTAAAGCCAGATAAATGTAAGCTCCGATTTATTTTCTGATAGCCTTAAAAGTTTAAAAGTTCACTGAGTGACAGTAAATCAAAGTGGTGACGGTAAAGTAGTTTCCCTGCGACCTGAACAACATTGTGTCTGACTCATTAACGAACACATGCAGCCGAGCCGCTGCCACAGGGCTCAATCATTACATTCATCTTTCATTTCATTCACTGCAGTGCCAACTAAATAAGTACCTAAGGACAGCTTCAAACAATAGTAAATGCATTGACTGCAGTTTTTAAAATTACATAGATTCGAAAATTCTAAGTAAATTCAATATTAAGTTTTACCTTTGACATGGTCTCCTATTTTAGTTATAGCCTGGAGCCAGTCATGACAATTTTTAACCGCTTCACTGCTCTTCAGTAAATCTTTGACCAGTTGGGTTTACCGACTGCCTTTATCTCCCATACTTGTTTTTAGTAACAAAGGTGCTAAAACTGATGGAGCGTGATGGGAACATTTTATACCATGTAATGGTATAAAAGAAAAAACTAGGCAAAATCCTCATTACAATTTTTAGCAAAAGTATTGCAATTTTATATTTTTCTGAGATGTTGCAGCCCTTGCTTGCAGTTGCATCCTCTCTCCATGTTCAGGTGATGGTTTGATCAGAGCTCTGTGAGATGTTCAGAGCTTGGTATATTGTTGTAGGACCTAACCTGCTTTAAACTTCACTACTGACCTGTCTGCTGTGTTCCTTGGTCTTCAGGACGCTGGTTGTTCTCTAATGTTCTACCAAACCTCTGGGGCCAGAAACAAAACAGCTGGAGGTAATGATGCTGTAACCTGTGAAGTGATTGGTTAGACTGGATTTTAATTTATGGGACTCAGAGTAAAGGGAGGGGGATGTTTATTTGTAAGAAGATTACAAAAAAAAAAATATTTTTGATTTTCCTTCTGCTTTATGGTTTTGCACTGCTTTATAAAATCCCTATACAAATCATTAAAGAATGAGACTTAAACGTGACAATGTGTGAAAATCAAGCGAATGAAAGACTTTTGTTTATTGATGCATTTGGCTTAAATGTTTTTATTAACAGTAGAAATGAGGGGAAAGAGTGCTGAAAATGAAGATAATTATAAGGAGTGAGAAAAACGAAAAACGTCAAACAAGTAGGTGATGGGAAGATTGAATGAGGATTGAGCAATAACTACACTGGTGCAATGTGGTAGTAATTGTGAGTTCAATGCGGAGAAACAAAAACAGCCACCAGATGTGTTGCATGTCTCCAGTTGTTCTCTGCTGTCTTCACTTCATCGGTCCTCCCCTGTCCTGCTTACCAAAAATCTGTTCATCACCCTGAAAATGTTATTTAGTTGTTTTTCTTCTTAAAAGTAATGAAGGTTCGCCCAACTGAGAAGAAAGAGACGTAAACAACGTGAACATTTAGATGACTTCACCTGGTGACCAGAGGGACTCTGAAGGCCAGAACGACTGGGTCACCAGAACAGAAAAGGGCAGGAATATAAGCTCAGCGACAAGAACAGTGAAGAATCCAGCAGGAACGGTCCAGTTTGGATCTGGTTTCGTTCACATGTAGATCAGAGACCTAAATAACTTAACTTGCAGGGAGCTGGTACTTGAATGGCACCAGAAGGCAGGAGTGGTGGCGTCATCAGTGGACCAATGAGGCTACACCGCTAAGAGTGTGCAAAATAAAACTAGTGTCAGCAGACACAGAGGACACATTAGACAACGTTGAAAGGTTCAGCATTGTGGGTTTACAGGAGGTTGTGTTTGTTTTGTGCAGTTGCTCAATATGAGGCCCCAGTAACCCCATGTTGGACCCAGTGGGTCTGTTAATGCTCAACTTATGACTCAATCAGACCAGTTCTTCTGGGTGCGGATTCTCTTTAATAGAACTAAATTATTGCACAATTACACACATATGAATCACCCTGATTTTCTTCTGTCCTACAGATTTTCATTTTTATTCACATAAAAAACTGAGTAAGCTTGATAGCATCTGAGACTATACTGATTTATGCACCATGTTTTAATGCATACCACACAGTAGCCCTGCTCCATAGTCCAAACATATGGGAAATAAAGTTGACTGTTGTCAGCAGGACGCAACCAGTGCTGACCAAACATCCCTTCAGCTCCTTTAAGCCATTATTCCACACAGACCAAGAATTAGACGAATCACCAAGAATTTTTAGACTTTAGGATTCGTGAGGATTCTTGGAATTTTGCTAATTATAATCAGATAGGAATCAGTTAACAATATGCCGAATGCATCTAGGCATCAGATACGAATAAATTTGAATTTGTCACTATCCAAATGTGGGATTTTCTATTGAGATAATAAAAAAGGCCCCCGCCCCTGCTTGGGCATCAGCTCCAAAATGCATTTTCAGCAGAGCGCAGCTGTAGTACTGGTGTACTGGCCCTGGAACTGGAGCATCAACACCAGCTGCTGATAGCTAGAAGAAGACAGTTCAAACAGGAAGGAGAAGCTGATCACAGACCCGCCACTAGGTGTCCGTGGCTGACACCAGCTAGAATATGGTCACTACCACAGACTGATGCTGGACACGTGGGTGGAAGATGAGAATGTCTTAGTTTCGTGGTCAAAACACTGCTTTTCTAATCTCTGACTGAGTTAAGAAAACACAGCAATGTGGGAACAAGGAATCGCGCATATTAGAGCAGAACAGAGAGTAGAACATGTAAATCTGGCTTTGTGAAACTGCTGCTTTCTGAAAATATGACTTCAAGTGTGCATGATAGATGAGGATTCCTCTCCCGTATTTTTTATGTCCAAATGTTCGAGAAGAAGTAAAAGCATTCTTTTAGTCGCACACATCGTGTGCTCTGAAGACCACATCTGGAGCAACCATGCAGGCGTGGGAACTGCTGGGATTTCCTTTGTGGTCCAGAGCTTTGATGTAACTTTTTACTGGGAATAAACTTAAAAATAGGTTTGAATAGGTTTGTTAAACTTAGCGAGTTTAGCAAAATATAGATTTCAGTTCCAGATTGAATCAGGTATTAAAATTCAAGTAGCAAAGGCAGCAAAAATAAAGTGATGTTAAATAGTAAATTCTGTCGGTGGGATTATTTATTTCCTAAATCTTTATGTAAAGTAAATTCTACATATTTAGCAATTCAGAATTTTACTGGAAACATTTGTGTTCATCATTCATCTGTGTGAAAAAGCATCCCTATGAAGGCATCTTTTTTAGCAACATGTTTTACATGTATGCAATTTCTCTGAATAATGTATGTATTTATGTTTTATGGACATTCATGAGATTTTTGTGGCCTTTTTCCTGTCAGATACACAAAACTCCTTATTTCCTGTTGGGCCAGAGATGTAGCAGCAATGGTGAAATTAGGACAGTTGAATAAATTCTGTTGTTAAGTAGGAGATTTCAGCAACGACTAAAGTTTCTGTGCTTCTTGCTGCTTTACCTTGATTTGTAGGTTTTAAAACGTTTCGTTCCTCATCTGAACAAAGTTCCCTATAAAATAAACGTCTGAAGTAGCTCATCGTGCCTTTTATACCAGACATATTTTTTCACCTCCTCTCCCCGTTTCTCTGCAGCAGCGGTGAAAGGAACGGAGCTGCAGGCGATCAAGTCCGAGCTGACTCAGATCAAAACCAACATCGAGGCTTTACTGGGCAGACTGGAGCAGATCACGGAAGAAACACGCATTACCGCCACAGGTAATGCGTAACACATAAACAAGAGCAACTGATCCAGGAAAAAACTGCGGTTCTGTCACTGGAACTGGGTTTCCAACGGAAATCCTGCAGAATCTTTTCAGACTCCTTTAGTTCCTTGAGTTTTTAAAACAATAAAAGGGAATAATATATATATATATATATATATATATATATATATATTGTTGTGCTAAATTATTTGTATGCCTTTGAATAGAAAGGTAAATTAAATTAAAACAAAACGCTTTCTTTGAGCAAAATACTTTGCACAGGAACTGCTGCACCACTTTATTACAAACTGGTAAGAATGGGAGCTTCTTAATGCAGAAAAGTATGTACATTTGTTTAGTAAAAAAAATAGACTTATGAAATGACCCACAATATTCCCTTTAAAATGAATTTTTCATCCACCACTCAGAACAACTCTGAAGTGGTTTTAGAAGATGTTGACAGAGAAAAATGCCATCTGTTTGGGTATTTTTAAGACACTCTAATGATTTTAAGTGGGGCCTTGACAGCTTCAGTTAAACTCAGCCTTTACTTAAAGCTTGGAGGAACATTCAGGGCATGGCCTCATCCTCAGCAATGTTGAGAGTATTATTAACAGAATAATGAGAACCACTTGTGTATCTCTGGTTACCCACTTTTCCAGCCAAACAGCCACTTGTCGGCCTTTGAAGTGTCATAAGAGAATCTTGAAACAGCGTAGGAGCAAAGCAGCATTGTTATGATTATATGGTGCACATAGGGAACAGAGGTCAGGAGGTCACGGGGTGCCCTAACACTGCAACGAGGTTTCTAAAGCTCCGAGATAACCTCCAACTTATTAAATAATTCCTGTTAAATATGTTAATACTATAAAGGTATATCAGCTGCTGTTTTCAGGTCTGGAGGAAAGATTTACTGAATGCAGGCCATTCATCTGACCTTTGGAGACAACCAAGTTGGCAAGAAGATCCTGAGAGAGGGGAGCAAACAACCAGCCATTAATTCATTCAAACACCATCAGTGTGATATCACTGCTAAAGAGTTTATTATGTAGCTTTTTATCTAATATTTAGTCTAAAAACAAAAGATGTAAAAATCAGCCCTAAATGTTGGAAAATATCCAAATGTGATGAGAGCAGGAAGAACGTTACCCTAAACCGCAGAAGACTAAAACACAACAGCAACGAGCATTCCCTTTATTTTCCAGGTTTTTTGCTCTAATTATCCTCAATTTGAGCTTAAGCCTATTTCTTTTGTCAGAAATGAATGTGATATGACCCCGACATAGTTCAATAAATAAGAGCTGGTTCCTGCAAAGCCTCAACAGATGTGAAATTAATAATAACATAAAAGAAAAGGCGGTTTTACCAAATGTTAAAAAATTCAGAAGAAAAAAAGGATAATTTGATCGTGTGGTCCCAGTTCTGGGGCTAAGACTTGAAAAAGAAATGGAAAAAAAAATTTTTCAGACAGTCAGAAGCAAAGACAGAACTGGAAGATCATAAAGACGGGAAAAGCACCAGGAGCCCCGAGTTTCTCCACGTCTATAAGCAATCTGTAAAGCAAATGTTCACTAATGTGATTCCGCACCACATCACTGCTGCCAAGACGAGAAAGAAAGGAAAACACAAACTAAAGTGAAAAGAAAGTACACCCTTTTACGATTTTAAAAGGTTTTATATATCAGGACATAATCAAAATATCCTGGTTCACCATTTATTTAAATCTAACCTTGAATTTTCAAAAGCAAGATTATTATTTAAGTAAAAGAAGCACTACTGCAATATATATTTTACTAAAGTAGAAGTAAAAAGTAGTCATCCAAAAATTTACTCAAGCAAGAGTACAATAGTATTTACTAAAACGGCTTCATGCAGTATCATCAGAATCATCTTGCTGCAAGGCATCAGTAAAGATTATGACGGACGGATTGATGGATTTTCTGTACGAGAAGAAAAAATCTAAACAGTATATTATGTTAAAATGTAATAAACTGCAGTTTAGCATGACTTCATATTTAAATAGTTCATAAATATCTAGCAGTTTCACTTTAGAAACAATATTTAAAAATCATTGGTAAACTCTTTCAAACGATGGACTTACTTGGATTAAATTCCTACAAAATGTTTGTAAATGTTTATTTCATATTCATTTAGGATCCAAATGTGCAAACATTTCCTGACAAAGACCTTAATAATGGAGACCTTCTGCCAGGTGGATAATCATATTCTTCATGAACTACTGTGGTACCCTCAGCCACATCCAGGGACTGTCTAAATGCAAACAACATTCACAAATTTTTCTTTAAATATATCTAATTTAGTCTTTTCATTACCTAAGCTCTTTGCAACTAACTTACTACAATTAAAGACCAAAGGATCATGACCCTCGGAGCTATTTAGGAAAGAAATTCAGGTCTTTTTATCACAGATTTCACTAAGCTTGTATTTGTACAACACTGGTTGTCCTTAAAAGGGCCATAATACATTGAGTTTACCTTAACAAGCATTTCTAGGATTACCCAGCAGGCTTTGCAGTTGCAGATGTTCTGGTGTCAGGTCCATGTTACATCTGAAGCTCTTCTGTGTGTGTTGATGCAGATCTGATCAAAGCAGAGGAGTGTCAGAGCAAGGAAGCATGGCAGGAAGGGGAGGAGACGAGCTCGGAGCTGGAGGATGAGGAGGAGCAGAGACAGAACAGTGAAGCTGAAGAGGAGGAGGAGGAAGAGGGAGAGCAGCGGCAGGATGATGCTTATAACCACGGGGTCTGTGAACGGTTTAATGGCGCATTGAAAGTCTGTGAGAAATAATGAGTTTGTGCTGACTTCATGTTTTCACTTGGTTTTTAATGTTGCTCACAATAAACTTCATCAATTTTTAAATTAGTCAGAAATAAAATCTTCCGGTTTTGTTTCTGATGCTGCAGATGCTTAATTTAACAGTGACGTTACATTTAGGACATTTAGGTGTTGGCTTTTACTTCGGGTTTTAGTCATCCAAGTTATCCTCAGAAATCATTTGCAAAGCTAATTCTAGACCAGCAAATATTTCATTATAATGCTACCAGTAACTTTATTTTCTCCATGAATTTGGAAGAAATGAGGCCAAAACAAAAAGATAATCCTCAAAAACGTCAAAGCTGCAGTTTAAATTGCTGATTCATGTTTGGCTTTTTTGGTTTTGTGCAGGAGAACAGTTCCCTTTCACCAGAGACTGATCCTGTTCATCCTTGAGAGGTGAGTCCTTTTTATTTAAAAGTGGTCGTCAGAATGAAACTTTTTGCAGAATATTTAAACAAGTGGAATGAGAACTGTCTGTTGAGTTTCCTCATGACGTCCTCTTGTTTTTATTTTTGCTTTATTTTTATTTTTTTGCCGTAGTTGGTTCAGCTTTTTGTTTCGTCCACCTCAGCAGCCCAATCAAATCAGAAACCATGAACTCCTCATGTCTCAGCGAGATGAAATGTCCTGTTGTCCTCTGAACCAAGCTGAATCAAGCAGTGATGTTCTGATCCAGTTTATCAATCAGCTTTGAAACTGACAAGGCCCCTGTGAAAAATGTGAATAATGAAACTGTTTTTATTATGAGGTACTGTTCTGAAGAGCGATCCAGTTAGTTCAGGGTCTTTGTACCGGAGTCAAATTCCTTGCTTGTTTGTACAAACTTGGCAATAAAGCTGATTCTGATTCTGATTCTGAGAGGTATGCCTTATTTAAAGTCCAAGGTTTACAAATGAGGTCCTCATAAGGTTCTAAACTGATGTGTAGGTGTTAGCGTGTTATTACTGTGGTTCTATGTTTGGATCATTTGGTGGTTCTGTTGTTTGGTTTCTGTGACTCTCCTTGTTCCATACTCAGTCCAGTCCTTTGTCGCTCTGTTGTTTTAATTATTTGTTTAGTTTCTTATTTCAGTTTTTATCTTTTGTTTTGGGTTTAGTGAGAGTCTTCTTGTGTCTTATTGAATTTCACTGATTATTTATCACCTTCTCAGCATTTATAAGTGTTGTAGTTTTGTTCACTCCTTGTCAGAGTCTCCGGTTGTTTATGAAACATTTGTGTGTTTCTCCCATTGCCTGTCTGCCAGTGGTCTCCTCTCAAATATGACAAAATTATGTGTGCAAAACAAATAAACAGCAGGTTTTTAGGTATTTTCCAAAATATAATGTAGAGCATGCAGATATTAGAGAAATTACAGGAACCCCAAGAGTTCAAACTCTACAGGCCTCAGCTGGCATGAAAAGGTTAAAGTTCATAACAGGACTTTTAGAGAAAGACTGAATAGGAATGGTTTGTTTTTATTGTTGAAAAACAATAAAAACAATATGGCAGAAACTGTTAGATTTAAAAAGCTGCATCTGAAGGAACCACAAGAGTTCTGGAACAAAGGCCATTCAGCAGATGAGAGCAGAGAAGAGATCTCATGATGTGTTGTGAAGATGGAACAAAGTGGAGACAGAAGGACGGTGGCCTCATGTTGAGGTGGAGATCTATTGGACACAAATTCAGCAGAAGTGACAGGTGAGTTAACAACGGAGAGCAGGTGAGGCAACTGGACGACAGGGCAAACAGGCGGGGCAGGTAACTGAAAGATCTGAAGAGGAGGTAAAGAAACTGACTGGCTTAAAACTACTGGGGAGGTGATCATTGACATGGGTACCAGGTGAATCTAAACAACAGATATGCTGCAGATGTGAGAGGATCTGAACTGAGGACCAGAGGGGAAAATAATCAGTTGACACAGAAATGATTGAACAGGACAAAAAGGATGAAGAAGATAATCAAACAGATTATCAGAAGAAGCAGCCCATGTCTCAAACTCTGGCTGATGATTTGATCTCAGCCGCAGGTACTCTGCATTTTTCAGTCATTGGGTTGATTATGAACTCAGAGTATGAAGGAGTCAGAAGTGAGGACATCAGCTGAAGCTTGACCCAAACTGGGTCATCACCAGGACATGATCCCAAACACAGCAACAAATCTACAACAGAATCACCTGAAACAGGAAGGCTGTGGGTGTAGCAACGGTCCAGTTAAAGTCCTCAACTTTTGCCTATTTGAGATGCTGTGGTTGGACTTTCAGATAGCTGTGCAGAAATTAATGTCTGTGTTGAGACCCACAGCCATGGCAACAACATGAAAGATGTGGTACAAACTTTTCTGGAACTTTCTAAATAAAAAGCATTTAACCTACTTCCAACATTCGGAAAAGGGGGGTAACAGCGGACTTCCCATGATGCCACTGGCCGTATAAAACCCCCACCTTCCCAATGGTCCGATCTCTTCCACACCGGTGATCATCGGGACAGGGGAGGCACATTTTATCTGATCTTGCATTGTGAATGGTTGTCTAAACGTCTGCTGATTATTGCCTAAATTAGTTAAAAGACTAACTTAACTTCATTTCCAGATTCTTCAAGATAATCCTTGGTTCTCAAACATAAACATTGCATGGTAATGTTGCATCACTCTTTTGGTCATAATTATCAATCATCTTTAATCAACTTGTTTATATTGTACATAGTCCATTAGTCTTCATTATTCTTTAATTCTGCTTGGTAGTTTAGTTGGATTGTTTTAGCAAAGTAAAGAGTTCATTGATTGAAATATGTTTGACTTTGAGTTGACTTATTTTTGTTAATAAATTCTTGTATTTTAAGAAATTGTGTGAATTTATTCCATATATGTGCAGAGTTCATGCTGTTCAATAATGTCAGAGCTCGTCTCACACCTTTCTATTTTGTCCTAATACCATCGCCTTACTGGGCTGGTATTCACAGGACAATCCTTAACAGACCATAATATTATTTGATAAAATATTAAATTATTAATATTAAATATTAAATTATTTTTTCAGATTCATATTTACAACATCTGCAAACCTTGGAACCAAAGCAATGTTAAAAAATGGTTTTGACATTAAATTATTTTACAACCTTGCGAAGAACAGACTTGTTTATGCCCTGACTATGCCCTCTTGAAAATGTATTTTAAGACATTGTTAACTTTCTTTTTACTCTGTGTGAGAAGTTTCACTGAACCAAACAATCTCTAAAATTTAAAGCTGTGGTTTAAATTTGTTAAATATGTCCTTAAACAGATGGAAAACTTGAACAATGTGGAGCTGGTCTCCTTTTAAAGTCAGGAGGAAATTAACAATTTGCGCAGGCTCAGGGCAAAGAGCAACAATAACACGCAGCCCCATGCATCTGCTTCACATGCTCACACTCACATGCTCTGTTATAGATGCTAAATCCCTCCCATGCTTAAGTAAACTTAAAGTAAGCTGAAAGTTGTCCACGGTTCACCACCAAAAAGGGAACGGTCTGTCTTTCTTTCATTCAGCTCACGTCTTTGCAGCCTTTTCTTTTTTTTTTTGCAAAGTCGCATCTTTTTCTGAAGAGCAACTACAAAGCTTAAGGGATTCCCATGAATCCAGAAATATTAAGCAGATCTTTTTTCCTTAGTGTCTTCGTGTTGATTTAATTATGTCATCTGCTTGGTTAATGTTTGATCGTATGGATGGATAAATAACTCGTTTTCCTGTTGCTAATGGAAATGGAGGAGATCTCAGCCATCCACAAACTAAACAACAATCTTTTCAGTTGGATCAGTGATTTATCTGCTCACCTCTGCAGATTAGACCTCATGACTCCAACATTCATGGTTTGGTGGTTCTTGGCATTATAGAAATGCACATAAAAACCAGAAATTTAAATCCTTGCAGAGATGTTAGAATCACTGACACTGAACAGGTATTTCAACACATTATAGTCTCCTTGTTCCTGGGAGCTCTGTTTGGACCTGAATGGAAAAACTGATCAACTCTGATTCCCAGGAACTGGCTGGAAAAGCTGGTGAACAACTCTTTCTCTGAGTATTTACATAAATGCCTGAAACATGAACTTAGAGATACATTTTCCACATCTTTGCCAGGTGGTGCATCAGATAATGTCCACAGATCTCGCAGTGATTATACAGAGATTCACCGGATTCTCCATATCTGACCATCTGAGAATAACAAACCGGCAAATTGGTTTGGAAAGGAGCCTGAGAAAGAAAAGCTTACAGCCCACCAAGTTCTTCCACTAATATGGATAAAGTCCAATTTCAAACATCTCTGGAAAATGTTGCAGGCCTAAAATGCAGCAATGAGACCAGTTTTACAAGTCCAAAAATATCACTACATATATGTGGTTGTTAGCATTGTGGAATCTACTGATCTACTTGGTGGACTCCCAGCTATCACTGAAGTCTACTTCTTCAGGAACATGAAGGTTCCTTATTCAGCTACCGAGATGATGGAGAAAGAAAGAGGGACCGACCTAAAGGTTTGTCAGAAAAATGAGGTAAAGTCCAAATCCTGCTGCCTGTGAAAGCCAGCCTAAAATGCTGCAGACAAGTTAACAGGATTCCCTCTGAGGAGACGGGATATCCCAACAGCTGAACTTATCAAAGCAACTCCAACATGATTTAAAAATTCTTGTAAATTCTTGTATAATTTATCCAGGCATTCGTTACACCTAATTATCCTTAATTAGTTAAAAATAATCAAACCAAATCTTTACTCACCACTCTTTGACACTTTGAAGAATAATGAAATCAAACAAATAAAAAAATAATATTTTTTCTAATTGCTGAATAAATAAATAAATAATTATTATGTTTGTTTCTCTGGATCAAAGTGAACAGAAAACCTTCTGAACCATGACTTTAAACCCAGGGGACTTGCTGAAACTTGATTAAACCACTTATTATCAGACATAACTGTGTCTCCTTAGCATCTTTAAAAGAATCATCTGGATGAATAAATGAGATAAAATGCAAACAGTGGAATGCCACAAAAAATACCACCATTCTTCTTTAATGTGTTAGACGGACAATTAGAGTCACAAAAACCTTTTCTGCTGAACACAGAGATCATCTTTTTCCGATGTAACTGAATGAGACTGAGGAAAACAACTCAATTTAAGGTTTGGTGTGGGGTTTATTTTTTGCTGGAATTGTGTCAGACCACTGAATCATTCTGGAGGCAACCATTTTACATTTGTTGTCTCCAACCAACAAGTCAAACTAGAAACCAGCCCATAAATCAGCAGTGAGAGAAGCTCACCAGTTTAACAGAAAGGGTGTAATATTTGCTGATTTACGCCCCTGTGGTGCGTCGTGTCTAATGGAAGAATTGTAAATCTGCGTGACATTCTTTGCATTTTTTAAATAGTTTCCCCTCTACTTGTTCAAGCTCTTGTGACATTAGAGACTTTCTGTTTGTCTCCATCTATCATTGCAGAAAAGCAAACAATTGTTCAACGCTTAAACTTGTGGAGTCCCAAGAAGTCTGAACATGTTGTTATGAGTATTGCAGCTGAAATGGAAATTATAATGCATGGTTTATTGTTGCCACCTGTGAGATCTAGACATGTTTATAATGTGGATCAATGATGCTTTTTGAACCGGTTACAAACGTCTGAACTGCAGGTCACGTTTGGTTTGGTTCCCCATGATTATACATTTTGTGGTTCCTGTGTTGGTTACATTTTTCTTGCATTTGTGGATCTTTGTATCAGAGCCTTTTTTGTTTTGTAATTAGTTTGGTTTTCATTCCTCCAAACACTCTAAGTTTCAGTTCACTAATTACCACACCTGAGTTCCTTAAATCATTACCTCCCATAATCTATAAATTATCCTGTTTTTATTTTCTGACCCTCAAATTTATTTCATTGTGTTTATATTCACAGGCTCAAACCTTGATTTGGAAGGTTTCCTAAATCTCTTTCACGTAGAATTAGGACCAAACTATAAAGTAACAAATTCATCAGTGTGGGCAGTCTTTGCAGGGTCTCCTGCAGCATATTAACAATGAACTTGGTTCATTACATATATGAAGTAACTCAAAGTGTTTATGAATACACGAAACCTAAATACAGATGCGGTTTGGATTTTAATGCATCATGTCTTCAGATTGGACCAGTCCATGTTTTCTTACTGAAGAGCAACGAGTAAAAAGTAACTTACCTGCTCATGACGCATCAGAACACTGTGAATTCCACCCTATACATCTCAGTATGACTGCATGTTTACAAAAGGAGCGCATCATGTTGAACACACAATACTTCAAAGATGTGGCAGGACTTGATGCTCCATCAAATCTCCACAAAATCTGGTCAGAGCTGAAGAGGTGTGTGTGAACAAGGCAGCCTTCAAACCTGACCCAGTTTCAGCCGTTCCTGCCAGAGGAATGGGCCAAAATTCCTGCAAACTATTTATTGTGCAAGGATACACAAACATTCATCCAAAATCATTAAGTTTAAAAGGGAGTTCTAATAAATACTGAGGAAATTTATCTAAATTTGAAGATTTTGAAGAGAGGTTTTTAAAAATCTCCAAAAAGCACATTCTGCCTTTTTTTCTGGCATCTTTCAAAGGTTTATTCTGATTTAATCTTATAATCTTTTTTAATCACCTTTTACATGTCTTACAATGCACATATATATTACATAATGCAATGTATATAAATATCTGCTTTCAGCTGCATTGCTTTTATTGGTACCAACAGTTATTTTTCTGTGCTTTCTGTTTTAGGAGGTGTTGAGGAGACAGAAAGATGGAAAGCTGTGAACCAACGAGTGGATTTAATCACAGGAAGGCCATCAAACAGCAGGGACTCTCAGAAACACACGTGCTAACACAGATACACTGAAAAGAGACAGACTCGACACGTTGTCCAAGCCACAGGAAGACACTAAAACAGCAGGAACTACCAGAACGCATCAGTTATAAATATTTCTAAACGCACATTCATGGAGACTCAGCTCTGTGTCTACACCATGGGGAGATAGTAAAAACAGCAGGCTGTTGTCAGACTGGTTTCATGCACACTTCATGAAACATCTCTCCATGCTACTGCAGCGTCGTTTGGGAAAACCAAAGATCCTCCCAGATCTTAAAACACAACCAAATGAACATCATCCTTTTTAAATCAACTTTCTACGCATTTCAGAGGAATTTTAGCTTGTATAATTCCTACACCATGGAGCTGAGCTAAAGCTGATTTCATGTTTATGTATTTTTGTTTATGTTCAATAAATAATCCCAGAATAAATTATTTCACATAGGGGTAAATAAAGGGGATCCAGAGGCTGTAACCTGATTTTATTTCAATCCATATCAAGCTGCCAAACAGTTCAAATTAGTTCACTACATTTAACCAGTTTATCCATCATTTTAAGACATTTGGTATGCCACCAAACTGTTTTATTTACAAACAACAACAAGGTGAAACCAGTGCAAGAATAACTTTTAGATAAACTCATAACTTGTGCTTTCATGATATTTGTACAACTTTGGAAATGTTTACAGTTGGTTGTGTGTAAAAATGGCTTCATTTGAAACTGCCTGCAAAAGGTTTTAATAAATGTTGTGAAAGCTGCAAATCAGCAACCTTCAGCCAAGCTTATTCTGCACAAAATCACTCAGCCAATCAGATGCAACGATTGTTCGCTATTTTGATAAAGTTTGTCCCTTGTTAATGTAAAATGCAAGAAGATTATTTTCAACAGTGTATAATGTCATCAACAATCCAAGAATGTCTGGGAGAGGGGGGAGAAAAAACATGGTTTTAAAGCACAGATAAAAGGCTGCTGCAGCTGCTGTATGTGAAACACAAACTTCACGCACTTTTCATGCTCCGTCTTCATGTCTTCTGGTTTGTTTTCCTTTATTACCAACATCTGCTTCTCAGCTTATAAATTCTGCTTTTGCTCTCCACTTTTCATAAACAACTGTTCTATTTTCTTATTAATCTCTCTAACATGTTTTGCATTTTGATTTCTATACCTTTGAGAATTGTCATGTTTTCTTTGTCTGTCTACTTCTACATGTACATGAACTTTAATGACATCCTATTCTTAATCCAAGGTCCAATGTGTTGATAGCTGTTGCCAGCAATTAGTCTGTAAACATCTTGCAAGGTTTAGGAGTGTGTTTATAGTTAGATGAGAAAACCAGAACTGCAGCCTCTGCTGTAGGTCATCCCAAAGGTGTCCATGAAGGTTGAGGTCAGACTCTGTGAAGGACAGGCAGATGTCTCCACACCTGCAGCCATGGAAGTGACTGGAACACTCACCTCACCAGAGGTTAAAACCCAGTTTCACTTATAAACGGCTTAATGTTGTCATAACATTTACATGTATCAGTTCAATGTATTGTGTATTATTGCTTCTGCTGCAGTTTATCAGAATCCCTGGAGAAATGTAAAAAGTTCTCTTTTTTAATAACTCAGAAAAGGTCAGGAGTTGTTTCTAATTGTAGCAAAGAAATAGTTTCTGCCTCACAATAACGATCTCTCACTCTTGACATGGATTATTCTCTTTTTTTTAAATTACATCCGGATTAGACCTCCAGCCCAATTCTCTGACCCATGGGGCAGCCTTCCTAGAAAACAGGCTGTTCATATTACAGCTTTGGGGCAGCAGATGTTCAGTACTGTTAGGAGTAACACTGAAATGTGTAGTAACAGCCCGGAAGAGTCATCAAGGAACAAATATAAAACTAGCCATGTAAAATCATGTTAAACTGGGCTTTCTTGAGCTTCTCCCTTTGAACAAGCTGTATCTGCCTCATCACTGATTGTTTAATTGGTTTTTATCACTTTACACTCTGCAGGGTCATGAGTGTCCACCTGCCCACCTGCAGTAATTTAACATAACAGTGGACAAATTAAGTAGACCACTCTATAAATGACCCTATGTGAAAAAGTAAATACCCCCTATACCTAGTTGATCAAGTCTTGGCAGCATCTAGTGTTTGTCATAACTGGTAATGAGTCTTTAACTTCTCTGTGGAGAAGCTCTGGCCCACTCTTCTTTGCAGAATTGGTTTAATTCAGACATATAGGAATAATTTGATTGCAGTGATTGCCTCAAAAAGTTGTGCAACAAAATATTAAGTTAAGGTACCATCATTTTGTCCAGGCCTGTTTCATGAGTTTATTTTTTAAATAATTCTGTTGAAACATGTTTGAAAAACAATGTCTGACTTTCATTTGTTCATTTTCATAGAATTTTTATTCATTATTACCTTTGTGAGATTCAAGTTATTTCTGTGACCATTGTGGGTTTTTCTTTCATTAACCGAGGGGTACCAACAATTTTGTCCATGTGTGTATAACTGAGCAGGGGTTCTCCAGTAATGGTTGAATAGTAGAAAAAGTCCCAGCTGAAAGATCCACAACGTCAGGGTCAATAAGGTCAGAGGCCTTTCAAAGGTCTCTTCTCCTCTTTGCCAATTTGAATGTCCCCTTTGGTACCCTGACGTTTCCCTTTCTCTGTTCATTGTGTCCCTGTAAACAAACTCAGTACCTAAAGCTTGGTCTATGAGTTGATTTTCATGGATCTTGGAGATAGATGGTCATAATAAAAGCTCAAATCTCACATATAATTACATAAAGTTAAATTTCTTTGAATTATCTGAAATTACCAGCTGACTCTTGATAAGACACATCCAGGGGTGGATGGGTTCCCTCTGTACCTCAGAAACTGTTGACATATTAGAAAAGATTCAGAACATTTGTCTTTGAGGATCCAAGTTGGGCAGCACTGGGTTAGAGCTCA
The DNA here is from genome assembly GCF_021462225.1 of Girardinichthys multiradiatus. NCBI lineage: Eukaryota > Metazoa > Chordata > Actinopteri > Cyprinodontiformes > Goodeidae > Girardinichthys > Girardinichthys multiradiatus. The sequence continues at coordinate 3,970,877 of NC_061812.1, read as the reverse complement.
TCTACTGAATCCATCTTGAAAAGCCAACACCTTTTACGATGCTTTCAGCACCATCCATGCAGGAGGCTCGGCAGCAGCAGCAGCAGCTGACCCCTGCATTCTGGTTTCAGCCCAACAGAGAATCGCTGGTATTACCAACAAACTGCTACTGCAGCTCAGATCTGAACAGTTTCACAATATTTAACATTTTAAACTAAATTACCTGCAAACATGATGAATTTGGTGCTTCATATTTCTTCATATAACATTTCTGAAACCATCTAATGTTTTTTTTTTCCAGTCTGACTCTCAGCCAACAGATACCAACCACCTGATGTTTGATCAATCTGCCAAAACAAACCTGGTGAGGATATGGTGTTCCTGCGGTGTAAAACATACGTAGAATTGGAAAAATAATTTGTCCAGGTGTGCCAAGGAATTGCACCCTTGTGGGTAAACTTTGGTTTCACAGAACGCCATTTCTGTAGAACAAAGAAACCCACATGTTCTGCACACTGGAGAGCGGGCGGGCTTTTTTTTTGGATGGAGAAATTCTCTTCTGTCAAGAGCTGCTCTGTTTTTTTATGTTACTGTTTCCTGTGGATGCTCATTTTTCCATCCACTATTCTGGGTTCTGTGGTGGTAGAAATTAGACGATTATTGTCCAATGACAATTTGCAGGTTTTTCTTGCAGCAACAGATTTCTTCACTTTTTCAGCAGCATCGTTGCTTCCAGTTTTCTTAAAGAGCCAAGAAGCAGAGGTAGTTACCGCAGGCCCCCATATCCTCCAAAATGAAGAGCATGGAGTTTATGTTTTCATTTAAAAGTAAAGTATATAATAGACAAGAGTTTCATATTCCAAGTCATAATATTTCAGCAATTCCTTTTTGCAAGCTTTCTCTGAAAGAAATGGATATCTAGAGACACATTCCTGCTTACACAATCATTGTGGATAGCTGAAGTACAGACGTGACAGTTGGAATTATGATTATTGATTAATTAATCTTTATCAATAATTATAATTAAAAATCATAATTTGACTAAATTAATTTCTTAACCCAAATTCTCATTTTTGAATCGAGACCAGAGATGTCTTCTGGTGTTGTAATTGTGGCTTAACGCCTCTGATAATTACAACCGTTAAATACTCAGTAATAATTGATAACTATAACCAGAGATGTCACTGTTTAATTGACCGTTTCCGCCGAAACGTGTGGGACTTTTAACCTTATCTTGACTGACGAATCAGTCTTGCACAAAATAAACACAGAACGCTCTCTCTTTATCTATGTGAATATTTATTAAATCACAGCCTTGATACACTCGTTCTTCTGATTTAATAATCCTCACCTACTCAAACATGCAAAGCTCTTCACAAAAGGGGTAAAATATCTAACTAAACAAAATAAAGCAAAACAGCAGTGTGGAATCAAACCAGCAGTTATGGCAAAAGTGATAATATGACAAAGGGGTGGTGAGTGGAGGTGGGGGCGCAGCTCCAACTGTAACTCAGTTATACTCAGTCATAAAACTTCCCCCAACTCTGCGAGGTGAGCAGACAAAGGGTTGTAAAACTTTTGGCGGCAAGCTAGTAGGCAGTAAGGTTGAAGACAAAGAAAATGGGGAATTTCACCATGAGGTTATTTTAACAGTCCAGTCTCACAGCGCACCTGCGCTTGCTCTCGGGTGTTCAACAACCCTGCAAAACACACACAAAGCTGGGGAGCGCGGCGGCCTCCAGACATCCAACACGGCACATCAAAGTTTCAATAAAAATGTTACATGCACATATCATTCAGATCACATTAGATTAAATAGCGAATCTCATCGCACTAAAACCTCCTGTACCCTACCCAGAGTTTCTAAGAAAGAAAAAAATAAATAAAAGATGGGTTTTACTTGTCGTTGTCTTCCTTCTGAGCGGGGTTGAGAGAGAATGGGGTGGAAGTTGGAAGTTAATGTGTGTCCACAGTTAACTTCAGGAAAAGCGGTCAATCTTCGTCCTCTGGCCTCCTTGGCGAAAGGGAAAATATGATCTGACCATCAGCAGTCGACCAGGACCAAAACAAGGGGGCGATTCGTCTCCTTGAAACTCCGTGGTTTTTTAGTTACCTTTTAAAACTCACGTCTTCAATCGGCAAAGTGAAATTTCTGGCCTTCTTATTCCAGAAACCTCAGTTATGAATTCTTCGTTGGCCAACGAGAGAGAATAAATGAAATCCACTCAGGACACTTCTCCAGGTGATGCTTCAGATGTTGGTAACTGTGCCACGGTCTCCAGCTGAAGGCGAGTGTTCAAAATGGGTGCCTTCTTATATAGCGTCCCGTGACGTCAGACTTGGGGCGCCCCGTCATATCAGTCGCAATGTCCGACGGGATCTGTAGGCACGGACTGTCCTGGATACAAAATGGCCGAAAACGCCAGGAGGCCTGGTGGTGTCCAGCAACATGCAAATGGTCCAATATTCAGCAAACAAGTGGTCCAACATGACCAAGATAAATATTCTCATTATTACAAGTCATTTTATCCAAAACTTTCTGTCTAAAATTTCAGTCTATTACCTGGTCCAGATATCTCTAACATAATGTAACATGTTCAAAAACATCGTGTAAATGTTCTTAGGGCTATTTAATGATGATACAACTTCTGGTAGGAAATGCTATAGGGGAAAAAATTATGCTATTAAATCCTATCTTTTCCTATTTAAATCATTCAGATGTGGTCTGTATAAAGTGGATCTGCAATGCTCTGGTTTGAATTTGTCGTTATTGTAGCTCCTCAGACATTCATTTTACTCATTTTTTAAGCTTTCTTTTCGACCGTCTCCTTTTGCTGCGGTCTTTTTAAATGCAAATAAGGCACTTCACAACCCGTCCCTTTCCGGCTGCCAAGCCTCCCACTCCACCCAATTCGGCAGGTGCAGGTGAATGATGGCTCCTGCCTCACTGCTTTAGACCTCTGAATAAAACAAGATTCCATTACTTTATTTGACCTCCATAACTATCAACAAATGTCTAAAAAACAAGAAGTATAAACAAAATCATTGCACCAACAATGTGCTACGTTTACTAATGCATGAGAATAACAGCACTAAAACTAATACTGTAGCTGTAATCCTTCAAATCCAACAAACAGCGATGGTTGATTAACAGGCTTTGCTGAGCTGCAATTACCTAAATCAGGTGTGTTAAAACAGGAAAGGTCAGGATCTTAAGAGGACTGACTTTGAACACCCCTGCCCCAGTAGACTACGTGAAAAATGTAATTTCTTAAACAATAGCTGATGTTGGACCACTTGTTTACTGATTATTGGACCATTTGCAGTCTGCTGGACACCAGTATGCCTTTCGGCGTCATCGGCCATTTTGTATCCCAGTATAGTCCACTACTACAAATCCCAGCGGGCACTGCAGCTGATATGACGGGGCATCCCAAGTCTGACGTCACAGGAGACTATATAGGAAGGTGGCCCTTTAAGGAGGTGTTTTCAACTTGGGACCGAGACGCGGTTACCTCGCAACTGGAGCATTACTCTGGAAAATAAATTCCACGTAGACTTTCATTCATTCTCCCCGTTGGCCAACGAGAAAACTAAACGAATTAAGCTTACAGGAATAAGAAGGCTTTTAAGTTTCCAACTTTACCGATCGAAGACGTGGGTTTAACATGTAACCAAAAAACAAAGAAAGCTGGAGGACCTGATAACGTCTCACCATCATGCCTGAAAGCCTGAGCATATCAACTTGCTCCGATCTTCACAAGGATCTTCAACAAGTCACTGGTGAAATGTGAGGTCCCCTCCTGCCTCAAACGATCCACCATCATCCCGTTCCCAAAAAACCCACCATCGTAGGATTAAATGACTACAGGCCAGTAGCCCTGACGTCTGTGGTCATGAAATCCTTTGAGCGGCTGGTGTTGAAGCACCTGAAAGACATCACAGGCCCCCTGCTGGACCCCCTGCAATTTGCTTACTAAGCAAACAGGTCGGCAGACGATGCTGTTAACTTAGGTCTACACTTCATCCTGCAACACCTCGACCGTCCAGGGACGTATGCCAGGATCTTGTTTGTAGACTTCAGCTCGGCCTTCAACACTATCATACCAGACATCCTAAACCAGAAGCTCACACAGCTCAACGTCCCAGCCTCCACCTGTCAGTGGATCAACAGCTTCCTGACGGACCGACAGCAGCAGGTGAGACTGGGGAGCATCTTCTCCCGATCCAGATCAATAAGTACTGGTGTCCCCCAGGGGTGTGTTCTATCCCCACTCCTCTTCTCTCTGTACACAAATTACTGCACCTCATCGGACCCGTCTGTGAAACTCCTTAAGTTTGGAGACGACACCACTGTCATTGGACTGATCCAGGACGGTGATGAGTCTGCATACAGACAGCAGGTGGATCGGCTGGTACACTGGTGCGGTCAGAACTACCTTGAACTGAACCCACTCGAGACTGTGGAAATGGTGGTGGACTTTCGGAGAACACCACCACCATACACCCCCCTCACCATCCTCAACAACACTGTATCGGCCGTGGACCACTTCAGGTTCTTAGGAACCACCATCTCTGAGGACCTGAGATGGTCTTCACACATAGACACTGTTCAAAAGAAGGCCCAGCAGAGACTGTACTTCCTGAGGCAACTCAAGAAGTTCAACCTTCCACAGGAGCTGTTGGTCATCTTCTACACTGCCATCATTCAGTCTGTCCTGTCTTCATCCATCTCAGTGTGGTTTGGATCATCCACAAAACAGGACAGGTCCAGACTGCAACGAATAATCAGGACTGCAGAGAGAATAATCAGAGCTGACCTTCCCTCCATCCAGGACTTATACAGGTCTAGGGTCAAGAAAAGAGCTGCCAAAATCTCTGCCGACCCCACACACCCTGCTCATAAACTGTTTAGAGTTTTACCTTCAGGCCGCCTCTACAGAGCACTGTTCACTAAAACCAGCCGCCACAGAGATAGTTTCTTCCCCCAAGCTGTTTCTCTGATGAACATTTAATAGAGTACAAAACAACAGCATACAGATGTTGCAAATGCACCTTTTTATTATATATGTGTATATTGTACATTGTAAATATGTATATTCTGTAATGCAGAATATTGCATTGTACATTGTATATTGTACATTGTAAATTTAAAATTGTAAATTTGTATATTCTGTAATGCAAAAACAGAACAAAAGAGCAAAGTGTACCGGAGGCAAATTCCTTGTTTGTATGTACGAACGTGGCAATAAAGCTGATTCTGATTCTGATTCTGATAAGCGCCGTTTAACTAAATAATCTGAACTGAAAGTATCTGTGTAGTTATGCTGCTATAGGCTTAGGCTGCTGGAGGACATAATGACCACTTTCACCCTCTTCGCTACATTCTCACACTACTCTCCAATTTTGCATTATTTGCTGTTATTTCAGCTTTTAACATTGTTCTCTCTTTTCTCTTCCTAGAAGCTACACCTGGCCTGGCTCTGTGTCTGCCTGTGACACCTTTCTGGAGAGGGGAATTGTCCGAGCTTCTGCTGGCAACAACTTAATGCTCACCTTCTACAGATGATCCACATGGCCCTGTCTTTTAGTGTTTAACCCTTTCTCTCTCCTAGACATGGCTACTGACTGAGCTTCTACTGTGACTAACTCTATGTTCTCTCTTTCAGACTCTAACCTTGAAAACTGACTCAGAGTTTATCTGTTCTTTCTTTCTAGATGAAACGACTAAAGGAGCTACATCCATTAACATTTACTTTTCCTTCCCATAGAAAGTACTCCTGGATCAGTGCTTCTTTGTTCTCTTTGTGTCTCTGCTCTGTTCTCTCAAACCTCCAGTCGGTCGTGGCAGATGGCCGCTCACACTGAGCCTGGTTCTGGTTCTGCTGGAGGTTTCTTCCTGTTAAAAGGGAGTTTTTCCTCTCCACTGTCGCTACATGCATGCTCAGTATGAGGGATTGCTGCAAAGTCAACGCCAGTGACTGTCTACTGTCTCTACATGCTCATCCAGGAGGAGTGAATGCTGCAAGTCACTGACTGGATGTAATCTGCTGGGTTTCCTTAGATAGAAAAACTTTTTATCCAATTTGAATAAAAAGCTGAATCTGACTGCACTGTTCAATGGTTACGATTAATTGGAATGTATGAACCTGACTGTTGTGAAGAACCTTGAGACGACATGTGTTGTGAATTGGCGCTATATAAATAAAACTGAATTGAATTGAATTGAAAATATACATGTTTTCACTATTAAATAATTTCAGTGGCAAACTAGGATCTGCACATCATCCATAACAGAGAAAGTGTTGAAACCCAGAGACCTGTGGATCAGCTAGTGAATGTGAGCCAATCCCTTTCAAAGAACAGACATTAAGGAGCCTGTGCCTGTGTTTCACCTCGGTCCTCAGTGTTTCCTCGCTGCCAACTAGCAAATTATGCCAAACTGTTTCAGAAAAGGGGATTTAAGAAAGAAGGAAGTACAGACAACAGAATTAATTGGCCACAAAGGCTTTTTATTTTTGCACGTGTCATAATATTATTACCCCTTGTAATTACGATATTATATGGAATGTTTAAACATAACATATAAAACTGCCTGATCATAATAATTTCATGTATGTGTGCTAGAAGCTCAGCGGAAAGAAACATCAAAACTTTAATTTGTAAGTTTCATAGCAGTGCTGAAAGCCTTACACTCTGTTAAGTTTTTGTACAGTTCACTTCGGTGCAGTCTTCTGTGATAAAGTGCTTTCATGCTGTGAGTTTTAGGCAAAGTTACAAATAAAGGTTGAGAAGTGAGTCACCTTTCACCACTCACTGCATGTGTTTTCCTCTCACTGGAAGCTGGACTGCAGTGATGTGGAGCTTTGCAGGCCCTCAGTTGCCCGTTTAGCAGCGGGGGTTCCCCATTCGGCAGAAACACACAGTTTTAAAGAGCCGACACTGGCAGAAAGCGCAGAAGTCGCAGCACACAATGCCTGGTGATTTACAGCTTCCCCAGAGGGGGATGCAGTTCGCAGGAGGAGGGGGACGTTTCCTCACAATTTTACTCTGAGAGAAAGAAGAGAGGAGGGAACAGTTATTAGAAAGATACCATTTAATTTAGACAAAATTGAAACTCATTCCATTTTAAGAGCAATTTACCAACAAGAGTGACACAAAGTACTTCACAGAAAATAAAAACTGATGGATAAACAGGAAAAATACTAGAATGGATCAAAGTGAGGAAAAAAAACAAGCAAACAAAAAGAAACTGATAATTGAAATCAGGAAACAAAGCAGTTTAGTTCAGTAAGAAAACACTGGAAATAATTATGTAAAACAATGTAAAAAAAATACAAAAGTTCTTAAAACCTTATATAACATAGGAACATACTGTACATACAAAATCAAAATACAGGTGATATCTAAAATAGTTAGAAATTACGATATAGCCACATAGACACTAGAATAATACTAGATAAAATCCTTCCCATAATTGTTAAACAGAAATAAAAAGACAAAAATCTGCAATTAGCTGCAGTTGTCCCAACAATAAAGGTATGCAGGAGCACAGTTCCTGTTAGCTGGTGTGAAATTAATATATTCTGGAATATTCAACAGAGGGCAGGATTATTAAAATATTTACAGCTGTGTTTGTAATCGCATCAGCAAAACATACATTATCCAAAATTTTAAATTGTAATATGAACTTCATTTTCTATTGTTGTTAATATTTAACAGCTGAGGATACTTACACCAACCTTTTTTTGCTTTTTTGCTTTTTCTTTCTTCTTTGCAGATTTCGTCAGCTCTGAAAGACAAAACAAGAAAGCTTAAATCTATCAGTGTTGGTTCATCACTGGTAATATTAATGGCACTGGCTTAATATTAAATAAACTTTAACAGAAAAGGTTAATATTACTCTAAAAGTCATTAATACTCACTTTAAGTGAAAGTCTGGATTTAAAATGAAGATGCAAACACGGGAGTTCATATTTACCCACAATAACAACAGGGGGCGGGTCTATCTGAAGGCTCTGAGACAAAGCATTGGAAGCAACAACCCTATTTGTAGACAGTCTGTCATCTGGAATCATGTGGGCTGAACCGGGGCAGTACTGTGTTACAGCGAGGACAAAGCAGCCCAGCATCAGGAGGGCATGCATCTTTCTCTGGAACAAAAGGAAGAGATGCCTGTCAACTATTCATCTGTCTCATGTAAAGTTGAAACAAACATAATTTCTGTTTGCTTAAAGCCAGAATAATGAGTGAGATTTTATTGTTTATTTTCTTTAGATTCAGACATTTTCATACTTTTTCTTTAGGTTTGGTAAAAGACTTGGGTCAGACATTTTAGGCTTCCTTCAAGAAGCTTCTCTCAAATGTTTGCTCAGACTTTGGCCCATTCCTCTTGGCTCGTGTAGAACTGGTGTAACTGGGTCAGATTTGTGGGTTGTCTTGCTGGCACACAAATTTTCACCCCTCCCACATGTTTTATCTGACTTGAGCATGGCTCACAATATGTGCTTTTAATCTATTCAACAATTTCAGATATATATATATATATATATATATATATATATATATATATATACCGCTACCTGCTCAACACAGTGAAAAAATTACCACACCGCTCACTCTGCCTCTCTGCTTCGGTCAGAGCACATGTGTAAACACTGATCCCTTTTTGACCTTTAATTTAGAACTACATAAATAAAGCTGTAGCTAAATGTAGTAAAATAGCTTTTCACGGCTGTAAATGTAGCACCACCTCTGCTCTCAGAGTAAAGTGAGCCAGACAAAGATGTTCAGGAATCTGAAAAAGGATGTATTGTGGGAGCTTTGGGTTTGAAAGGGGGCAGACCCCGGTGAAGACGCAGAACGTTTACAAGGAGAAGCCACAGTTGATGAAAAACAATGAGCACAGGGACATCTGGACTTCATTTCTTGGAGTTCTGCAGCCATGAACCCAACCACAGAATGTTGGAAAGTGGAAAAAAGACATCAACAAAAGCTTTCTGTAGTAAAGATGCAACATTATTTGTTAAGACAACAAATAATGAGATCCTTTAGATCTATTTTGGGTAACACACGTTTTACTGTTAGCACATACTTTGAATCTGCTTAAAACAAACATGCACAAGGGCTGAGAGGAAAACATGTCACTGATATCTTTTCTGCATTCACCAAACTCATCAGGCCAAAAAGACTCTTGTTCTTAAAGACGATCTATTGAGTTTAGTGTGAACGCCAGCGCATCTCCAGCTTTTCCTTCTCTTTTTGTGATTTTTTTTCTCATCTCATCTGAATTTCTACTGGCTTTTTAACTGTGTTCTCGCCTGGCCTGCAGTTTCACTTCCTGTATGTCCAACTCAGACCAACAGAGAAAAGGCAGAGCATTCGGTCAGCTCTAGCGTATCAACTGAATAGCTGTTGGCTAGGTATCCAGTCATCAACCATGTGGTTAAACAACCTGGCTGATTTCAGTCCAATCTGTCACTGTCTAAGACAAAACCTCTACATGACTTTTTATAACAGATTTACTTTCACAAGTGGAGCATTAGGGCTAGTGCTCTAATGCCAATGCTGATATTTATACAAAACAACTGGTTATTAGACTATTAGAAACTGCTTTGGGGTTATTTCAATTGCAGCGTACACAGAGAACTGAAAAGGAAAAAAAGAAGCAATTAAGAGAGATTTCAGGCAAAAAGGAAAAAGGGAGAGAAGGAGAGAAGAATAGAGGAGAGAAAGGATGGAGAGATTACAAGATACTGGAAGACTGCTTCTACACCTGCAGAAACATATTTAACAACAGCAATGTTACCGAAAACTGCACAGTACTAATGAATGCAAGATGTATTTGGTGGGAACTGAGGCTTAATAACATCTGTGTATCTGTTAACACCTGAATCCAAACACCTGTGGGTGTAAGTGTGGACACACTTGTGTATACAAGGTTTCTCCTTCTATGCAATAGCGAGTGTGAGGAGCCACAGACCTGCCTTCCTGGACCCCAAACAGACCCACACAGACATCAAAAGGCCCCCCAGAGCACAGGAACCTCAGGAGGACCATTGCCGGAACTACCGCAACCCCCCCAGAGAAGAGCAGAGGGGAGCCTCAACAGAACCACCCAGCAGCCACAGTGCAGAAGCCCCAGGGAGCTGCAGTGACGAGCCCAGAGGCCCCGTCGGCAGCTGTCTACGCTGGCCCCAGCAAGCAGCCACCGGGAGCCGGCACACACCAAAGCACCAAGCCCCGGATACCGAGAACCACCAATACACCAGCGGGCAGAGACACCAGCAACCGGACGGAAACATTAATCTAATATCCCTGACATTAGGTACTGACAGTCTTCCTAGCACCAACCTCTCAGCTACTCCAGATGAACTGGTTCCATTATAACTAGAGTCTTCACTCACTGCTGGATTCACTCGCTCCGCTAAAAACCCAGACTGTCTTCTTTGCCCATTTTGATACCAGGCTCTCATCTCATCTACATAAGCCAAAGGATGCCAACTGGAACACCTCTATAGGAAAGACGGACTCTGGTCACATTGTGGAATACCACAATCATCTGCTTCTTCACAAGGACAATTTCTCCTCTCCAAATCCCAATATTATGTAAAGTTATTCAGAGCTGGTGATGGAACACACTGGCTCTGTTCTCTCTGGTTACCACTTCCCTGTGCCCACCACACTCTTTCCCTCCACGCTTCTACTCTACTGACCAGTGCAACCTTGCAATGTAACTTTTCAGTGCTAAAATAGACCAGATCCACCAGCAACTAACCCCCCATAATACCATCAGTTCATCTCCCTTTGTGCTTCCAGTCCATCTCGTTTAATTTACTACTCTCCATCCTCTTTCAGTTTCTGATAGATCTCAGCTCATTCAGAAATCTAAATTATCAACCTGCCAATTCAACTCTCTTCTTGGCTCTCTGGTTAAAGCCTGTTTTCTCTCCCTGTTGCCTTAGATAACTCCCATCATCCACTTCTCCCTCGCCTATGATTGCGTTCCTTCCCAATTCAAATCTGTTGCAGTTAGTCCTATTCTCCTCAACTTCAGTAACATTTGTCCCATCTCAAACCTCCCCTTTTTCTCTAAGAATCAAGGAAAATACCTTTATGAACAGTTCCAGTCTGGCTTCTACCTTCACAGCCCTGAAAACAGCCTTAATCAAAATAACAAAAGACTTCCTGATGGCAGCAGGCTCCGGCCTCCTATACATCCTCAACCTCCTTCACCTGAGTGCAGCTTTTGAACCCTTTTCCTACCCAGCGCCACGTATTGGAATCTATTTGTTTCTCAGAAACTCCCCTAAACTCGTTCTCTTGATATCTATCTGGCAGCACTCAGTTCATCCAGTTGAAAACACTTACATTCAAGCCATCTCTTCTTTCTTCGGGTGTTTGCCAAGGTTCTGGTCTCGGCCCCATACTTTTTATCATCATCTCCTCCCCCTTGGACATATTTTTTGAAAGTTCAATATGCAGATGACACCCAGCTGTACCTCTTGTCCAAACCTACCTCCACCTTCCTACCTACCTCTCTCTCCGACTGGTTTCTGGAAATCAAATCCTGGTTTTCTTCTAACTTTCGCAAACTTAACAGTGATAAAACAGAGGTTCTTCTAATGGGCTCCAAATCCACCCTTACACAGGTCAACCGTCTCACCATCCCATCAAATTAAGACTCTAGGTGTCACCCTCCTTGGCACCCTGTTATCTAAATCCCACATCAGTAATGCCATCTGATCTGCCTATTTCACCGTGATTCACTCCCTTGTCACTTCCTATCTAGATTACTGCAGCTACCTTCTGTCTGGTCTTTCCCTCACATCTGTCAATGAACCACAACTGGTTCCGAACACGGCCGCCCGGATCATCATCGTCTTCCGATCACATCACTCCTGTTCCTTAGCAGCTACACTGGCTTCAGTATCACGTGTTCAAGGTCATCCACCACCTCACTCTCTCATATATCACTGATCTCCTTCACATTCACAGACCAAGCCGGACTTTCAGATCCTCATCATCCATCAGCCTCACTGTTCCTCCAGCTCACATCTCCACCATGGGCTTTCAGCCACCCCCTTACTTTGGATCTTCCACCGACTTGCTGGGCATGTTTAAATCCCGCCTCAAGACCCATTGTTTTAAACATTTGTGACAAATGTCTTGCCCCTGAGTTAGCTTTCATTGAAGTCTCTTATTTCTCCTATTTAATGTACATTATTAGTTTTTTTATTTTCTGACTCTTGGTTCTGTGATTTATGTCGCTGCTTTTGTGCGGTGACCGTGAGTGTCCTGAAAAGTGCCTGCAAATAAAATGTATTTTAGGAGATGACAAAGACTTGTTTGACCCGCAGTGTTGCTGGATTATTTTCAACACATGAACACATATGTTGTTTGTCAGTGGATGTTTCCATCCTACAGCTGTCAAGTTTTAAATTGCTCCGTATTTATTCCATCAATGTGTGAAACTGAAAATTATAATAAAATGATGTTAAATTGGAGGCTTGACAGGAAGAAAACCCAACAAAAACAAAGATTTCAGCTGACTAAGAGAAAAAAATATGTTTTCATCCTAAAACAACATTCTCCATATTGTTTGAATCACATGATCCTGCAGATCAACTGTTATTTTACAGTCCTGGAAACACAACAATAGACTCATTCATATTTATGCTCTTTAGCAAAGATTTGATCAACACGCAAATAATTACAAAAAGATTGAGAAAAACATGTGCTTTATATTTATATAGTTTTTTCTTTCTTAGTATGTTTGTCTAATTGAAAACCTTGTTTTAAATTACCAACACGTTGGTTTAAAATGTTAATTAATCAGTCAGTCAGTCATTTTCTACCACTTATTCCATAGTGGGTCACAGGGGAGCTGGTGCCTATCTCCAGCAGTCTATGGGCAAGAGGCAGGGTACACCCTGGACAGGTCGCCAGTCCATCACAGGGCAACACACAAACAACCAAGCACACTGATTCATACACTTCAGGGCAATTTAGAGTGATTAATTAACCTAACAGGCATGTCTTTGGACTGTGGGAGGAAGCCGGAGTACCCGGTGAGAACCCACGCATGCATGGGGAGAACATGCAAACTCCATGCAGAAAGACCCCAGGCCAGGAATCGAACCCAGGACCTTCTTGCTACAAGGCAACAGTGCTACCAACTGCGCCACCATGCAGCGTTAATTAATCAAAGTTGTTAAAATCATCTTTTTAACAACCTGAACCAACTTCAACCAACTTCTTTTAGAATATTAAAACACATTTTTTAAACTATGCATTGTTTTCTTTTGTTTGTTTTTACACAATTTACTGTAACAGATGAATAATGAAAAGAAACTCTTCTTGGAAAAATATTTTTGTTTCTACCCCTATTAGAACTGGACAGAAAGACAAATAACAAACATGCAGCCCTTCTCTCACCAACTCTCTAAGACTATTGTATTGTGTGAAATTAATTTTTTACTGCAGGTTGCAACTTTACTACTTGTGGGAAGATTCATCCAAGCTCCATGTTATTTGGTTCAGAGATGATTTTCAAATAAAATTTCATGATAATCACTAATCCGCCTCACTCACCCGTGTGGCGGAGCTTCAACTCCCACCTCCAGGAGAGCTTCAAACATGTTCCGGGGGAGGTGGGGGACATCAAGTCTGAGTGGGCCATCCATGTTCCACACCTCCATTGCTGAGGCAGCTAACCGGAGCTGTGGTCGGAAGGTTTTTGATGCCTGTCACGGCGGCAATCATCGAACCCGCTGGTGGACACCGGTGGTGAGGGATGCTGTCAGGCTGATGAAGGAGTCCTATCGGGACTTTTTGGCCTGTTGGACTCTGGAAGCAGCTGATGCTATCAGCTAATAAAGACTCTTTGGGTTCCTCATCCCAAATTTTTGGGTTTCATTACTTCCTGTCATACAAAATTTGATATCAGCATTTATGCTTCCTTGTTAGATTTCTTGGCTAAATTATCTACTCGTTGCTGGAATTTGCTACAGTGCTTTGCAAAAGTATTCATTCCCCTTCAATGTTATTCACAGTTCATCACATCACAACAAGGGTCCAAAACTCCAGTCCTCTGCCACCAATGTCCTTCAAACTTCAGATCGCTGGTCACACATAAATCTAATATATGTGTCTACAGCAAAAGGCCAACAAGTTGTTCTAGTTTTAGCTGGTTTATCACCCATCCAGTGAACAATCTATATCTATACCTATATGCTGTTACTTCAACCTCCTTGCCTGGTGATGGTGGTGAGAGGGCTCGGTGGCACCGATGCATGTCAGCTTCGCTTCGGTCAGTGTGCCCCAGGGCAGCTGTGGCTACGACGTAGCTCACCACTGTCGGTGTGAATGAATGCATGAATGAGAGGATGACTGATTGTAGTGTAAAGCGCTTTGGGGTCTCTGGGGACTTTGTAAAATGCTATACAAGTGCAAGCCATTTACCATTTGTTATCCAGGAGGTCAGGGGGCAATTTACTTCCATCACGTCACAGACCACTGCTCTGTAGTCCAACCGTAGGCACCAGCGCAATATAACACGCATCCACTGTACTGGAACCATGCCTGTTTAAGACTCCTGCTGAAAATCCACTGGAGGGACACAGCGAGTTGATCTGCACTGTTTGTGGATCTTCAGACTCACTCCATCCGGGCCTGCTGCCTTCCCTGTACATAGTCTCCTATAAGCTCTAATCTCGCCTCATCTATCGTAAAGGCAGTGGTAGTTGGCAGAGAGTGTTGTTGGAAATGTTTCTGTAACAGGAGGCAGGTTACCACCAGGAGACAGTGGAAGTGGGGAAGGAGCATCAGCTGCTGCTCTCCTTATGGGTGAGAGGGAGGGAATGGCAGTGGTTGTGGTACAGGGGTAGGATTTTGCACCGCTCCCTCCACCAAAGAACAGGTTGAAGTTGTTGCCTCATCTCCATCTACCACTGGAATATTCTTCTTTGAATAACCTGTGATGTTTCTCATTCACCTTCCACACCTCACTGATATTATTTTTGCTTCTTTTTGTAGTCTGCCTTTACCTGTTTCAGTCTCCTCTTTAGATCTTGCAGACCTCCCTGACCCTCTCCTTGTCACCATCCTTGAAAGTCAGCTTCTTCCAATTGAGAAACTGTTTAATTCTAACACAGGGTTTATTATTTGGGAAGCACTTTACCCTCTTCGCTTCACTGTATGCCTACAGAAATGTATTGTGTGAAAATGTCCTACCTCCTGTCTACATCCATGTTATCATCATGTGGCTCTAGTAAAGCAGTCCAGTCTGTACAATTCAAAACAGTCTCTGGGAACATCATTGGTACCAGAGGACCACTTCCTGACTGAACTGGTGGAGACAGGCAACTTTACCACACAAGGTTTGTACATGGACCTGAGAAGACAAGATTATTATCTGATCTGCCTAGAAGAAGAGAAGAGAAGAGACAATGACATTAAAAAGCTGTTCCTTGCAAAGCAAAGATGTCTGTGAATAAAGTAAAAAACACAGTAGGAAAATCACACAGCAGAATAATAAATATGTATAAATATTGCAAAGTTGTTGGTGGAAGGGAGTTCCTTGGGGTAAACTCTTGGTGGGTAACTCTGGAAAGAAACTGGTCTTTAACCTGCTGATTTTTGATTGGATGCACCTGAAGCGCCTCCTGGAGGGCAACAGGTCAAAACAGTCCAAGGCCAAGGTGTGAGTTGGCAGCAGAAGGTGGAGATGTTCATCAGGAAGGGGAGAGGGCAACTAACGATTCTCTGTGCCGTCTTGCCTTGCTTTGTCCGCCTCAGTGCAGCTGCCATGTCAGCAGGCTCTCATTGGACGAGAGGTAGAAGGTCAGCAGTCGACTGGAGTCAAGGTTGTCCTTTCTGGAGATCCTCAAGAAGTGTAGACCCTGCTGAGCCTTTCTGATGACCACCGTGATGTGGTCTGTCCATGAGAGATCAGAAGAAATAAGGACACCAAGAAACCTGAAGGTGTGGATCCTCTCCACGCACTCACTGTTGATGTAGAGGGGGGGCTGGGTCAGTTTTCCTCCTCCTGAAAGCTTTTTTCAAAATGTTCAAAGCCAGGTTGCTGTCTGAACACCAGGCTGTCAACTTCAGGACCTCCTCTCTGTAGGCGGCCTCATCTCCTTTTGAGATGAGTCCAACTGATCATCAGTGAATTGGACGTTGAAGTTGTTTCTGTCAGATTTTATTTAAAGATCATACTCAAAGTCCATGGCTAAACTCAACAGCCAATATCTCTCCTTGTTGTACTGTCTGCAGCTGTACAGGTCCTTCTCAAAATATTAGCATATTGTGATAAAGTTCATTATTTTCCATAATGTAATGATGAAAATTTAACATTCATATATTTTAGATTCATTGCACAATAACTGAAATATTTCAGGTCTTTTATTGTCTTAATACGGATGATTTTGGCATACAGCTCATGAAAACCCAAAATTCCTATCTCACAAAATTAGCATATCATTAAAAGGGTCTCTAAACGAGCTATGAACCTAATCATCTGAATCAACGAGTTAACTCTAAACACCTGCAAAATATTCCTGATGCCTTTAAAACTCCCAGCCTGGTTCATCACTCAAAACCCCAATCATGGGTAAGACTGCCGACCTGACTGCTGTCCAGAAGGCCACTATTGACACCCTCAAGCAAGAGGGTAAGACACAGAAAGAAATTTCTGAACAAATAGGCTGTTCCCAGAGTGCTGTATCAAGGCACCTCAGTGGGAAGTCTGTGGGAAGGAAAAAGTGTGGCAGAAAACGCAGGAAATGGGCTACAGGTGCCGCATTCCCCAGGTCAAGCCACTTTTGAAGCAGAAACAGCGGCAGAAGCGCCTGACCTGGGCTACAGAGAAGCAGCACTGGACTGTTGCTCAGTGGTCCAAAGTACTTTTTTCGGATGAAAGCAAATTCTGTATGTCATTCAGAAATCAAGGTGCCAGAGTCTGGAGGAAGACTGGGGAGAAGGAAATGCCAAAATGCCAGAAGTCCAGTGTCAAGTACCCACAGTCAGTGATGGTCTGGGGTGCCGTGTCAGCTGCTGGTGTTGGTCCACTGTGTTTTATCAAGGGCAGGGTCAATGCAGCTAGCTATCAGGAGATTTTGGAGCACTTCATGCTTCCATCTGCTGAAAAGCTTTATGGAGATGAAGATTTCATTTTTCAGCACGACCTGGCACCTGCTCACAGTGCCAAAACACTGGTAAATGGTTTACTGACCATGGTATCACTGTGCTCAATTGGCCTGCCAACTCTCCTGACCTGAACCCCATAGAGAATCTGTGGGATATTGTGAAGAGAACGTTGAGAGACTCAAGACCCAACACTCTGGATGAGCTAAAGGCCGCTATCGAAGCATCCTGGGCCTCCATAAGACCTCAGCAGTGCCACAGGCTGATTGCCTCCTTGCCACACCGCATTGAAGCAGTCATTTCTGCCAAAGGATTCCCAACCAAGTATTGAGTGCATAACTGTACATGATTATTTGAAGGTTGACGTTTTTTGTATTAAAAACACTTTTCTTTTATTGGTCGGATGAAATATGCTAATTTTGTGAGATAGGAATTTTGGGTTTTCATGAGCTGTATGCCAAAATCATCCGTATTAAGACAATAAAAGACCTGAAATATTTCAGTTAGTGTGCAATGAATCTAAAATATATGAATGTTAAATTTTCATCATGACATTATGGAAAATAATGAACTTTATCACAATATGCTAATATTTTGAGAAGGACCTGTATGTGTTGTGCCAGTGAGTCTTGTGGCTTCAGTTTGTGCAGTCTGTCGTTCAAAAATCCAAAAAGTTGCAAAACGGTTTTATAGATTATGATTTTTAGAGGAAGCCCAACATGTGCTTTCCCTAATAACCCAACGAGGATTCTCACTGCAGCAGCTGGAGCTTCAGGTCTGTCTCTGCTATGTGACTTGCTTTCTGCATTCTGATCAAATATACAGACAGCTTTACGGGAGAACTGTGCTGAAAGCAGCTGAAACAGCCTGCCCTTATCCTTGGCTGTAGCAGCGGCGTACCAGATGGTGATGGAGGTGGTGAGGATGGACTCAATGATGGCTGTGTAGAAGTGCACCATCATAGTCTTTGAACAGGTTGAATTTCTTCAGCTGCTGCAGGAAGAACATCCTCTGCTGGGCTTTCTTGATGAGGGAGCTGATGTTTGGCTCCCACTTGAGATCCTGGGAGATGATGGTTCCCAGGAAGCGGAAAGATTCCACAGTGTCAATTGTGGAGTCACAGAGGGTGATGGGGGCAGGTGGGGCTGGGTTCTGCCTGAAGTCCACAACCATCTCCACTGTCTTTAGAGCGTTGAGCTCAAGGTTGTTCTGGCTGCACCAGTCCAACAGATGGTCCACCTCCCATCTGTACGCGGACTCGTCACCATCAGAGATGAGTCCAATCAGGGTGGTGTCGTCCGCAAACTTCAGAAGCTTGACAGACTGGTGACTGGAGGTGCAGCTGTTGGTGTACAGGGAGAAGAGCAGAGGAGAGAGAACACAGCCTTGGGGGGAACCGGTGCTGATGGTCAGGGAGTCATAGACGTGCTTCCCTAGCCTCACGCGCTGCTTCCTGTCATACAAGAAGTCAGTGATCCACCTGCAGGTGGAGTCAGGCACACTCAGCTGGGCGAGCTTCTCCTGGAGCAGAGCTGGGACGATAGTGTTGAAGGCAGAGCTGAAATCCACAAACAGGATCCTGGCGTAGGTTCTTGTGGAGTCCAGGTGCCGGAGGATGAAGTGAAGGGCTAGGTTGACTGCATCGTCTACAGACCTGTTGGCTCTGTAGGCAAACTGCAGGGGGTCCAGGAGGGGGTCGGTGATGTCTTTTAGGTGTGAGAGCACAAGGCGCTCAAAGGACTTCATCACCACAGAGGTCAGGGCGACGGGTCTGAAGTCATTAAGCCCTGTGGTCCTTGGCTTCTTGGGAACAAGGATGATGGTGGAAGACTTGAAGCAGGCTGGCACATGACATGTCTCCAGTGAGGTGTTAAAAATGTCTGTGAAGACTGGAGACAGCTGATCAGCGCAGTGCTTCAGGCTGGCTGGTGAGACAGAATCCGGTCCAGCAGCTTTCCGGGGGTTCTGTCTCCTGAAGAGTTTGTTGACGTCCATCTCCTGGATGGAAAGAGCCGTCCTCGGCGTGGGTAGGGGGCTGGTGGGGGGGAACTTCAGGGTGGGGGTTGGAGGTATCAAGGCCCCTCTTGAGGTTGGAGAGATGGGGGTGGTGGATTGTGGCTGCAGGTGTTGGGGGGCGTCGTGGGGGATGGTTGCAGGACTGTCCCGTCCCTTTGTCTTTCAAAGCGGCAGTAGAACTCGTTCAGGTTGTTGGCGAGGCGTCGGTCGTTGATGGAGTGGGGGGCTTTCGGCTTGTAGTTGGTGATTTGCTTGAGCCCTTTCCAGACAGACGCAGAGTCGTTGGCTGAGAACTGGTTTTGGAGCTTCTCAGAGTACAGTCGTTTGGCCTCTTTCACTGCCTTGCCAAACTTGTACTTTGCCTCTCTGTATATGTCTTTGTCCCCACTCCTGAAGGCCTCTTCCTTATCCAGTCTTAACCTTCTGAGTTTAGCTGTGAACCAGGGTTTGTCTTTGTTGTAACTCACCCTGGTGCATGATGGTACACAGGTGTCCTCACAGAAGCTGATGTAGGAAGTCACAGCCTCTGTGTACTCGTCCAGACTGTTGGTAGTAGTCCTGAACACATCCCAGTCTGTACAGCCTAAACACGCCTGGAGATTCTCCACAGCCTCACGGCTCCACTTCCTTGTCGTCCTCACAACAGGTTTGCAGAGCTTTAGTTTCTGCCTGTAAGCAGGAATCAGGTGGGCCATGATGTGGTCGGATTGGCCCAGTGCAGCACGTGGGACGGCGTGATAAGCGTCTCTGATGGTGGTGTAACAGTGATCCAGAATGTTGTCCTCTCTGGCCGAACATTTTATAAACTGTCTATATTTGGGGAGTTCGTGGGTCAGATTACCTTTGTTAAAGTCGCAAACGACGATAACTAAGGAGTCCGGGTTGGTCCGCTCCACACTCAGTATCTGGTCGGCGAGCATGCGCTGTGCGACCTGCACGTTAGCTTGTGGCGGGATGTAAACACCGACCAGGATGAACGAAGCGAACTCACGGGGGGAATAGAAAGGCTTACAGTTTATGATGAAGGCTTCCAGGTCTGGAGAACAGTGCTGCTGAATCACTGTCACGTCGTTGCACCAACCACTGTTGAGGTAGAAACAGATTCCTCCACCTTTCGCTTTGCCAGAGAGTTCCGTGTCTCTGTCCGCTCTGTAGAGCTGGAATCCTGCCAGCTGCAGCGCAGAGTCCGGTATTAATCCACACAGCCACGCCTCCGTGAAGCACAAAACTGCCGATGAATAAAAGTCCCTGTTTTTCCCCAACAGCAGTTGTAGTTCCTCAATTTTGTTGGGAAGTGAGCGCACGTTAGAGAGAAATATTCCAGGTAATGGTGTTTGTAGTCCACGCTGGCAAAGACGTACCAGCACCCCAGCCCGTTTCCCTCTCTTCCGGCGTTTCACTGCGTGATCAAAGGTGAGCGCACCTTTAACCAGAATGTCCAAAAATTCCAGAACAGTAGGCAGAAAAGTGGGAAATAACTCCTCTGGTGTAGTAGCCCTGATGTTCATGAGTTCTTCTCTGGTGAGAGAGCTCCGGGTACCATCACAGAAGACCGTTTTAAAGCAAAAAACAAAACAAAACAATGCGCACCAACACGCCGAGGCGACCATCTGCGGCGCCATCTTGATCAAAGTGGGTAGTTACATTTTACAATGAAATTATGTGAAAGACATAACTACTTGGAAGGATTACAGTTAAACAAAAACCTTTGCAGATTTGGTGGAGCTTTATGATGCACTTCATATAACATCTGAGGTGCTTTCTTCAGTTCAGCTTACATTTACCATGACTGTTTTAATGGTAGAACGTGAAAGCAGCACATGCAAATAGCAGAATTAAGTTGACAAATCAAACATTAACAGATAGATCTCAGGGTTTGGTCTGTAAATTATTTGTTCTTTTATACTTTAGAGGAAAACGGCTGTTTTTCGGAGAGAATTTGTGGCTGAGATAAGATCCATTCAGCAGAATATCTGAGGGTTGTCTTTTCAGTCAACATCCCAACATTTTCTTTTCAAGCATGAAGCTCACTGTGTTTAAGAAGAGGCCAGCGGTGATAGTGACCATGTAAAACCTTGGTTTTTAAAAGGTTAACCAGATCAGATCGCACCAGTCCTGTTCTTTTATCACATGAGATACTTCTGACAACGAGAGACAACTGAAGAACAGTCTGAAAAGATGAGTCCTTGTTAGAAATAGCATAAAAATATGAAGTGCATCTTTGAATTGGTTTAATTATGATGTTTTGGTGCTGAATGGAGAGCTCCTATAAAGTATTTTCTTATTAGATGGAACTTTTGATAGTTTAAAATCTGTTTGGTTTAGATTTCTGATTCATTTATCTATACTTCCACCAGAGCTGGGACCAAGCGACTATGTTGCAAGTCTCAAGTCCCCACACCTCTGACTTCCACTGCATCCATTATTTATCTGAGTGAAATGTCTCACTGACAACTCAACAAGCAGCAGGAACAGTCTTTACACTGGCTGGCTGAGGGTTTTCTCTCTCTTAATGAAAACAGGCTTAAACTTCCCAAAGTAACCCGCTCTGACAGTTCTGGTGTTCTCCAGGAAACATGGGTTTTTTCCTAGATCTGTCCTGACTCTGTGTGAGAACAGAGTCCTCAGCTGTTTCTACATTATATTTTACATAATTTAAATCCAACCTCCTTTATTTTCATTCTTCGACATAAAAATATATTTTTCTTCAGAAGTTTGATGATATGTTCGGGAAAAAACAGGAGGGGGGATTAACGCTGTGGCTGATTTTGCCCTAAACATTTTGGGTTTTGTGATCAGAGCAGAACAAAAACAAGCTGCATGCCTTTTACAAAGCCATAAAAACATCTGTTTGAGGACAAATCACTTGAGGATTTCACTGAAACATGAAAGAGGCAAAGAGGAAACACTTTTTAATGCCTCCGTACAGAGTTATCCAGAACCCTCATGACTGCGCGAGTATTACTCAACATCTCCTTGTTCTGTCTTTTGACCTTGCTGTTTAGTCACATACTGAGTGGATCATGTCATTTATGACTCCACTATAAAGATCTGAGCCCCACAGGGTTTCAACACTGACAGGGAGCACATGTTCCTGCAAACAGATCAGGGTGACGCGCTCTATAGCACTGATACGTTTTGAAGTAAAATGATTTAAGAAACACCAGAAAACTCAGAGGAATAGATAAAAAACAACAAAAGTATGTGCAAATGTGCAGGCAGTTGCTCAGAAAAGAACAAGGCTGTGAGAAGAGAGGTTTGTGTGGAATTCCTTCTACTAGAATCATTTAGATTATCCATCGTCATTTCTCAGTTAAAGTTCAGATAGAGGAAAATGAAGCATATTCATGTGTAAGAAATGCTAATCCAGGAAAAGAAACCCATTAGAAGCTGCAAATTACTTAAAACTGGAGCAGAGGTTCAGCTTTTAGCAGGACAATTGTTAAAATTAAAGCATATTTATGTGTTAGAATGGCCTAGTCAAAGTCAGAATATGTGACATAACTTGGAGTCATGGACGAGAATCATCCAAATAATAAAAATAAATGCATGCCACGGATTTCTGTTGGTAGAAAATATGAAAATCATGAATGAGTCTCTGACCTCTTGACAATGCGGGGCTACTTTGTCTTATTTAATCAAATAAAATCCCATAAAGTACACAGAACAGGACAGAATGTCCCTGGGAATGATTTAAACTGAGAGAAATCAGTAAACTAACTCCCAGCGAGTAGAAACAGCATAAACTGACACCACTGAATGAAGGAGAACATGAAGCCTTCAATAAAATAATGACAGTTTTAACTGAACCTGATAGAAACACGTTGAGCAAGATGAAATCAGTCAACAAAACAAAACTGTAAAATAACAAGCCAGATTCCTGGGATCAGACTGGATTTAAACATGTAGTTTTCTACCAACCAAGACGACATCTTAAAGTAAATGCTTTAGTTTAGTCAGGAACATCTTCTTTCACAACCTTGTGGACCAGCATTAAAACATTAAAGCCTGTACAACATGAGTGTAGTAGAAAACAAACACATTTTTCCCATCAGCTTCTCATTCTGCCTCTTTCACTAGCCATCTTTATTTATATTGCTGCTGAAAATGTCTGGTTTCCCAGCAGGTCCCCGCGGGACGGAGCTGAACCATAGAAGCTGTTCAGTTACATCTAATAGTTATCAGGCTGCAGTTTCACACAGTTATTCTCATTCAACTCATTCAGTTCAGATTCTTCGGCTCAGAAACACATCTAATAAACTGTTGAAGGGAAACAAACATCAGAGCAGGTCAGCAGCCATCTTTTCATTTTCAAATCTTTTTCCTGCATTTTCCATCGTGAAAGCTGGGAATAAATGCTAAATGTTCTGTAACAGAGGCTCCTGACCTCACTGTCTTTTAATTAAAAAACTCACTGACAGTGACAATATACCAGTATGTTTGTTTCCAACAAAAGCTCAAAAAGTTGTTTTTAAATTGTATTAATCTAATATAATTTTAAAAACTATGGTTTTTGTTTTGTTTTGTTTTTATTACGTCTCATAAACAATTGTTAGTACAAAAGAAGGGTTTAATTTATTCTGGTGTTGGTGTTCATTTTTTATTTTTAACTCGATCTTGATCTAACTTTAAAAGGAAAATATATTATTATGACAAACCTTCACATGGTTATTTCTAATAGTATAAAGTTCTTCTAGGTCAGCTGACCTTTCGCTCTTGTCAGTAGGTCCTAAACTCAGGAAAGATCTGCTGCTGTACATAAGCCAGACATCCTCCCTGGCCCCATCTTTTCTCTCAGGCTTTTAATACTTAGTGGGATGTTGATTTTTTGTTGGTTTTATGTCCACGCTTTTCTTGGTTCTCTGGTTTCTGGCTGTTATCTGTACAGCACTTTGGCCTCTGCTTTCGCAAATATATGAGCGATGTATAAAAATAGTCTGGGTCTTATAGCAGCAACGTGAATTTTTTTAAGGTAATAATTCTCACTCTCATGTAGAATAGAAAACAATAAATAAGACAGCAAGCAGGGAGTTATATTTCCCTGATTTAGTTACATTTGGCCCAAAGGTGCTGCTTCTAAATGAGTGAGACATTTCACATGTTCAGCACCATTTTCAGATAAATGAAAACATGTACGATTGGTCCCTTCTAGTTGGACCTTTTGTTCGTTCCATAGGTTTTCAGTAGGATTCATCTCAGATGATGGGGCTTTATTTTCTTTCTCCAAAACCAATTGAGGGTTTCTTTGGGGGTGTGTTTTTGGGATCAACCTTGTTTCATCGTCATCATCCTGGTAGTAGACTTCTTATCAAGAAAGCCTTTGTCCATATTTCATTTATTCATTCCATTATATAAAGTCTCCCAGAGGCATATACTGGAAAACACCATGATGTTCCCACCTCCAACCTTTGCTGTTGGCATGTTGTGTGTTCTGGTATCCAATGAGTTCAGTTTTGGTCTCATCTGACCAGATTATCTCCCCTCTGTATTTTAAAGACCTTGCAAATGTTGTTCAGGATAGTTTAAACAAGCTCCAACATGTTTTTCCTTCAGTGGTGGAGTCTTGCGAGGTGAGTGCAAACATTCAGGCCATGGCAGATGAATGCATTACTTACTGTTTTCTTTGAAACCTCTGAACCTGTTCCAGGTCTCTACAAGCAGCCCTTGGCTCTTGGACAACTCTTCTCATAATTATTTTCTCTCCTGGGTCTGAAATTATGCGGGGCCACCTGGTCATGACCATTTTAGGGTGGAATGATGTTATTTCCACTTCTGGGTCATGGCCCTAACAGTGCTCACTGGACCCTTCAGTAGATTAGAAACTTTCTGCAACCAAAGCCATAAGGCTGGGAAGATATTAAGATCTCTTTGAATGTGCCCACCATTTATAAACCATCAGTTGGGACATAACCAGACTCGACAAATGACTTAGGGCTTGACTTGGACTTCCACACCTATGACTCGTGACTTCACTTTGACTTGAATCCTTTGACTTGAAAACACTTCATATTTTACACCGAGCAGAAAGTAACAATGATAAGCTGCAATGATGCCAGGAGCACGACCAAGACTGCTGCGCACTCTGCCATTTTATCCTCCTGCGTCCTGCATCTACTGTGCTGTTTACCTGCTTTTCTTTTGCATCCTATGATGACAGCAAAGACTCTGATAGCGGTGGGGAGATCCTGCCATGCAGCAGGAAGTTGGAAAAAGAAAGGGAAAAGCTGCCTGTGGATCACCCAAGCAATGGACAGGCTACTAGCAGCATTACTCTGCACCATAATATTCAGGCACTTTCAGAAACTCCTAATATCCAGACAGAAGCAAATTTCTGAGACCAAGTCTCACTTGAAAGCTTGGAGACGGTGACGGCAACGCTGCCAGAGCTGCCATGGCGGAGGATGGACCCAGCACAAAAAGCTCTAAAAAAGAAGGGATCCTGTAATGAGATTCCTGAAGTCATAATGGAAATTTTTCATCTTAGAACAAAATAAATAAATAAAACAAATGAAGCAAAAAGTATAAGTTTTAAGATCTTCACCTCTTCTTCATGTCGAGCAGGTCACACACAGAAAATTTCAAAATTTCATTAATATGTGACAAATGCAATGATAGCAATGCTGCATTGTTAAGTTTAGTTTAAAGACAATATAATGCAAAAACTGTATTTTTTTGTTCATTAACATGCAAATTGGCTGTTGAAATGAAAAAAAAATATTAAGATGATTCGCTGTATTTTACTAAGTGTCCTTTATTATATTTCTTGAATTAAGTCATCGTTAGATTTATTAATTTTTCTGCCGGATTTTGGTCAATTCTCAGAATCAAACACAACAGAGAAAATATATATATATATAATTTAATTTGCTTGCAGAGACTACAAGGTGATCAAAGAGAAATAGGTTTAAATTAGTAAAACATGTAGGCAGGAAACTCAAGTAGAGGCAACAACATTTAATTTCCTTTCAGTATTTAAACTTACACAAAGACTTCTGAATCAAAGCTAATAAATAAAACTAATATAATTTAATCATAGAGCCTGGAAAGCCACAATTTCCAACTGCAATGTTAACCAAAAAAAGATTAAACCCAAGTTTCCAGACCTACTTTTAATTCAGATTGTTGAAAGATAACATCACCAGTATGTCTCTCATTCAAATGAAATGATTTCCTCTGAATATTATGTGTTAGCAAGTCTCTGAACCACATCTGATGTTACTCATATCATTTTATAAAAGCTAGTTTTTACTACTGTTGCAGTTGGTTAACATGGATATAATTTTTATTTTGTGTAAAAAATCGACTCCAGCACTGATTTACTGAAGATTTTGACGTTCATTCCTCCACCTGGTTGGTTGATTTTTTTAAATAGTTTAAGAAATCTTATTGTTTACATATATTATTACTCTGATTTAATTATATATATGGCCGAATGACTTGTTTAAGACTTGAAATTAAACGTTTAGGTCTTGGACTCGACTTGACACGGGACTTACCTGGAAAAACTTCAGACTTACAAAACAATGACTTGGTCCTACCTCTGCTACTTAGTGACAGAACAGATAAATTTACATTAGGGGTCTTTCTGACTCATGGAAATCAGTCTTAATGCCTTCAGTTTCAGGGCATGAAGTTTACATGACAGGGAATAAAAATAGAAAACTACATTACATTACATTTCTCATAAGAAGTTTTTGTGAAATTCTCCCTGTATTTGTGTTATATCTGCTGTTAACCGCAGCCACATCAGCAAGTGAGAAGAAAAATATTAAAGCTTCACATTGGTGCTTTTCCAGGTTCTCCAACAGTGATACCAACAGCAGAGAGGACCAAACTGGGACCTTGAACTTCGCATAAGGTTGGAAGTTTGAGGAAAAACATAAATAGCTTCATGAAGCTGTAAATTCTCACCCTCCAATAATCCCAAACACTAACAGAAATTAGCCAAATTTTTAAATAAATAAAGCAACAAAGACTTGTAACACACATATTTGCACCTATAAAATAACTCAATATTTCAATTTCAAATAAGTTCTGATCCAGTGATGAGCATAAAGATTTCAGATTTTTAGATATTTCTGTAAATGCACGTTTTTATTATTATTATGATTATTACCAGCCCCCCGCCCCCGTGACCCTGCAAGGACAAGCGGGTTTAGACAATGGATGGATTAATATTTTTATTATGATTATTAAGAAAACTGCGACTAAGTAAGCAACCGTCCGACGAGTGAAGAGCTGCTGAAATAAAGCAGACTGCAGTGCTTAAAGAAATTACTCTGCTTTCGTATTTTTCATAAAGCCTGAATTTATTTTATGATTGGGTTTCTGACTAAAATAAAGTTTTTCCTGACCTCATACACATCATAGCTACAGATGATTCAATTACCTTAAATATGAATAAAGCTAAATAATAAATAAAATATGATGCTTTTAGGATAGAGCTTTGCTTGATTTTTTATTTTACGGTTTATAGTTCAGATGTTCTGCAGCCTGGTGCTAATTAAATTCACTAGTGGGCTTTCTCTGAAATAAAAAGTTGGAATATATTTCACCCGAAAAACTGAAAAGGATCTAACAAAAGTTTGCCATTTTTAATGTGAAAATCCAAAGCTGACAGATTCTTTACAGAGCTGGACTAATTTACTTTGACTGAACACTTTTCTGCACCACAGACTGCAGTGATGAGGCTGAATTTAATTTAATTTCTGTCTTTTTCTAAAATGTACAGGATTTATATAACACAAAAAGATCTGAAATTGTTTTACTTTTGATTAAACTAGAGATACTGCTCCACATATGTTTAGGGATTTAATCTTCATCCTATTATTTAGGGAAGAAAAAACATTTGGGGTTTTTCATGTCTGGTCACAGTTGTGACCCTAGAATAAAAACCTCATTATGATGTTTTTCTGTGAAACTCTTTCTCGTGACAGACCACGACGGTGCAGTCAATAGATGGAACCCAGACTATAAAAACTACTTTAGCAGCTTTTATCTTAATTGTTTTACGTGAACGTGTGAATTTAATGCAACGACTTGTGTGGACAGCTGTGCTGCCTTTTGACACAAACCACTTCAACTCGATCGATCCTGTTCCTGCTTTTTACGAACGTTTGTTCCTAAAACGCTTCAAGGCACATAGTGAAATTAAACACCAAACTGCATTATTGCCCATCACTGAGTCAGGTTTGGATTCGTAATTTGAAATTGCTCCTCTGATGATAAAGTAGCTGTTGTGCTCTAAAGGCCACGGCTAAAAATTCATCCCGAAGGAAAAGTTTTAAAACGTTCAATCCAGCCTATGAAGGACAAGTTCAGGGTGTTTGTGCATTTTAGGAAAACGTCTCGCCCACACATGTTGGAGTTGTTTCAGTTTGGGAGTATCTGATCTGTGGCGTCTAACCCTAACCCTTTCTTTTGCTCAAACATCCTCCTGGAACAGTTTCAGGACAGAAAGACAGTCTGGATTGCCCTTACCTGTGGATCCAGTGCCAGCTGTCTGACGGTACGTCGCGCTCTTAGTCTTTTGCTTTCAATCGTCTCTTGAAAGTGTCGCTCTCCGCTCTTCGTTCCTCCTTATTCCTTTCTTCCTAAAAGTCCTTTTTTCTAAATTTACAACTCTGCTTTGTGTCTTCTCTCCTGTTTTCTCCACAGTTCAGCCCTGATTTGGCCTTTTTTCCCTTCTTGCTGTTTCAGGTCCTCTGCGGCTGATTCTCCTTCCGTCAAAGTATTTTCCTTCTACAGATCTTTTTATTCTCACTCCTTTCTTTCCTCCTTTATCTCCAGCTTAAAACGGAGTACCTTACCCTGTTTTGAGCTTTTGATGATGAAGACATACTGGGAGGTTTGAACTGGAGGCGGGACCAGCACTGCAGAGGTTTAGGGACTGGGAAAGGTCAAATTATGCTGTGGATGGACACATAAATGTGAACCAGACCCTTCAGTGAAGTTACTAGTTACCATAATGACCATACGCTACTGTATATAAGAGGCCAGCATCGGCTTTGCCTTAAAATTATCCTCAGATTGTTTTCATCTGTAGAATCAGTCACTTTGCAACTTAAAACAGACATTTTGGTACAGCACCTCTCTAGAGTAATGACCACTTAAAAACTTTTACACACATGTTCACAGACGATACACGGCTCGTTTGGCAACGTGGGGATTAAAGTCCATCCCAAAGACAACAACAATCCGGCTGCCAGACATCTGCGGTGCCCCACTGAGCAACAGCCATATAAATGGTAAAGAGATGATAAACTGGTCATTTTAAAGCTTTTACACACTTTCTTAAAGTTTATCCCAGTTTATTTATGTCTCACGTCCCACCTTGAATGTACAACAGACTACACACCTATTCACAGCGGTACGGTTTTCCAAAGATGTGACACAATTCAGAGCAAGAGATAGATGATACACTTAAATGAAGGGAAATGTCCCACCACAGCATTTCTGTCAGGCTGCAGTTTGGACTTTGACTAGGCCATTGCAGCACCTTGATTCTTTTCTATTTCCAACCATTTTGTTGCAGATTTGGGCTTTTGAGTGACTTTGCAACAAGAAGGTCCCAGGTTCAGATCACTGCCTGGAAACTTTCTGCATAGAGTTGTTCTCCCTGTTCATGTCCGGGTTCTCTCCAGGTACTCCAACAGTCCAAAAACATGACTCTCTCTAAATTGTCCTTAGGTATGAATATGTATGCACATAGGGGAGTAATGAAATTGCAATATTAAAGCATCACGGTATTTCCCATTGAGGTGACTGCTAGAGATGCTCGAGTTGGGGTCAGCAAGGCCTCTCCTGATGAAGATGTAGTGGAAGATGCCCCTAACTACTCTTCATCCATTTGTTTGGCAGCATTTAGAGTTTCAGGTAGAAACAATGAATGGGGACAGAGTGACAGAAAAGACAGAAATGTAAGCATGGCACAGAAATATTAGCACACACTGCAGCTCACACAAGCACAATGCAAAGACTTCAGAACCTTCAGAATCACCACAGCATCATGCTTGAATCTCGTTAACTCGTGTAGCTTGTGGGTTTTATGTATCGTTGCACCCCCTAGTGTGCATAGTTGTTTTTTATCTGTGTTGTCCTGTCAGCTGACTTATCCAGGTGTTACCCTGGATGGATGGTTATGGATATATCTAAAATCTTCACTTTTATCTCAGACATCTGAGTTATCTGACCCGCAACCGAAAGAAAGTCCTCACATAACTTTACAGGAAACAGACACTTTGTTGGCTTTAACTGCATCTGCAGGTCAGTCTGAATGATTAAACGTCTGAATGTCAAAGTATAAATCAAAGATCATAAAGCCATTAAACCTTTGAGTAAAAGTGGCCAAACAAGGAACAGAGATCAATGCCAGGTTGAGGATTTAAAAGCTATGTGGTTCTTTTGCTATCGTTGAACTTTACAAGGATGAACTTCACCTGCAAACATGCACACCTGTACCAGAACTCTGAGCACATTGTGGAGGCAGAAAATTGGTCCCAGATGTGGCTGAGAGATGAGCTGAGGTCAGAACCTATAAAACCACCACCCAAAGATTTCATTTCATTACATGCCTGGCAAATAAACATAAACCAAGCAAGTGATGGACATTCCAGTCAGAAATGTTGGGCTATGTTTTGCTTAACATAGAGAAGCAAAACTCAGTTATACAGCTGCGTAAATTGCAGAAGTACATCTGTCATTTAGTATTGTGTTATTTTTAAATTACTAACTAATAACCACATTCTCCCAAAAGAGGAGAAGAGGGTTGGGTCAGAAGGACACCGATAATCTGCTCTGAGGGTTTGGAAATATGCTGCAGTAAAGTCAAAGCATTTCTCAGCCAGTTGTGTTGATAATGAGAATCAGTAGTATCCTGATTTACTCATATGAACAACATAAACAGATTAAAATCGGGTGTTTTTATTACAGAAGAGATGAATCCAGCATTGTTGGTCCGTTGTCTATAAAGAATGAAATCAGGAAAAAAGCAGTTAATTATGCTTGATTCCTGTTTGATGCCTGAGCTGTACTGGTAAAACACTGCTACCACAGCTGGAAAACTGTGGTTTTAAATCACACTTTTTTGTTTATTCTGGTTGAATCTCCACTCTGATGCATATGTTTAGAAGAGATCAATCAATAAAATTTTAAAACATGTTCACTCAGCTCTTACAGGCAACAGAGTATTACCATGCAACAGGTACACTCTTGCATTGATAGTGTCTTTTAAACCTGCTTTGCATCATGCGCGTGCATAATGCAAACAAAGCTGCTTCCATGTTGCTAATCCTCAGTAATTTACCCGGTAACACGATTGTGGTTCGTTGTGGGTTTTTTTCTCCACAGAGCTGCAGGATTCCCTGGAGGGCGTGGCTGAGCTGACCTGTGATCTATCAAGCCCAATAAGCTGTAGCTGAAGAGGTGCAATAACCTAGACAACTTACCCCCACAACCTGTAGCTGGCAGCTCCTTTCCTGCAGAACTCCTCAAGTTCTTACCTGTTGGTGCTCCAATGCTCCACTGGAACCTCTCTCAGGAACACAGCTCTAGAACTCAGCTCACCACATGGGCCAACAACACCTGGACTCTGTTCATCCCTGCCCAGCATCAAGCCTCTGCCTCCGAGCTGCCAGGATGGACTATTCACCTGTCTGCCTCCTCCTCCCAGGGATGGATGGACGGACGGACGGACAGACAGATGCTATGATGAAAGTTAAAACTGTGATCAATAACTGAGAACGTATCATAATGGTACTAAAAATAATAATAGAGGGGTATCAGTCTATTGCACAATGGCCATGTGGGGTGTTTAACCTTTTTACTGGTTAAACTGGGCTCAGCAGCAACTGCATCTCAGGAGCCTCTGAGATGTTAAACAGTCTGATGGCTGTGGGGTGGATGGACCTCCTGTGCCGCTCGGTCCGTGAACGCTACCGCTGTTGTACTCTACCAGAATGTGGTGGAGCGGGTGGCTGGCATTGTCCTTGATGACCATCAGCTACTGATCATGTACCGCTCCCAGTGGCACTAGACTCCTTCCAATCACTGATCCAGCCTTCTTAACCAGCTCATCCAGCCACTTGGCATATAGATCTGTGATGCTGTCTCTCCAACAGACAGCAGCATACGTGAGGATGCTTGCTTCCACCGGCTGATAAAATATATGTAGCATCTCGCCACAGACATTAAACGGCATTAGCTTCCTTAGGAAGAACCGCTGTCTCTGTCCCTTCTTGTAGATCGCATCCACATTGGCGGACCAGTCCAACTTGTTATCCAGGTGTACACCTAAGTATTTGTAGGTCTACACCCTCTCGATGCTCCTGCTGCAGATGCAGGGGAGGCCTGGCCCTGCAGAAGTCCACTACCATCTCCTTGGTCTTGGATGTGTTCAGGAGAAGGCCGTTCCGCTCGCTCAAGTCACTAAATTCCTTCACAATTGCACAGTTGCAGTGATGGATCTGTTGTGAGGAGAAGATGGTGAAGGAGAAAGGGGGAAAGGGGGAAAAGCATCAGCTGGAGGGGTTAAAGGGGATGGTGGGACTGTTTTAGTGGGTGCTGGACAGGTCCCAATGTCGAGTCAAACCCATTAAAGAACATGTTAAACTTGTTGGCCATGTCCAGGTCACCCACTGCAGCCCAACTGTTATTCTGCTTATAGCCAGTGATGGCCTTCATTCCCCTCTACACCTCTCTAATGTTGTTGAGCTGCAGCTTCCTCTCCGCCTTCCTCTTGTAGTCCAGCTTGGCCCATTTCAGGCTTCTCTCCAGATTGTTGCATTTGTTCAATAGGGAGTTGATGTTCCCCATCACAATAGATGGTATATTCCACCTCTAAGCGGATAGCTTGGCTTTTAGCTTTGCACAGGCTCTGCACCTACGCCTTCATTAGCCCAGTCGGATCGGGTGTATGCCTCCGTGCTTAGTCCATCATAAAGCAAGGAGGGGAAAACAGAAACTAAAAACACCAAGATAAACATTGAGAGCTAGAGAGACATGCTGCCATTCAAGACAGCACATGCACCACAGTGCTTCCATCAACAGCCTTCTGGCTGAAGATGTAGCCTCAAAATATGACAAGGATGTTATGTTTAAAACTTGGCACACCTTTCTGTGTGGTTATCATCAGCATGTCATAGTAAATACTTGCCAAGATGCAGCAACACTGTTTTACCAAAATGTAAATGGAGCTGTGATGCTATGCCTCAGAAACTTGCAGTGTGAAATATTACTCTATTGGTTTGCAGCCATCCTGTGAAACCTGTTTCTTGCACAAACAATCAGCACCCCTCCTTCTGTGCATGCTCACCAACAGTAACTTAGGCATTCATAACACTGACCTCTGTCCAGGCATCAGACACAGCTCCAATTCAAAGCTTAAATGCACTCATCATGTGCATGAAGTTTTTATGCATACAATATGTCCACCGTAGGGTCCCAAACCATAATTATTAATAGCTACAGCTATAAATAGCTTCTGTAGATTAAGCTAGGTGAAACCATAGCTTCACAGCTGCCTGACTTCAGGCTTTACACCTTTTTTCTCCAACAACATTTAGCTTTCCTTTGACCCTTTAAGGCCACATTTCCCAGAGGAATAGATTACTGTGTTAGCGTAGGTTTGGAAGCTCTTATTACCCAGCAATCTCATACCCAGCTCACCCATCAACATCGTTTTATCACGTTCTTTTAACCCCACCCCACACTGCAGGGCATGGCTTCATGCCTCATTTATTCCTCCTCTAACTCATTACCATTATTACCCTCATCCATCTTCCCTCTATCTCCTGTTGGCCTTAGTTGGTGAGAGATCATTCCCCCACCCAGTCTCCTCCTCAGGGTGGGGGTGCTCAGTTGTTTGTAAAGACACATGATGGTGCGGTCCAGTTTCATTATTGGTTTTATTATGTGCATCTCCTACTGGGCGGTTGGACTTAACATTTAAAATGTCTAGTTAAAGGTTACCGGTTGAAATCCCTGTAAGATTATCTGTATTATGTTTCCCTGGTCATGTTTCATGTCCCTTGAGGGCTGTAAAATTCCCCATAATGCACCAGGTACACCACAACTTATCAGTGACATCCCTTAGCAGAAAAAGGAGGCTAACCTTCTGGATCTTTGTATTATCCTGTCATGGATCAAAGTTGTATTATTATGGCATGTGCAGTTAAGCATGTCTTTCTGTTTTGGCATTTCTGGCATTCTTCCCTCCTCCATCTCAAGAACAATCCCTTACTGGAAAAAAGCTCCACATGTGTCTCTCAGTTGCTCTTTTTTTATTTTTTTCACCTGGAACTTTGTCAGGAACCTAGACCTGTAAGAAATGATCAGTTTTATGCCTCTTGCTCTCATTACAGCAAACCTGACTTTTCTTTTTTTTATTTACCGAAGGTTACTAGAATCCTCACGGGGAGATTAGACAGAGCTTCCTCGTTTCTCCCAAAAGTCAAACATGTCAAAAAAATTATGGAGTAGATGTTTTCTTTCCAAAATATTAGATTAGAAATATTTATGTCAACTTTTTTTAACAGCCCCAAACATCAGATGATGCATGTAACAGAACCACTGAATCTGCAGAGACGTTGTCCCCCAGAAGGTGCAATTTGTCTTTCATGGTGCTGTTAACATAACTTGCATGACTGGAAAAAATAGCTAACAGGAACTCTCCTCTGCTCTCGAACTCCTGGGTATGATATTTGTTATGTTTGTTGACTACAACAAAAGTTCAAACCAGACAGGAGCTCCAGCCTCAACCTCAAGAGATATTTTGGTAGTTGGGTGAAGAGACAGCAAGGCAACAAACAAAAAAAAATGCACCAAGATGGCGCTGCTGTAAGCAGCCTTGGAGCTTTGCTCTCTCATTTTCTGCATGTTTTTGTGGTGCTTTCTGCCACCATTCTGTGCTCTCTTTTAGCAGAGAGGAACTTCTAAACATCAGACAGTCCTCTCTTGGCATTTTTTCACCATCATTCATCGACGGCAGCTTTATGGAGATCCTGGCCAGCAACGGGTGGCTCTCTATGGGCTATACCGCCAGAGACAGCGAAGAGGAAAGAGAGTTGGCGTGCTCGTGAAACACAGACAGTGGGGGCTACGTGCACCCTTGCCTTCAATCCACCTGGCAAATTTGCATTCCCTGGCCAACGAGAGGGACGAACTGCTTCTTTCACCAGTAAAAACTCAGACCTCCACGAATCTGTCACCCTCTGCTTCACCGAAACTTGGCTAAGTGAGAACACAGCAGTGGGACCGGGTCCTGTATAAGCAGGCCAGGAGCAAACTAACCAAGGAGATCAAAGCAGTGAAGAGAAGCTAAAGAAAAGCTTCTCATATGGAGACGCTTCTGTTGTTTGGAAGAGTTTGAAAAACCCGAGTGCCTACAGGAGACCTTCCTCCCAACCCTGAGCAGAATCCTAATCTCCTAAATCGGTTGGATGGCTTCTACTGCAGGAATGAAAAGCAGCAGTTCACACCTCAACCCAAATCCTCCCGTTCAGACACAAATTCTTGTCATTCACCAACCACCCCCCTAGCTTCAGACCCCCTGCCTGCACCAAGGATCTCAGAGGAAGATGTAAATAGGATCTTTCAATGCCTGAAAACAAAGGTGGCCTCAGGGCCTGATAATGTCTCCCCATCAGAATCAGAATCAGCTTCATTGCCAAGTTCGTGCATACAAACAAGTAATTTGACTCCGGTACACTTTGCTCTTTTGTTCCGTTTTTACATTACAGAATATACATATTTACAATTTACAATGTACAATATACACATATCTAATAGAAAAGGTGCATTTGCAACATCTGTATGCTGTTGTTCTGTACTCTATTGAATGTTCAACAGAGAAACAGCCTGGGGGAAGAAACTGTCTTTGTGGCGGCTGGTTTTAGTAAACAGAGCTCTGTAGCGGCAGCCTGAAGGTAAAGCTCTAAACAGTTTATGTGCAGGGTGTGTGGGGTCTGCAGAGATTTTAGCAGCTCTTTTCTTGACCTTTGACCTGTATAAGTCCTGGATGGAGGGAAGGTCAGCTCTGATTATTCTCTCTGAAGACCTGATTATTCATTGCAGTCTGGACCTGTCCTGTTTTGTGGATGATCCAAACCACACTGAGATGGATGAAGACAGGACAGACTGAATGATGGCAGTGTAGAAGATGACCAGCAGCTCCTGTGGAAGGTTGAACTTCTTGAGTTGCCTCAGGAAGTACAGTCTCTGCTGGGCCTTCTTTCGAACAGTGTCTATGTGTGAAGACCATCTCAGGTCCTCAGAGATGGTGGTTCCTAAGAACCTGAAGTGGTCCACGGCCGATACAGTGTTGTTGAGGATGGTGAGGGGGTGTATGGGGGTGGTGTTCTCCGAAAATCCACCACCATTTCCACAGTCTTGAGTGGGTTCAGTTCAAGGTAGTTCTGACCGCACCAGTGTACCAGCCGATCCACCTGCTGTCTGTATGCAGACTCATCACCGTCCTGGATCAGTCCAATGACAGTGGTGTCGTCTGCAAACTTAAGGAGTTTCACGGACAAGTCCGATGAGATGCAGTCATTTGTGTACAGAGAGAAGAGGAGTGGGGATAGAACACACCCTGAGGGACACCAGTATTTATTGATCTGGATCGGGAGAAGATGCTCCCCAGTCTCACCTGCTGCTGTCGGTCCATCAGGAAGCTGTTGATCCACTGACAGGTGGAGGCTGGGATGTTGAGCTGGGTGAGCTTCTGGTAGAGGATGTCTGGTATGATGGTGTTGAAGGCCGAGCTGAAGTCTACAAACAGGATCCTGGTGTACGTCCCTGGGTGGTCGAGGTGTCACAGGATGAAGTGTAGACCTAAGTTAACAGCATCATCTGCCGACCTGTTTGCTCGGTAAGCAAATTGCAGGGGGTCCAGCAGGGGGGCTGTGATGTCTTTCAGGTGCTTCAATACCAGCCGCTCAAAGAATTTCATGACCACAGACGTCAGGGCTACAGGCCTGTAGTCATTTAATCCTACGATGGTGGGTTTCTTGGGAACCGGGATGATGGTGGATCGTTTGAGGCAGGAGGGGACCTCACACTTCTCCAGTTATTTGTTGAAGATCCTTGTGAAGATCGGAGCGAGTTGATGTACACAGGCTTTCAGGCATGATGGGGAGACGTTATCAGGTCCTCCAGCTTTCTTTGTTTTCATGAGCTGAAAGAGCCTGTTTACATCTTCCTCTGAGATCTTTAGTGCAGGCAGAGGATCTGATGGTGGGGGGTTGGTAGCTTTATGGGAGGAATTTGTTCCTGAATGGGATGTAGAGGAGATGATTTGAGGTGTGAATGGCTTCTTGTCATGTCTGCAGTAGAAGCCATTCAGACGGTTGGCCAGGAGATGACTCTGTTCAGGAAGGGTGGAGGGGCTCTTGTAGGCAGTCAGGTTTCTCAGACCAGTCCATACAGCTGAAGTGTCATCAGTAGAAAGGCTGTTCTTAAGCTTCTCACTGTAGCTTCTCTTGGCTGCTTTGATCTCCTTTGTTAGTCTGTTCCTGGCCTGCCTGTACTGCGCCCAATCTTCACTGCTGTGAGCTTCTTCCTTTTCCCTGCGCAGATTCTCGAGGTGTGGAGTAAACCATGGCTTATTGTTCCCAAAGGTGCAGAAGGTCTTGGTCTGCACACACATGTCCTCACAGAAACTGATGTATGATGTCACCACATCAGTTAGTTGGTTTAAGTCAGTGGCTGAGGTTTAAAAAACAGTCCAGTCTGTGCATTCAAAGCAGGCCTGTAGCGTCTGCTTTGATTCCTCAGTCCACTTCTTAACAGTGTGAACCACGGGTTTGGAAGCTCTTAGTCTCTGTCTGTAGGTTGGGATGAGGTGGATTAGATAATGATCCGAAAAACCCAGAGCAGCCCTGGTAACAGCATGATATGAGTCCTTTAAAGCTGTGTAACAATGGTCCAGTGTGTTTTTGTCTCTGGTGGGACACTTAATATGCTGTCTGTATTTGGGGAGTTCATTGGAGAGATTTGCTCTGTTAAAATCTCCCAGTATTATGATGAAAGAGTCCGTGTATTTTTTCTCCAGGTCTGTAATCAGCTCAGCAAGATGTTTTTCCGCGGCATGCCTGAGAGCCTGACCAACTGGCACCCATCTTCACTGAGATCTTCAATAAGTCTCTGGAGCTGTGTGAGGTTCCCTCCTGCTTCAAATGCTCCACTATCATCCCAGTACCCAAAAAATACACCATCACAGGATTAAATGACTACAAGCCTGCTGTCCTGATGTCTCTGGTCATGAAATCCTTTGAGCTGTTAGGAATAACCTTTATTAAAATGACTCATAGCTGTTTTTCCCATTTATACCATAGTGAAGTAAAGTATAAGTTCTAATGTTTCCCTTGTGTTACAATAGGATAAGAATGCTCATAAACATACAGTACAAGGATAAATGACTTGAGGCTGGGGCACTGGGGTTGATAGTGGAGCAGCCGGTATAACTGGGTTTATTAGAAACCTACAGCACACTTAAATTAAGGATGGACACCCGCTACTACACAATCTAACAGATAGACACTACAATGGTGACACATAGTCAACTGATAATCACTGGCACTCCATTACATTGGATATAAAACTATATGTGACCTTCTATCAGGGCTCTTCGTCATCCTCTAACAGACGGAGACGGTCCGAGACGGGAGCCTCAGCGCTGATCTCTGTAATCATTCCTCTGCCTTAATTTAGATTGAAAAGAGTTGAAAGTTAGAAACTGGTTGAGAGTCGTTCCTTTAAGAGTCTTTAGATAGAAGTGGTGACTGTTTCCGGGGTCCAAGGACCGGTGGAGCTCCAAGGCGTCTGACCTCCAACAGGGTGCTGTAGCCCGGACTGAGCGGCTGGTGTTGAAGCACCTGAAGGACATCACAGGCCCCCTGCTGGACCCCATGCGGTTTGCCTGTGACTTTTTTTTTTTGGTGGCGAATTTATTTGGCCAGGCAGTGAATTAATTTTATTGTCATGTCAATGGATCAGCCTGCTGGTGGTCAGAAGTCACTTTGGATAAAAGCTTCCGCCAGATGCAGGAACATACATTAATCATATAAACTAGAGCCTAAATTTACTAAACTACACACCAAATAGTGCTCAAATACTGAATATCCTGTAGCTTTAGTAGGAAAGTCCAGCAGCTTGTGCTTTGGGGTATTTAGGCTTCTAGATGTTTAGAAGAGGAGACCAGATGAAAGACACCTATCATAATGGTTAGCTGGTTTTAGTAGAGCAGAGGAGGTGGACT
This sequence comes from Girardinichthys multiradiatus, assembly GCF_021462225.1. Taxonomy (NCBI): domain Eukaryota; kingdom Metazoa; phylum Chordata; class Actinopteri; order Cyprinodontiformes; family Goodeidae; genus Girardinichthys; species Girardinichthys multiradiatus. The sequence goes on along the minus strand of NC_061812.1, from coordinate 3,931,480 downwards.
GTGATGCAGAGTCCGCACACATACCGTCAAAAGGCAGATTCAGATTTAATGTCATTTTCATTCAACCAAGAAGTCTTTTTCTGACTGAAATTGACAGGCACCTCCTAAATTACACATGATACATTACATTGCATCTGGTGTCATTTTGGAGGAAAAGGTTTTTTATTTTTATCAAAATATATCATGTCAAAAATCTGTGTAAAAAATCTTTTTGGCATTGCAGCAATCAACCCATTCTTATAATTAATAAACAGTTTTTTGCTAACTCCACTGATGTTTTTTAACCTTTCGTTATGAGCTCTCTTTCGGGTTAGAGGATCTCCTTGCTATCACCCTAATCTTCTCAGTCCAGGGGCCACAAATGGCCCCCAAGCTGCAGTTTGGACACCACTGGTTAATGGCTTAATTTTTGACAAGTTTTAGCACTATACAAAACTAAAGGAACATATGGTTTCAGGCAGGCTGGAAGTATGTCCCCTGCACCAGGTCTCACTGGTAAATCCGACTGTTCTACTTTATTGGTTTTACTTTTATCAACAGACCAGGACGCTAGCATTAGACCCATGTCTGATGTTGGCAGAGACTCGGACTCGAGTTGCACTCACGTCGCAAAAATAAGACCAAGGACTTGTCTTAGACTTAAGTCCTAAAGACCAACTCTCTCCCTTTCTTTCTTCTATTTATCCCTTTTGTTTCCATCTCTGTGTCCATTACATTTGAAATAATCCCAAAAGCAATTTAGAATAATTTATAAAGTTTTTTATATATATCAAGCAGAGTAGTATAGCAATAGCCGTAATGATCCACTTGTGAAAGTAAATCTGTTGGGTTTTTCTGTTAGAAATATTGTCTGTGTGCTACTCTGCTGGACAGGACACAGAAAAAAGTTAAGCACTCATTTATTTACTTCCTACACGTTATCTCGTTCATCATGTTGTAATTTATACCTTAAATTTGAACATCTTTAGAACTGAGAACAAAGGTTTTAAATCTGGATTTAGAAAATAATTTAACTTGGACAACGAAAAGGAAACGCACTCGTGCTCGTACTCGTCATCTTCTGCTTTATCTGGGACCGGGTCGCGGGGGCAGCAGACTCAGCAGAGACGCCCAGACGTCCCTCTCTCCAGACACCTCCTCCAGCTCATCCGGGTGGAGCCCAAGGCGTTCCCAGGCCAGCCGAGAGACATAGTACCTCCAGCGTGTCCTGGGTCATCCACTGGGCCTCCTCACGGTGGGACGTGCCTGGAACACCTCCCGAGGAAGGCGTCCAGGAGGCATCCGGTATAGATGCCCGAGCCACCTCAACTGGCTCCTCTCGATGTGGAGGAGCAGCGGCTCTACTCCGAGCCCCTCCCGGATGGCCGAGCTCCTCACCCTATCTCTAAGGGAGTGCCCGGCCACCCTACGGAGGAAGCTCCTTTCCGCCGTTTGTATCCGGGATCTCGTTCTTTCGGTCATGACCCAAAGTTCATGGCCATAGGTGAGGGTAGGAACGTAGACCGCCCGGTAAATCGGGAGCTTCGCTTTTCGGCTCAGCTCTCTCTTCACCACAACGGACCGGCACAGCGCCCCCATTACTGTGGCAGCCGCACCGATCCGTCTGTCGATCTCCCGCTCCATTCTTCCCTCACTCGTGAACAAGACCCCCAGATACTGAACCCTTTTCCGGTCGAGAACCATGGCCTCGGACTTGGAGGAGCTGATCTTCATCCCAGCCGCTTCACACTCGGCTGCGAACCGCCCCAGTGCATGCTGTAGGTCTTGGTTGGAGGGGGCCAGCAGAAAGAATAGACGAAATCCTCTGGTCCCCAAACCAGACCCCCTCCAGCCCTTGGCTGTGCCTAGAAATCATGTCCATAAAAGTTATGAACAGGACCGGTGACAAAGGGCAGCCCTGCCAGAGTCCAACATGCACCGGGAACAGGTCCGATTTAGTGCCGGCAATGCGGACCAAACTCCTGCTCCGCTTGTACAGAGATCGGATGGCCCCCGATTCCATACTCCTGGAGCACCCCCACAGGGCATCATGAGGGACACAGTCAAATGCTTTCTCCAGGTCCACAAAACACATGTTGACCGGTTGGGCAAACTCCCATGAACCCTCGAGTACCCTGTAGAGGGTATAGAGCTGGTCCAGTGTTCCACGACCGGGAAGAAAACCACACTGCTCCTCCTAAAGCCGAGGTTCGACTATCGACCAGACTCTCCTCTCCAATACCCTGGCGTAGGCCTTACCAGGGAGGCTGAGGAGTGTGATCCCCCTGTAGTTGGAACACACCCTCCGGTCACCTTTCTTATGTAGGGGGACCACCACCCCAGTCTGCCAATCCAAAGGCACTGTCCCCGTCCGCCACGCAATGTTGAAGAGGCGTGTCAACCATGACAGCCCCACAACATCCAAAGACTTGAGGTACTCAGGGCGGATCTCATCCAACCCCGAAGCCCTGCCACCACGGAGCTTTTTAACCACCTCGGTGACTTCAGCCTGGGTGATGAAAGAGTCCAACCCCAAGTCCCCAGCCTCTGTTTCCACCAGGGAATGCGTGATGGCAGGATTGAGGAGATCCTCGAAGTACTCCTTCCACCGGCCGATAATGTCCCCAGTCGAGGTCAGCAGCTCCCCACCCCCACTGTAAACAGTGTTGGCGAAGCACTGCTTCGCCCTCCTGAGGCGCCGGACGGTTTGCCAGAATCGCTTCGGGGCCAACCGGTAGTCCTTCTCCATGGCCTCACCGAACTCCTCCCAGGTCCGAGTTTTTGCCTCTGCCACTGTCTGGGCCACGGCACGCTTGGCCTCACGGTACCCGTCAGCCGCCTCAGGAGTCTCACAAGCCAACCACAGCCGATAGGACTCCTTCTTCAGCTTGACAGCATCCCTTACTGCCGGTGTCCACCACCGGGTTCGGGGATTGCCGTGGCAACAGGCACCGCAGACCTTACGGCCGCAGCTACGGGCAGCAGCATCGACAATAGATGCGGAGAACATGGTCCACTCATACTCTATGTCTCCAACATCCCTCGGCATCTGGTCAAAGCTCTCCCGGAGGTGAGAGTTGAATACATCCCTGGCCGAGGGCTCCGCCAGACGTTCCCAGCAGACCTTCACTATGCGCTTGGGCCTGCTAAGTCTGTCCGGCTTTCTCCCCCTCCAGCGGATCCAACTCACCACCAGGTGGTGATCAGTGGACAGCTCAGCCCCTCTCTTCACCTGAGTGTCCAAAACATGCGGCCGAAGGTCTGATGATACAACAACAAAGTCGATCATTGACCTCCTGCCTAGGGTATCCTGGTGCATATAAAATGTTCTATTATAGTTCCTGTTTTGTTAAAGTGCAAATTTGATTTTTTTAACAGAAAATGCTATATTAAACAATCTTATGCCTTTGTTGTAAACTGTATTCATGTGGACCCTTAGTAAAATGAGTCAGTGAGTTAATGTACAATCGTAGGAGCTAACCATACATAGCATTCACTGTGCCTTCTTACTTTATACTCTCTCCTACAGCCCTTTCTGTCTGTTTCCCCTGTGTCAATTTTGTTGATTAGTTCAAATACATGTAACATTTATATCAACACAAGAAACAGCCCTCATGTAGCTTCATCCATCATTCTTGATGTGCTGTAAAAGAAACACAGCCAGTGCCAAACCCTTCCTCCTGGGTGTTTTCCACGCTCTTATATTTCATCCTGAGAGCGTAACTCAATCTAAAAAATTCCCACTGTGAAGAACATGTGTTAATAGCAACTGCATGAAGATTTCAGACCAAGACTCCCTCATCAGCAGCTCATTCAGCTCTGCAGAGGTCTGGTACAGTAACCAGCCATCCATTGGATTCGGCAGCGTTGGAGAAGGGATGCATCTGAAAGCTGGATGGTAGCTCTGCAGGATTGGACTTGGGTGCCCCTGGCCTGGAGTGATAGGGTTAGGGTTCATAATGCTGTCCACCCGTAATACTGTAACCTGTGCTGAAACATGTGAAATAATCAAACTTTGACAATGTCTTATTCAGTTGTCTTGATTTGCAATAAAGAAAAATAGAACATAGTTATCATAGAAAGTAGTTTTTTTTCCAGATGAGGATTAAAAAATTTTAAAACAAGCACAAAATGTACTCTTACTGAAATAAGCCAAAAAAATCAAGCCATACAATATTTAACAGGCAGTTGCTGGAATGTCCAACAGTCACATCACCAGCAGCAGGCCAAGTTTGATCCCGGCATCCATTTGGTATGCAGTATCCCACCCAGCTCGACTCTGTCTAGGGTTAATGCACCTCTAGGTCTGTGGACCTTCAATCTGTGGCTGTTTCAAAGGTCCAGCTCTTTGAAAACTGAACCATTGACACTGAATGCTGACCTGCATGTGGACCAAATCCTCCTGGCTTCACTAGTCAGTGAGTCATGTTAGGGGCGCTTGTTGTAATTCACAGTAAAACTAAATATTTGTCACTGATTAATTATTGATGAGCAACCAGAAACACCTTTTAATTTGGTCTCTAAAACAAATAAATGCAAAAGTTAAAATCTGAAAATGAATTTGTTGGGAACATTTTTGCACATGTAAAAAGGCAGTTTAGTTTCATCTGGCCGACTAAAAGCATAGAAGAAATCCTTCTTTTCCATGTTTGATTTAAGAGCTCTACTTTCCTGGATGCAGTGCACACCAGGGCCAGCATGGTATCGTTTAATCGCGCAAGAAGGAGCATTAAAAATATGGAGTAAGACCTGCAAAAGCAGCAGTTAAAAACCCAGCATCTTCATAGAAAGAGGAATTGCTCTTTAAGATTTACAAAACAACTCTAGGATGCATTTAAAAAATGACTTCAACATAAATAACCATGAGCCGATTAAAGCTGCTTCACTGACAACTGTAACTGGGTGTGTGAAGATTTCCAGACAAATGAAAATGAAATGGAGCATTTTCTCCTTGAGTCCAGACACATGAAAAACAAAACCCTCTTGTTATAATATTAAGTGGTAAATACCACAGCTTGAGGGCAAAGGGGACCATGGTGACAGTGTGGTCTGGGCTCAGATTTAGGAAAGAGATTTGTGCTGGAGGTTCAGGGTAGAATGCAAGGTTGTATGCAGCTGCTGGTCATCAGGAATCAGTTTCACTCTCTTTATGTGCAGCAGCGCCCAGAGATCCTGGACAGCCCTGACAGACTGCAACAAGACAGGTTATTATCAGCAGGCAGGGGCTGTATGATACAATAAATTCCTTGTTTTATTGGTGCTCATTGGTCTCTAACTGCTCATTACACAACCACAAGAAATCTGAGTTTGTGTCCATTCACGAGGATAGTTGGGTTCCTGGAAAGAATACTGGGAGGGAGAGCTGACAGTAGCTGTTGGATTCCTGCAGAGTTTAACCCACCAAAAGGTTTTCTGTTATTAAAAGACAAGATAAAGAAAATGTTTAATCCTTATCATTAATTAAACACCAACTTATGTATATTTATTTCAAATGAATTTAAAACATAACCTGAGTCCCAGCCTTCCAACCATGCAGGTAGGTGGAGTATTTTGGGCTATTGCTTGAAACTTCCCAGCTCCTTCATGGACCAGCTCAAATCTCCAGACAGTTAAGGTAGGATTCCTAACTCCCAGGTGGGTGGAGACTCAGTGTGTCATCTGCCCTCGAAGGTCGGCTGGGTCCTTCTGAGGATGACCTTGTACACCCCAGATCAATATTCAGCCTATAGCTGTTTGGCCAACACATTTTCCCACCTGAGGTGTGGATCTCTCCAGCTACTCCATAGTTACCATGAGTCTCTTCATTGCTCCTCAATTGTACAAATTGTGCCACATCCCCATCAGTGATTGGGTAAAGGTGGGCTACACACTGGACAAGCCAGCGGTCTATTAAAGGGCAGCAAAGAGACACACATGTAAAACAACCATCCACACACACTCAGAGGGCAACTTAGAGAGACCAATTAACAAAACAAACATGTTCTTCACCTGTGGGAGGACGTAAGAGTACCTGGAGAGAACCCATGGATGCACGAGGAGAACATGCAAACTCTGTGTAGAAAGACCCCAGGCCTGGATTTCAACCCAGACCCACTTGCTGCAAGGCAACAGTGCTAACAACTCTGCCAAAATAAGAGTTTCATCCACAGAACTTGAAAAAAGAACTTATAATCAGTAAGAGTTGCTTTACCTGTAGAATACAGTTTCCATAAAGCAGTAATTTTATCAAGATCCTGTCCGCGCTGGCCTAAAGGTAATATGAGGGTTAAAAGTGACCGGAGTCACAAACGTAGTCTAAATAAGAACTTTTCAGTCAGAATTTCAGTTTTCTGCTGATAAAAGCGTTACAATATGTGAATGACAGCAGCTATCTTGGGAATTCAGTCATTATAAAACACAGTCATGCTAACAAAGACAGCAGGAGAGATAAAACAGATGCCAGGCAAGGGGATAATCCATCCACCAGAGACCTAGTTCAAGTTAGACCTCTGAACTTGAACATGAATCCATTCATTTTAACCTGGCTGAACTCACTTAAGAACTATTTCATGTTAAGGAAGAACTGGCACAACACTGGCTGTCACATAGTTGAGACTGATGTGATGATTGCATATTATTATGACCAACTAATGACTCCAGTATGTGCTCAGGTCTGTTCTTTGGCCTAGTTTTAGTGGTTTTTTCATCTGCATTAGTGTGAAATATACCTTGTTGATCTCACAATGGGGAAATGATCCTCTGCATTTAACCCATCCCTTCCATGGGCAGTGGGCTGCCATTGTGCGGCGCCCACGGAGCAATCAGGGGTTAGGGTCTTGCTCAGGGATCCAGAGTGGGAGGCTGTGGGATTCGAACCCGGGTACTTGTGGCCTCTCCGGGAAGCCGATGCCCTGCTCTGTAACCACTAGGCCACCACTCCCCTAAAACATTCAAAATGACCCACAAATTTAACAGGAAGAAACACATGGGTCACATTTTCGGTTGGTTTTAGCAAATTAACATGAAATTCATGGGGAAGCTTTTAAATCCAGCTTTAGATGGTCATCGGAGGGTTTCAGGTGAACTTTCTCCGTTCATGTGTTGAAGTCTCCTCTCTCAAGAAACTGGATCCTAATTTACTGCCACACTTTGGGTAAAGAGGTCAAATCATGTCATTATGTTACAAACGTTGCTGATCCTCATGCGAAATATATAACCTTTCCCTGATCTTGTCACTCGGGATAAAAACTAATTAAATGAAGCCACTTTTAGGCTAAGATTCTTCTGCTCCACTGAGATGCAGCTGGACCCCAAAAACCAACAGCTGCTTTGGAACCATCTTATTTCCAAATGTGGAGGATTTTAAACAGAACAATGCAGAATCCACATTTTTGTGCTTGAATATCTGTCAGAAATCTCCAAGATGACAGGATAATGGCTTCACTGTTTCTTTGCCTCGCATAAATTCTGCTGCAACCTTGTCGGCCTTTCTTAGGTATGAGAATTACAGTAAAGGAAGATGATATATCTCTGAACACAGCATTTGGAAAACTGTGCTGGTTCAGTGAAAGGTGATTGTGAACAGACCCATAAACTGCCAGACTCTATTGTTGCCATTAGGAAGAAAGCTGTCAGTAACAAAAGATGGTTTAAAGGATCAAAACCTTCTCCACTTTAGCTTTTCTGTTTATCTTTACCCTAATAATAAAAATAAAAAGTTATCTGGAGGAAATTATGTCAGTAATGTTGCTTGCAAAGAGTTGCACTACGATGTCAGAGTCTGTTCTTCATCCTGCCTGCGCAAGACCCGGGTCCCGAGTTCCTGACAGGTGCACATCATTGCCTCATCAGCTGGAGGACTATATGAGGGCGGCTCCCCAGCACTTCTACGCCTGAGTGTTTTGACCACTGCAGTAGTGATCACCTGGCCGTTACCTTGTAATCCTGAACAGTAGTTCTCTGACTAATTGCCTGTTCTGTTTCCTTGATTCCTAGGCCTGTAAAATGAGCTCCATGCTGGAGATCCTCTTGGAACCACCTGCAACAAAATCTGGATTTTTTCCCTGGATCACTTTTTGCCTGGCAGCCGCTCTTGTCTACCCTCCAGTCTGATCGTGTTCGACCTGCCCGCTCTCTCCACGAGACCCTCTGGGCCATCAGACCACGTTGCCTTCCTGCGCAGCAGTACAGCCCCCAGACGTCCCTTCGCCCTTGCATCGATTATAGGGGCTTAAACGCCATAACAGTAAAGACTAAATACCCATTACCTTTGCTGTCCTCGGCTTTTGAGCCCGTTCACGGAGAAACCATTTTTACTAAACTCAATCTTAGAAATGCGTACCACTTAGTCCGGATCTGCCAGGGGGATGAGTGGAACACTGCATTCAAGACCCCGCTGGGGCATTTTGAATACCTGGTAATGCCTTTTGGTTTATGCAACACACCTGCAGTATTTCAGACTCTAGTAAACGATGTGCAATGGGACTTTTTGAACAGTTTTGTTTTCGTATACCTGGATGATATTTTGATTTATTCCAGAACCGCCGCTGAGCACCGCCAACATGTCCGCCTGGTGCTGCAGCGCCTCCCAGAGAACCAGCTTTTTGTCAAGGCTTAGAAGTGCCTGTTCCACCAGTCTTCCATCAGTTTTTTGGGATTTGTTCTCGAGAGTGGGCAGGTTCGTGCCGATCCAGACAAGGTCAAGGCCGTAGAGAACTGGCCAGTCCCCACCACTCAGAAACAATTACAACGTTTCCTAGGGTTTGCAAATTTTTATAGAAAGTTTATTCAGGACTACAGCCGGATCGCCAGTCCCCTGAGGGCCCTGACGTCCATCAAGGTCCCCTTTGCCTGAAGACCCGGAGCGGCTTTCAACGAGCTAAAGAGCCAGTTCACCCAAGCCCCGGTCCTCATCCACCCCGACCCAGAGAAACAATTCACACTGGAGGTGGATGCTTCGGACACGGGAGTGGGAGAGGTGCTCTCTCAGCGTCAGAGCTTGGATGGCAAACTCCACCCCTGCGCCTTCTTCTCCCATCGCTTGATGGTAGCTGAGAGGAAGTATGATGTGGGAGACAGGGAGCTGCTCACCATCAAGCTCGCCCTGGAGGAGTGGCGGCACTGGTTAGAGGGTTCAGAGTACCCCGTGCTGGTTTGGACTGACCATAAGAATCTGTCTTACCTCCAGTCTGCCAGACGTTTAAATCCCCGTCAGTCACGCTGGTCACTCTTCTTTTCCCACTTTAATCTGTTAATCTCTTTCAGACCTGGTACCAAGAACATTAAACCTGACGCCTTGTCCTGCCAGTTCGCCTCAAATGACTCTGAGAGGCAGGCCGCACCAATCCTCCCCGCCAGCTGTACTGTCGGGGCCATGACCTGGGAGATTGAAGACTGCGTGCGGCAAGCCCTTCTTGCCGGCCCGAGCCCGGGCACTGGACCACTTAACTGAATTTTCGTCCCCACTGCTGTGCCGCCCAGGCTGATTACCTGGTTCCACTCCTCAAGGTTCGCCGTGCATCCCGGGATCAGTCGGACCATAGCTGCGATCACTAGGCGCTTCTGGTGGCCCACTCTGCACCATGACGTCATAGAGTACATTTCCACCTGCCCGGTCTGTGCCCGGAACAAGACATCTAACCGACCGCCTGCGGGTCTTCTGGAACCGCTGAGCATTCCCCATCGACCTTGGTCCCACATCGCCATGGATTTTGTCACTGGCCTGCCAACATCCCATGGTATGACCGCCATTTTGACTATTGTGGACAGATTCTCTAAAGCCTGCCATCTCGCCCCTCTCAGGAAGTTGCCTTCAGCATTCCAGACCTCCAGGCTCCTGGTGAAGCATGTGTTCCGGCTCCACGGCATACCCCAGGACGTGCTGTCTGATCGGGGCCCCCAGTTCACTGCCCGGCTCTGGAAGGAGTTTTGTACAGCTCTAGGAGCAAAAGTCTCACTGACATCCGGTTTTCACCCGCAGACCAATGGGCAGGTGGAGAGGCTAAATCAAGAACTGGAGGCTGCGCTCCACTGCGTTACGTCCTCCAATCCCTCGGAGTGGAGCACCTACCTGCCATGGATAGAGTATTCGCACAACTCTCACATTACTGCAGCAACTGGATTCACCCATTTGAGGTCTCATTGGGGTACCAGCCACCCTTATTGCCATCTGATGAGAGGAAGATCACAGTGACGTCATCACAACTGTATATCACAACTGTATATCCGGAGGAGCAGGCGCATCTGGGACGATACGTCAAGGGCTCTCCACCGGACAGCAGTCCAGAATAAACGTTATGCTGACAGGCGGCGTGTCCCTGCACTGACCTACCACCCGGCCCAGCAGGTGTGGCTGTCAGCATGAGACGTTCCCCTCAAGTCCCTGTCCCGAAAACTCTCTCCCAGGTTCGTTGGCCCCGTACACCATCGAGTCTCTGATTAATCCTACCTCCGTCTGCCTTCGCCTGCCTGCCAGTTTCCAGATTCACCCCATTTTTCATGTGTCCCAGATCAAACCAGTCCAAACCAGTATGCTCTGCCCTCCAGCCGAGCCCCCTCCACCCGCCCAGGATTTCCAGGGCCACCCTGCCTATTCTGTTTGCCGGATCATGGCCTCCCGTCGACGAGGTAGGGGGTGGCAGTTCCTCGTTGACTGGGAGGGTTACGGTCCAGAGGATCGCTCCTGGGTTCCCGATCGTTTATTCTGGACCTGGCCCTCATTCAGGACTTCTGGGCTTCTCAGGCCGGTTCCTCCGGGCCGCCAGGTGGCGGCCGTTGAGGGGGAGGTGGTGTCAGAGTCTGTTCTTCATCCTGCCTGCTGTTTACTTTCTTCCACCACTAAGGGCGCAGGACCCGGGTCCCGAGTTCCTGACAGGTGCACATTGTTGACTCATCAGCTGGAGGACTATATGAGGGCGGCTCCCCAGCACTTCTACGCTTGAGTGTTTTGACCACTGCAGTAGTGATCACCGTTACCTTGTAATCCTGAACAGTAGTTCTCTGACTAATTGCCTGTTCTGTTTCCTTGATTCCTAGGCCTGTAAACTGAGCTCCATTCTGGAGATCCTCTTGGAACCACCTGCAACAAAATCTGGATTTTTTCCCTAGATCACGTTTGCCTGGCAGCCGCTCTTGTGTACCCTCCGGTGTTCGACCTGCTCGCTCTCTCACGAGACCCTCTGGACCATCAGACCACGTTGCCTTCCTGCGCGGCAGTACAGCCCCCAGACTCGCATCGCTCTCCCCCCCGGCCGATCCATCCCCGCCTGAACTGTGAGCTAAGCCCATTGTAGTGTTTTTCTTACCTTGGCCACCACTCACCGTCTGCCGTTTTCTTTTCAGCCTGACATCCAGCCACGCCACTCTCTGACTGATTTCTCTGAAAATCGTGTAAATAAATCATCGAATCCACGCTTCTCTGTTTGAGTGTTCCTTCTGCATGTGGGTCAAGTCGGCCTTAAAGAAAACGATGTCCTACGAGATAAAACCCCTTTTTTTCTTTTATTGAATGGTAAAGTTTAAGGATCACTAATATTTTTTATATTGTTTCTGTTAAATTATTAAATTAATACTAATAAGAGAAACTTTCATCAGATGATGTTGATGAAACTAAAGTTACAGCATGACCGATAAAGCCGCCCTTGAACAAAATCGTACACAAAACCAATGAATGCATCATGAACAAGCCATGAGTCATTACCCTTATTTTAAAGATCAATTCAAATCAATTAAATCACTTCCAAAACCAAGGATAAAGCAGCAGGAGCAGAGAGAAACCAACATGGAGGAGAAGAGAATCAGGCGGGGAGGTGAGAGAACTGAACGGTGTAATGAGATGAGAACCAGGTGTGACTAATTAAAGGAAAGCAGGAAGCTGGTTCTCTCAGGACCTGAGCAGGGCACTGAGGGAATCTGGTGTCATGATGACAGACGTGTGTGTGGCAGTGTGTAAATTGGCTGCGATGCCGACGCAGGCTGCATGCAGCAGGAGAGAGGAGGATCAAACTCCTCTTTCTCAGTGCAAATTTGCCCGATGACAGCAAGGTGAAAGAAAGGGAACCTTAAAGCAAGATGCTACTTTTTTATTTGGATGTTTGCAAACTTTATTCAGGTAATGTTTACAGTTAAGTGTTGTTCACCATTAGTGTGTCGTCTTAATCATTATATTTATCGGTGCGGTCGATGATTTTTGTCTCTACCAAAGCAACTCAAGTACAGTTTTTCTTCTTTATTTCTCTCTTTATTTTGCTTCTGTATTACAAACAGCATTTTTTTTTTTATTCTTTCTTTCTTTATTATATAGTCAACAATGCAATGAAATGCTTGAGATAAGAACCATTAAACTCGCTATAAAAACAAAAAGTACTAATTGTCACGAAGTGACATTTTTGGACTCTGTTTGTGGCTTTGTGTTTGTTTACCTTTTGTTTAAATGTTTCTATTTTGGTTTTTGTATCATGTTTTTCTTTTTTCCCTCTTCCGCCTCCTAGTGTTTACTTCTTAAGTTCTTTTATGGTTGTTTTCTTATTACTCTGTATGGTTTATTATTATTATTATTGTAATTATTATAGTTCTTGGTCTTCCCTGGATTCTCTAGTTTTATTTCTGTTTAGTATCTTTGTGTTTAATTGTTTTATTTGTTCCTTTGCACTCTTCTTGTTTACCAGTTTATTTTCTGTTTCCTTTCCAGTTAATCCAGTCAGTGTGGTTTTAGGTTTGTCTACTTTTGTATTCAGGTTTTTTTATAGGTTCTTAGTTTGTTCTCAGGTTCTTATTGTTGTTCCTATGTTCCCTCTAGTTTCTCTGTTTACTTTAGTCATGATTATTCTAGTTTTCTTATTCCCCATTTGATTATTTATCTTTGTCTATAGATTTGCTTGGTTTGTGTTTCTGTTTGTTGTTTATTAGTTACTTTGCCCATCCTCAGTCTTTGTATTTGTCACACCTGTTCCCTGTTTTCTCTGATTACCTGCCCTTTGTTATCCCTCAGTATATTAGTTGGTTTTGTGTCATTGTTTGTTGCTGGTTCCTTGTGTTTGTCATACCCCGTTCTCAACCCACGTATTCGTGCTGAGTTTTTTCCATGTGCCTGCAGAACCTCTTGTAAGTTTTTGGATCAGGACTTTGTTTGTATTTGCAGTGCCTTGTTTGGTTTCTTTTGAAAACCTCTGGAAATAAAGCTGAAAACCTTTTACAACATGCTGCTTCCCAGCTCTTGTCTGCACTTTGGTCTGCCCGCAAACCTTACTATGACACTAATAGTGTGCAATAAAAAAAGCACACATAGTGCAGCAGCAATAAGCTAATAAACTGTCACTAATGTGGTTTAGTGCAGTAATTATTGTCCAGAGTTCAGTAGTCTGAGGGTTTGTGGATAATAACTGTCCTTAAGTCTTTTTGTGCGTGCTGGCAGGCACCTGTACCACCTGGCAGAAGGTAGCAGACAGAAAAGTCCTGTGCTGGGTGAGTGCGGTCCTCGATGATGATGGATGATGATGCTTAACGCAGACACCAGTGATTTTCTTTGCCGTTTCATGTTTAAACATTTAAAATTTTATGTTATTAATGCACATGACATTTGTAGTAAAGAATTATATGGGTATTTGATATTTATCTTTTTTACGTAATTTTATAAAAGTATATTCATAAAGAATATTTGCATGAACATACTTGGTTATATTTTGAACCTTTTAAGTAAAAATAATAATCTTAATATTGATTATTCAAGTTTTTTGTGAATTTCGCCCACAAATGCCAGGTTTCCCAAAATGAATTATGAATATTTAACACTATATTAGGAGAAAAAATGGCTTGTTCTTTGAAATAGATCATTTCTGCGGCTCTTTGAAGTGAACGGACCGTGAAGATTCAATTCCCTTCAAAGAGCCAGACGTCCCATCACTTAACATGACTAATTCAAATAAAAATAAATACTAGTACTTACTTACTAAGCAAGTAACAGGACAAAAAGCATCTCACTAAATTAAAAGCTAAACACTAACACAGGAATCCAAACCAAATACACAAAGAGCCGAACACAGGAGAAAACTAACTGGTTCTGAATATTAATCAACCCAAATAAATAAGCAAAAACAGCAACAAGCATTCAGAACTAAAGACTTTAAATATCAGGGAATATTTCTGCATTTTATTTGTTCTCTGCAGTCATTAATAGAAAATAGAAAATGTATTGTTGTCCACATATCCTGCTAGTACTTACTACCCAACAATTAGCAAATCCCGTTGGTTTTCCGATGTGCAAATGCTCAACTTGAGCGGGATGCCGTTCCCAGATCCAGGCTTCAAATTCCTGTGTAAATAAAGCGTATGTCCTGAATGCATTGACATCACCTAAATAAATGATTAAATTACAGAAAACGATGTTTTGGGATGAATAAATCAAGCTTTTATGCTTCAGATAATATTACGGCAAACGTCAAATATTCTGGGATTTTATTGGACTTTCATTTATGAAACAGATAAGACTGTTTAATTTTTAGATAGAAAACATTCTCGTAGATTTTCTTTCTAAAGGATGGATCACAAGGTTTACCGACTAGGTCTGTTTCAGCAGAACTGGACAAAACACAGACACGTCCACCCGGCCGCGGGAACGGTCCAGATCCCAACAGCTCCATGGGAGCTGTGAATGTGAACAGGGAATACGGCGGCATATTTCAGCCTAATGACTAACAAGCAAATTAGGTCATTTTACTGTTGCCAACACATGACAACTATCACTGATAAATTACCTCAGATTTGACTGCTAGGTAATTCTAATATGGTGGTCTGTAGCCAAAATTAGACTCTTTGGTTTCTGTTGAAAGGTTTTCGCTGCTCTGATTTAACCAGCTGTAAACAACAGGCAGAGCAGGGATGTATGAACCTTCACATTTTTGCATCAGTTTTTTAAAAGTATCATCATACAAAGTGCAACCCCAGCTTATCAAACTGCAAGTAATATAATAAGAGTTATAATAGGCATTTAGGTGTCTCGCACACCATTCACCACTCACTAAGTATCTGCTCTTGCCATAATTATAGCCCTCAGCCTGGAAACGTTCTAGCTTTTTTGCAGAGAATTATGATAGATAAGACATGAACTTTGCTTGCACGCATGGTTTGAGGTGGCGTTAACATCAGGACGAGTGCCAGTTGGGATGCAGATGTACATGTGGTGGGACGCCAACTACAGAGGAGGAAATAATGAGCTGTCTCAGAACACTGTCCAGACGTGAAGGACTGAGTGAAGCTCCCAGGAAGGCTTTCAGATCACCTGACAAATTACTGACCTTTCTTCCCTCCCCGGCTGTGACATTGCCCAGCAGCCTTATTTTCTGCAGGATCTGGCCCACAAAGCTGCATTCCTCACGTAAGCCTTGCTTTATTACCTGTTATAGAAACTGAAAATGCCCAACTTGACAGAAGCTGATTTTAAATGTGGACAAACGTTCAAATAATGACCTGAAGCTTTGGGAAATTAATGCAACAGAAAAAGCTGAAGCTTCAGTGAAGTTACTACAAGAAAAAGGCCATTAAAGTCCAGAATGTGGAGAATTACAAACAGCTTTTCATAGAGTTGCATTAGGCTTTAGGAACCCATCTACTTAGAAATCTTCGGGAATCGAGGAATTTGGGCCTATCTGATTTTCTGAAGCTCTTACTGAAAACTTACAAGCAGATCATGAAACATCTCTGAACTCCAAAAATGCCAGATTTAGATGGTTTCAAATGTCAAAGACAGTTTCTGTTTCAGAAGTTGTTCTTTTATCTGCTCTGGTGGCATAACTACTGTTAGATTTCTCTAACTTTATATCTCTCTAACTTCTAGAGAGATGTAAAACACCAAACCTGGTGCAGACGAGCCAAGAGGGTGGATATTTTTACCTAATCTCTGCCAGAGCTGCAGAACGGAAATAAAGTGGCTGAGGAAGAATTTATGCAACAAATTAGAAGTTTGATTGAAGCTAAAAAGAGGAAAACCAAAGCTACAAACAGGAAAACTGAGAGCTTTAAATGATCTACTGCCCAGATTTGGCTCTCCGGACTAAGGTCCAGTTAAATTTAATAAATGCTGAGCACAACCATTTCAAATTTCAGACATTGTTCTGATTAGGGCAAAAAAAATCACATTTGTGTGTAATTATAATACAGCTTTCTGGAAGGTTTAAAACCGCATTTGTTTCATGTGGGACAGACCTTCTAGTGATGTTCACAGGTCATCCGGATCAGGAGTTCTGGAGGTTTTCTGTGTTCAGTGTTTTCATTTGGACTTTGGCTCTGTTCTCACTAATTTTGAGTGCAGGCAGATTCAGATTTATTTACGTAAAACAGAGACAGTGCATATTAATGAACAAATACGCAGCATAAGGCAGATTGGAGCCCGAGGCTAGTTTCCAGCAGACATATTACAAATCATTTAAAACAATAAAATAAGGAAACGCCCAGCTGACACAGAGCCTGATAATCTCATGATTTGTGGGTGTTTTGGGGTTATTATTATTATTATTATTTGGTGTTATGATTCTGGCACGTTTGCTCTACCCTGTCTCCCTGGCTGCAATCAGCTGATTAGATGCACCTGGTGGCGGCTGCAGTGTACTGCAATCTGTGTCATGCCAAGCACCTGTGTCTTCCCTGATATATACTGACTCTGACAAGCAGACGGTGCCAGATTTTTGAAAACCATCTTGTGAGTAGATATCCAGCGTTCCTTCCTGTCTGATCATTGTTCTTGACCTTGCCTTGCCTTGCCTTTTGGATTTATGCCTCTGCCTGCTCCCTGTCGGACTATTTGGATTTTGGTTGTCGACCTTGTTTCCTGCATCTGGTTTATGCCTCTACCTGCTCCTTGCCTGACGCCTCTTGTTCCAATCGTTGACTTTGTTTCTGTCCTTGGATTATTGAGCCAGCCTAGCCCTCGAATTATTCAGCCTGGAGTCACTTCTTACCTGTGCTGTGGAGATCACCGCCTGCCGCCCACTGAGGTTTCTCCTCTGGGTTTCAAGTTCCACTCAAGACAAAAGCAGGTTAGTGACTTTTCTGATCCCTGCAAAGTCTGGAGAGACTACAAGTCACTAATCCCTCTTTCTGCCTCAGTGATTCCTGGAAGCTGTGAGGAGTGTTACCTGTGTGATGTTTTCCTGTGGCTGAATAAACCTTTTAAACTTTCCGTACTGTGTCTGGCTGAATCTTGGGTCCGCCTTTTTCTGATTCATAGCATTTGGTCATGCTTCTGTTATTTTCCTGGTCATGCTTCAGTTTTTGTCTTCTAGTTCATGTTTTGTCAAGTTAGGTGTTCTGGATCTGGTTATGCTTTAGTTTCATGGTTTAGTTGTGTTTAAGTTTGTATTCAAGAGTCTCTGTTTTGCTCCAGCCATGTTTTGTTCTCTCCTGTCTTCAATCATCTTCATTCAGTTCACCTGCACCAGCATTCAGTCGCCTCGTTTCACCTGGTTCTTGCTCCATATATACACATCTGTTCTGTTCATTCCTCGCAGAAAAATTTTAGATCACTCTTTCTGTTCATGTCTTGTCCTTTGATCATGCCAAGCCTGTCTTGCCAGCCTGCCCATGTCTGTTTTTGCCTTCACCGTCTGTAGTAAGTTTTGTTAATTAAATCATTTCACTTACCGTCATGCTGCCTGCTCGTCTGCATTCCTGGGTCCTCCTCTACACACACCCTGACAGACAAAACATGAAGCCCAGAACAGTGACCGGGCTGAACATGATTATTATTATTACTGTATGCCTCCTGGACGCCTTCCTCGGGAGGTGTTCCAGGCACGTCCCACCGGGAGGAGGCCCAGGGGACGGCCCAGGACACGCTGGAGGGACTATGTCTCTCGGATGGCCTGGGAACGCCTTGGGCTCCCCCTGGAGGAGCTGCAGGATGTGTCTGGAGAGAGGGACGTCTGGGCGTCTCTGCTGAGTCTGCTGCCCCCGCGACCCGGTCCTGGATAAGCGGAAGACGACGAACGAACGAACTGTATGTCCATACCTATCGCACATTGTATGCACAATTCATGGACTGCTGCGAAAAGTGAGCTCTTGCAAATATAAAAGATGAGTAATAAAGTCCTTCTACTTGATCATGGCACCATATTGTATGATGTGCTTAAAATAATAAGGACAAATATGTGGAAGACCAAGCAAAAGGTGACAAAACACACAGTTAATCCTCTCTATAGTTGAACCTTCCTTGTGCCTGAAAGTCCTATAGGTCAGAGTTTAAATGCTTAATTAAATACCATATAAAATGTTCTGAGAAACTGGTCAGAAAATGAGTGACAAACTCTGAGAGCTCATCAGAAAGCCTGGAGAACCATCTTAGAACATCTGAATGCCTGTAAGCAGCAGATGAAGGTTGGCTGAAGACTTTTGCACAATGCTGGACATAGATGCCTTTACATTTATGATCATTAAAATACACAAACAGTTTTAGCTAGTCTTTAGCTCCTAGCCACGGCTCCACAGTCTCCTCACATTAAACTCAGGCATGATTTGAGACCTGCAGTCTCACCATCAATAAAACAGTGTTGGACCTGCAGAATTTATTCGGCCACCGAGGCCTCAGAAAAGAAGCTCTGCAGACATTAACGCTGGTATGTGGCCACCTTAGCTTTTATTGTTGTACAAATTGTTCTCCATCTTCAGGGAGCGTTTACTGTCCAATACACTTTCACCTGAATATCCACAAAACTAACAAATGGTAAGTCAGAACCGAACCACGTTTATTTGATTTGTCTGGAGGGGTCTGTTTCTCTCCACATCTGGAGTTTTATTACCGAGGAACCAGAACAACAACAGATGCACAAAGCACACACCAGGAGGGTAACGCTTTAAAAACATTACACCAAGCTTTTTTAAAGACAAAAGACCACCATCCTCTTATTCGTATCATGATCTCTCTGTTTAGACATGTTTCAGTATGAGTTAGTCTTATTTTTTTACATTGTCCTCAAAGCTTTTTGTTTATTTCTTGTTAAGTTTTGAAAACCAGAATCTCTCATTAACCGCTAACATCAGAAAAGAAGCATTAACAGGACAGAGAGTGGACAAAATGTTTGCAAATTATCGATTTTCAGTATGTGCAAAATAATTGTTCTGATCTTTTAAAGCAGATTTAAAGAGATGTGCATATTTCTGTCAGATCACCATTTACTAGAACCCGTCTGCCCTCGCTAAAGCATCCATTACAGTCTAAAATACAACTGTGTTGACTGTACTATTGCATAAAATGCTCAAAGCACAGTTGTGCAGACCCCTCTTCCTTGGTGGGGTGCTGTAATCAGGATAAGTGGGAACACCTGTGTTTGTGACTGCGGCACCTCGTATGTCATCATTCTGGTACCTCCTCAGTTCCTGCTTCAGAGGACCGCCAGTCATCATTTAGGCACCTGTCCTGCAGATGTTTTCACATCAAACAGAGACACACCTGACTGAAATAAATCTGCAGGATGGAACGCATTAAGATGTCAAACTAGGCTAATTTTAAATGCTAATGACTTTGGTTTCATATATGTTAAGACAGAACCAGATTGGGAAGGAACTTTAATTATATCTATTAGGAAGTTTAAATGGAAAAACATTTTATGGTCTTGAAACAAGTTTTATTGTAAAACCAGCTGATAGAAAGTGTTTTGTCTTATTATGGCCTGATGCATTTTGCAGAAACTTTCCATAAATATGTAATTTAGATAAAATGGTTAAAATTGTAAGCCGGAATCTTAGTTGCATTTACTTTTATGGGTTTGAGTCCAGAGGTGCAACTGAAGCCCTGTAAACTCTAATGTACGTGTTCTGCTTTCTCCTGAATGTTTGAATTCTTGGTGAGAAAAACTGGGATTTCTTCAGAAACGCCCCAAGAAGAAGATGAAAGAAAATAAACTGATGATGTTGACGTCTACTTAAAGCTTGTGGTTCATTGCTTTGTGCTTCAAGCATGAATCTGGCTTCCTTTAGCCACTATTAAACTTTGCATGTGTGTTGAAAAGCATAACTACTGACAGTAATTGGTAAACTATGCCATTTAGAACCTACACAATTGGTTTAGATCAATCAGCAGCTATGCATGCAAACGTCTGCTGGATTTTTATTTGATGTTACTGTCAACATTTTCTTCTGATTTTCTTGTCGTTTGTTTTTTTTTGAATTCCTGCATTTTGTCTAGAATACGTTATTTTTCACCGATGGAAGGAAAAATATCACTCTTACAGTTTTCTTTACCTCATTTCAAGCATCCATGAGGATTTCTGCAGCAGAAGGAGCTGAAGGGGTGATTACTTTCACAGACTTGTGTTACACACCCAAACATCAACCAGTTTTGAATCTGCCAGTGATCAAGTGTTTTCCACACTTTGCCGCCTCCTAGGCCTGTCAGGTTACTGGCAAAATAAACTCTTCACTTTGGCAGCCTTGTAAACTTGAAACGCTCCCACTGTGAGGGCAGAAAGACAGACGGGTGCTGCTGTAAATTAAACAGTCGGAGCCTCGGTGTCTCCGGTCCGCCAGCATGGCGCTTGTTTGTGTAAGATCACCCGGAGATATCAGAGATATGATCTGTGGTTCAGACACAGTGTGAGGCAGAACCCGTCCAGGACTTTTCTGTGTTTTGACTCTGCAGTTCAATTCATCTGATTGGAACATGCTTGTTATGACATCTTAAAACAAATAATCATTTGCTTGTCTTAAAAAGCACGTTTGAGGTTCCAAGTTTAACTGAGAACCCAGTAATTAAATACATCTTTAAAACCAAAATAAATCCAGATTTTATTACTTAGCTAACTGAGGTGAAAGCACTTCAACCGCAAGTCATTTTCATGCTGAAGTTGTAAAAATGTTAAGCAGCTTTTAAAATCCACCAGGCATCAGAAAGGTCTGGTTTTTAACCCTTTGCTTCCTAATTAAGATGAAATTCCTGGTTTAATAGAAAGCTATCTGTAAACAATAAAATGAACTATACCGCTAAAAGCACCTGCTCATCTGCCTTCACATACACGTGAAATCGTTTGACATCCCAGTCTTAGCCTATAGGCTTTAATATGATGTAGAGCCAGTCTTTGCAGCTATGGGAGCTTTAACTCCTCCAGGCATTTGTGAGGTTAAACACTGATGTTGGACGAGAAGGCCTGGCTCTTGTTCATCCTCGAGGTGTTTTGTTAGCTTGAGGTCAGGACTCTACACGGGTCAGTGACGTTCATCCACACCAAAGGGTTCACAACAGTCCCTACAACGCTGAAAGAAATTAAATACGTACATACATGAATTAAATACATGAAATACTCAACAGGAGTTCATTTCACTGGAACTAAGGACCGAGTCCGACTCCTGAAAAACATCACCACACCGTAATCCTGCCTCCAACAGTTTTCACGCTTGACAGCATGAAAATCAAGTTGGTGTCATTCTCCCAGCAACCGCCAGAACCCAGACTGGTCCATTGGATTACCAGATGGAGAGATTCACACCTTCACACCATCTGAATCTGAATCTTAAGCCCAAGAGCTTTCATACCCCTGAAGATTCAGATTTGAAATCATTTTCGTTGAAACAAGAAGTTTGTTTCTTATAGGAAATGAGACAGGCACCTCTGCAAAAATATTAAAACAATGTACTTATTTTGAAAAGAAATTTGCTTTTTTTAACTGGAATTTTATTTAAAAATTACATATTGAAAACTGTTCATACCCTTCTCAGTAATCCGTGGAAAAATCTTTGATTGCATTACGGCGCGGGTTGCATTGTGGCCCAGTGGTTGGCACTGCAAGAAGATCGTAGGTTCAAATCCCAGCTTGGGTGGAGATGACCTGCCGCCAGGGCTCCCACAGACTTGAACAAATGAGGTGAATCAACAGCGCCTCGAGGAGAGATTTGAAGTTCTCTCTAGAGGCTGGTCAGCGGTTCAGATTCGGCCTGTTTTTGATTTGGTCAGAGCAGAGAAAGATGTCACGTTGAACAACTTGAAGAAGCAACCGAGCCTCTGATGTAAAAATGAGTCTCTGGAGATTTTGGATGTTAAAAAGAAAGGTGTTCATAGGCCTGTTGCCCGGTAGACATCCAGATTTAAAGTAGCTGTTGAATGAAATCAGTTCGAGGTGAGGCCTTTTACTGCTCTCTTAAGAAAACATCCACTGTACAAGTTGTCAGCTCCTGCTTCTGCAGCACAGCACACGCAGCATATTATCTCAGTGTGTTTTCATCCCAATCTGGACCAAGCTGTTGTTGCTGCTGGATGGCTTTGGGTAAAATGTCTTCAGCTTTTCAAATAAATGTAACGTTTCGTCTTTATTTCTCCCTGAGGTCAGATCACACCATGCAGGTCGCCTTCAACTTCTCTGACTTTAATTCTTGCTTCTAGTAACTCTTCAAAGTAGGATCAGAAACAAACAGTTACTTCAACAGAAACTGAAGTATTGTTCTGTATCACTTATCTTCATGAAATCTGTGTTGCTGAAATGTTTTTCATGCAATCATGCTCTACAAAGACATAAAGCTGCATAATGCTTTAATTATAATCTTTTTAACGAGAGCGGGTTTAAAAACTCGAAAGGAGAAGTTCCTTCCTGACTCTCTGGTCCTTATAGTCCCAGAAACTCCTGCCGTCTCCATACTTGTTGCTGCTGGCATCAGCACCTTGTTTAATTGTGCTTGCACAGAGCTTCACTGTAAACATTTCTTCCAATGAAGCGTTAAATTATAAAACGTGCAAACATGGAAGTTCACATATGTCTCTTTAACTGAGACATCCTGCAGACAGGATGCCACACATGAGATGGATCAGCTTGCCATAATAACCTGTTTACTACAGTGCAGTTTACATGATTTATTAAAATAATAAGAGTAAATAAATGTGGAGACAAGTTTACTTTTCTGATTTACTCACAACAAGTGCAGCCTTTTAGAATCAGCTTTATTGGCTGGGACTGTTTCATGTTCTCACACCATACAGATATTATGTTGTGTCAGTTTATCCTTAACTAGAACTAGTTCTAAGTTCAGTTCAGCCAGGTTAAAAGGAATCGATTCATGTTTGCATTTCACCACCTGAACAAAGTTCACAGCTATAATAAGAACCAGTTCTTCATTTATCAAATGATGTGAAATAAAGTTTAAATAGAAATAGGTCATCGAGGCATTTACAAATTAGCACATCTGTATGCCATTGCTGAGCAACCTTTTGTTCTCTCCTGTTTTCTTTATTCATATAAACTGTTCATTATGGGTGAATTTCCAAACAAATGTTCATTAATTAGAATTTTTTCATTTTCATGAAACAAAATGAGTCTGAAAATCTGACTGTAAGACATTCATTTAGCACCCATCTTACTTTTAACCCTCTGATTACATCAAGTCAACACAGGCATGAGCTTTTTATTTTGCCCTTTAAATCATTATTGTACAGTGGAAAAACTCTCAGTAAAACTGAGTTTGTCTTAGATAATAATTCTGCAGCCATTGAATCAAACCTAATCCATGTGGCCCATAAATCATTATTGTACAGTGGAAAAACTCTCAGTAAAACTGAGTTTGTCTTAGATAATAATTCTGCAGCCATTGAATCAAACCTAATCCATGTGGCCCATAAACAATGTTGCTAATAAGATGATTGAACACAATGCTCCACTTTAATAAAATCCTGACTCTTCTTAACATCAAATTAGCTAATAAAACCTTCCATCATATAAATTAACGAATTGTTATTTTGACTACTTACCTGTCTGACGGTCTGAGGAACAAAACGCAACAAAATGCAGCAGCAGCTTTTCTGCTCATCTATTCTGTCTCCCGCCCACAAAAAAATCTGTGTGCGAAAATAACTGAAATTAATTAGTTTGTTTTGAGGGTGAGTTTAGCCTTTAATTAATATTTGTACGTATGAGGGTTCAGCTGAAGCTGAAGACGGAAAAGTCAAATTAAAAGTGAGGGGAAATGCATGGGCCTGCATTACCAATATAGGTCCTCACAAAGATGGAAAAAAGATCTGTTGTCTCTGATGCCTACATGTGTGTTCACACACACAGCATTCACTCAGTGCTCACCTAGAAGGAAAACTGGGTCTTTTTCTGCATCACATACACAAGCTTTGCCCCAGATAAACAGTGTAAACATTTATTTCACCCCCAGATGACGTCTGGCTGAGCTGCATTTGATCCTTGAACACAGGACAAAGCCTAAGCATCCGGGGATCGGGCCGCTGAGGTCTCCACCTTCGTCCGCCACCCAATCCTCTTTGCACCGGTCCCTCACGGTTCCCCCTGCAGGTGGTGGGCCCACTGGGGGATGGCCTCGCGTCTCTCGTTCGGGCTTGGCCCGGCCGGGTCCCGCGAGGAGCAACCCGGCCACCAGGCGCTCTCCGACGAGTTCCGACCCCAGGCCTGGTTCCAGGGTGGGACCCCGGCTCCGCCGTACCCGGGTGACGTAGCGTGCCTCGATACTTTTTTTTTCACGAGGGATTCTTGAACCACTCTTTGTCTGACCCATCACCTAGAGCCTGTTTGCCATGGGGGACCCTACCAGGGGCATTTAGGCCCCAGACAACATAGCCTCTAGGATCATTTGAGCACTCAAACCCCTCCACCACGTTAAGGTGGTTCAAGGAGGGGCACGTCCCACCGGGAGGAGGCCCAGGGGACGGCCCAGGACACGCTGGAGGGACTATGTCTCTCGGCTGGCCTGGGAACGCCTTGGGCTCCCCCTGGAGGAACTGGAGGAGGTGTCTGGAGAGAGGGACGTCTGGGCGTCTCTGTTGAGTCTGCTGCCCCCGCGACCCGGTCCCGGATAAAGCGGAAGACGACGAGACGAGACACAGGACAAAGCGATTTCATAAAAATGAAGAGGCAACAGAAGCAGCAGAAGTCCTTGATGTGCAATGAGAACAGATGCACCACATGACTTTCCAGAATCTGTCTGATCTAAAAAAGATGTTGCTCAGCAGAATCAATCTGATGTAGATAATAACATGTTGAGGATGGTGCACTTTGCAAGTTTTTAAAGCACTGAATGCTGTGAGAATCTTTCTTGAGGACTGTGGTATAAACTCAACCCTTTGGTGTTACTCTTTGAGGTGAAAGCTGTGAGCCACGTCCCTTTGGTTCCGTAATTTCAGCAGAATGTTGTGTAACCACACGGGGCTGTCATCCCAACAGATGGACCTATCCACCACAGTGAGATCATGGTCACGAGTTTATTGTGGAACTATGATCTGAAAGCAGATATTTAAATGTGTGATTAAAACTAGAGTGTTGGTGCGGTGCTGGTGGTGATGGGGTTAAGCTCGCGACCATGTGCAGAGGCTATAGTCCTCGGTGCAGCTGTCCTGGGTTCAAGACCCGGTGACCTTTGCCTAATGTCTCCCCCTTTCTGAGCCCCTCTTTCCTGTTTACCTACTATCAAAAATGAAAAATAAAGGCCTCTAGGGCTGCAAAAATACATTCTTTATTGAAATCGAAATTTCAAGTTCATATTTAAAACTTTAGGAATTATTTTCTGTTTGATATTCTGAAACTCTGGAACCTAATTTAAATGTAGGATCCTTCTCAATAATATTTAGTGGTGAGGTCAAGTCACTTTAGGGGCCCCTGATAGCCTGGGTGTTCTGCAGTTGTTTCTTCTCCTACTTAACTGCCTTGTCCTGTTTCTTGATTTAATTTTGCTCTTTTCATTTTCCATCAATAATTTTTTTCTGCTTTAAGGTTTTGTTGCCACCAAGTCTCATGAATTTCTAGCAGGTCCTGCAATGCAGCTACAGCTAAAGTTCTCAAATTAATCCGAGCGGAGTCTGAGCTTGATTCAGACCATAAAATCACAGGAGATATTAATCATAAATCTAAGCATTTTCTCCTTTATTTTAGAAAGAACGGCCTTTGAAAGAAGACATTAGGTTCTGAGAAATTGCACCCCAGAAGAAGAAAAACTCCATCCAAGCTGTGCTGAGCCTTCCAACAAGGCAAAACCTGGAGCCAAAGTGGCCGAGATGCTGTTAAAATCCAGCAATGTCAACATTTTAGCAAGATTTGTGTCCAGTCAACATGAAACCTACTGAGAACCTGAAACAAAGAAACATAACAGCAAAAAAACTGTTTAAGGGCAGGAGGAATTCTAGCAGAACCATCCAAGAAACATAACCACAAGAATCAGGCAACTGCTAAGAATGATTGCAAATAATTCAGGATCTAACATTTTTGTTTGTCATTTACCACCAGAAACGAGGCTATTTCTCACTAAATCAGAAAAAGTCACTATAAATAAAAATGTCGCACTGCTTTAAATCATTTCAGACTTCGGTGTACTGAAATGTCTGGGTCCGACGCCAGGCGCAGGAATTATCCTGATTGGAAGAGGCAGCATGGGATGTTAGGGGTCATCTCCACACACACACACACACACACACACACACACACACACACACACACACACCTGCTGGATGACTTCTGCTGCTGAAATCAGTTTCTAGTATCCCTGCGTGTGTTTAGGAAAAAATGTATTAAACCCTGAAAATTCATCATAGCAGAAGGTAAAAAGATAAATTCTGTTTATGTTCTTATGATCCAAAGATCATTGAATTTAGACATTTTTGGTTCGAATCCATTACAAACAGGATATATAATTTCACAGAGCCACCCCTGGTAAAGATGTGTAGAAAGGCTTAAAATAAATGTATTTTTAAAGCAGTAAATTGCCACCACCTCTGAAGCTCCTCTGGTGACAACAGTAGCTGATCCATCACGTTCTTCAACAGATTCTCTGCAATCATTTCTGCTCAGTGTGGATCTACTGTCATCAGACAACAGCACACCGGCCCACTGAGGACGATGACACCTGTGCCTGGTGGTGTTGTTGAAGGCAGACACGCTGATGTCTGGTGTTCTCCATCCACCATGAATTACCCATCAACGTGGGATGTACCCGAAGGACGTCCACCTCCATGTCTCTCTGGAGCTTCCTGTTTGACCGCTTGATCAGAAAGTCAAACATTTTTAACTTTTGGTGCAATGGTGCCAATAAATGTGATAAAACTATTCAGTTCTGTTTTATTTCTTTTATTGCTGGTCTGGACAATCTAAAGAGTTTCTAACTGATCAATTAATTTATTGAACGGTTGTGGTAAAAATCATTTAGAGCCTAGATATTAAACTTTAGGTTTTTCTACTCCTTAACCTGAATAGATATAATAAAAATGTCCCCATAATTATTATAGGTCAAAGGTTAGGACAGCTGGAGATTTAAACTCCTGAGCATCACCTAGACTTGGTGCATACTGCCATCTTGTGGTAAAATGGGTGCAGTGAGTTAAACGTTTTATTTGCCTTTCATGCTTTACTCTCTGAGGTTCTCCAGCTCATTACCTTCAGCAGGTAGACCTGTTCCACCTTTCTGTGGAAAGTTTGGGGTCACCTAGAAACGTCCTTATTTTTCAATAAAAAGCACAGCTTTCTTCAATTAAAATAACATTGAATTATTTAGAAATAGTCAAGAGAAAATGAATGTGGTAAATGATCAATACAGCAGGATACGGTTGTTCTTTGCTGTAATATTTGCATAGGTGTACAGAGGCGCTTTTCCAGCCAATCCAAGTTAATCGTGTTAACAGGTTAATTGATCATTTAAAAAGTCTTGTGCGGTCATGTTAGCACAGCTGAAAACTACTGATTAAAGAGCATAAAATTGGTCTTCATTTGACTAGTAGAGTATCTGGAGTCTGAGTCCATAAATGTACCAACATTGTTTGAGCTGCTCTGAAGTTTAGCTACTAATCAGACAAGAAAACAATCTTTTTAAAATCATTTTATTCGTCATGGTCACAATTTCAGCATGAAGCCACCATTTCTGAGCATCTGAACCTGAAAGCTGGAACCATGAACTGAGACGCCCACTTCAACCCGATTCGCTGACCTCTGAGATCAGAAAAACCCGATTGGCCAAACGGATCCGAGGAAGAATCTGAGGGGAGCACTGATCCGTACAGTTTTAAAACTAAATAAAAATCACATTTTAAGAAAATGATTTGTGAACAAAAACAAGCAGGTCCTTTGGCAACTGAATAGGCAGCATTACATCTCCTACCTGAAGCTACGAACAAACCCAGCTAGCTTTCCAGAAGATTCCCAGTCTCCTCACAGAATACAAATACAGTTTTAACTAAGTGCCAACGGGAAGCGCTGTTAATGCCGATACGCTGAATTATGACCACAGTACACAAAACCGTTATACACCGATATCCCATGAACCTGCTGATTAAGGTTAAAGTCTTTCAGACACATCCGGGCTTTCTGTGACTGATTTAACGGACCGGGAATGACTTGAACAAGAGGAATTTTCTCCGACAGCCACATGATGTTTCAGAAACGTTTGGATGAGAACGAGAAAAGACAGTTGGACGTGAAGAAAAGGAGCTAAACTATTTCAAGTCAAAAAATCTGCCTATTTTTCACCCTTGTGTCAATAAATCTTCTGCTTACTGAAGCTTCTAGTTTTGTGCTTCTACCTCCAATTAGCTGAGGGGCACTTAAAATCGTTTGTGCTCGATTTCTCACATCAGCACAATCCAACACTTAAAGGGTTTCGTAAAAAGGCGATGTGATGAGGAAACACCGTCAGTATCCCTGAGATCCGGCTGCGTTGAACCAACCACGGCCCTCAGAGCACAACCTCTTCTTCGTTCCCGGGCTAACGGGGGCGCTCAGTAGCGATAGTGGTCGGGTTTGAAAGGCCCCTCGGAGGGCAGGCCCAAATATTTGGCCTGTTTGTCTGTCAGTTTGGTCAACTTCACTCCCAGTTTATCCAGGTGAGCGGCTGCCACCTGCTCGTCCAGCTGCAACACAAACAAAGAGCCTGTTATAAAAATCTGTGAGTGACTGAAAATACAAGGACAGAAAAACAGGAGAGGTAACAGATCTGTAGTGTAACCTGAATAATAATGTTCAAAAATAAAAGTTTAATGTGATCATTTTAACCAAGAGAAGAAACAACCTTTGACATCTTCTCTCCTAAGAATCGTTACCTGCCATCAATAAATCCTGCTAGTCATATTTAAAAAGGTGCCAACGATCGGTCCATAAAGATCTTATATTAATTGGACAAATATACAAGTCATAAAATGATGCATCTCACCCTTTAATTCCTTCTTAAATGTGGAAGTTAGAAAGCAATCAAGAACACAAAGTCCTGACCAGTTCCAACTGGTAAAAGTATTTCATTTAATAATCGTTTAAAAATGATGACTTTCTAGCAGTCTGACGCCACGCTGTAGGCAATCCAGACTCTCCTGACCTACAGAGCGCTACCAGAACTCTTCAGAGAACATCTGGCCCGTACCTCCCTCTATGCCTGCTCTTCATATCTACACCATCAGTCGTCCTTCTAACTAGCTTGTTCAGCTGCGTTGTTACCTCCTCGTTTATAAGTCGCCTGGGTTAAAAGCGCCCTAACCTAAGAAGGGAACTCTGAAATAAATGCGATGTCTGATCGTTTCCAGGACAACACAGAAAGAAAAGTTACAATCTGAAATGAAAATCTTGTTCTGCATAATATTAGTATAAATCAATACTCAGATCATGCCTCAGAACAGCCTCCATAAATTCTTTTTTTTGCTCTCGTTCAATTTACCATCAGGAAAACCTTCAAAAATGTTAATACATTTTAATGAAATAAGAGAAAAATAAACCGTTTCAATCCAGCATTTTATTTTAAATTCGTCATTGCAGTTCCTGACCTTCTTGGGCAAGAAGTAGACTCCGAGGGGGTACTTCGCTGTGTTTTTCCACAACTCGATCTGAGCCAGCACCTGGAGGAGAAGACGGTGGTCAGACAAACCGAATGCAGCTACAGCCTTCGCCTCCCTTCACTGCGCCAACTCACGGTACCTGATTGGTGAAGGAGTTGCTCATCACAAATGACGGGTGTCCCATGGCACAGCCGAGGTTGACCAGTCTGCCTTCTGCCAGGACGATGACGTGGCGGCCGTTCTTCAGACGGAACCGATCGACCTGACGAGGAGCAAAGTGGGTCAGAACTCTGCAACAGCAGCGCAGCGGATAGAAACAAGCAGCATTTCAGGGTCAGCAGCGTTCACAGGAAAAGAAAACGTCTGAAGAGAACTTCACGTAGAAAAACCCTAAAACTGAATTTCTCTAAAGCTGCAGTTTTAATGTCAATCTTTCCAGAATGGTGTCCACATATAAGACTATCGCACATTATTGTTTAAATCCTTGCATGCAAGGTGTGGAACAAGCTCCAGTGTTGATGGTGATATCGACTCCGAGTTCCCACCGAGTTCTAGAGTCCCGGTGCAGACCACCAGCGGTTTCTCTCTGCCGCCTCATGACGCAGCTGCAACACATCCAGTTGAGCTGCAACGCCTCAAGGGGCAGGAAACGGACCATAACAGCATAATGTTGGCAGGAAACCAAGGCTCATTTTCCCCACTTTCACAGATCAAACCTGTTTAACTTCAGTATCAGAGAGGCTACTGAATACAGATAGAAACCTTTATTTAAATCTAAAGCTTCGTCATTCTAATCAGTTCAAATAATATAGTAAAAGTATGAATGAATCTACTGGGCACCAGAACCGGACAATTTTCAGCTCGACTGGAGTGAGCAGGCCTCAGCCTCATCCGTACGAGCCGCTGGCTCAAGACGCGGACTCGGCGATGTCCGAACCAGCCGGTAGTGTCGGAGTGAGATGGTTTTATACCCCAACACTTGGCTGTGATGCAAGCATGGACCAAGCTGGACAAATAGGAATATTCAACTGCAGTAGCCCAGTTCAACACACAGAGGGCAGCACTAAGACAGATTTAGGACAAATATGGCAGAATTAAACAAGTGTACATAAAATAAAAACGGCACAGTAACAAAGATGGCACCCTTTATAGAGTTTATCTGCATAAAAAAATTGTCAGATTAATACGAATTAATCTGTTGACTATTTTAATCAAAATAATCATTAGTTGCAGCCCTAATGAAGTCAGCACAGAAAGGTGGAAGAAGCTTCTGGAAAGAAAACGCCGTGAGAAGTGAGACTTTAGTGGCTAACAGGAAGGCTGAGTGGATTACAGAAAGCTTCCAGATTTATCCGCTTGACTTTAAATCTAAGGTTGTACGACGTGTTGCATATTCATGGTTACCACGATCAACGTAAGCAGCATCAACATAGCAAAGCACTGCTTGGACCGCAGTAAACATCAGCCAATCATTTTAGTTCCCACGTGTTCAGACGATGCTTGGAGCCATTTGTGACGCTTCGTGGGCGACTGTGGATTAGTGTGTAGTCATCTGACTCCTGAAAGTTGTGTGTTCTATTCCAACTTCTTCCTGCCACTTGTCGATGTGCCCCTTGGCACGGCACTTAACCACATGCTCCGTACTGACCTTCATGTAGGTGTGACTGGAACAGAGCTATATAAATAAAATCAGTCCATTGATTGTTTAATGAAGCATAAAATGTTTTAGAAGATAAGGCAGACGTCTCAAAGTGAAACTAGTATTAGATGCAGAAGACAGTTAAGAAATAAATGGCATTTTGCTTTAAAAATGGTCAAATCCTGATCCGGAAACACTGGATCACAGCGAGGTCTCATGCATGCCGAGTGGCATTGCCTCCACCTCCAATATAAACTGTGACTATTCACCCCAGAAAGGCTCTGTCAGCCTTAAATGAAAGAATGCTTTATTAATCCAAGCCATCCAGTAATAAATGAGGTTTTCCCACCTGGGGTTTAACGTTGATCTTCTCAGCAGCGTTCTTGTTGAGCCAGCTCATGTCGATCTCACAGTCAAAGTGTCCGATGTTGCAAACGATGGCGTCATCCTTCATGCTCTCAAAGTGACTGAAAATGAAGGCAGAAAAAAATTGTTGAAGCTGCGCAAACCAAGACATCATTACGGCTAAAAATGAGGAATCGAGCTCCAACTTACTGTCCCAGAATGATGTCTTCACAGCCAGTGGTGGTGACAAAGATGTTTCCTTCCTTACAGGCTTCATCCATGGTGGTCACTTCATAGCCTAAAGGACAGTCGAGAAGAAGAGTCTCCATGTTAATCGAGTTTTGATCCAATCTCCAGAACAGCCTCCCTCAACCACCAAATTTAACAAGAACTGAGATATGAACGAAGACAGATGAGTGAGGATGACTCATGTCATCTTCAGCTAGGCACTCATAGACTTCTACACCGAGACATTTGTGCAGCAGCTCTCAGCTCCTTTCAGTTCCTACCCTCCATAGCAGCCTGCAGGGCGTTGATGGGGTCGATCTCTGTGACAATGACACGAGCACCAAAGGCCCGCAGAGCCTGAACGCAGCCTTTACCGACGTCTCCGTAACCCGCCACCACCGCCACCTTCCCAGCAATCATGACATCGGTGGCTCGCTTGATGCCATCGATCAGACTCTCTCTGCAGCCGTACAGGTTGTCGAACTTACTCTGGAAGGGGGGCACAGACAGGCATGAGGAGAAGGTGAAGGTTCCTCACACTAGCAACAGTCAAGCTTCAGTCGACTCAAACTGGAGCAGCTTCAGCAGGTTACCTTGGTGACAGAGTCGTTGACGTTAATGGCAGGAATCTTCAGTTCGCCCTTTTTCAGCATCTTGTACAGGTTGTGAACACCTGTGGTGGTCTCCTCCGACACTCCGCGGATACCTGGAATATAGGTTAGATTTGGATAAACGGAAACTTTCCAATTCCTCGGCAGCAGTCCCAAAATTATTATTAATTACTGGTAATTATGAATGTTTTCTCTAGATGTAGTGGAAAAAGAAAAGGAACGCAGCAGGTAAAGAAACAAACAGCCAGATGTTGAAGTGTTGGTGCTGATAATGACTCCGAGTCCTCTGGATGTTCTAGAGTCTCAGTGCAGACCAACACCAGTCCCTCTCTGCCACCTTATGACCCAGCAGCAGCACCACCAGCTGTGCTGTAACGCCTCAAGGGGCAGCCAATCAGCTGCAGTCCTGTGCATCAATCTGTCACTTCAACAGCTGAACTTAGAGAGTAAAAAACCTGATCCACCATAAAGGACCTTCAAGGTAAGACTCAAAGTTTATGATGAAAATCATCTGCAACACATCTGGATTAACCAGCACAACATTCATCTGCTTTCATGGTTCTCAACTGTAACAAAGAGAAAACGCAAAGACTCGTTGATGTTTGCTTGACTAGAGGACGAGATGAAACTGTAGAGCGAGGAGGACTTGTTGTAGCAACATAACGTGGCCTCTGGGTGAGAAGCATTACTGTCTTCGTCTGATGGAAAAATAAGATGACGTTCCATGTCTATACCAACTTACTGCATGAATCTCAATTCATTTACAAAAAGGGAAATATTTCTTCAGCGGATTCAACAGTTTCACACCCGTCACTTCATGCTTTTAGTTATTTTACTGCTGTTGGTTATGGACTTATTCGTTGTACAGAAGATTAATGAATGAGTTTGGTCAACTATTGTTTTTTAAGGGTGTTGCAGAATGAAACATTAACTTGGTTGAACCCAGACCTCAAGCACAACCTCTGGAAAACATTATGAACCTTTGAAGGACCAACCTGCAGAGCTGATGGGAAACACCAGAGTCTCTGAAGCCTCCTTAGGTCTAAATGTGTCTATGCATGCAGATAAACCAACCTGCCAGCAGTTTGGGGTACTTCTGGTGGACCAGGTTGGTGAGGTCTCCTCCATCATCCAGGATCATGTTGAGGGCCTGGCCGTCTTTGAAGTACAGCGTCTGCTCGATGCACCACACGTACTCCTCGTCAGTCTCACCCTTCCATGCGTACACTAGAGAAACATAACGGGGCTTTTACTTCCCCTCTGGAAATCTCTCGGAAAGTTGCAGACTGCAGCCACAGGTGGGTGTTTGGTACCTGGAACGCCAGATTTGGCGATGGCAGCAGCAGCATGATCCTGAGTGGAGAAAATGTTACAGCTGGACCACTGTACCTGTGAAGGAGAAGGTCAGCAAAGTTTTACTGTAGGAGTTAAAAACTCTTAATGGTTACCTGCCTCTTGATTAATTTTCTACTGAGCTGATTTTATATTTCAACAAGAAAAACATTTTGTTTAAAGATTGATTTTGTTTGCGACGTTTCTCTCACATGCAGAAGACAGAGCCTACAGACGGCAGCACACTAATCTGATCATTGGAAAACATACATAATATACAGATAAGCCCAAAATTATTCATACACCAGGCAGATTTAGGTTTTAAATTATTTTCATTCAACCAGGACATTTTTTTTTCAGAACAGACAGAAAATATGTCTGCCATCACCCTAATCTTCAGCTTCCCCCACACATTCATATCAGAACTCCGGCTGCGCCGCTCCAAAACATTTTTACTTAAAGTTAGAAGACATGTTTGTAAAACAGTTTAAACCTAAATCTGCCAGGGGTATGAATAATTTTAGACTTAACGAATAGGGCAACAAAATGGCTACCTGAATCATGAATAGAGAAATAACATTAGGATCTGTGTATTCTGAGTGTGACTGTGGGTGGTGGAAAACGACCGAGTCCAGGGTTAGAGGTTCTAGTCTCAGTGCAGATCACCACCAGTCTCTCTCTGCCACCTTCTGACACAGCTTCAGCACCAGCAG
This sequence comes from Girardinichthys multiradiatus, assembly GCF_021462225.1. Lineage (NCBI taxonomy): Eukaryota > Metazoa > Chordata > Actinopteri > Cyprinodontiformes > Goodeidae > Girardinichthys > Girardinichthys multiradiatus. The sequence goes on along the minus strand of NC_061812.1, from coordinate 3,896,932 downwards.
CTGAGCTGCAACGCCTCAAGGGGCAGTAAACCAATCAACATGCAGCAGCAACATGGCCGAGGCAAGTGGAGGACAGTTTAACAGTTAGAGGAACTCCAGGATTATTATACTATAGGGCTGTAGGAGAAGTAAACAGGTCAAAGGTCATCAGAAGACAAAACTATGCTTATAACCATTTGTGGCTGCAGGTTCCAACATGAAGATCAGAAAATTGAAACTCGTATTATTTAACAGAAAGCCTGTGCTGCCACCTAGTGCAAACCACCAAAGACTGCAGGTTTGAAGAAATTATGAAAAGATATTAAATATCTCTTTGGGTAAATGCAAAAGGGGTTTGGACCGTCTCCACAAGTCAAGTTCTGCAGTGATTCAGGCCAGGATAAACCCAGATGGAGGTAGAAGAGAAACTAGTTGCGATCATCGTTTGCGCTCTGCTGGTTCTCAGGGCGTAGGTTTCTGCAGGATAAGACCGGTCCGGGTCAGAAAGACCCAAACATGATAACATACTGGCCTTGAGAAACAGGCTGAAAAAAAAACCTCAATCAGCTTGTGTCAATATATAGATCGATACATTTGTCCCCCTGCCAGTGCGTTAGAGTCAGGCAGAGCAAACAGAAACTCAACGCCTCGTCTCTGTGACCAAAGCAACTGCCATAAAAGCCCCTACTGGTGGAAAAAATAAGTAACAAGATAAGAGTCTACAACATTATTCTTTAACAGCAAAGATAAACTCAGTCCAACATGGATTTACCCTTTTATTCTCACGAATAAGACATGACCAAACCATCAGGAGCAGATAAATGTGAGTAGCTGATAAAATAAAGCAGGGGGTAAAAGGTCACCTCAGCTCCCAGGGCTGTGAGGGTCTCAATGAGCACTGCAGTTTGCAGGGTCATGTGGAGACAGCCTGCAATGCGAGCCCCCTTCAGAGGCTTGGACTGGCCGTACAGCTCCCTCATCTTCATCAGGCCCGGCATCTCGTTCTCTGCGATGTCGATGGCCTTGCGTCCCCATTCTGCCTGGCTGATGTCGGCTGAACGCCAAGACAGAAAGACGGGAAACTTTAATGAGTAAACAAGAATGATGCATTGAGAAGAAACCTTGTTTGAGAATAACTGGACAGCACTAAACTCTAGTGCATGATTACAAAAATGACTAGTTTATTCTTCACTCAAATTGTCTCATTTTACCATTCCAAGTTCCTGCTTTTAATACTGTCTGAAGGTACTGGCAGCAAATGTGACAAAAAACGAATTGACTGAACCTCTTAATGTAGGCGTGTTATTTCATATATTTCAAAATTATTCAATGATTTCTACCCTACAGAAAAAAAAAAAAAACTAGCATGCTTTTTATTGTTAGTAATACATCAAACTGATCCACTGTGAGAAATAGATATTTTATCAAATTATATCTTATTTAGGCAGGTGTTGGTCAGTCCTGTGAGTTTAAGGAGTGCCAGCTATGACCAGGAATAGACAACAAGTCAATACAATGCTAAATGTCCCTCTTCAGACTGTCAAAAACCCTGTCAGGTAAACAAGTCTGAACTGAACTCTCCTTAACTACAGCTTCTTCATGTTAACTAAAAGGCTGAACATGTACCAACCTGAAACAATCCTTCATGCTGAATTAACCACCTACCAGAAAGCTGAACTGACAGACATATGTCACCACATCTTAGCAATGAAATACTGCTGTAATGGAAGCTTGACGCTTACAGACATGAAACCACATAAATAAGAAGTATTGAAAATATTGCACAGCATTACTAGGTGCATTGATCAGGCAGGTTAAAACTGAGCACAAAAGGTTCGGTTCAACTATTCACCCTTGATTTCTGAAGTCATTGGACAATATTTAGACTTTGCCCCTCACTGATCTATTAAACGGTGCATATTTCACCTGCTTCTAATCACATGACAATCTAGCAGCATTTATATTGAATTAATCACCCACCTAACTTCTACGTGCATCGTGATTATCTTTCTTGCAGCTTTGCCGTTTTTAAAATTGAGACCAACACATTTTAATTTAATTTATGTTAACTTTAATGTGGTCCACCACATCAATCCACTTTTTATAAACACGTCTGAAGCGCTTTAGAGTTCCACCTACATCAGAAACTTCACAACAAAGCAGGAATAAAAGCACATCATGAACGACGTTCAGCTTAGGAAGACCACGTGTTGTTACAGCTACGTAGCTACACTCAGTCGGTGCAAGCAGCATAATCTGCCTGTTCTTGTCACTCATGAACAGACTGGCGGGTAAGCGCAAGTCATCACGGGATATTGAGTTTACAAACGCCGTGCGAGCATAGGGTCGTCAAGCCTCGGTCTATCGTGATAAACTACATTACCCAGAGGCTTTGCGGAGTAGTTTCAGTTAGCTCAAGCTCGGCGCGAGTGGAGACGTTACATGTCGATTCATTCTCAGGACTGAACGTCAAGCCTGCGGAATGTAAACAGTAAGACCCTGATGTTCAAAAGATACATCCCAGAATTACCGCAGCCTAAAGTATAATGTGTAATGCCCAGTGACACTGTAGTTAAAGCTATACACGTTCATCTGCAAGCTATGCTAACAAGTTAGCGCTATCAAAAATCTATGAACATATACCAAGTCTAAGACTTAAAAATGACTCGCAATAACATACTAACATTAAGCTTAATACTGCCTGCTGTTAAAAGTCTTCGGAACCCGTAAGAACATGTTAGAACATTCAACCTTAACACCAGACTCGCTAGCAAAACTACACAGACAAACACCGACTAAATAGCGTGAAAATGAGAAAAGCCACTTCGACTTACCCACTTTGTAGGGCAGTTTCTCCGACATGGCTGTTTCTTGTTGTTTCGTTTCGAGGGAGTCTGGAGCTGCAGCCTGGCCGGTGGACAGAGGCAGAGAGGGAGGGTCGGAAACATGACGGCTCGGTTTTTATCGGCGACGCTTCGTTTGGACTACTTTCCCTGGCTGGGCGGTTACAATGCAGATACAATCTAGTTTTCTATTGGCTGTAGAAGCTTCCACCCCGCGGCTGGTTAGCCAATCATAACCTGAATTGTGAGGTGGGGCGTTCACTGACTGTGGAGAATGTAGTTGGAGCGAGTTTCGTCCGGACGACGTAGTGTTGTTCCGTAAGCCTCGTCACAAAGGTTACAAAAGCACATGTATCGTTGATAACATGAATGTTGGGGCGTGTTCAACGTTTACAAACGAGGAAACCTACGTATAACCAGTGATTCAACTGTACCGTTTTGAATTTAAAGGCGTAGTTTGGAAAATATGCAAGAAACTTCTGATGAACCATTATAAGCTGATAATATCTTACCTGCAGTAGATGTCTTCATTTAGTAGACATCTGTCAGTCCGGGAGACTGATTTTTATTTTCTGTTTATTTTTTGTTTTTTGCAGCTGCAGAAATGCAGGTAAATTAACACTGGTTTCCAAACCATATTTCATGTTCTGTTTGTTAATTTAAAAAAAACACATGTCTCAGCCAAATTTAAACTATCCCGCAAATAAACATACGGAGGCGCTACTATTTATACAGGATAACTTGATTCTCACACTTCAGCCTATTTTATGAAACCCTCTTTCCTCTTGGCAAAAATTTATCTCAGAAAATTATTTTGAACAGTACCTCAAGACACACAGAAAGATCGAGATCATCGTATGTATGTATGTATGTATGTATGTATGTATGTATGCATGTATGTATGTATGTATATATGTATGTATGTATGTATGCATGCATGCATGTATGTATGTATGTATGTATGTATGTATGTATGTATGTATGTATGTATGTATGTATGTATGTATGTATGTATGTATGTATGTATGTATGTATGTATGTATGTATGTATGTATGTATGCATGCATGCATGCATGCATGTATGTATGTATATATGTATGCATGTATGTATGTATGTATATATGTATGTATGTATGTATGTATGTATGTATGTATGCATGCATGTATGTATGTATGTATGTATATATGTATGCATGTATGTATGTATGTATATATGTATGTATGTATGTATGTATGTATGTATGTATGTATGTATGTATGTATGTATGTATGTATGTATGTATGTATGCATGCATGTATGTATGTATGTATGTATGTATGTATGTATGTATGTATGTATGTATGTATGTATGTATGCATGCATGCATGCATGTATGTATGTATGTATGTATGTATGCATGTATGTATGTATGTATGTATGTATGTATGTATGTATGTATGTATGTATGCATGCATGCATGCATGTATGTATGTATGTATGTATGTATGTATGTATGTATGTATGTATGTATGTATGTATGTATGTATGTATGTATGTATGTATGTATGTATGTCTGGGTGTATGTATGTATGTATGTATGTATGTATGTATGTATGTATGTATGTATGTATGTATGTATGTATGTATGTATGTATGTATGTATGTATGTATGTATGCATGCATGCATGCATGCATGCATGCATGCATGCATGTATGTATGTATGTATGTATGTATGTATGTATGTATGTATGTATGTATGTATGTATGTATGTATGTATGTATGTATGTATTTATGTATGTATGACACAAAGGGAAGCAATTTGTCCTTTGACATTTTCTGTAGGTTTAGACAGAAAGTATCAAATAAATGCAGCTGTTAAAGATGGCCCCTCTGAGCTTGACCTTTGACCATGAGCAGTAACACTATGCTACAGCTAATTTAGAAACACATTTATGTAAGAGTCCACCTCAGGGTCCTCTTTGCCTTGAAAGCTAGCTAAGTCAAATCTTTTTCTGATAGCAGGAAGTTACTTGGACTTCCTGAAAATGGCTGCAAATCCAAATGAATGAGCGAATGACTAAAACCCTCAAAACAGAGTTCTGACATGAAAGCGAGGAAGCTGATAGTGACGTTGTTCCTCCAGAGTCAATTTGTGGACAAAGTCTGTTTTTCTGTTTTTAATAAATCAACTTGAGATAGATCTAGTGGAGACCTGGCCTGGGAACTATATATATTTCAACCCACAGGGTGTTCAGAGAGAGCAGGACTGATTTAAAACCTACTGGCACAACGATCAGCAAGATTAGCACTTAGAAGTTTCCTTTATGAAGGTTTATTTCTGGTGTAACAGGCCACGAGCTGCCATGTTCATGAAGACTCCACCTCCTTGGACTGAGCTCAGAGGACATTCAAAAGATACATCCCAGAATTACCACAGCCTAAACCATTGCTTAGTCCACATGAAGTACAGTAAAACTGATTTCTTTGAGCATTTTGTACTTCAACAGGATTTATAAGATTGCACCATGTCTGTGGCAAATGTTAAGTGTAAGTACATCAGAATGTTGTTATATGATAATTATAAGTCTATGATAAAAATAATTAGAATTATATGATAATAATCTTGTGATTCCAGATTTTGTATGTAATGATCATTTTCTTTAGATCTTCTCATTTCTCACATAGATTCTACTTTTAGAGTTCCTGTTCCTCCACATGGAGAGGATTCAGACGAGGAGGTTCATAGATCTGATCAGGATGCCTCTCAGAAGAGAAGAGACCTTGGGGCACATCCAGAACTTCCTGGTGGGACTGTGTATACTGTTCTGGTCAAGGAACACCTCAGGATCCCACAAATGTGTCGCAGACCGTTGCTGGAAAGAGGGATGTCTGGGTTTTCCTGCTGGACCTGTTACCTTCACATTAGTTGTGAGCTGGAGCCATGTAAGAAAAACTCCTGACTTGAACTAATTGCTTTTGATTTTTATCTCTGTGTAAATACACGTACTGTATAGCTAAATGAGGAGGGGTCACATGTCGATGAATTGTGGGTAATTAAAGATGGAGATTCAGCACACATAAAGGGTACTAATCTGGAGAAAGGCAGTTTGCTCAAAGTTATTAAAAGTTTCATACAAAGCTTAGTTTGATGTTTGGAGCGACTGTTTTCTACATTCACACAACATTTCTGGTTTCTAATCATCTACACGGGTTTCTCTTCATATTAGTTCACTGAATCTCTGCCATAATGGTTCTGTGCAGTCATACGTCATTAGAGATGCCAAAATATATCAACCATCCCTGTTTCAGTGGCTCACAGAGGGGCGTCCATGTCCAGTCCTGAAGCGCTACCATCCCACAGCTTTTAGGTGCATCCCTGCTCCAACACCTGAACCGGAAGAATGGGTCGTTACCGGGCCTTTGTGGAGCTGCCTGACTGAATGCTGGTGAGGGAACTGAGCCTTTTGATTCAGGATAACAGCTCTCAAAGACTGGACCTGGGCAACCCTGCCTCTAACATCACTTAGAACATGGGTGATGTTAATTTAAAAAGGTAGGAACATTAAAAAACAAAATGAAAAGGCTTTTCTAAGGAAAAAATGCTACTAATTTTAGGCCAACTAGAAAAAAAACAGAACAACCAACCAGGGATGACTAATTGAGAAAATGCATAAAAATTAAACTTTATTTAGATTACCTTTATTGTACAACCCATCAGCAACAGTGAAATGGAAACTACTGGAAGCAGAACTGGCTGCACCTCACAATGTCCAGTATGTGTGTGCAGTCAGGAAGAAGATGAACAATATCTGAGGTAAACAGGTGACATAATCCCAGCATGTTTGAGGTTTTATCTCTAAATACGAAAGAACGGATATGAGCCCAGAGTTGGATCTGCAACGTTTTAATCTAATTTTGAAATCTGTCCTCGAGACAAACCGTAAAGAGCTGCTGCAGCTGTAGAGGGCCAGGCAGTGAGCAGAAGCTCGTTTGCATCATGATTGCAGCAGGAAGATGAACTCAGAACCAGCCCTTATGCTGCTCCTCAGCAGTCAGCGCTAACGTGGACCCACAGGCGAGGGCGGCAAAACATCATTCAGATTACACAGCCAACATAAAACAAGATTTTATCACATGAAGTCATTGGTAAACCAGGCGGCCAAGGCGTAGAAGGTTTCAGGCACAGGTTCATTCATATTCAGAGGCAGGAGACCCCCCCCCCCATCATTAGGTGTTGTAATGAGCCTGCTGGCAGCCATGTGGGAGCAAGCTTCATCACATTATTAAAAGCCCTTTTATGACAGAGTCTTTTTTAACCAATCAGTTTAAAATTCATCTCAGGGATGTTTTGTGGATAAAGTTTTTACTTGATTTTTCTGTAAAATAACTTCTTAATTTGCAGCTGCAGTACGAATCCTTTCACCTGAACAGAAGGACCTCTCCTTCAGGAGTTCTCATAAATCTTTCCTAAATTTAAACCCCAAACCGTCAAGGATTTCGATGCATCCTTGAACAGCAAGAACTCTGGTTTCTTCACAGACGTTTGAAGAGAAAAGTTATAAAACTCTAAGGAAAAGAGGAGCAGCTGTTCAGACCAGACCTCCCATTTTCACTACAGCTCTGCAGGTTTGAGCTTGTTCTTCCTGCACAACTGACAGCTTCCCATAGCTTGTCTTATTTATCACATTACAGGCAACTTATAAAAGGTGAACTGATTGGTTCACATGGTGGAAGGACAGTCTGTTTTAGAGCGGTGTGTGAAAATTTGGAAAATCTGGAAAAAACATGGAAGAAAAGATCATTTTTCACTGCCCTGTGTCTTTCATTGATATGTTTCTTAAAATAAAATCCAAGCAGTTTTTAAGCAAAAAAACAAAACCGATTTAGAGGTAGACCTGGAGAGAGAGAGAGAGAGAGAGAGAGAGATTTTAATTGAAACTTCAGTAGATGAGAAGAAAACTTAAACCTGAGCTTTTCAAGTGTTTTTTCTAATGCAACGCTCCACAACAAGAGGAAATCCTGGTTGAGTAATTTTTCAGTACCAATCCTACATTTCTAAGATCGTTGCTGCTTTGAGGACTCAGCAGAAATAGGTTGTCATCATCTTTGTAGCAGAGCAGACAGACAGCAACACAGGAAGCAGAAAAATGGCCGGCATTTCACCTTTTTCTTTTTGTGCACAAGTTGATTCTTCACATTCTTCCAGAGACAAGCCTCGTCCTCTACCTCCACACACCTTCTCCTCGCAGTATGCACCCAAACGGTCATTTTCATACAAAAACTAGTTCCACAAACACATGGGAACCACAGGCTGATTGGAGGAACCTTTTCTTTCATTTTTCGCACTTTTAGAAGGGGACGAGGGCAAAGAGATTCATCCTGTAACATTAATCATAAGGAAAAATCCTGGGCTCATTAGTCTTCATACAGGTGCATACTAGCGGTTTGGGCTGTGGTAGACGTTGGGTTGAAGCTTTAAGACAGAGCAGCATGCCAGCAGTCAGAGGAGCAGCCCAGAGTCCCTGTTGCTCTCCCAGATGCGTGGACACAGAAAGACAGACTGGAGGAGTTGGCGAGGAGGAAGAGCCAGCTCAGTTAGCCGCCCAGGCCTCGAGGTCCGCCATGTCATCCTCCTCTTCTTCCACCTTCTTCTTGGCTAGAAAAAACAGAAATAAAATGTGACATTTTCTCTTTGGAATGAAGCAGAACATTAATGGACCTCTGAAACGAAGTCCAGTTCATGACCTTCTACCTGGTTTAGATGGAAGCGATGTTGATGGCACGTTTGGCAGGGAAACATCTTCTGTTCCTTCAACAACCAAAAGATTTTTGTCCAGCTCTTCCTGCTCCAGCTCCTCCAGCTCAGCAACAAGCTCATCCTAAGCACAAACACACAAATCAGGCTTCACCAACATCAAGATTGTTACCTACTTTAGGATTAAGATTCTGTGCTTTTCTAAGACCAGCTGTTTTCAGTCACGTCTCCTCAAAAGGATAAAGACTGTAAAGAAAAGGTGTGAATCTTCCGTCTGATGAGAAATTAAAACGAGCTTAAAATCTGAATATAACTGGCTTTATGTTCTTCTTCCTGACTGATGTATTAGTGGTGGACATTCTGCCTCTGGGTTCCCAGCATCTCTCACCTCGTCGTAGTCCTCCCCAAAGCCGACCGGTCTGGAGATGACATCGGAGATTTCCTGGGCAAGTTCCTGCTGCTCTGTGATGTCAGCCATCAGATCATCTACTTTGTCTATGTCCCTGTTAAACAATGGGACAGGAGGAGAAAGATCATGTTTATGTGAAGGCCAAAAAGAATAAAGAACAAAATGGTAGAAATAGAATAAAAGAAACAATTACGATGTTTGAAATTAGAAGCAACAACATGAAACAAACAAAGAAATTTATAAAATAAAACAGGCAACATGCGACCTACATGTTTTCGTGTGCAGACTTCATCGCTTTAGCAGCAAGGCCCATGTTCTTGAGCACTTCTGTGTTGGTGTTGGCGTTCTCCAAAGCCTCCCTCTGGAACTCGATGGTGGACAACGTCCCGTCAATCTGAGTCAGCTGCTTCTCATAGCGCTTTTTTCTCTTCAGAGCCTGGAGAGCCGCTGAGGGAAAACAAGTAGAAGTTCAGTTATTAAGTTCTGCAGAACAACGCCTCTATTAATCTTTTTAATATGTAATGTAAGTCTCTCTTTTCTGGCTCGGTGTTTTGGGATGAAGCTCAGTTTGACGTTAGATGTAGGATCAAACTGTGATATTGAACTCAGATCCAACAGAAAGCCGGTTGATTTTTATAAGAACAGGTAGACCAAGTGGTAGGTAACAACAGCATGCCACCACCCGACTCTAGAGGTTTCATGACAGACATATGCCTCCTTGTGGTGCAGTTCCATGTTTAACAATAATCATTTTCATATTTAAGAAATAAAAAGATCAAAATCTCCTGCTGATCATGAACAAAACTTTCCATAACAGTAAAATTAAAGATGTTTCAGCTAAAGTTGACAACGATGCAGGTTTCTGTAGCTGAGAAGGCCACAAGTATGAGATCTACGGTGGCTGACCGGCGCCAACGCAGAGCAAAATAAAACAAACTCCAAAACACACAAATACAAAATAATGCAACAGAAAAATACTGCATAACAAAAATGTTGCAATCACAGAAAATAGAAGAAGGAAAAAACCTGCAACCAACAAAACAAAAGCAACGGAGAAATGCTGCAAACTGTCCCACAAAACGGAAGTCATTCAGACCACTAGGGGGAGCCGACAACCAGGTCACATCAGACCAGACCCTCAGTAAAGACATAACAGGATGCCCAGAAGAAACTTGGAGGGAAAAAAGAATCAAGTGGTCGTAATATTATAGAACTGTGGCATATTTACGTGGAGACCCTCAGTGGTCGACTCCCCCTAGTGGTCTAAAGACTTCGGATTAGTGGAGCGAGTTTGCAGCTTTAACTTGCTGTTGTTTTTTCTATTTGCAGCATTTCTCCTTTGCTTTTGTTTTGTTGGTTGTAGGTTTTTGCTGCTCTCCATTCTCTGTGATTGCAGCATTTTTCTTTTAGGGTGTACACCAGGCCTCTCATTTGACCTCAAATGTTTTATCTTCCACCTCAGCCCTAGACTCTTCTGCTTCTACATGTTTGCCTTCAACCATATCAGAAGATGCTGATGCTTCCTTTGCTTCCACCTTCCACCTGTGTGCCTCAAGACGTCAGATGAAGAGACAACTGGAGAGACTGAATAGGAATAAGGCTGCAGGTCCAGATCATGTCAGCCCTAGAGTCCTGAAGGTCTGTGCAGAGCAGCTCTGTGGGATTCTGCAGCACCTCTTCAACCTTAGCCTGGACCAGAAGAAGGTTCCAGTGTTGTGGAAGACCTCCTGTCTTGTTCCGGTACCAAAGAAAACTCACCCATCAGTCCTCAATGACTATAGACCTGTTGCCCTGACATCCCACATCATGAAGGTCCTAGAGAGACTCCTGTTGGCCCACCTGAGTAAGCAAACAATAAACCATCAGGACCTCCTTCAGTTTGCTTATCGCTGTGGAGTTGGAGTTGAAGATGCCATCATACACCTGCTTCAACAAACCCACTGTCATCTGGACAAAGCCAGCAGCACTGTGAGGATCATGTTCTTTGATTTCTCCGGTTCATTTAATACAATCCAACCTGATTTGCTTTGTCAGAAACTCCAGAAGACTCAGGTGGAGGCCTCAACAATCTCCTGGATCAAAGACTACCTGACAAACAGACCAGAGTTTGTGAGACTGAAGGGTTATGAGTCTAACCAGGTAGTCAGCAGCACAGGAGCACCACAGGGGACGGTACTCTCACCATTCCTTTTCACTCTGAACACCTCAGACTTCCAGTACAAGACAGACTCCTGTCATCTGCAGAAATACTCGGATGATTCTGCAGTCGTGGGGCGGATCAGAGATGGACAAGAAGCTGAGTTCAGGGAGCTGGTGGACCGTTTTGTGGCATGGTGTGGAAACAATCATCTCATTTTGAACGTGACTAAAACAAAGGAGATGATTGAAGATTTTAAGAGAAACAGGAATAAGTCAAAAACTATTTCCATCATGGGAGAAGAAGTGGAGGTGGTGGAGGAGTATAAATACCTCGGTGTTCACCTGGACAACAGACTAGAGTGGAGATGCAACTGTGAAGCCATCTACAAGAAGGGACAGAGCAGACTGTACTTCTTGAGGAAGCTTAGGTCCTTTGGTGTTTGCAGCAAGATGCTGCATATCTTCTCTAAGTCTGTTGTGGAAAGTCTGATCTCTTCTCTATCATCTGCTGGGGAAGCAGCATCAGAACCAGGGACTTAAAAAAGCTCAACAAGCTGATAAAAAAGGCTGGTTCTGTTCTGGAGACTCCTCTGGAACCTCTGGAGATCATTGTGGAAAGAAGGATTCTTCATAAAATGAAGAACATTATGGAGAACCCTGAGCATCCTCTTCATCAGACTGTCCTACAACAACAGAGTGTCTTCAGTCAGAGGCTTCTTCAGATCTGCTGTAAGACGGAGCTCTACAGGAGATCCTTCCTGCCCACAGCCATCAGCATCTACAACGGCTCTTTGAAGAAACCTTCATAATATGAGTTATAACAACATTTAATTTCCCTTTGGGATTAATAAAGTATTTTTGAATTGAATTTGATGCCTACTGGAGACCCTGCATGGAAAAGCGGCTACAGACAACTGATGGATATAACATCAGTTAAAATAATCTTATTTGAAGCTCACTCTGTTTCAGCTGAAGGGTCTAATCTTCACTGCTTCATAAAATACCTTAATGTTACACTTTGGCTAAATTCAAAAGATGTTCAGAAGATTTTTGCCTTCTGAGGTCTTATTGATTATCACAAGTCACGTGATCATCGCAACATTTAATACCATATCAAATATCGTGCAGCCCTATAGTGCTAATCAAGGTCAGTTAGCCTCTTCTTTAATCTGCTCACTGTAAGAAACATTTCGCTGTTGAGGTAAAATCTCCATCTTCAGTCATTTTTGTTTTCTAGTAAAAATCAACTCTAGTGATCACCTTTCACATCTGTCTGGGGCAACATTCGACACATTTCAGGTGAAAGTATCAAGAAGAGCACGTACCTTTGACCAAACATTATGATTTTACATTTAGAAAAAATATGTTCTTTCATTTCCTCAAAAGCTCCAGTTTTGGACATAAAATGTTTCTGTGCGACAGAAACAAATATTTCAAAGTTCACCAGGCCAAAACTGACTTCAATGAGGATTAGAACCATAATAAATGGAAATATGGTATAATATCAAATATTCTCAAACTAATTTATAATTAAAATATATGCATAACTTGGGTATTTTAAAAAGGGTAATTTCCTAAAATTTAGAAAAACATTTAGCTACAAAAACAGAAACAGGATAGTTTATGAGGATAAAAAGTTTTGTCTTTATGGGTCTGAAATGGAAGAGGAGGAAATGGCAACGCAGTTTGGCAACACTGACCCTGAAGTAATAATCAACTCCTCTTCAACCACAGTTGGTTAAGTACTTTAACATAAAATAATACATTGGTACACGATGAAATCTGCTCACTTTAAGGTCAAATCTGACATGGAGAAGATAACTGCAGTGGCCAACAGAGCAGGCATCGATGCTTTACCCAGTAAGGTAAGAAGCTTCCAATGGGTTATTGCTTTTCATAATCCAATAATGTTTGGTTTGTGTATTAAGGCTCCTAAATGTCCATATCTGTCACACAACCTTAGAACTCCACAATATGGAGCAGAAATAACCTTTATTGTCCCTGTTGTAGAAAAATTAGTTTTTACCAAGACAGAGACCGATGATTGTCACTCAGAATCAGCTTTATTTTAATCTTGAAAGAGAGAAGGATTTTTACAGCATTGGAGATGCGCTCAGTAGTGCTGCCAAATTGTCTGGCCAGACAAAGCAAAGGTTCTTCTAGAAGCTACAACGGTTTTCAAGGTGACTCTCATGAGACCTGTTGTCCTAGACATTATCTTAACAGTGTGGCGTACATATTATCTCACACAGCTGCAAGCAGAAGGCTGAGAAACCATTACTCTAAGACTAAATAAGAGAAGAATGGATCAACACTGAGGGGTTCTAATACTATTGTCAGTTCCTGCAGAGAATCAAAGAGCAAATCAAGCAAGGCACTAAAATGTATATAACATCCCTCGGTGGGGTGGTTCAAGTGTACCAGCAGCAAAGTGACAGGCAAGTTGAAGCCGGCAGATTCCCACAAAGATAAAAATATCAAAACAAAAAGAAAGAACAAGAGACCGTACAGTAAGGTCAGATTTACAGCGTAAAAATATGGAAGATATGGTCCACTGGGAACCAGATGGCAGCTCACAGTTCCAGTTTGATCAGATTACTCTAGCATCCAGACCTACCCCTTTCTCCGAAAACAACATTATCTGACGTCACACGAATCTTTATCAGATTATGCCGGTCAGAGACAGCCATTCAGTTCTCATGGGGTCACTCTGGATGTCTCGCTGCTGTTCTACTCCTGTCTAGGAACAATTTAGTTTTTCTTTGAAGCAAAGGTGACAAAAAACTGACAAATTGTTCAGTGTTGTTAGCCCTAACTAGGACCTGAAATGAGTTTTAATAAAAGTAGTTTATTTTAGGGTAATCTCTTTAAGCACATCAAGGAACATGGTCCTGATGGTTGCATTACCTTCCGTCTTGCTGCCATCCTCTCATTCCTCTTTGCTCTCATCGACTTACAGTAAAACTTACACATCCAGAAACCTGCATCCAAACAGGTTAGTTTGTGGTGGAGGCAGAAGGAGCACGTTGTCAGAGTCATTATGCCTGATATAATTGGAACAGGTCTGGCATGTTTGTCATCCGCTCTGCGCTTTTTAGTTTACAACAGCTAGAAGGGAAGAGGATAAAGGATACCAAAGCCAAGCTGAAAATCAAGTTTTACGGTCGGAAATAAATGTTCTACTGAAGTCGGAGTAAAAGTGTGAAAAACTGCATGTAGCAGTGTGATTACAGAGAAAAAGACTGTGCCCAATTTAATGCGAATTTTATAACCAAGCAAGTCAAGAGAAAGACTGAGAGCAACCGTTGAACTGAATAATAGAGGTAGTCATAAATCACTTTCAACGTGGCTCTGCTGAGGTTCTGTCCCAAAAAGGATTCCAGTAACATTAGTGAGACGAGCTTCCAAAGATCACAGAGGATCAGGCTTTAGGTTTAAGGGTTAGGGTTAAAGTAACCATGGCAGCATCATGGCATCATCATATAATAAACTGCACAGATTATTTAGAATTAAACCAAATGATGTGGTTATTAAACATAATTACTGACACATTTTACACGTCAGAAACAAAATACGAGCATACCACCCTATGTAACATTTTTAGTTTAAGGTTGGTTGGTTTCAGAAGTTTTAATAACTTTAACACACCTCCACACTCCTGTTTTTTAAATGGGTTGTTTTTATATCATCTGCTCGTTCAAAAAAATCTGATTTTTCACACAGCTGTAAAACAGATTTTCCTTCCACCATGTCAACCAAATTTCAGGTTTGTTCACAAGTTTCATATTCTATGAAAACAATGAACAAAAAGCTCTCCTGCTCGTAAACAACCGTTTAAAACGAAGTCAGAACGAACAGACCCGAGTTCAGGCTGACAGCTGCCAACTCCCTGCTCCCTCACGGAGGTTAGCCTGCGGGCTAACTAACTTACCAACCAACCAACCAGCTAACTAACTAACTAGCAGGCGGGCTGTTTGTCCGGTAAACCGAACAGACACGGAGCTTTAACTCACCTCGTTTGTTTTTCGTGCCGTTCTTCTTCGCCGTCAGGAGCTCCTGCTCGATTTTCTGCTCTAAAAACTCCTGTTTTTTGGCCAACATCTCCTCCGTTTCCCGGAGTTTCTGGATAGCCTCCTGGGGAGTCGGTCCCTTCCCTCCCTTACCTCCGGTACCGAATATCTTTCCAAATAGCGACATTCTTTGGGATTCCGCTTAATAAACAGTACCTACAGCTTTAAACACACACGACCCAACGGCGCGTTGTGAGACCGGACCGGTAGTATGTTAAAAGGGTCTCTAAATGTCCTAACTGTCGCTTGAGAGCCGCTGGTGTTGTTTTCTTCTTCTTCTTCCGCTTTTACCCAGACAGGCCTCGTGATGTCATTACGTAAGCGCCGTGACTCATGCGTGGAGGGGGATTTCCACAACAGCCTCTCAGTACCATGTTCAGTTTATGGAAGCAGTTTCATTTATCGGAGATTTATTGAATAAAGCTGAATACATTTTAATTTTAAGATGAAACCTTAAAATGTTGTTTTTCACACATTTTTAATGATAGTTAAGGAGTTAATGGAAAGTTCAGTGGAAGAAAAAGTGTGAGAAAAATAAGTTGCGCTAGTAACTGGGATAGCCACTGTCTTGAGAGGAATGTGAAGGAAAGCCCATTCAGAGGTTTGGGTTAGAACCGCAATGCGTGGACTACAGCTGGAGTCAGAGCTTTAAGAACCACCACACCGAGATGTATCCAGGACATGGGCTACAGCTTGTGGAAATATAAATGTCTTATCATTAGTAGCTAAAGCTAAGATATATTTGGGATTTGCTGCTTATAGATTGATTATTATTAGGAGTTTTTAGTTATGCTTTTGAGAGTTAGAAAAATCCTTAAACAGTAGCTTCTAATGTGGTCACACAATGATTGTTTATTATTCAAGGTTAAAACTTGCAGGTGTTTTCTGTCTGCATCGTGAGAAGCTGGCAGTGGATTTGTGAGGCATGGTTCTCCTCTCCCTGAAGATTCCTGAAGACGTGTGGGAAACTGACCTTCAGCAAAAGAATGTGTGAGAAAACTGAGAAGGGCTGCACAACAAATGTAAAATGTATATTTCCTGTAGTATGTGTGTGTTCAATAAAAGAACGGTGGAGGGGAGAGAAAAACAGATGTGTTCCTGACTACGCAGATGCAGCACCTCTCTTCCCCGGCCAGGTGAATCAGCTTCAACCTCTAGTCCGTGTTTTGTTTTCTTAGACATTTAAGTTTAGTTTTTCTCGTGCAGAATTAAGATGCTTTGACCAAATAAACGAACACGCAGGAGTTTAGAAGGACAACTCCAACAAGCTGCTGTAGACCACTGCTGAACCTCACAGTAACAATAGGATCAAACCTGGGCTGAGGGGAAGGACAACCGGACTGTTACTCAGAGGTCCAAATTGTTTTTGATCAAGTTCAAAGTCAGCGCAGCCATCTACAAGGAAGCTACAGAGGACCTCCTGTTTCTTTCTGCTGACGAATGGAGATGCTAATTTCATTTTCTAGTAGGACCAGGTACCAACCATACTCCCAGAATGGAAACAGCATTTCCATACCGAACATGGAAATGCTGTTCAGTAGGTCCACATTTCTGTATTAAAAATACATTTTTATTGGTCGGATGTAATATTTTAATTTTCTGAAAGGCTGAATTGTTTTTTTTATTAGCTGTAAGCCAGAATCATCAAAGTTAACGGCAATAAACGACACTTTGTGGAATAAACCCCAATATACCTGAGTTTTACTTTTTGTAGTAATGAATTAACGTTTTAATAATATTCTAATCTTTTGATATTTAAGTATTTACTTTATGTAAGTAAAACAATAATTTCAATATTTCGTTTTTTTCAGTTTTACTGCACTATATGACTTTATGTCATTACACAGATAAATTTCATGTTTACGGAAGCATTTATTTAACTGTTTTCATATAATAGGCTGCTTCCTTGTAATTTACATACATTTTTCCATCTATTTAGGAATCGTGCTCCTAATATGGCAAGCTGTATTATAATATAATAGACATAATTAACTTCAAAAGCGCTATCCCTAATTTGGTTCTTTCAAGTCAAATTTAACATTACGCTGCATATTCCCATTCGCCCCGTGTTAAAATCACTAACATCATTGTGTCAAATGAAAAATTACATCACTGTTTATATTTGTGTGTGTTGGTGTTTTAATAAATGACAAACGTGCAAGACTACAAATAAGATGGCCGACATCTTGACTATCAGATATCAGAAATGGTGTTTTTGCTGATTGATAGATACTGTATCTCCAATACAGAGTCCAGCCATTACATGTTAAAACAGCCACTTAATGGTCTAAAGATATAATCAAAAACTAATCAGAGATGGAGGTTTTGTTTGAAAGTATGTTTTAATGTCATGCCATACCTGGATGGACCCACAACATCAGCGGTGTTCCTCACATTATTTACTGTAATACAGACTCAGTGAGAAAATCTGGCAACTGGGACGAGGACTCCCGCTTAGCTGCAAGCATCTGGAGGCCAACCCAAATCCTTCAAAAAACTACGCTTCCCATGATGCACGGTGCTGTACTTTTCCATCTGAAGGTGTGACGATCCAGAACGCCATCCAATAAAAGCCTGAGTGGTCACTGGGACAGCAGGAGAAGAGCCAACCTGGAAGAATGAAAGACAGAATAAGGAAAACAGGTAGATGGAGGAGCAGACAGGTGGATGAATCATACATGGATATTCTTTTGTGGAGGGGTCAGAGGTCGAATCGTCTGGTCAGGGGGGAGCATCGTTTTGAGCGCCTCCTTCAGCTTCACACTTTTCATCTCATACTGAAACACAGAGCAGAACCAGTTTGTATGAAATGTCTGCAGCCACATTTATCGAAGATCAAGAAATAAAACTGTTTTCTTTGAGAAAATCTGTTGGTTTTGTAATATGTTAATCTGCTGTCTTAACAACACTTATGGAGGCAGTTCAATATGAAAATGAAGTTTCATTTAGAGATTCATTTGATTGTCTGATTATGATAAATTGATCCCATAGGTTATACTGAGTAGGCAGATATGCATGTACCTCCTTGTAGGCTACAGTCAAGAAGCCCCAGTTGTTGGGCCAGGATTCACCAGAGTCCTTTTCAATTTTTATATGTGCTTTCCTGAAACAATAAAGAAAATTACTCAACATTTACTACAGGAAACAATTTTCCCAAAACAAACAAAAATAATCTCTAAAATCCATCATATTTACCATATTTCATCTTGATGCACAAAGTTGGTGGGTTTAAACGTTTGCTGTGAATTCGCCATCTGTCCAGAGCAGCTATAATGCTTTACCTGAGTTACACTGACAGACCTGTTTACTGTTGTCATGGATACAGGGCTGGTGTATTGGCTGTCACTGTGGTGATGGTAAGATGGAGCCACAGTGGGAAGGTTACTGGAGAGAAAAAATGCAGCTTACTCACCTGGAGAAGATGTGTAAATAGCAATACAAAGGGTTTTTTAGCTTGTTTCTGAGATAAAAATAAAATGTTACCCACAGACCCATTTCTCTTTCAAATAGCTTACCTATATAGCTATAGAGTTCCACCTGCCCATGCTTACAATCAGAGCAATAACTAGAAAGATCATAGTTAGACAACTGGAGCAAAGAGGGGTACTTTGGGATCATTAAAGATGAAGTGTTAAGTTCAGTTGAGGATCAGTGATGCTATGGGCCTGTTTCTCTTCCAAGGAACATGGAAACCTAGAGTGCATTTCATCATGACTTTTTAGAAGTACCAGCATATGTTAAACAGAAATCTGATGGCCTCAGGCAGAAACCAGAAAATGGGTTTCTGTGTAACATTTTATTTATATTTCAAGAGTAACAGGAAGTCATTGATGACAAACTAAAAGTCCCTTAGTGTTACTGGTGATTTGGACCCCCCCCCCCCCCCCGGATAATTGTACCAAAATTAAAAGATGGGAGATTTCTGTGAGATTATAAAATCAATTTAAAGCTCTTTGTACATCTTCCTATACAATAACTGGGAAAGATGGTTTAGTCTGGCCTCTCACTCAGCATAGATTCTCCACCATGGTAAAAAAGAAGCCAGGTGAGTTGGTGTGGACATCAGGTAGAATACCTCCCAAACACATTCCTCAGGAAACGTTTTGGACATCCTGAGGGCAGAACCAGGACTCTGAATGGGTTATATGTATAAAGGTTTGGGGGAGACCTCATCATCCCTCCAGGTGAGGTGGAGGAAGTTCCCAACGAGAGCAAAGTCTGAGGAAGTCTGTTAAAGCTGTTAGCACGACCACCCAGTGTGATAGAAGATGAATAACGAGACATACCTGGAAACTGTTTTCCGTTTGTTTGTTTTTTTTGCAAATGAGCAAAGTTTATTTAATTAGCTTAGAAAATAAAGCAAATAAACAAATATGGAACAATAGGAAGCATAATGTTCAAGTATTTACATTCAGATATAGTACATACTGTCCCAAAAATGCCACAGTTAAAGGAGAACTGAAAGGACCAAGGAGGCTGGGATAAGAAGTTCAACAAAGCAGCATCTTACATTTGACCAATTCAAAAATCAAATGTTTTACTGCCGGTTCAGAACCACAATGTCCTGTTTAGAAATCTTAAAGCTCCGTCAAATTAAACGTTGTACTCTGAACATCTGAACCCAAATGTGTAAAACACATCATCCCTTAGTACACCTTCCTAGTTTACAGTATCTCTCCAGAGGCTGATCAGTGGAGAACCAAAACGGTCCAGAACTGTGACGTTCTACAGCTCAGCGGCAGCAGAGTCACCAAAGTACTGGTTAAATATCTCTGGGTGGGCCAAGTAAAACTGCCTGAGGAGACGTTTTCTCTCCTTTGCTGACATCTTGGTATCCAGGTTAATGTTGTTCAGCAGAACCCATAATTCCTGGTCTGTATTCTTCTTGGCAGACTCGGCATAAACCTTGTTGGAGACCTGCAGAGAAGAGCCTGCAGGACAGAGGAAAAGAAACAAAGTAAACACAAAGGAAACTCTTCATGACATCAACATATCGATGTCCGCTTCTGAAAACAGTCTGACACAAATTCCACGGAGTGCGTGAAATAAAACTGGTAGAGGTCAGCTGAGAGATGGAAATCACAGATCTGAACTGAACCAAGAAGCTGAATGTGTTTGTGTCTTTATGCAGCACTGATGCCTTCCTATAAAGTCCACAAACATGTTCTAATAAACTCGTCTATGAGCAGTGCTAATCCTTCAGATTAACTTTAAATCTAACCTCTAGTCTACAACAGCAAATGGTCCAGCTTGTAGAACCACCTTTAGGAGCCAAAACTGAAGTTAGTCTTTTTATTTCAGGTCTTGTTGGTCTCTCACATCATGGTGGAGGAACTGTTTAGCTCAATCACTAGTCAGGTTGGGGTCTGGTCTTTAACTAGGCCATTACCACATCTCAATTCTTTTCTTTGTTGGCTATTCTGTTGTTTCGGCTGTGTTTGGAGTCATTGTCCTGCTGATGACCCGGTTTGACCCAAGCTTCACTTGTCAGATGGACTAACGGATGGACTAAGATTTGATACCAGAATATTTTGGTGTAAAGAGGAGCTCATGGTCCACTAAGTGACTTCAAGCTGGCCAAGTCCTGGGGCTGCAAAACAAGCCCAAACCATCAGCCATCCCTCTCCGTGCTTGACAGCTGGTGTGTGGTTTTTCTCAAATATGGCCAAGACTTCCACTTTGGCCTCATCTGTCCAAAGGAAATTGTTCCAGAAGCCTTGTAGTTCATTCAGATGTAACTGTGCAAACCTAGATATCTTTTAGGAGACATCAGTCCGTCCGAATAGCCATACTGGTTCAGCTTTTTTCTAGCTGTCCTGTCATGACCTTTAACCTGGTAACTGAGGCCTGTGGAGTCTGAAAGCTCTTGGGTTTCTGGTCATTTCACTGAGCTTCACTTTCTGACCTTGGTTGGACCGACCACTCCCAGGAAGATCATTCTTTCCTCCTGCATATTGATGGGTGGTTTGGAAACTATCTGATCACCTTTCCTAAGACTGTTGGGCAGCAACAGTTGCTTTCCTGAGGTCACTGCTGATGTCGTTTCACTTTAGCAAAAAACCTGTCCTCCAAAGCTGCCAGAACTCCTACTTTCATAGGGGGGCAGACACAACACATCAGTGAATCTAGTTAGGAACACCTGGGTGGAAAAGCATCAGTGGTGTACTTAGTTTCAAACACTCTGCTTTTCCATGTTGGTTTCATGTTTGTTAAATAAGTAGTCTGGAATCTGTTCTGGATTTGAATTATATTAGAACCTGGTAAAGACCAGATCATTCTTGTAAGGACCTGATGTGTTAAATTCTGGAGATAAAAAAGGGTGTACTTTCTTTTTCCGTGACTGTAAAATGCATGCATATCATTCAGCATCCTTTAAATGTAACTATAAAAGCAGAGAGCCTATGCTTTAATTACTAATCTTGTGCATGACTCTTTCCCAAACTGCAGACATTTGTAATATTTTTTATTCTTTTTCTTTAGGCGTAAACAATACAGTTTTGCATGAATGTCGGAGAGATGTAAAATATTTAACGTGTCATTCTTACGTGCTGCATGTGATATTATGTGCCATAAAATCTGTTCATGTTCCTACATTCGTGAAATTCAAAATAAAACAGAAATATTGTCTCATCATTTTCTGAAATGCTGGAAGTTGCAGATATTTCAGGATTTATTCTTTTACCAGCAACGCCAGGCTCCATGCCCTGAGCAAGTCCGGCCAGCTTCTCACTGATGACTTTGTGCAGAGACCCGGGGATCTGAAACAAGAAGAAGAAACACGTCTCCGTCACCAACACCGTTCGGTCATTTAATCACACTCAAACTTTAAGGAAGATTCATTTCCTGTTTTCACAGTTGGAAAAAAGTCCCAGTTAACATTTCTTAGATCAACTCCGACACAAAAATCTTTCAGGCAGAAAAAGAGGCCCCTAAACTAACCAGGGGGATGTCAACATACAACTTAGAAACTATACTGAATTAGATTATTAGGCACCAAGTTAGCAGCAGCCTCGTCCCATTGCAAACCAGTCATTTACAAGGACTGGGCAGAAAATGAGTGAAAAGGCCAACATGAGAAGAAAAGCTTTGATCGACCTTCAGATAACTTGAAGAACGATCAATTAAATCCATTTGAAACTCAAAATATGATAAATTTGGCCTGGTTTAAACATTTTGTAGCTTACTGTTCAGCTAATTCAGCGTGACAGCATCTTGTATTTCACACATCAGAACGTTTCTGGTCCCTCATGGATTCCTATTTCCAACCGTTTCTGTCCAGTAAATATGCTGTATTAATATAGTTTAGGTCTGTCTGACTAATGATGTATAATTCAACCACTGCTTTTTCTTAGATCTGATTATGATGATCTGAAGCTCAGCAGAAAACTTTAGAAACCGTCACTTTAAACTCTGAGCCAGTTTCATGTGAAAATGACCCATTTATGGAGCATGTTGTTACCTTAAAGATTTCCTTTATGTTGCTGAGCATAAAGACCAGCATTAGATCCTCCTTTTCCTTTGGGAGAGTCTTGCTGTGTAGTACTGCCTTGGAGAATGACTTCTTAACGGCGAGTCTGTTCTCTATCTGCAAAAGTAGCAGAACAACCTTAATGTCAGGTAAGAGACGAAACAGATCTTTGGGTCTTCATGCTACTTCACTTTCACAATCCAAAATGTTTTATTGGACTCCTTAGAAGGGACTTCACAGGTAAGATTGAGCCACCAGCTTTCACCTCCTTGTCCACCTTTACCGCCTGTGGTTCAGCTGCTGAAGACATGAATGTCAGCAACCTGCGCAGCTCTTCTCTTCTGTTTGGAGGCAGCAGCTTCAGACACAGCTGCAGAGCCACCAGAGCCTTATCCAACTTGGCGTTCACTGTCAAAGAAGCCAGATTAAACAGGATGTAAGAAGTTCAGCTGGTTCTGTTGAACCTCTGATCCAGTGTTATGCTTTCATACCCAGCAGGTCTGTGATGGCCGTATAGACGTCCGTCATGTTCTGTGGCAGCAGAGGAGGCCTGTTGGTGTTGCTGTAGTGTTTGACCAGGGTCCCGTACAGCAGCAGCTTCCACTGGGGTAGACCTGCAGCAGGCAAACTGAACATTTAATGAATCATTTAATGACAAAACCAACTCACACTGAACACACCATTATAACAGTGGAACATGGTGCTGGCAGCATCCTGCTGTGGTGATGCTTTGTTTAGCAAGGGCTGTGTTAAATGGAAAACGAATGGAGCCAAATACAGAACAATCCTGGAAGAAACCCATCAGAGGCCGAACCGGGGGCGGAGATTCACCTTCCTGCAGGACAATGACCCCAAACATGGGGCCAGGGCTACTGTAACATCATTTCTTTCCACTTTAGAACTATGCAACACTTCGTTTTTTTGTTCATCCCATAAAATCCCAATGAAATACAATCAAACAGTATGTCCAACAGGACCTCAAAGGCAGAATGAACAGCTCTGCATGGACATATCACTGTACTGCAACATGGTTTCTGAGTGAATAATTTAAGTCATCCAGAACATAGCAAATCCAAAACAGCACAGCTGGACTTCAGTCACCTTCTAAACAGTTCAAAAGCTTGGAACATCTCCCTCACTAGCTTCGAATTGAGAAAGCCCTTCGGATGAAGAGCGAAACATCTATAGCTACAAGGACTGAAGACCAGCCGTTTAGTTTTTTTAACCTTTGGGTGTTTTCTCAGGTATTGAAGTTTACCTGCTGTTCAGTTTTTGTTAATTTTATTACGTCTAGAGCAGTTTCTTGATCTAAATGGTCCCATTTTTGCACTAAGGAGTGGTTTTTCTCTTCTTATTTTTATCTGATTCATCTGTTGCCACTAAACAAACTCTCATGACAGAAATAAAGTTGCAGAGTGACTGCTTCACATTTTCAGTCTACAGGAACCAGAATACCTCAGCGTTTCTGCCTCAAAGCTTTAAAACTATCAAGTGTTCAGAAAGTTAATACCCACAGGCACACGGTTTTTCTGTTGTACCTGATAAGTGAGGACACCCTCTGTCTCGCCTGTCATACTGAACGAAGCACTTGCCTCCATCCTGAATGGCGCAACCGTCCGGTGGTTCTCGCTCACAGCTTTCCTTCTCTGGAGGGCAACAGTGAGGCAGCTCTCTGCTCAGCTCCACCACCAACTGGTCAGGGAGGAAGTCCAAACAGTCCAGAGCTGCAGAAAGCCACTCATCTTCCCTGAGAGGAGCACAGAAACATTGTCAACCTAAAATATCCAGCCCTCCCCGTAATAAACTGCATCTCTGATCTTCTGACTGGTACTTTAAAGAGCTTAAAGTCAGACATACTGGGAGTCCCTGAAGGCCTTGAGGACCTGTCTGTCCAGGTGGTTGCTGCTGTAGATCAGGTCAGGGTTATCATGAGCCACCTGGTTGGCTGGAGTTGGAGAGGTTGGGTTCTGGTTGCACTGGAGCACTCCTTCCAGCAGAGGGAGCTCCACAAGGTTTAACAGCCTGAGCAGGGTCTGCTCCTGCCACACCTCATTAACCACTGAGAAGAATAAAAAGACCAATAAATCTCTTCACAGCCTTATCAAAAGCTGTGCTGTGTTGATGTCTTCACTGCTGGAACCATCAAAACCAAATGTTTACAATACTCATCAAGGGGATGGATGCCATCAACCGTAGAGGTTCAGGCCTGCCATGAGCTGGAGACTGCTGGATCGTAAGTACAGCTGCCCACAGTAAAACCAGTTCTATATCATCATGGGCTGAGAAGGTGCTGATCAAGAAAGAAGCTCCTGCTCCAAAATTACACCTTCAAGGCCAACTGAAATCTGCAGATACTCTCATGGATGAGCAAAATTCTGGTCTGATGGTCCGATGAGACAAAGTTGGAGGTATTTGGCCACAATGACAAGAAGTATGTTATGCGTCACAAAATCCCTTAAGGTGAGGCTTCCAACCCCATAAATACTGCACCAACTGTCAAGCATGGTGGTGGAAACATCATGCTGTGGGGCTGTTTCACACATTATTTATTATGGTTGGTGATTATAAGTGATTTGAACAGAAAATCCACCACAAATTCAAACACGTGCATCCAATTCTTCGTTTAAAAGTCATTAAAGATGTGTTTTCATTCCACACAGGAAGAATCTCTGCTCAAATTAATAATAAAAACCCACAATCTTTCTTCAGCCACAGCTCCTGAAGCTCCACAGTGGAGGTCCAGAACACGGTCTAACCCAGAAAACCTCCCAGATGTTCCCCATTCCCCCTCATCACTCGCTTGGGTTTGTCTGGAAGCCTTGCCGCGCCCCCAAGAGGTGACTGTTACCATGTCAACCAACATTATCCCATAACTAACCTCAATTAAGCCAATTTGCAAAAACAGAAAAATGCTTTTTTTACTTTTCAAACCGAGCTTCATTTTTAAATTTGGTTTTGGTTATTCGGGTCAAGTGAGACACCTGAATTATGCTAATGATCTTTAAATATTTAGATGGCTACAAATACCACAGATACCAGGTGGAAGAGAAGGTTTCCTCAGACTATCTGCTGTAACATGAAGACTGGAAGGTGGATGGAGAGTCTGAGCTGAAGAATATCTGATTTAAAACAGGTCTGATGTTTGCAGACCTGCTGTGTGGGTAAATAAAACCATCTGCATATCTGTAAATAAGAATGTGCTAAAAACAAAAGCAGATGTATGTTGGCTTACATGACTGTGGTAGAGCTGAGTCTGTCAGCTCTCTGCTGGGACTGTCCACACGACACTCTGACGTCACCTTAGCTGTGAAACGAGATTCGAGCTGGCAGGTCTTCACAGATGTCTCTAACACTCTAGCAGGGACGGACATGTCAATTCAGAAGAAACCAGAACCTGGTTAATGATATATAACTTTTTTTTAACACGATGATGAAGTTAAGCTTTCATTTTTGAAACTAATTCTGGTTCTTTAAAAGGAAAATATAAAGAAAGCAAAGAAGGTTTAAAACTTCTGCACAGTTCTGTGCAGACAGGTGACTGACTTTTAATCTGTCACATAAAAATGAAAGAAATTAACCAATTACCTGTCTGGAGCAGAGCTGCAAAACAACCTTTGGATCCCATTCACAAGAATGTGTTGTTCCAACTCCTCAGCGGCAGGTGAACACGCACCTACAAACCTGTTGGAGATAAAAAGGTTCTAACAGGAGTCCATCAGTCCGTTCAGCCTTAGCCATGGTTTATTTGAAATGAAGGAACATGAGTTTACACGCATGGTTAGTGTCCAACCTGTACAGAGCGCTCCTGCTGTCCTCAAACGCACCCTGCTTCTTGTTTTTACTGAACATTTTTGTTCCCACGCCCTCAAACACACCGCACTCCAGAAGAGCCTGGCACACACACACCACTTTGTCTCGGGAGACACTGGCACCTTCATTTTTGATCAAACACACGAGTCAAACAGCTTTTCAGTCACAATTTATTTATAAAAGCCTTTTAAAACAACAGTAGTTTATTAAGACTAAATATAACCAGGTTCACAATAATAAAACTAAAATTTGAACAGTGAAAGCCCTTTTTGGCTCAACTACAGCCAACGATCCATTTAAACAGTGTGTTTATAAAAGAGACTTTTAAAGATCAACAGTCGGTCCAGCTCTGCTGTGTGAAGGCAGGCTGGTCCATAGATAAGGTCCCACCACTGAGAAGGATCCACACCTCTACTTTTGAGCCCGGAGCTTCTGACAACACCTGATTTGTGGACCTTAGGCTGCAGTGTAAGGTTCTGCCATAACATTAATACTAGAGCTGCACGACAAATTTAGGAACATTCATCACATCAGTGTTGCAATCAGGAAGGACTGATTGGATTTCGGATCCCATGAATTAAAATTCTATGTTCCAGTAATATGTATGACCTCCTGCATGGACCTTCACTGCCTGGTATGGACATGGATCTTAGAGACCTAGATAGGAAAGCTGATTGAGGAAAAGTGAGGGAATGTTGGTTAATTATAATCAATATCATTGTTGTACCATTCAACAATAATACTGCAATGTTATGCAGTCCTAATTAAGCCTCTTAAATACAAGCAACAACACTTGAAACTAGATCTTTAAATGAAGACGAAGCCCGTGAGAAGCCAGCACAAGTGGGGTGTGATCATAGATCGTGTGCAGCTGAGTTCTGGAGAGCTTGCAGCCACGGATGGGATGATTTATCAAGACCAGCATACAGAGAATTACAATAATCCAAACAACATGAGCCTCGACAGGAAAACGCTTTGCTCAGCAGCTGGGCACCATCAAAAAAAAATACATTAAAAAGGTTATTTGAAGAATACTGACAACAAATATTTTATCGGCAAATAGTGTTGCCAGCCAGTTAGGAGATCATGCTGTTGACTGTGGTTTAGATCAAGTAAGTTTTTCTCTATTCATGTCAGTAAATGTCTGATACAATCCTGCAGGTTCTGAAGAGGATCACAACTGTCAGCTGAGGTGGGAATGTTCCTTTGGTTTTGGATTTCTGGTACGGAAGTCAGATCCAAAAGCACCAGGATGGCAGATTTTCGCCGAGCAGTTCATTAGATGAACAGCACTAAAACCAACCGTGTTAAATACATGGTCAAACAGAACAGATGGAGGAGAGCCTCACCCTCAAAGCCTTTAGCATTAGTAATGTGTCCTGCCAGAACATCCACAGCCTCTGAACCGAGGAAACAGTCGTTGTGGGACCTGAGGTGGACCAGTCGGCGCTTTACCATCACAGTGGACCTGAGGTGTGAGATGAGACTGCTCCAGATGGAGGAAGCCTGCGCTGGTTTGATGGCCACTCCAGGAGCTGAGACAAAAAAAAAAAAATTGGATCACTAAGATAAATCTCCAGACCTTATTCTTCTTAATGCAGGCAGGACCCTTCTGAGGTTGACTGGTTCAGGAGTGGTTTAACACAAGGAATATGACAGTTGTAGGACATGCCCAAGATCTGTTTATGTGGTGGCTTCTGCACCAGTTTTTTCCCTCCACTCAACTTTCAATTAAGACAGCATTCTGTGAACAGCTCTCTTCTTTAACAATGACCATAGTGGAGGGTGACTGCTTGACGACTGCCAAGTCAGCAATCTTCCTCATGACTGTGCCAGCCACAATTTTTCTGTTTAAAAACCTTTTTATTGCTTTATGTTAATCCAAATTTTTAAATAAGCTGTATTTTTGGTTTTCATTAGCTGTAAGCCATAATCATCTAAATGAACAGAAAAACGCTTAAAATACATATCGCTGATGTCTGTAAAGTATTAGTTTTACTTTTGGAATTGAATTACTGAAATAAATTAACTTTTTGGGGAAATGGTTCTTAACCAACTAAAAATTAAATGAACTTTACCTGTAAAGGGCGATTTGTGCAAAATACAGATCTTAACTTACTTTTAACAATATGAAGGCAAACATCAGGTTTAGACTTAAAGCAGAAACCGGAAATAGGTTGACAATGATAAAAATCGAGTACTTCAGAACCTGTTCTGACTCTAGATCATTAAACTGAAGGAAACGTTTTTCCTTCATGTTCCCCATTAAACAGAAAACGTCCTGAACATGCGTGGCGAGGCCTCCTGCAGCAGCAAGCATCCACAGAAGTCTAAAGGCCTGTTTTACTGAACCCACCTTGAGGACGCACACACAGTTTCTCTGCAAGGTTCAAAGCTGCAGCTCGCTCTCTGATTGTAGACATGTTTATAAGTTAAAACGCAGTCTGGGAGGCGCTGACACTGGGGCGTGGAGGCAAACAGCACAAACACGCTGAAAACACAATCAAAACTCTGAACCTGCTACTTTGATTTTAGCCTGTAGGCGGCAGCAGTTTTCATTTCAGACTCAGCATGAAACTGCAGCGCAGGAAAGGACTTCCTTCATGTTTAATGCAATTATTGGAAAACGTATAAAAAGACGTCTGATTATCTGTCGTGTTATTAATAATGCTGCTACCTTCATTTGCTCTAGGATATATATATATATATATACATCATACTTTTATTCCAAGACTGTAATTTTAATTTATTTAATATAATTATAATTATTAGTATTATCATTATATTAACCTGACAGTGGTGTTTTTGAACTGTGGGAGGAACCCACGCATGCATAGTGAGAACATGTAAAATCAAGATATGTGTTATTTATTGAGCTGTTTGTTTCTAAAATTCAGACTAAATTCTTTTTGTGTTGAAATCAGTTGAGACCGGATGATGTACTGTTACAGTTGAACCACCAGGTGGCACTACTTGAGAGCATAAACTGGGTTGATTTGATAAACGGAACCGGGTTTCTTTCCTGCTTTCCTCATTACTGCTGAGACTGACCCTGGTTCTGCTCAAAGTATGGTTTCTTCTGATTAAAAGTGAGTTGTTAATCCTCTGTTGCTCAGGAAGGGAGAAAGTATCAAAGCAAAGATTTGAAGGAATCAGATTGTTGCTCATTTACAACTTGTTACCAAGTAGCAGTCTATTTTAAGTTCTACTGAACAAGTCTGTGTTGCGGCTGGATTGAGTCTTATTTTGAATATTTGAGCTGGGCCAGAATTGGAATCGGAATGATTAGGAATGAAAGTTCTAAGCTTTAGGTGGTAATTGGACTTGTTTGCCTTTTACGTAGTGGACCTTTTCTACCTTTTATTCTATGTGGAGAAAAACAAACAGAAGTAAAAAAAATCTCTCAGGGTGTTTGAAGACAAAGGTTGTAGTGCAGCTTCAATCAATTAAGGGTTTTTAAACATACCTTTTGATGGTAAAACTTTAATTATACCATTTAAAATCTCAGAGAAGCTTAAGTTCTCAAAGTGCCTTGGTACCATAAATCTGTCTTGGGTCTACCTCTTTTCTCTTGAAGTGTTTAAGAGATTTCTTCTCCTCACAGTACCGACCATATCACCCCACACAGACCTTTGGTTTCCATGGAAACCACGTCAGTGTTTGCTGGCTGCTGGTCTTGTGATTCTGCAGAACATTCACAAACATGCAAACTAGAGCCCGCACCACGTGTTGGTTACCACGGCAACCAGGACGGGGGTGAGGCGGGTGTAGCTATGACTCAGCTTGTTGCTGGGTGAAGCAAAAAATACACCGAGACAAACTGAAGGTGCTTGGTGCAGCTGGAGATGTGGAGTTACCCTGGATGTTTATCATCTCAGGGTCAGGTCACCATGGCTTCATGTTCGCTCCACCAACAAAACACGTCACCCAGTGGAAACACCGGGTCAGGTGTTCCTGGCCCACGGGTGCCCACGACCTGGGCCTCCAACTATCAAATTATAGGCAAGAATTAGTTTTTTCTAAAGTACAAAGAGCTCGGTGTGCTACAGACAGAGAGAGGGAAATGCACAGCTTCAATCCGTCCCCAGCTCTGGGTCAGACAGTCCCTCCACCATAAAGAACCGGTACCATGACTTTCACCTGAGGAACAGCCACTCATCTCTCTGCTCTAATGGCGCTAACAAAGCCAGTAGTTTCTGTCAGAGAGCTGCATGTTGTGCATCCCACAGGTGAAATCTGGAGGCTGGTAAACATGAACGACTATGCTGTCCTGTAACCTGCTCTGGACTGACGCTTCTTCCAGGTGAGTCCTCGCTGCTGCACCCGGACATCAGATTTATAGCTGGAGGTGAGGCAGAAATCAAGATACTCTAGGACCTCAGCTGCTAAATGAAGGTACGGTCAGTGGCAACTGGAGCTAAAATCCTAACATGTCACTCAAACAGAAACTAATATGAATGATTTGGGCCACCCTGCAGGTGGAAAGTGCAAATATTATATTTATACATCTGAAAATTTTAATAAAACTTAAGATGCAAATAAATCAACCTATCTATCTTAATCTTAAATACATAAATGAATATTTTTAAATTTAAATTATTAGTAAATGTTTCATAAATTTTACTTGGTCATGTGTTGAAGACATGATAATAGTTGTGCAGGTTAGCCAATCAGATGTTAGGGTTTACACAGCAGCAGGAGCAAAGCATCGACTCATTAGACTATCTCCAGGAATTCTTATTTTCTTCTGCAATCATCTGCTGGGGAAGCAGCATCAGAACCAGGGACTTAAAAAGCTCAACAAGCTGATAAAAAATGCTGGTTCTGTTCTGGAGACTCCTCTGGAACCTCTGGAGATCATTGTGGAAAGACGGATTCTTCATAAAACGAAGAACATTATGGAGAATCCTGAGCTTCCTCTTCATGAGACTGTCCTACAACAACAGAGTGTCTTCAGTCAGAGGCTTCTTCAGATCTGCTGCAAGACGGAGCGCTACAGGAGATCCTTCCTGCCCGCAGCCATCAGCATCTACAACGGCTCTTTGAAGAAACCTTCATAATATGAGCTACAACAACATTTAATTTCCCTTTGGGATTAATAAAGTATTTTTGAATTGAATTGAATTTTAACACAATAATAAAACCAACATTTTTGCATCACTCTTATCATAAATAGATAAATGAGGCTGATAGGTTGCGTTGGTCACTACTTGTTTCAAATAATTTCTGAGCAATATTTGATTTTTGTTTGTTTTTTTTGCGAAATTCTCAGTTCCTGTTATTCGGGTTGTGAAATGATATGTTTGGAAAATGTGGTTTTATGTAAATTATTTACCCTCCATCGGTTTGATACAAGATTCTGTTCCTTCATCAGAACATGTGAACAGATCATGAAGATTTGATCGTCGCGCTGAACACAAACAAGCTTTTCTGCACAAACAGAAAACAGTTTCTTTGACTTGTCTTGAGTGTCTGATTGGTTCAAAGTTCGTGGGTTTTACACCGAATCTCATTGATTTGGTTCTGTTGATCCGATGTAGGCCCGTCATGTGACGACACTAAAACTAAACATGTCTCCACTCACATGTCTATGTCATCAACAGGAAACAGCGCTTGTCTGTACTAAACTGAAGTGTAAGTCTTTTGACAAACTGAAAGAGGAAGACTTTATACATATCTCCATGGTCTCTAAAGCAAAACACTGTGTTGACAACAGTTGTAAGTTCCTCGGGGGCAAAATGCGATTGGTCTACAGTTTAGCTGCCTTGCAGGTGAACCAATCAGATTTTAGGGGTATGTTTAATGAGTTGTAGTTACTTTGCACATGAAATACGAAATAAAGACATAAACAAATACACTGAAATAAAAATATATTGTTGTAGCATATAGTTAATAGAAATTTTAATAAAATAATTACACATGTTTAATCATGTAGATTTTACCTAATAATCACTAAGATAAAACTATATTTATGTTTTAGGTAGTAGCACTTTTGGCCCTGGGTCCAGAGGCCTAGAATACACATGAGGAGAAGGCAGCACAAACCCAAACTTCACAGAATCCGTTTGACTTGTAAGTTTTGGCAAACATGATTTTGTTTGTTAAACTATGCATTCACGCAGATCTGCAAACAGTTTCCTGTATATGAACCTTTAATATTCTATATTTTTAAATTCACTTTAAAGCTTTTACTCTGTGGAAAAGTCGGAGTACCTTTTGTTTTGATAACTTTTCTGTGCGATCCTCCGTGGCTCCGCCCCCTGGCCAGCCGCGCTTTTCATCTCGCATCAAACCTTCACCGTGCAGCGCTGACAGGAAATCAGAAAGCTTTCAAAATAAAATCACAAGTTTGTCAAACAGGAATGCGATCATTTAGGTTCTATTTACATGTACAAAAATGTCTTTGTTAAAAGTTGAGAAAAATATTCAAAACTGTGTCAGCAGCAAAATGACAGAGATCCACACACAATCTATATATCTATCTGTCGTCGGTTGCTGAGTTTTATTTTGAAACTCCCCAGCGGATGTGGTGTTTGTAAATTCGCCGGTCTTGACCCGGGCTTTGGGAGAATCTCATTCACTTCAGGTTAGGGCTCCCGTTGGAGTAACGACTGGAAAGCGGTCGCTTCTGGGGTCCAAAACTAGCTGGAAAACAGCACGAAATGATTCCGTTGCGCTTCTAGAGAGAAGGATAAACGGCTTTAAAAGTCCCCGCTGGACCACAGAGAAGACCCGCATTGATGAATACGATCGCACTGATTGATCCGAACCGAACCGTGTGTTTGTACGCGTTAATGTGAGTGCGTGTTCCCGTTTGGACTCGCGCACAGTCACAGGTTGCTAGCGGATTGGACGCTAACTGAGCTAGCCGAGTTAGCAGGCAGGGGGACTTCAGAGCCGTTTCCCCCCGTTTCTGGGGCTAAGACCCGCCGGGGTTAACCTGAGAAACCTTGACAGGCATTTCCCGACAGTCTGTTGGATGATTCAGTCATGATGCGGGGTTCTGCGGGACGTTTGTCAAGTTGGCCGGCTGGTAGCATCGGCTGACTGCAGCCTAACGACAGAGTTGGTACTTTTCCTCCTTTTTTTAGACCGTTTCTTTTAAAGCTGGACTTTGCCTCTTGAGGGTTGCAGCCCACCCGCCTCTGCTGAGTTAAAATCACACGTTGGCTCTGTTGGAGAGGGATAAACACACTCAAGGTTTTTATGTGTGTTTTTGACTGGAAGAGGTAAAAGAAAAGTTTGGTTTGGAGGTTGAGGAGGATTTTTCCGAGTCCGTGTGGAAAAATGGATGCGGGTATAGAGAAGGAATGCAGCGCCTTGGGAGGGCTTTTCCAGCTCATCATGAACGACATGAAGGTAATGATACATTTAACTGTTTGTCCCCCACAAAAAATACAACATATTTATCTCAGTGTCCATACTGGCAGTAGGTTTAAAACTGTACTTTTATTTTATCTGTGGTGGTTTTTGAATAGGGGCTCTGTATGGCTCCCTGCTCTGGGGGGCATGGACTAGGGGGCGCAGGAAAACCTCATCAAAAAAAAATAAAAAATAAAATAAGGATAGTATTTGCTTCCCAAACAAGTTTTATTTTTTTGTTTGGCTTACAGTTTCAACTTATTTCAAATATTGGTAGAGGTCTGGGCTGCAGCTGCAAAGTAAAGCACTTCAAGTTACAATGTGGGTTATAGTGACTAATTTCACACCTTAAAATATTAAAATGAGCTGAGTTAGTGAAATTCAAAAGAAAATAATCCATTGCTAGGAAACATTATGACATGTTTTATCAATAAAGAAAAAATATTAACGGCTTTAGCGATTTAATCCTGTTAAATTTTACACTTAAAATACAAAAAAGTGTCTCTGTGTGGAATAGTTGGGCATTTTACACCGAACAAGACTGTTTATGATAACCTTATTCTATTTATAAAAAACCACAAGCATTTCTAACGCTTTCAGGGCATCAGGACCACTCAGACAAGCATGAATAAAAACATTTTATAGTATTATAGACTGGACTGAATTATTCCACAGCAGTGGTTCTGGTCCGAAGGACCCCCCGTCCTGTCCGTGTTTTAGGTTTTTACCTGCCAAACACCTGACCTAAATAAATGTGTGATTGTGAAGTCCTTGATGGCTGAGGAGGGAATGAATCAGGTGTACTGGAGCAGAGATGCATGAAGGACAGTGGGCTCTGAGGACCTGACTGTGGCATTTTTGTTCTCCACAGTTGTTAAAACACAGTTTGGGAAATTTGACCTTTTATTGGTAAAAATAAAGGATGTGGACATTGAAGGATATTTTTCCTGTTCTGTGCCAGCCACCGGATTCATTAGAATGATATTTGCCATTTTTAAAATCTTGGCTGAAAAGGAAACATCGGGCTCTGCTCAGCTGTGTCCTGCAGGCAGCTGCAGTTAAACCCAGAGGATCAGTCAGTTTCCCAGTGAGCCTTCAATCGCAGGTAATCTGGGTGAGTTCTGACCGGCAGCGGGGTCCGAGTCAGAAACTTGGGACGTTATCATCGGTACCAGGGAATCTGTCCTGCTGCCCTGATTTTTGTCAACTGTTGGAAAGCCCGTGGCAGGAAATGTGATGTAAGTCAGCTGTCCTTAACTCCATCATTTCTACAACAGATACTTATATCATGCAACTTTTATTATAGTTATTTAAATATGGTCATGTTTCTCCTAAAACATGATAAATCAAGATTAGGATCGGAATCAGTTGCCTGAAGTGTTTATATTTCACCCTGTTGTATTGTCCGCCATCATCCTGCTCCATACTGAGTCATAATGTGATTAAAAAGCAGAAAACGGTGCATTAAACATGGACAAAATGTAAAATGCTACCCAAAACACATTAGTAGGGGTGAGATGGTCACAGCAGCGCAGCTTATAAATGGCTGAATGTGGAATACGTGGTTGTGAGCGTCGCTGATTTGGATTGGGTAATGACTGAGCCGAGGTTTAACTGGAAGTGGGCCATCATGAAGCAACAAGGCTGGATGGGGGTGGATTTTACCAGCTGCGTGCTCTTTGATGTTCCACTGAGCAGTCAGCCCTTCGCTGTCAGTCAGTCAGGGTTTCAGTGCCCTCAGATGTTCAGATGTTCATCGTTACGTCGCTTTTTACCTTCTAAACCAGAAATAACCAGCCAAGCCGCCTCTGCTGCTGGAGATGTTTGGGGGAGACGTTTCTTCAGAGCGGAGCTTCATGACTCTGTAGTGGGCAGCTGATCGTTAGATGTGCTCACACCGATTTAAAACAGTTTTGTTGGTTGTTTCTAACTCATCTGTTGGTCAGCCGCCATTAAATAAGCTGTGGATTTATTTATCAAATATAAACAAGGTTTGTTGGGTTTGCTGCTACCTTTTTACCTTCCTTAATAATGTAGGCGTGAAATGGAGCCATCTTCCTGGAATCTCCATTGTTGGGACATATTGATCGAGTTGTGATAGGAAGCTATGGGACTGGCAGCTTTTCCTCCCACGTTGCGTAAGATTGGCTTTTTCTTGTCCAATCTTCAGATTTCTTACTCCTCTCTATGCCAGTGACTCATTTGAGCATGCTTGTTTACATCCACCAAACACATAACCAGAAAAGCTTGCTCTTAACTGCTTTTACTTCTAGACATATGCTTCAATATGAACAGATTTGTATTAAAGTGATTATTTAAAGGACCTGATTGCTTGTTTCAGTGCTGCTGACAAACATGAATCAGGTTTAAATAAGTTTCTGTTTTCATTTTAAAGACACTGTGAGGAGAACAACCATTAGCAGCAAAAAAAATCAAACAGGCTTGGAGATTGTCCTCCCCCAAAGATAAAGAGCCTCCTGTACGTTCTGAGCGCTCGTCCTGGACCAGCAGCATCGCAGCTCTAACCTGCAGTTCATTGACACGGACCCCCAGCGGTGGTCTTGTGTCAAGGCCTCCATGCATCAGCCATGTAGAGAGCTGATCATTAGCTCACGGCATTCTGCAGGGCAACCGCTCCGCTGGAACAAGCTAGCCTGGTTGCTTTTTGTCACTGTCCTCGACCCGGTTCAGTTTAGTGGAGTGAGGTAGAGAAACTAACAGGATTTTTGGTACCATTAAATATTCTTCAAACAGGGAGGGAGAACAGACGACACACAGCCTTGCTAAATGATGGTATAACCACAGCACGTTTCTGTTTAGCATCAGTTGCTGATCTGTGATCGTTTGGAAGCTCTCGAACTCTTATTTCTAAAGCCAAGATAAACGAGTTACCAAACTCCTCCTTACGAGTCCGAGTGTGCTGTTCAAACCACACATGGTGATTCAGTCTGCAGAAATACCAGAACATTGTGTAAGAGAGGATCCTCAGATGATTCACGGTAGTCCTGCTGGCCTTCTGCTCAAATATTTTTATACTGTGATTGATGTTCAGTTTTTTAAAGTAATACAGCTCATTCCTGAGCCCAGCTGTCATTGGATCAGACCTGCGTCTCTGACAGGAAGCCCTTCTTGCTGTGAGATATGTCGGAGCCCTAAAAGATGAAGAATCCCAGCAGCACGGGGGGCGTGGGGGTTCTCGCCTCACTCAGTAGTTCTGACATTTTGTGTGCAACATGATGAAACTTGCAAACATCCTGCAGGGAGAACAGTGAGCAGCACCAATGAGTCATTTCTGCTGTCGGATAACAAGGAAGAGTGATGTGTTTGGTGGATTGTGGTGTCATATCCTAGTTTTTACCCAACAGAAAACAAGATCACTCCTCCGTCTGCCAAACACACGCATTCAAGTCATTTCTATCAGAGCAGACACTAACTCCTGAGCAGGAACATGTCCTCAAATCTGCTGGTTCTTATTAGCTTTCCAGCACCACCACCTCCTCCTTCATTCATACAATAAATGCGTTTAATCTTATTTTTGATTTTATTGATATTTCTTGATGCCCCGTTGAACCAACAAAGGAGAAAATGGTGAAAGTTACAGTCCAGACAAAACTCATTTTGGGGCTTTTCCGACATTAGTAATTGGAATTTATCATTGTCACAATTAATCAAAATTTTTCACGGTGAAGATAAATGATACGACGAATGCCCATCCCTGCCATGGACAAGTCATTTCCTTTTTCTTTTCACTCCATGGTTGCAGATCAACCATTCTGTGACACCATGGAGGCTCAGTTTCAGGTCCACTCAGCAGAATCCTGACGAGGACCTTTGGGTTCTGCTGGCAAGACGAACATCTTATTGATTTCTCTCTCGTCTGCATTAGGAGTGACATTATGAGCCCCTGACCTTCCACACTGCTCCCACCTGCTCCACCTACCCCTCCACCCTGACATGCAGACTCTGTTCCCTCTCTATCCTGCTTCTGCACCATCCACTCCGCTTTGTTTCACTCAACCTGTTTGTTGTCGTTGTTCTGAGTTTTTAGGTTTAGACTTCCCAGGTCAGGAGCAGCGCAGGTTTAATGTTAATAGTAAAATCAGTGATATGTAAAATGAGAAACTTTCAACAACTGGTTTGAATGTTCTCCTTGTTGGGTTCACATATAAAAAACCTGTTACTCTGAAGATCTCCTAGCTGTTTGTGTTCACGGAGGTGCAAGCTTGTCTGTACTGGGTGTCTCTGTGGCTCATAATGGTGCACCTCCACTCTGTGACCCTGAGCAGGATTTTACAGCTGCAGAAATTGGATAGGTTAACTAAACCTTGGACAGATCCCCAGGCCATCATAAAGCAGCACACAGGACCAAAACACACACACACACACACACCCCTAAGGAAAAATTGGAGTGACGAGTTAATCTGCATGTTTTGGACTGTGCAAAGAAGCTAGAAGTACCCAGGGAGAACCCATGTACATGCAAGGAGAACCTGCAAGCTCCATTCAGACAAGACCCAGGACCTTGTTGCTGCAAGGCAGCGGCGCCAACAGCAGCCTCACTCTGCAGCTCTGCAGCTCTGCAGCTCTGCAGCTCTGCAGCTCTGCAGCTCTGCAGCTCTGCAGCTCTGCCTCATTAAACACAAAACAAACAAAAACATCTCTAGTGATGGAAAATCGTTCCTTCAGCAAAAAAAAACCTGCAAGCTTGGAGAACAGTTGATCAGGACCAGTTTGTGAGATCATATGACAGTCTGGCTTCTTAGACACACAGAAAAAATATCGATTGATTGTCTGACTTTTTTACACAATACCTTCAAGTTAAACAAATGATGCTTGTGTGCTGGAATGCTGTTGTATTTATAAGCCCACCAATGTTTTTCTTCATCTGAAGAGGAAAAACTGGCTGTTTTTCCCAACAGACTGATACCAGATTGTCAGGGGATACTTCCTGAGTTAGCCAAGAAATGAATCGGACTAGAACAACTGAGTCACTTATTTAATAGAGTGAAAAATACTCTATTTCCTTTCTATCAAATAAAAATGATTAGTCTCCTCGGATTTCATTGTTAGTTTGACTCTAAAGGAGAATCTCTCAGACTTACAGTTGACCTGCCCTCATCCCCCAGAGGCTTTCAAGCAGCAGCCGTGTGTGTGTGTGTGTGTGTGTGTGGTCACATAAATGCATTGTGTGGGTCTGTATGTGTGTGTTATCTATCCTGAGCTGTACACTGAAGGTGAACTGGTAATGAGATGGCAGCCATGCTTGTGTGCAGAATACTAAATGCCTTTTAACGCTCACCCACTGGAGTTTGGAGCTTCTTCTCAACAAACACACAGTAAACAGCAGTTAAGGTTATGTTGCTATATTTTATAGTCTATATATAATTAACTGTGGGTGGAGAGTTAAATACAGGCCTTTTTCATATGACACAGCCAGACACACCCTACATCTCCAAGCTGTAATGTGAAGAGATGTGGTTGATGCTTAGTCACGCTGCTGATATGATATTTTATAGTTCCTCATAGTTGCTCTTTGCTGTGGGAGTGGCCGATTACAGAGAACCCTCACTCCTTACAGGAACGTAGCCTCAGGTGAACGTGGGAGGGAATGATTTTTCACATTCAGCTGCAAACCTGCCGCACCACGGTCCGTAGAAGTACATATGTCACTGCACGCATCATGGAAACTCACGTTTGTGTGAGATTATGATGTCCAGGTTCCTACGCTGTAAGATCTCAGCAGAAACTATGGAGCTGGGAGGTCATCATAGTAATCAGGATGAGATGAGAGAGGGGGAGACATTAGATGCCTCAGGGGCATGTCCTGATACTTCTTACTAAGTGAGATGATGTCTGTCTGCAGAACCGTCTTAGAACCAGAACAATCTTCAATAATCTATAACTTTAATGGAAGCTCACTGCCTTTAAATACAACAGAAAGTCAGGAGACTGAACTTTATTTCAACTGACTTCATGGAACGTGGGATTTCTTTTGGTGAATGAACAAGAAGTCATTATAGTGAAGATGCATCAGGAGCACCTTCTGTACTTTTGGTTTGTATTTGTAAAGTTTAACCTATTACAAATTTTGAGGAGTGCAGATAAGCTATAAAGATGCTGTGAACATGGGTGGACATTAAGCTTTATGAAGCACTAGTTTTTGTATATTTTGAAGAAGAAATGACCAAAGCTGCTCTGATGGAGAAACGTCACTGACTCACCAAACTGTTAAACTATTGGCATATTTCCATCGCCTTATATTTCTAATTCTGTTTCTGAATATTTGTGCCAACTCGAGGAGCCCTACACCAGACCAGAACCACCTATAGTGCTGGTATACAGCAATCTGGAGCTCGTATCTGCCTCCTGTCCAACCTTCTCACCTGCTCTGTGAACCATCGTCCTGATCAGAGTGGATGGAGTTGGTTAAAGACTAAATCCATGAAATGTGTGTTGCTCATTGAAGGCAAACGGACCAGGAAGCTTTGTAGTTTGATGTGTGGACTCATTAGTACAGGAAGCTGTAGTCTCTTCATTGCTTAAACCCGGTCAGTACCGGGTTGGACACCATTGTTGGCTTCAGAAGTGCATTTAATAATGACTCCTCAGAGGTTCTAGATGTTTATCATTAAATACATTATTAGAGAAGACTCCCATCTACAAATCACTCTGCAGCCTCACTCACCCACTGATTGCAGAACCATTCTTCTCAGCAAAGCTCGTCTAAATAACGAGGTTCATCAGAGCAAACTAAAGCCTCCTGATTAATCAGAGCATAAGACCTGGATATGCTCAACGTAAAAGTAATCAGATCTTTAATGATCTGCATGGTTTCAGAGTTTTCTGTGTTAATGATCATTAATAAAGAAATGAACTGTCCAGAACTTTGTCAGCTTCCTGACCTCATGTTCTGAGGACCTGGTATCTCAGTGCAGGGTGCCTGCATGGAAACCCAGAACATTAAGGTGCTTTAGGTCTGTTCCTCGTCTTCCTGCTAACTCACCATGAAGCTTCACAGGCGACTACCTCCTCCTCCAGATCTCATCCTCACCACCTGTTTGCAGGTTTGACTCGCTGCCCCCCCGGATCTGGCTTAATTCTATGACGGATTATAACGCTATAATCTCTTATGTAATGGTTTCAAATCTGCACAGCCTCAGCAACATCTCACAAACGCACCTCTTTGGTGATCATCCTGGTATGTTGGGCGACGTGTGTGTGGCCTACGTACAGCTATGGCCACAGAGGATGGACCTTTGACCTTCAGATTCAGTTCAATAATTTTACAGTCCTGGGCTCCTGATCCGTTCTTTGTTGTGTTGAATGTAAAAATGATTGAGAGGTTTCTGCCAATGATTAGGATTCAAACAAAGATCTGGCTTGTTCTTGATGTGTTGACATGTAGGAAAGGATGTGGGTGATGAGGTTGCACACCTGAGTGCACCTCAATAGAGGGTGTGGATTTATCTCGTACACCTGGGATAAACGCTGATAAGGCAAATGTTGTGATGAGATTTTTTTAGGATTTCTAAAATAAAATTTTTTGTTTTTAAAACTGCAGTTTCTTTAGGTTGTAATTTGTTTTATCAGAAGTGGGCAAGATGTTTCTGCCTCTAAAAACAAGCTGACAGCTTTAACATGGAGACAGAAGACAAATCAGTTGGAAATGGTTTCACAAACGGATATAGCTAAACAAATAACATGCAAAAAAATCTAGAAAAGTCACGTGGGAATTGGCTTTCACTCACTTCCTCTTCTCTAAACCAACAAGGACGCTTTGTTGCTGTTTGGTTAAAGAATACGATCTAAAACAGAGAATGAAACTACTTTTAATATCAGATCAGTGTTTGCTTAAAGTAGCAGCTCTGCTTTCTGAAACCTTTTAACTGAAGCTGAAAACATTTTCAGCAAATCCTTCTTTTAATTATGGTGCCATTATTCAAACTGTGTGTTTGTAAGAAATAACATGGAGATGTGTGATAAACTGTGTGGGTTCCCAGCAGAGATATCCTAAACAAAAATAACTGGGCATCACTGCTTCGTCTCAAACTGAGAAGTCCTTCTCACCACAAAGCTGCATGAGTTCCTGGTGGTTTAATGTCCCAACGCAGTAAACATGCAGAACCTGTGCCTCTGGTCAAACATCTCTGGTTACAGCTCTTCAATGTTTGAGGTTTAAAGTTGTCTTTTTAGTCTTGCTTTTCAGATAGTTGAAATCTGCAGTTTAAGAGTGATTAAAACTGGAGCCAGCCTGTTGCTGGTCCAGTTGAGGAATTTGCCTGTGCAGCTTTATCTCTGCCAGCCTGCCAACCTGTATGATTACAGACAGTCTGGCTAACCTGATGGCTACGCAGGCATGGTGCAGTGGAGAGGTAGTAGGACAGTGGGAGAAATGACCAACTGAGACCTATAAGTCATCCTCACTGGAGGCTGCTTGTCTCCACTTTAAATCACAGGATCTTCATATGGAAATCAGCTGATGTGGTCTGGATGCTGT
Source organism: Girardinichthys multiradiatus (assembly GCF_021462225.1). NCBI lineage: Eukaryota > Metazoa > Chordata > Actinopteri > Cyprinodontiformes > Goodeidae > Girardinichthys > Girardinichthys multiradiatus. Next base: position 3,854,618 of record NC_061812.1, on the reverse strand, counting down.
GAGAGTTAGGATGGGACTTTGTGCTTCTCAAAGAGATCAAGGTTCCCTTAGCAACACAAAGCACTACAGAGACCAGGGTTGTTCATGCCACATGGACACAAAGCAAACAATGACGAAGTTTAAAACAACAAACTGTTAGCTGTCGGTACGCATCAAGGGAAATTATGTTGGTGTAGAAGAAGAATGCAAGATGAAAGGAGCAGAAAATCCTTGTTCTCTGTTTTTCCATGAAGCACTCTCTTTTGATATTCGTTAAAGCCTTTAAACTTCATCTCTGTTCCTAAGAATCGTGTCATGAAAATAACTTAATCATGACTCAGCATGGCTGTAATTAGTCTTGTTGAATACCAACAGTCCTGCAGATATTAAATTAGCCCCACCTTCATTTGCACTGCCTCACTGGCTCCAGTCACTGCATCTGTTGGTTTAGCCATGTCTGATTGGTTTTGAAAGGTAAAAGTCAGATCTGGGAATGTTGTCACACCAGAGTTTAACTCTTTCTGGTTGCAAGTTGAAAAACCCATGGGAATGCTAATTGTTGTAGTCTGTGACCAGCCTGACTATTACTAGCCAGCAAGCTTTTAATAGTAGCCTGTATTACTAATAAGTCCTTTATATGTAATCAAGTACATGTTATACAAGTCTAAACCAGGAAACGAGGCAGATTTTGTTGACCTGTCATGTCTTTGTAATACGTGTTTCAATTTTGATGCACTGTAGTTTGAATAGTGTGCGTGTGTTGGATCAGGGGTGTGGAATAAAGTGTTCAACTCAGTCAGGATGGAGTATTTACTTTTGTCCAGATGTTATTCTGAATTTTTCGTCTGTGTTTAAGGATCAACTGACCATCTGGGAATGAAATTTCAGTGTTCTGTTAGTGCCCCAATTATTCAGATATTAGCTCGATTATAGGAAGGATGTTATGCTGCCAGTTTCAAGCATCTGCCATCCCAAGGTGAGCGATTCTTCATCCGTGCTGAACATCTGCATAGAGTTGCATGAGATGACGTAATTTTATTATTGGGTCGTTGGTTGAGCAGTAGTGGTGTAAATGCGGTAGCAGTGGCACACCTGTGGTGCTCATTCTCAGGATTGGACATGTCCAAACATCTGTGGTGGCCTGGATTAACTGGTGAAAACACTTTATTCTCCAGTGTTACACAAAATGATTTATATCCCTGACAGATTTAGATTTACAGTTCTGTTTTAATTTTACAGACATGTTTTTGTTGTGGAGTGGCTCAGCTGGAGTCCCCTCTAGATTCCCAAAGTGAATATGTGGAGAGAGTTAAATATTAGGGCATTGGCACAGAGTCCTTCCAATCTCAGACTATTTGTATCAGTGAGGAGGTGCTAAAAGCTTGTCAGCCATTGTACAAAGTGTTGGTTGCCGTAATGCCAATAAATGTTTTCCATTGGTTTTTGAGAAGGGACTAAATCCTTTTAACATGCCAGGTTTTGTTAAAATGTAAATAAAAACTGAGGTGACACAAACCTTGCACATCATCTCATGATCTTCTCTGTGATGCCTGTGTTGTTTCCTATCTGAAACAAACTTCTTGGTTGCATAAAATCAAGACGTTTAGTCCAGAATTAGTCATATATTTGGCGGATGTGACTAATTGTGGGCTAAACTGTAAACGTGCATTAAGACGATGCTGGAACATTGTTTACACAAGGCAGCATCTTTTCATTGCAATCAAAGGCAGAAACACATTAGTTAGACGTTGGTTTAAAGGAACATTTTTATTGAAGCTGTTTTAATCACTGCACCTCCATTTCTGCGTTTCTTCATTTGTTATACTGGCTCTCTGAATCATGATTGGACCTGTGGTGGGAAAGGGTAGCGTGAGAATCCTAATTTAGGAATTTCTGTTTGAAACGTTGGTTAGCCATGAAGTTGCTTCATTATGTTCCCTAATAACAAATACGTTAGATTGAATTAATAACATGTAATGAGTTCTGATGCAATCATTTAGATTCTACTAATAAGAGCGATTTATGAATCTGATCCTTTGATTGTTGAAAAACACAGTTGGAAAATACTTGGTGTTATTGTGTTTCCATCTGTCAGTATTTGGATTTAGAAGCTGATTCGTTTTTATTTAACATACATCTATCATCTGATGAGGCTGGCCTTCTTGTTGTCCTTCATTCAAAGCAGTCTCAACCAATAGTTTTCCAGGATTTCTGAAGCTCATTTAAAGTTCATTTAAACAAAACACATTGGTTGTTGCTTGGCTTTTTTCCCCCTGGTGGTTTAAAACCTTTGCACAGTATCTGCTTGGCTGCTAGTATCATTATTACAGTTGACAAATGTTTGATTGGGACAGGATCCCTTCAGGTGCGGGCAGAAAACGGAGCTCTGAACGGTTTGTTTATCCCCTTACTGAGACCTTCGTCTTGCTTTATGCTGTTAAATGATTGGAAAAGCTCCATGTTGGCTGATGTTGAGATTTTAGGATCATGATCGTGTTTTACATTAGATTAAAGAATCTAAAAGATCAGCCGTTTTTATCAGAGCACCATAATGTGGATCAGTGTCTTTTAATTGTAAAGATCTTGTATTTTTGTCCGTTATACTGGTAGTTCTGGTACCTGTTTGTTGTTTTTCCCCAGTAGCTGTCAGGTTTCACTTTGTAACTGGTTTCAGAGGCATTTGCACGGTCACATTGCATTGGAGAACGTTTACACCCAGACACCAGGCGAGTAACTGCTGTTGGGACGTTAACCGTAGATGTCAGTCAGAGCTGCGTCCAACGCACTGAAATCATTTTTTAGTTGCAAGTATTTCATCGGACCAGTATCTGCTGGTTCTTTGCCTGACAGTGAGAGTCAGAGGATTGTTCTGCAGGCAGACACATCATAGTAGATTTAGGTTTAATCAGGTCCTGGAGACATCCCAACATGAGTAGCGCTGTGGCTCTTCATAGGTGCAGGACTGAGTGTTTCTCAGCCATTAGAAGCAGGTCTCAGATTAATCAGCACAGCTTCTGGTTCATGATCTTTCTCCACCTTTAGCGATAAAATCTGGTTTCATTTTTCATTTTGTTTCATCGTTTTAGTGAACGTAACAGCAGCATTTACTGATATACAATATTTCCCAGCTGAAAGGAGTGGGCTGAAGTATGAGGTTACATTAACCCCAGAGATTGGGCAGTCATGGTTCTGCCGGGTTCTTTTCTGAAAGGGATGTAAAATGTTTTTTCCTGGTTGAATAAAGGAGTTACTGGTGTACTGGTTTCTCTCTGTCATCTCTTTATGGATCAGGTTGGGATTATCATGGCAGGATTAGGGGCTGAGGATACGTGCAGACTAAAGGTACCAGCTCCTAGACTGAACTGAATTGGACCCTGGTGCTTATTTCAAACCCAGTTAGCCTGATCGTCATGGCAATGGTCAGTTTATTCGCCATCGCAGTCACCAAGGACTGCTCGGATTGGTTGCTGTTTTTACTGGCTCGCTGTTATTTTACAGCAGTGGAACAATTCAGTAAAAAGTCTGAGCTGTTCATATAGGAGGTTCTGTTATTTCATGTTAAGACTCTTGACTTCTTCATTGGTGCCAGATTATCGTTTCTTGTTGACTGGTACCATAAACAGACATCTGAAAGGCTCCTGCCGGAGCTCTTCCACTGATGGAGACATCAGCTCCACTCTTGAACAGTGAAACTTAACATGTAACCATTTTTAACGTCAGAACCGTTGTTGATTAGGTCCACTTTGGGATCTTTCAGTTAAATATTTTCTATATGTCAGAGAATAAGCTTGTGTTTGTGTTCTTTTAAAGAGCTGGTACCATCACAGGTTTCCTTTGTAAAAGCTGGAGTGTGGTGGGGACACAGGAATAGATGGGAATAGGCAGCTGTTTAGTTGGCAGCTGTCTGTGGGACCCCTATAAAACCTCCAGTGACCTCTACGGGTCGCCTGGTCCTAATTTAGCCACTGCTGCTCTGAAGCTCTCAGTGTTGCAGCCTCTGAGGGCCCGGATACCACGTCTGTCTGTGGATCTCTTGAGCTGCTGCTGAAATATTTAGTCTGCGACCTGCCGTGACATTTCTAGCAGAAACAACAAATCTTTGGAGAATTTTATGTTGAGGCGAGAAATGGTGAGGAAAGAGAAAGGGCCTTCTAGAAGCTGAGCAGACTGAAGTAAAAACAGCTGCAGCGTTTGGTTTGTTGCCTGACATTCTTGATTAAGCCAATATTCACCGTCGTCTTAAGCGAAAGCAGCCCGGAACGGTTGCATAATGTTAAAGGAAGGATTGACCACGAGCATCATGGCAAGATAGGCTAATTTTACACAATAACTTGCAATATTTTACATGAAAAGTCCTGTTGTGATTCATTTTTATGAATTAAAAGGTTCCAGAAATTCATAAGGAGAAAAATTCCTCAATGGGAATAAAAAGGAACGTGTGGAAAAGCTAAAAATCCACAGAAGATTGTTTTAGACGATAATAATCCCAACTTTCTACATAGAACCAGAACAGAACACACAAGTATTTCACTATCAACCCATGCATATTTACTAAGCATATTTTTATTTTTCTTGGTCAGCGTTTGATTTGTTTTTTATATGTGATGTACTTCCTTAGAAAGAACCTCATGATTGACCAAGAACCGAATCTGCAGGTCCGACCTCCCAGGAAACCAGAACTCTGTCAGCCAGTAAAATCCTGATCGGTTCTTCTTCATGTCTGATCTCATTGTCAGAGCTGTGTCTTCTGCTGAGGGGTTTTCTGATATCACTGCTAGTTTTATAAGGGCTGTAATTCAGTTCAGCCTAATATTTGTTCCTGCTGAAGGCGGCGGCAGCGTTGGATCCCTGCAGACTGTAAACCTGTCGGTCCTGTGCTGCTCGCGTGGAGACGGCTTTGGTAGTGTCGAGCTAAGAGGCTAATGGTGTTGTATTAATGGGTTAAATCGGTATTATCTTCTCCTCAGTGGACCAGCCAAGCCTGTGAGCAGATGGGGGGATCCGAGTTCATGAAAATAAAGAGAGAAAGTAGAATTTGGGCCTGAGTTTAGGCAGTTTTTCTGCTTTTAGATTTAATAACCAGCAGCATTTGCTCATAGATGCTAGAGCCAGTAGGAACCAAGACTTTTGTTGCATAAGCAGTTATTTTTTTACAGAATTCAAATACAGGCAGCTTCTTCTACAATGCCCAACACCAGAGGAATATTCTCAGATTCTGGTACCTAGAAGTTGGACTTATCTGTTGGTGTCAAACAGCTTTGTTTTCCGTCAGCTTCATTTATAAATTAAGGAGCTGTGGGGTCCAACCAGCTGGCAGCTTGGGCTTTTTAAATGTCTGTTTTCTTTAACCTGCTCTATTGTTTAAAGTTGGGAGGAAACAGAGAAAATGTTACTGTGGGGTTCAGAGAAGGAAGGAGGGGGAAGCAGCTGTGGTTCTGCAGCACATGTTGGTCCGCTATGTCACCGACACACATGGACTCAGAGGGAAGCCTTAATTTCATGGAGAATAAGTCCCAGTGGCACGGCGGCACCAGTGTAATATGTGTATTTGGGCCAGGTTCTGCTTGTTTCATTCCTTTAATGGTCAGCTTAGGAGTTCTCATCCTCTGTCATCAGGTGGAAATAAAATAATGGATCGCTCAGCTGATCACTGTGTTGGGATGAATTAGAGCTGTTGTTAAAGGGAGGACCTTAATCCTGGTTCTGTGATGTTCAGTAAGGAACCATGGAGGGAACCAGTCCAAAATTGAAGCTGTTAATGCTGGGTCCGAATCTCATCTGTTTGTTTTCCTGCTTATTTTTATTCACAATCAAAAAGATTTTCCCCAACGTTCATAGTTTAGTTTCTGCTTTAAAACAAAAAATGTAACAACGAGAAATACTTTGAAACAATGTTTTTAGTATTTTAAGAAATACTTGAATGCTGTAACTTTTTTAACGTCAGTTTAATTTTCTGGCTCAGCCTCACAGTAATCTGGGTAAGAAGAGAACATTGTCAGAACCCTACCTGTTAACCTTTTCTTCTTCAGCGTCTGAATCTCTAAAATATGTTTCAGGTTTTTTGATCCAGCTCAGCCTAAGTCGATCCAACGGACCAAAACCAGTAACAACATGCGGAACCAGATTAAATGACTTAAATATAATAAACTAACCAATATTGCTGCTAAGTAGAGCATTACCAGGGTTTATGATGTCAGAATCGGAGCTTGCTGGTTACACGGTTCTGGTGATGGATGCACACAGTTTAACTGAGTGAGGAAATTATAAAATGGTATGGGCCCTGACTGGTTCTGACCAACCCAGGTTATATGAGGGATGGCAGTGAGTAGCAGTGGGGATAAAGCTTCCTCTAAGTGGGTTTGGACTCAATGGACCGCAGCGGACCTACAGAAAGGAGCAGTGTAAGCCGTTTCAGACCTGAATGGTCCATGATCTTTACGGTCTTCTAACTTCTGGACCTGCAGGTGTTCTGGTGAGGGCAGTTTAGAGTTGATCACCTTGTCAGCAGAGCCAATGATAAGCTCAGCATGGCGAAGACAGCTGAGATTCTGTTTGTTGTTCAGGTCTAATCAGAACTTTAGGGTTGATGTGTAAAACAAGGTTGGTCAATAGTGATGTTTGACAGAACTGGATTAACTTCATGTTTGTTTGTTTGCTGCAGGCCAGTTATCCCACCTGGGAGGACTTCGTGTCCAAAGGAACCAAGCTGCAGTCCCATCTCAGGTAAAGTTTCAATGGTAACTTTATTAATATAGAACAACAATGTTGTACCAACATGTTTTACCATCCAGACACATGCTGTCAAATGTTAAAGCCAGATGGAAGTACTAGGAAGTCCATTAAACACCCAGAAGGATCCTCTATGATCACTTTCTGTCAAACCTCTTCAAGTTCCAAATCTGGAAATCTGTCCCCTCTGTGGCTCAGAACATCTGCAGTTCCAAGGTGTCGGACATCATTTAAAGCAGAGGTCCTGTACCCAGGTCCTCAGGGGCAACTGACCTGCCCCTGACCTGCATCTAAAACATGCAGGTCAGGGGCAGCTGACCTGCATGTTTTAGATGACTCCCTAAATAAAATGACTGAATTCCCTCCTCAGCATGATGTCCTGTTGTGCAGAAGCCCGTTAATGACCCATTCATTCAAATCTGGTGTTTGGCAACAGAAACATCTGAAAAATGGTGTTGGGAAGGACTGAGACCCAACACATAAGACACAATAATCCTCAAACAGTTTGAATATATGACATGAACCTGTGGGAGAGATCTGAGCAGAAAGCAGCTGAAACTCCAGTCCTTAAAAATTCAGGAACAAAGTCTTTCATTTATGCAGCCGCAGAAACATGTTTCAGAAAGTTTAAATAACGCCTAGTTTCTGTAAACTACAAGAAAACAGATTGATGGAATCAGGAAATGAATGGATCAACTTAACCTTAAAAATATGGTGGGATGTTTTAACTAAAAATGAAATGACAGAAGAAGCGAAGATCCTGAACTGGTGCGGTTATGATCCAGATTTTATCCCAAATAGCTTGGATACTAATTATAGGAGATGGATTGATTTGGGTCTCTCCTCATACTGTACCCTTTACAACCAGGCTGCGCTAAAGAGTTTCCAGACGTTAAAAGACTTAATAGTCTTAACAACAGTGACTTCTTTAGATTTCTTCAAGTACGAAATGACTCGAGCAGCTCTACGTCAAAAAATCAAAAAGCATTTGTAAACAATCTATTAAAAATCTTCATTAGTGCTTACCAAACGGACTCTAGATGTAAGGTAATGTCCAGGATCTGCAAAGGTCTTCAGGAGAGCTGCGGCGCTCTACGGGATACTGCGCCGAAAGCGTCGAAGGGGAAAGCGCGCTGGTAAAGCTCCGCAAAAGAGGACTTCGCACACCACTGCCTTCAATCCACCTGGCAAATGTCCGCTCTCTCAACAACAAGATGGACGAACTGCTTCTCCTCACCGGTAAAAACTCAGACCTCCGCGGATCAGCGGTTCTCTGCTTCACCGAGACATGGCTGAGTGAAAACATCCCGGACCGTGCACTGCTGATGCCGGACTTCCAGCTGTTCAGAGCGGATCGCAAGGTTCACACTGTTAAGAAGTGGACTGAGGAATCAAAGCAGATGCTACAGGCCTGCTTTGAATGCACACACTGGACTGTTTTTTAAACCTCAGCCACTGACTTAAACCAACTAACTGATGTGGTGACATCATACATCAGTTTCTGTGAGGACATGTGTGTGCAGACCAAGACCTTCTGCACCTTTGGGAACAATAAGCCATGGTTTACTCCACACCTCAGGAATCTGCACAGGGAAAAGGAAGAAGCTCACAGCAGTGGAGATTGGGCGCGGTACAGGCAGGCCAGGAACAGACTAACAAAGGAGATCAAAGCAGCCAAGAGAAGCTACAGTGAGAAGCTGAAGAACAGCCTTTCTACTGGTGACACTTCAGCTGTATGGACCGGTCTGAGAAACCTGACTGCCTACAAGAGCCCCTCCACTCATCCTGAACAGAGTCGTCTCCTGGCCAACCGTCTGAATGGCTTCTACTGCAGACATGACAAGAAGCCATTCACACCTCAAGCCATCCCCTCCACATCCCATTCAGGAACAAGTTCTTCCCACAAAGCAACCAACCCCCTACCTTCAGATCCTCTGCCTGCACTAAAGATCTCCGAGGAAGATGTAAACAGGCTCTTTCAGCGCATGAAAACAAAGAAAGCTGGAGGACCTGATAACGTCTCCCCGTCATGCCTGAAAGCCTGTGCACATCAACTCGCTCTGATCTTCACAAGGATCTTCAACAAGTCACTGGAGAAATGTGAGGTCCCCTCCTGCCTCAAACGATCCACCATCATCCCGGTTCCCAAGAAACCCACCATCCTAGGATTAAATGACTACAGGCCTGTAGCCCTGACGTCTGTGGTCATGAAATCCTTTGAGCGGCTGGTATTGAAGCACCTGAAAGACATCACAGGCCCCCTGCTGGACCCCCTGAAATTTGCTTACCGAGCAAACAGGTCGGCAGATGATGCTGTTAACTTAGGTCTACACTTCATCCTGCAACACCTCGACCAACCAGGGACGTACGCCAGGATCCTGTTTGTAGACTTTAGCTCGGCCTTCAACACCATCATACCAGACATCCTCCACCAGAAGCTCACCCAGCTCAACGTCTCAGCCTCCACCTGTCAGTGGATCAACAGCTTCCTGACGGACCGACAGCAGCAGGTGAGACTGGGGAGCATCTTCTCCCGATCCAGATCAATAAATACTGGTGTCCCCCAGGGGTGTGTTCTATCCCCACTCCTCTTCTCTCTGTACACAAATGACTGCACCTCATCGGACTCGTCCGTGAAACTCCTTAAGTTTGCAGATGACACCACTGTCATTGGACTGATCCAGGACGGTGATGAGTCTGCATACAGACAGCAGGTGGATCGGCTGATACACTGGTGCGGTCAGAACTACCTTGAACTGAACCCACTCAAGACTGTGGAAATGGTGGTGGACATTCGGAGAACACCACCCCCATACACCCCCTCACCATCCTCAACAACATCCTCAACCTTCCACAGGAGCTCCTGGTCATCTTCTCCACTGCCATCATTCAATCTGTCCTGTCTTCATCCATCTCAGTGTGGTTTGGCTCATCCACAAAACAGGACAGGTCCAGACTGCAACGAATAATCAGGACTGCTGAGAGAATAATCAGGGCTCACATTCCCTCCATCCAGGACTTATACAGGTCTAGGGTCAGGAAAAGAGCTGCTAAAATCTCTGCAGACCCCACACACCCTGCACATAAACTGTTCAGAGCTTTACCTTCAGGTGGCGCTACAGAGCACTGTTTACTAAAACCAGCCGCCACAGAGACAGTTTTTTCCTCCAGGCTGTTTCTCTGTTGAACATTTAATAGAGTACAAAACAACAGCATACAGATGTTGCAAATGCACCTTTTTATTATATATGTGTATATTGTACATTGTAAATATGTATATTCTGTAATACAAAAACAAAACCAAAGAGCAAAGTGTACCGGAGTCAAATTCGTTGTTTGTATTTACAAACTTGGCAATAAAGCTGATTCTGATTCTGAATTACCTGCTGTGGATTTGAGAACAAAATATTTAGTGGGAATTCAAAGTCTAGCTGCAAGGAAAGCAATTACAAGAAATGGTTTAAACCTGATATCCCAAATATACCTGAGTGGTATGATATAATCTATGATATATTTGTAATGGAAAGAATCACGTTTTCAGTGAGGCTTCAGCAATTAAATCTTGGACGGATGGAAAACATATATTTCACTGAGATGCGCTTCCTTTGTTTAGGTTCCATTCTCTTTTTAAAAGGTTTAAAAATAAAAATGGACTCTTCACAAAAGGGTCTGTAAACAGGGAAGGACTCATAGCCTGTAGCAAAACAACTACAGACAACCACAACATGATGTTTACCCCAATTTAAACCTGATTTGATGTAAATGACTTTTGTTTGCTCTACTGATGGACATTCTGTAAACTGCCACCTGTTTGCCCGTGTTGTTACATGTTTTCTTTGTTGTTACTGTAATTTGTAATACCAATAAAAAACTAGAAGAAAACAACAGCCAGGCTGTCAGATTCATACTTGCTTCATGGACCATTAGTCATATCCGAATGTAGAGGAGACTAGCGTTACCCTGAGATCCTTCAGTAAACTGGCAAACTGGACATTTATAGATGACCTCAGGACCGTTTTTCTACAGAAACCTTCACAGGAACCAGACTAATTTCCTGGGCTCTGTGTTTCCACTGTAGAAAGCATGACCAACTCATTGATGAGCCCTAGTGGAAATATTTAACAGTTTCGAGCCGCAGTCAATGGCTTTTAAACCATAAACACTATGAAATAATCTGAAACTATTGTTGTTTTGGTCTGATTTCATTGTTTTTGATTGCATTCTGGACTCTGCGGTTGCGGTCGGAGAGATCGCAGCAGCACTCCTGTAGACGGACCTGCTCAGCATCAGGCGACATAATCTACATAAACGACCTTTCTAGTGGTGACGAAGACAGAAAATGGCCCAGGTAGATGGAACGCACCTTTTGGGTCAGATGGTCCCAGATGGTCTGAATTGATGAAGCTGCGTGTGTTTTTAGGAGACATTGGAGCAGCTTTCTGAAACTCTGCTATCCCCATGTTGGAGCAGAAAGCTGCTTTAAAACCCTGCAGGAGCAAACATCTGAGCATTACCCGAGTTGAGCACTGGTTTCACACAAGGAAAAAGAAGACGGTGACTTTCTGGATGACTTACTATTTCTAAAAGTTACCATCACAATATTAAATGTAATTAACCAACATTTTTTTTTACCGCTACACAATGTCCCCACAGCACTCTGTGAGCTTTAGTGTCTCTGCCACTAAAATATAGATCAGGTGAGTCTGTCCTGCTGACCCATATATGACCGATATTTACAGGTGAATGCCAGACTGTTTATTGAGCAAGAAATGGATTGTTAATAAACTCCATGATTACTGGCAATAAATAATTACTATTTTAGAGACAACCTAAATAATCGTGATGATTAATCAAGCAGTCTTAACGGGACCAGCTGCTCTTTTTTCATGCTGCTGTAGACCTTTGGTGTAAATCTACTGGTTGATCTCGATCACTTGATGACATGAACTTTCCTCATGTTGTCAGGAGGTTCTCTCCCAGACAAACCAGCAGTAGTGACCCAGGAGCTGGTTCTGTGTGTGAATAGTTTCCCAGTTGGCCAGCATCACTCTGCCTCCTGCAGCCAGTCAGCCAGTAACACACAGCGACAGAGTCAAACATCTCACACTGTGATGTTATGATTATCTGCTGCTAATATTTTCAGCAGATACTTTGTTCACCTCATCAGGTATGACATGAAATCAGCGTGGAGAGTCTCCAGGCTGACAGCAGCAGCCTGGGGGATCGAGTTTTCCTGTTAAACAGGATCCCATTACCAGGGTATCTTTTAAAGAGTTGAAAGCTGTGTTTTATGTTTCTGAAGCTTAGTGTAAGGCTGACCTCTGTGGGCTGCTGTAGTTTGACGTCTGATCTACACTGAAGACGGGTTTGGACTTGATCTGGGAGATTTACATCAGTTATTAGTGCCAAGGCAGTTGGTGGATATCATGGAGATGTATATTAATCTTGGTGTTGATTGATGTAATTTTTTATTTTATTCATAATTTTGTTTCCAATATTCTGAGTTTGTCTCAACCAGAGGTTTAAAAGGCAAAACACCATCACAAGTTCAGGTTGATCTCCTGCGTTTGCAGACCTACCTCTTTTGTAATGACTAGAGAGGCACCATTTATCTGCATTAACATCAGTGTCGACCAATCTTAGTCATGTTTTAACATATCGGTAGGGTTCCCATGGGTAAAACTGGGCCGATATTGGTCAGGTTTTAGCACATCGGCATGGATCCCATGGGTAAAACTGGGTCGATATTGGTCATGTTTTAACACATCGGCATGGTTCCCACGGGTAAAACTGGGTCGATATTGGTCATGTTTTAACACATCGGCATGGTTCCCACGGGTAAAACTGGGTCGATATTGGTCATGTTTTAACACATCGGCATGGTTCCCACGGGTAAAACTGGGCCGATCTTGGTCATGTTTTAACACATCGGCATGGTTCCCACGGGTAAAACTGGGCCGATCTTGGTCAGGTTTTAACACATCGGCATGGTTCCCACGGGTAAAACTGGGCCGATATTGGTCATGTTTTAACACATCGGCATGGTTCCCACGGGTAAAACTGGGTCGATATTGTTCATGTTTTAACACATCGGCATGGTTCCCATGGGTAAAACTGGGTCGATATTGGTCATGTTTTAACACATCGGCATGGTTCCCAAGGGTAAAACTGGGTCGATATTGGTCATGTTTTAACACATCGGCATGGTTCCCATGGGTAAAACTGAGCCGATATTGGTCATGTTTTAACACATCGGCATGGATCCCATGGGTAAAACTGGGCCGACATTGGTCAGGTTTTAACACATCGGCATGGTTCCCATGGGTAAAACTGAGCCGATATTGGTCATGTTTTAACACATCGGCATGGATCCCATGGGTAAAACTGGGCCGACATTGGTCATGTTTTAACACATCGGCATGGTTCCCATGGGTAAAACTGAGCCGATATTGGTCATGTTTTAACACATCGGCATGGATCCCATGGGTAAAACTGAGCCGATATTGGTCAGGTTTTAGCACATCGGCATGGATCCCATGGGTAAAACTGAGCCGATATTGGTCATGTTTTAACACATCGGCATGGTTCCCACGGGTAAAACTGGGTCGATATTGGTCATGTTTTAACACATCGGCATGGTTCCCACGGGTAAAACTGGGCCGATCTTGGTCATGTTTTAACAAATCGGTATGGTTCCCATGGGTAAAACTGAGCCGATATTGGTCATGTTTTAACACATCGGCATGGTTCCCATGGGTAAAACTGGGCAGATTTGGTCATGTTTTAACACATCGGCATGGTTCCCACGGGTAAAACTGGGCCGATCTTGGTCATGTTTTAACACATCGGCATGGTTCCCACGGGTAAAACTGGGCTGATCTTGGTCAGGTTTTAACACATCGGCATGGTTCCCATGGGTAAAACTGGGCCGATCTTGGTCATGTTTTAACACATCGGCATGGTTCCCACGGGTAAAACTGAGCCGATCTTGGTCATGTTTTAACACATCGGCATGGTTCCCATGGGTAAAACTGGGCCGATATTGGTCATGTTTTAACACATCGGCATGGTTCCCAAGGGTAAAACTGGGCCGATCTTGGTCATGTTTTAACACATCGGCATGGTTCCCACGGGTAAAACTGGGCCGATATTGGTCAGGTTTTAACACATCGGCATGGTTCCCATGGGTAAAATTGGGCCGATATTGGTCAGGTTTTAACACATCGGCATGGTTCCCATGGGTAAAACTGGGCAGATTTGGTCATGTTTTAACACATCGGCATGGTTCCCACGGCTAAAACTGGGCCGATATTGGTCATGTTTTAACACATCGGCATGGTTCCCACGGGTAAAACTGGGCCGATCTTGGTCATGTTTTAACACATCGGCATGGTTCCCATGGGTAAAACTGGGCCGATATTGGTCATGTTTTAACACATCGGCATGGTTCCCAAGGGTAAAACTGGGCCGATCTTGGTCATGTTTTAACACATCGGCATGGTTCCCAAGGGTAAAACTGGGCCGATCTTGGTCATGTTTTAACACATCGGCATGGTTCCCACGGGTAAAACTGGGCAGATTTGGTCATGTTTTAACACATCGGCATGGTTCCCACGGCTAAAACTGGGCCGATATTGGTCATGTTTTAACACATCGGCATGGTTCCCACGGGTAAAACTGGGCCGATCTTGGTCATGTTTTAACACATCGGCATGGTTCCCATGGGTAAAACTGGGCCGATCTTGGTCATGTTTTAACACATCGGCATGGTTCCCATGGGTAAAACTGGGCTGATATTGGTCATGTTTTAACACATCGGCATGGTTCCCAAGGGTAAAACTGGGCCGATCTTGGTCATGTTTTAACACATCGGCATGGTTCCCAAGGGTAAAACTGGGCCGATCTTGGTCATGTTTTAACACATCGGCATGGTTCCCACGGGTAAAACTGGGCCGATATTGGTCATGTTTTAACACATCGGCATGGTTCCCACGGGTAAAACTGGGCCAATATTGGTCATGTTTTAACACATCGGCATGGTTCCCATGGGTAAAACTGGGCCGATATTGGTCAGGTTTTAACACATCGGCATGGTTCCCAAGGGTAAAACTGGGCAGATTTGGTCATGTTTTAACACATCGGCATGGTTCCCATGGGTAAAACTGGGCCGATATTGGTCATGTTTTAACACATCGGCATGGTTCCCATGGGTAAAACTGGGCCGATCTTGGTCATGTTTTAACACATCGGCATGGTTCCCAAGGGTAAAACTGGGCAGATTTGGTCATGTTTTAACACATCGGCATGGTTCCCATGGGTAAAACTGGGCCGATATTGGTCATGTTTTAACACATCGGCATGGTTCCCACGGGTAAAACTGGGCCGATATTGGTCATGTTTTAACACATCGGCATGGTTCCCATGGGTAAAACTGGGCAGATTTGGTCATGTTTTAACACATCGGCATGGTTCCCACGGGTAAAACTGGGCCGATCTTGGTCAGGTTTTAACACATCGGCATGGTTCCCACGGGTAAAACTGGGCCGATATTGGTCATGTTTTAACACATCGGCATGGTTCCCATGGGTAAAACTGGGCCGATATTGGTCAGGTTTTAACACATCGGCATGGTTCCCATGGGTAAAACTGGGCCGATATTGGTCAGGTTTTAACACATCGGCATGGTTCAAATGGGTAAAACTGGGCCGATATTGGTCAGGTTTTAACACATCGGCATGGTTCCCATGAGTAAAACTGGGCCGATATTGGTCATGTTTTAACACATCGGCATGGTTTTTGTTTGGTCATGTGATTGTGGTGCAGCTCAGGACTGGTGGGTGTTTAACTGAAGCATAGTGGCCGTGCAGTGGGAACAACACAAGCTATTTAGTCAGCAGTATTTATTGTTTCTTGTACTACGTTTAGTCTGTTGTGGTGTTCCTGATGTCAATGAGGTCCAAGGTGGTGGATACTGTCCCATGGTTTCTACTGGGAATTGATGTAGCCGGTGCTGGATTCTGCTCCATATTATCAAATGTCCAGTTAATAAAACCTTTTCAGGAGGCTCATTTCAGCTGCTTGAATCAGATCTTGTTCTTACAGCCAGACTCTGTATCTCATGAGCTTCTCCTCTTCACCACCACAGTTCGGAGCTGAGATTTTTATTGCTTTGAGCATTGCGGACCAGTAACGTGCAGCACAACGAAGCACCAGCACACCTGGTGGAGAAGATCTCCTCAGCATTATGTCATTATGGTCTGAAAACAATCCTGAAAGGATTTTTATTGGGCTGAGACCCAGAAGGAAACGTTCAGCCCATATTGAATTTAACAGTAGGTTTAATATTTCCTTCCAGGAGACCAAAGCTGGACTTTTCAGTGCATGATGGACTTCCTCCTTCACAGATGGAGCGAACCTTTGAAGAAAAACTGCATAGTTAAGGATCAGCATTCATCTCATCGTTCATCGTTATCATTAAAATGATCTGATCATGATTAGAATTAATTATGACAACAATAAATTCCACTATTAAAGCCTGAGAGGTCGGGTTGTGTTCCCTTCACCGTTAGTTCTATGAGAGCATCAAGAAATATGAATTAATTTGAAAATATGATTATATTCCGTTACAGATAAAAATCACACGTTTTTATGTAAGTGGTGTCCTGATGTAACCTGTTTTTAAATGGCTGCCTTTTCAGAACAGTGTTTGTGTTTCTGGAGCTGCAGGTCACTTGGCTGAAAACGACCGCAAAGAAGCTGAAGATGCTTTTTATCATTATCACAATAAATACGCAATATCGTGATAAACTTTAGTCCATATCTCCCATCAACATGCACAGCCTGTTGATGGATGTTAAAGGCTAACAGGGTCTTTAGAGTTTTGGGAATGTTTAAATGACAAAGTAGTCTTAGATTTTGGAATTGGAGCGTCCAACATGAAGCACAAAGGAAACACAGAGAATTTTTGTATGTATTTATTATATTTCCACTGAGGTCAGAGATGCACACCTATTAGCCCTGAAAACATAAGATCAGGTGACGGTGCCGTCAGTCGTGTGTGTGTGTGTCGACTGGGAGAGAAACACACACAGACAAAAGGTCCATTGATGAAGATGTGTGGGCCTCAGGTTTCCAGTTGCACTCCTGGCATAAACCTTTGAAGGTAAATGGCTTCTCATGTGGCTCTACCAGCTCTGCTTCCAGAAGAAAAGACCTCAGTTTAACCAGTCCAAGGCTTTGTTTAGGAGCTACCTACTGTTGTAGGTTGCTGTTGGGTTGCACTGACTGCAAGAACCCAAACCTTGCGAAACAGTACCGGTCTGAGCTGGTTCTGCTTACCTCGCAGATTTCCCACCCGAGAGCACATTCAGGGGATTTTAAGCGTCAGCTGTCTGGAGGGACAGATTTCTTTGAAGCATTTCACTGCAGCTTCCTGTGACAGTCATTTCTAACAAACTTCTTAAAGTTTTGATGTAAAGAGCTCATTTATTTTTTCCAGCCTTCCAAGATGGCAAAGATGTAAAACCTGCCTTAAAATAGCGGTTCTGGAGTCCTGGTTGCCTGCGGATTGTTAGCTATTGATTCTTGGTACATCTGGTACGGTTCTGCTTCAGTAATGAATGAGTAGCAGGTCCAAAGTACAGATCCAGGCTAGTGTTTTGTTCTTCTGTAGACAACAGGAGGCAGCTGCTGAAAAGTCATTTTTTAATATAACTGTCTAGCGTTGTATTCCTGACATGAATATTTACAGTTTTAGTTCAATTTAAATAACAACTCAGCTAAAAACTAGCTAACCAGCTGTTAGCGTTTCTGTCTGCCTTCTACAGGTTAGGAAATTAAAGCAGATAAAATGTCACACAACCTCACTGCAAAAAGTCACAACTAACCCTTAAAGAGGCAGGTGATATTTAAGTGATGTATATAAGTGTACTTTTAGCAGGTTATTAATGAATATTGGTCAGCGTGTGCTTTTAAAAAACAAGGAAAATGGACCAGATCCAACGTATAAATAATCTCTGAATGTCTAAATGGAAACAGGGATGCATCCAACTGTCTGCTGATCATCTGGTGGAGGACAGGGTTTCTCTTTGGGAATCAAGTCATTGGAGCAAAGCTTCTGTTTTTAGTCTGTAGGAAGTCTTGAGAAATGTTGATTTATGTCACTTTAACAGTTTACAGTAAAGCAAAAATATAAAAAGAGGAATGACCTGTGACCTTTGCACACTACTGTTACTGAATGCATGAGGACACATGAGTTGTTTCATTCATGGAAATGCTAATGGTGTGACCAGGTCTCTCTCCTCCAGCACATTTAATCTGTTCTGTGGCAGCGTCTGGATTACACGGACTGGTCTTTAACAGTCACAATAAAAGCTAACCGTTATATCTGTTTCATGTGTTTTCTTTAGAACCACCATCGTGCTCACTGGAGCCTTCTTGGATGCTTTCCAGAAAGTTGCAGACATGGCGACTGGGACCAGAGGTGAGAAAGACCATCATAGAACTGGTTGTTGGTGAGAAATCAGCTGCAGGAAGCTTCAGAGCTCATTCTGCAGCTCAGCAAGACACTTCATGAACGAACAGTTATTGGTTCTGATTCTGTTGTTTGGAATGAAATTCATTTTCTTTTCAATGATTGAGAACATCTGCACCCGTGCAGGAGAAGACTTCCTGCCCTGCTCTAAACAGACATTGTTTTGTGTGGAAGATGAATAAATTTAGACCCTCTTTGACTTTGTTCTGCTTACAGCTCTAAAAATTTAAAGTTTTATGCATAAACTTCATTAATTTGGTGAAAATAACTGGATTTAAACTTTAGAGTTGTTGATGGAGGCATTATTATACATTTTATTACATGAGGCTGAGCTCTGATTCATGTCCTCAACCTAAATGTTCTATTATTGGTTATCTGGGAGTTCGTTCGAGTTATTGTAGATTAAATGGTTATAACTGAGAATATAATTAAATATAAGGACCTAGGTTGTTAGTATTCATGTGAACACAAGGTAACTGTATTATTGCTGAATATTGTTAACATTTGCAGCAGTTAGTGTGCCTTTCTCTCTGGAGTAGTTATATTCAAAGTCCAACTCACTGATACGTTCAGATTTATTCCCTAGAGTTTTTATTAGAGAAGGTCGTATCTATTTAGTTATTTAGTCAATGTGTGACAGAAAAGGAGAAACGTAAAGATCTGAGCCTGAGATGTTGGAAGAACAACATTCCTATATGAAAATGTTTTCTTATCTCATTGGTCATTCTATCAGCTTTTAATCAGGCGGTTCCACTTTCTGCTCGATGGGTTCTTCACTTTATAAATTATTGCGACTTGCTGAGAACTGGAAGCATTTAAGCAGGGTGGGTTCATCAAACCTGTTAAAAATGGAAAACACAAAGATCTGGGCCCGTATTCCCAAAGAATCCTGAGACTAAAAGTTGCTCCTAGTGACGTCACTCTAAGAAAGATCTTCAAATTTCTAAGACTTTTCCTAGAATTTTCCCTCGGTAAGATAAATATTATCCATGAAGCATCTGAGGCCTTCAGAAAGCTCCTAACGTGAGGGGAAGGTAAGAGGTAGTGAGGAGGACTTTAAGTTAACCTAAGAGTGTCTGAAGCACAGAAGACAGAGAGAAAGGAGAGATATTTTCCTCCAACGAACAACAGTGAATGAATAAAACGCTACTGGCTCCATGGTGCAGGGATCCACCCCCTAAACTGTCAAGTAAATGAGCTCATAAACTTCTAGAACAATCATACAATTATTAACATAGAGATAAGATTAACTTTATTATCCTCCTAGGGGGAAATTAAATAGTTTCAGCAGCAGGACAGGTAAAAGGTCAACCTTTAGTAAGCTAATATTTGGAAGGATCAATAAATGATAGAATCAAAACTAAATAATCCTAAATAAAAATTGAACAAAATTACAAACAATATATTACAGAATTATTCTACTCAATAAACAAGGAGATCACAGTAAATTGCTGAATTTTAATATTAATATGAAGTTAATGAATATGAAATAGATGCAGTATGAAAACAACCAGCATGGAGAGTAAACATAATAATAAGCAAATCTAAATAATGACGAGCCGGTAAATAAGCAACGTTCAAACATGTTGATGCCGTGTGACATTTAATTTAATTTTGATCATCATGATTTAAACATTTCTGAATCCAGTCTGAAATCTATCATCAGTTCATTTCTCTTCATTGATTACTGGGAGAGCATTTGTTTTTGGTTTTTGTTTTGGTGGTTTTTTGTAACAACCAATCACAGCTCTCAGAAGACAGCATCACACCTAGCAACGTGGTCAATCACACCTAGCAACGTGGTCAACCACACCTAGCAATGTGGTCAACCACACCTAGCAATGTGGTCAACCACACCTAGCAATGTGGTCAACCACACCTAGCAATGTGGTCAACCACACCTAGCAATGTGGTCTAGCAGTGTGGTCAACCACACCTAGCAATGTGGTCTAGCAATGTGGTCAACCATACCTAGCAATGTGGTCTAGCAATGTGGTCAACCACAACTAGCAACATGGTCAACCACACCTAGCAACATGGTCAACCACACCAAGCAATTTGGTCAACCACACCTAGCAACGTGGTCAACCACACACCGCTAGCAACGTGGTCAACCACACACACCTAACAACGTGGTCAACCACACACACCTAACGTGTTCAACCACACACACCTAGCAACGTGGTTTACCACACACACACACCTAGCAACGTGGTCTACCACACACACACACACCTAGCAACGTGGTCTACCACACACACACACCTAACAACGTGGTCAACCACACACACCGCTAGCAACGTGGTCAACCACACACACCTAACAACGTGGTCAAACACACACACCGCTAGCAACGTGGTCAACCACACACACACACCTAGAAACGTGGTCAACCACACACACACACCTAGCAACGTGGTCAACCACACACACACCTAACAACGTGGTCAACCACACACACCTAGCAACGTGGTCAACCACACCTAGCAACGTGGTCAACCACACCTAGCAACGCAGTCAACCACACCTAGCAACGCGGTCAACCACACCTAGCAACGTGGTCAAAGACACCTAGCAACGTGGTCAAAGACACCTAGCAATGTGGTCAACCACATACACACACCTAGCAACGTGGTCAACCACACACCGCTAGCAACGTGGTCAACCACTCACACTTAACAACGTGGTCAACCACACACACACACCTAGCAACGTGGTCAACCACACACACACACCTAGCAACGTGGTTAACCACACACACACACACCTATCAACGTGGTCAACCACACACACATACACCTAACAACGTGGTCAACCACACACACACACCTAGCAACGTGCTCAACCACACACACACGTAGCAACGTGGTCAACCACACACACCTAACAACGTGGTCAACCACACACACCTAACGTGTTCAACCACACACACCTAGCAACGTGGTCTACCACACACACACACACCTAGCAACGTGGTCTACCACACACACACACCTAGCAACGTGGTCTACCACACACACACACACACCTAACAACGTGGTCAAACACACACACCGCTAGCAACGTGGTCAACCACACACACCACTAGCAACGTGGTCAACCACACACACCTAACAACGTGGTCAAACACACACACCGCTAGCAACGTGGTCAACCACACACACACACCTAGAAACGTGGTCAACCACACACACACACCTAGAAATGTGGTCAACCACACACACACACCTAGCAACGTGGTCAACCACACACACACACCTAGCAACGTGGTCAACCACACACACCTAACAACGTGGTCAACCACACACACCTAGCAACGTGGTCAACCACACCTAGCAACGTGGTCAACCACACCTAGCAACGTGGTCAACCACACCTAGCAACGTGGTCAACCACACCTAGCAACGTGGTCAACCACACCTAGCAACGTGGTCAAAGACACCTAGCAATGTGGCCAACCACACCTAGCAACGTGGTCAACCACACACACACACCTAGCAACGTGGTCAACCACACACCGCTAGCAACGTGGTCAACCACACACCGCTAGCAACGTGGTCAACCACACACCGCTAGCAACGTGGTCAACCACTCACACTTAACAACGTGGTCAACCACACACACACACCTAGCAACGTGGTTAACCACACACACACACACCTAACAACGTGGTCAACCACACACACACACACCTAGCAACGTGGTCAACCACACACACACCTAGCAACGTGGTCAACCACACCTCGCTAAAAGAGGAAGTTCTGTCGTCCCCTCGCTCAGAGTCGCTGTCAGCAACGAACTAAATCACTCCGAAGCTAGGAGTCCTTGGCAGAACGTTTTAGGCTAAGTTAGGAGCTCTCTGAAAGACTCTGAGGATCTTTGTGAATACGGGTCCTGACCTCCCCACGTGGTCCATACCTGAGGTAGATTCAGTGGACTGTGGACTGCTGACACCTGTTAGAATTGGGCTTGTTGTAAAGCCAGCTAGACTGCAGGTTCTCCAGGCACATTCCTGTTACCCGTGTGTGTTTGTGTTTTGACAGCTGTCTCCTACTTCAGTCTCTCCCTCAGCTTCTTCTGCTTGTCAGCTGTTGAGCGAGTTACGCAGCAGAAGCAGAACAGCTGACAGCCACCTGGCCGGCCATCGGTTCCCTCCTTTCTGCTTCTGATTTACCTTCATGCTTTCAGATGTGATGAGTCCCGACACTAAAACAGAAACACTTGCTTATCTCTACTCTCTCAGGCCAAGCTTACGCCCACAGATGCTCTGTTTGCATGTGTCGGAACCAGTCTGGCGGGTCTGTGCCTTGGCTCTGTGGTTGGTTTCCACAGTAACGTCTGTGTCCTCATTTTTCTGTCATGTGGGAAATGAAGGCACTCCTTTTTTCACCACGAACCTGAAGTTGAGACATATTTGAACATGTTCCAGTGTCAGTCGGCTGTAAAGGACATCCGTCCCCCTGCATGGGTGATGGATGCTGACAGCATCCTCATGTTGAGTCAGTAGCATTGCTTCTAAAACAAGGGGTCCGATTCCTTGTCCCATAAAGCTACTACAGGTCCTTCTCAAAATATTAGCATATTATGATAAAGTTAATTATTTTCCATAATGTCATGATGAAAATTTAACATTCATATATTTTAGATTCATTGCACACTAACTGAAAT
Source organism: Girardinichthys multiradiatus (assembly GCF_021462225.1). Lineage (NCBI taxonomy): Eukaryota > Metazoa > Chordata > Actinopteri > Cyprinodontiformes > Goodeidae > Girardinichthys > Girardinichthys multiradiatus. The sequence goes on along the minus strand of NC_061812.1, from coordinate 3,831,709 downwards.
ATTTCAGGTCTTTTATTGTCTTAATACGGATGATTTTGGCAAACAGCTCATGAAAACCCAAAATTCCTATCTCACAAAATTAGCATATTTCATCCGACCAATAAAAGAAAAGTGTTTTTAATACAAAAAACGTCAACCTTCAAATAATCATGTACAGTTATGCACTCAATACTTGGTCGGGAATCCTTTGGCAGAAATGACTGCTTCAATGCGGCGTGGCATGGAGGCAATCAGCCTGTGGCACTGCTGAGGTCTTATGGAGGCCCAGGATGCTTCGATAGCGGCCTTTAGCTCATCCAGAGTGTTGGGTCTTGAGTCTCTCAACGTTCTCTTCACAATATCCCACAGATTCTCTATGGGGTTCAGGTCTGGAGAGTTGGCAGGCCAATTGAGCACAGTGATACCATGGTCAGTAAACCATTTACCAGTGGTTTTGGCACTGTGAGCAGGTGCCAGGTCGTGCTGAAAAATGAAATCTTCATCTCCATAAAGCTTTTCAGCAGATGGAAGCATGAAGTGCTCCAAATCTCCTGATAGCTAGCTGCATTGACCCTGCCCTTGATAAAACACAGTGGACCAACACCAGCAGCTGACACGACACCCCAGACCATCACTGACTGTGGGTACTTGACACTGGACTTCTGGCATTTTGGCATTTCCTTCTCCCCAGTCTTCCTCCAGACTCTGGCACCTTGATTTCCGAATGACATGCAGAATTTGCTTTCATCCGAAAAAAGTACTTTGGACCACTGATCAACAGTCCAGTGCTGCTTCTCTGTAGCCCAGGTCAGGCGCTTCTGCCGCTGTTTCTGGTTCAAAAGTGGCTTGACCTGGGGAATGCGGCACCTGTAGCCCATTTCCTGCACACGCCTGTGCACGGTGGCTCTGGATGTTTCTACTCCAGACTCAGTCCACAGCTTCCGCAGGTCCCCCAAGGTCTGGAATCGGCCCTTCTCCACAATCTTCCTCAGGGTCCGGTCACCTCTTCTCGTTGTGCAGCGTTTTCTGCCACACTTTTTCCTTCCCACAGACTTCCCACTGAGGTGCCTTGATACAGCACTCTGGGAACAGCCTATTCGTTCAGAAATGTCTTTCTGTGTCTTACCCTCTTGCTTGAGGGTGTCAATAGTGGCCTTCTGGACAGCAGTCAGGTCAGCAGTCTTACCCATGATTGGGGTTTTGAGTGATGAACCAGGCTGGGAGTTTTAAAGGCCTCAGGAATCTTTTGCAGGTGTTTAGAGTTAACTCGTTGATTCAGATGATTAGGTTCATAGCTCGTTTAGAGACACTTTTAATGATATGCTAATTTTGTGAGATAGGAATTTTGGGTTTTCATGAGCTGTATGCCAAAATCATCCGTATTAAGACAATAAAAGACCTGAAATATTTCAGTTAGTGTGCAATGAATCTAAAATATATGAATGTTAAATTTTCATCATGACATTATGGAAAATAATGAACTTTATCACAATATGCTAATATTTTGAGAAGGACCTGTATTGTTTATGGATTTACAGATAAAAAACAGTCAAAATATTCAAAATATGGTGACTTTGAACTGAAAATAGAGAGAAATTGGCCTTAATAATAATAATAATAATGATACAGGCCTCATTTCAGTCATAAGTGCAACTTTAGTGGAGAATGACTGTTTATACAGGTGCATGTCAGTAAATGAGAATATTATAGAAAACTTCATTTATTTCAGTAACTCCATCATTAAATAAAACACATTATATAAACCAGACTGATCATTTCAATCCTTTATTTCTGTTAATTATGGTGATTTTCTGCTTCTGGCCAATAAAAATACAACATTTCAGATGAAAATATTACATCAGACCAATAAAAAAATTATATTGAAATGTAGGCTTAATGAAAAGTATCAGAAACCGAAGTCTAATTTACTGAGATGTACCTGTATAGTCGCCCTTTATTCCAAATTTAAATGATTTGTCAAACGTATGCATTATTCCTGAGTCTGTTTGGTGGACGTTTGTCTCATTTAGACATTAATATGTTAAATGTATTTACAGTCAGATGAGTTATAGACGGTTTGGTCAGCACGGCGTTAATCAGTCAGACATCCACAGAAACTTTTCCATTAACACTGTGAGAAGAAAACGTAGTCGAGAGACAACCTGTCCAACTTCAGGTTGCCTTCAGCAGGTTTGCTTTTCCTGGAAGGTCTGCAGCTTCTGGATGTTGTCCATTCTCACTTCTGCTGCTGTGGCAAAGAAACCAAACCGATTCTCTTCACCTAGCATCCATACTGTAGCCCGCTTCAGCCTTCTCAGATCTTTAAAAATCATTTAACAATGAATAAGACACGATATCTGCAGTGTCTGAAGCTGAAGCTGTGGGTCAGGGAGAGCTGAACATCGCCTGCGTCTGCTCTATGAAGTGCTCACACCCCTGCAGCCTGGAGCTTCTCTGCATGCAGATCTTACAAAGAGAAAAGTTTTAACATTTGCTAAGAAGTTGGGATGGCTGACACTTTAAGTCGTGTTTCCTAGTAACCCCTTTGCTTTCAGCCTCTACTGAAATGATCCACAGATGAAGTCCACTAATCGGTTCCGTCTGTGCCCACCCCAGCTGATTCCCATTTATTCAGCGTCGTCTCTCTTTAAAATCACACTAACAGCGACTAAAACTCCTGACTAATGCTGAGAAGTTCCCTCTGCCTGGAACCCAGAGGGCAGGGTCTAATTAAGGCTTGGTTTGGTCCACATGCAGAGCAGAGATGGGTCTGTAAATGATTGGATCAGCGGGGAGCCTAGAAAAGCAACAAATTACCCAGTATGCACAGTGTTTGTGATGTCACCACCTGCCCATCCCAAGCATGCCAGCTCATTTCCAGACCCATAAGTGGTCTCCATGTGGGCCGAATTACTTCCAAACCTACCATTCCTTCTGGATGCTTGGATGTTGTAGGTAGTGGTTGTTTTAGTGAGCTCGGTCATGCGCCCCAAACGCCACAAACCTGTCATGGAATAATGGAAAGAAAGGAGAACCGGTGAACGTTTTTCTGGTTGGGTGAGGAAGGTCTAAACTATGTTGTTCCTTCTCCAACATGTTTGTGTGAGTCATGCAGTATAAAGCTGATGATATAAAAGTCTTCAGGTTGGTTGCGTTGAGTTATTGACGTGTTGCTCACAGACTGACAGCTGATCAATCAGGGCGGTCATGTGTCATTTAGTCCCTCTACTTCTGGCTGATCGCAGCACTTCCTCCTGGCCCAGTGTTTGGGTCTGCTAACTGTCCACATTTCCTCCTTCCTTCATCTGTTTCAGAAGCATATTTTAGTCAATATCTAAATATTTCTCAATAACTAACCACGTGTGTTTAAGAACCAGTTATTGCATTAATGTTGGAGGGCAACAATGAAGAAAACATCCCAGTTGACGGTTATTTTATCCCAGTCAGCTGATTTTCAAAGCGAATTCCCTGGTAACTACTCTCTGGTCTTTTCACATGACTGTTTTTTTTCTCTGGAAGCATCAGAGCTGTTGACGTCTTCGGCATCATGGGGTTTTCACAGCACATCTTCATGTACCATCACGAGACAGCCCACCGAGTCCTGACTGGGACCAAGGTTTCCTTGGGTCATCCCTGCATGTTGGAGAGGAGATGTTTTGACCTCCTAGCTGGTTGACTCATCAGGAGGACAGCTGATCTGTAGCTTGGTCAATATAAAGATCAGGAAAGGTTAAACTTAATTGTTTTTAGCTGGTAACGTTGTCATGGTGACCATTCTGGTGTTATGCATGACTGCAGAAAACCTTTTAACATTAACAGTACCGTCCACACTGACTTCTGTTTCTGTGTCTGAAGTGTTTCCCTTCATTTATTGTATGATGGCTGCTGCTGTTTTGTTTGTTCAAACTGTTCATCACTGAGGAAGGTTCTTAGACCCAGTTGATGGAAGAGACAACCACCTGTTTCTAGTAGCAGCTTGTCGCTAAGCAGATCCATTTCCATGTTTTAGGGCATCCTTCACACCTGTAGTACGTTTAATTTAGTCGGAATCAAAAAGTTGCAGGACGCCGGCCTCTGAGGACTGGAGTTCGAGACATCTGGGTTGATTACTCTAAATTGTCCTTAGGTATGCGCGTGTGCATGCATGATTGACCTCTGTGTCTCTGTGTTCCCCTGTGATGGACTGGTGACCTGTTCAGGGTGTCCCCCCGCCTCTCACCCAATGGTACCAGCTTCTAGATGGATGGATGTTTAAAGCCCTGCTGATTCTGCAGATCTGAGATCTGCTGACAACTGGTCAGGTTTGAACCTGTAAAACATCTAAAACTATACAGAAAGCTGAAGTGGAGGAAGACTTTTGCACAGTACTGTAAACCATAGAGATTCAGTATTAGCTTAAAGTTTGTTTTTCTCTCCTAGATTACATAGGTTAAAGGATGGGTTTAGGTCCAATTCAGGTCCAGGGAACTTACTGGAAGCAACACAGAGTCTCTGAGCCGCTCTCTGAAAGGGATCTTTATGAGTGGTGATGAGGACGGTTGAGCTGGAAACTCTGGGGTTAGGAGGAGGGTGAACAGTTCGCTCTCTGTTCCTCTGGCTTAACGTCAAAAGAAAGAAAAGGAACAATTCTGAACAGATGGAATAGCTCCTTACTTTTCCCTTTCCACCAGGCCCGGGGTTGACAGAGTTTGGTCTCTAAACATCACATTTTTAACGTTTAATGAAACAAAAACCGTTTCAAAGGTTCTGGGCAAAGGCTACAGGTGAAGGCAGCTGTTCTGACTGCACCAGTACATTCTGGCATCAATGAGCATGTTCCTTAGCCTGAAATCTATTCATTTCCAATATCCTGCCTTTTTAAACTTTGCTGCACAAATGATGTTTGCAGGTTAAAGGAAATCGTTGCATCACAGACTTTCCTGTGCAAATAATGAATAATCAGCCAAACACTTAAATGTTTCCTTCATGTTTAGGTGAAACAGGGAGGGAAAGGCGAGTGTGTGTTTGGTGGTTAATTAGGGTGTGTTTCAGAGCAATTAGGGCAGAACTGAGGGAGAACCGGGACGAGATATGGGACAGACCAGCCCAGTTGTCTAGAAAAGAAAGAAGACTGTAGGAGACAGGGGAAAACTCTGTAAAGATGGATAGAAAGAAATGAAAGTGATGCGATCTATAGAAGCAGATAAAATAGAACGTATATCAGGTTTCTGTTGACATTTCAGGGTCAGGAAGGGGAAAGTGTCTGCTGGGATATCATGAGAAGTTATCCCAGGTTAATCCCACCAATCAGGTGTGTGTCTGTTCCTGTTAGTGCCTGCCCTGCTGGATTAACAAACGCTCTCCTCCTCAGCTGGTTAGAGTCTTGGTTTTCTGTGTGGAAGCTGGAGATCACTGAGAACGAGTTGAAGTCTCCTGTTTGATTCCTGGAAAGCTCTTAGATGCAGATATTCAGATGACGTGTAATTAATGAGTTTGTTTTAGCGCATCTTAGCTCAGTGATGCTGATGTTCAGGTTCTGGAGCGGCCCAGCCAGATTCCAGACTCAGATCTGATAATCTGTGGAAAGAGCTAAAGATTAGGGTCATGGCAAGGAGGCCTTCCAACTTCAAAGAAAAATCCTCAAATACCAGAAGAAACCTGGAAACGCTGCTCAGCTGAAGGGTTTGATTGATGTGACGCAGATGAAGCAGGACATTTATTTATTTTTATTTTATTTATTATTGAGAAGAGTAGAAATAACCTCTGAGATGCTCAAATTCTAAAATAAATGTACAAAACACAAATTATTTCTCAAAACTAATCTTCCTTTACTTAGTTTAAAATTAGTTCCAAATAATTTTCCTCTGATTTATATTTCAATCATTGCTTCTGTTATATTTTACAGACAATTCAGCAAAGAACTGATCAGATTAAAACGTTGGCTTATTCATACAAACATTTTACTTCTGGTGATCAAATATGAAACTTTAATGTCAGAATTAGGTGTAGGTTTACTGATCTACGCTGAGAAGCAAAGCATTGAAGCTTGGTTAATTATTTGAACTGTTTGCACAGAGAAATGATGTAAAAATGCTGGATGTTGGTGTAAACCGTTAATCACTCGGAGAAGTGTTGGTGTGGGACAACATGCTGGAGGCTGTGGACCAGACGTTCTCCTCCTCCTGTAGACGAACCATCCTCCTCACAAACCTTACGCCTTGGCCACCGGTCTGGTGGTGTGTGTGTGAGAAACCTGATATTGTAACTCTAACCCAAACTAGTTTTGAAAGGATGTGGTGTTCATACATATTTCATAACCACAATGAGACACATGAACCTGCATGCATTGTTCCACCAGATTACCTCTCAGATCCTAAGATCTTAATCAGATCTGTCTCAGGAGGTCTCCTACATGATGCAGGAGCAGCTCCAACTGCAGTCCTAATGCAGAGGTTTGGGTGTTCCAGGCCTCCGCAGCAAGCTTCATGTGTTTATGGTCCTAATATTGTCAGTGCTTTAATCTTTCTTGCTTCGCCGGATCTCTGTCCTCCTTTTTAAAGTGAACCTCTCCTGATTGTTGCAGGAGCCACCAAGGAGATCGGCTCAGCACTAACCAGGATGTGTATGAGACACCGCAGCATCGAGTCCAAGCTCAAACTGTTCACCACGTAAGACACACACACACAGCAGACGGAGTAACATCTGATGTCGTATTTATGATGGACAGACGGGTGGATGTGTGCCTGATGGTGTGATGACACATTTTATCTGACAGTGTGGGAACCAGACACCTAATTACGCTCTGCTGACGCAGGGTCACATGAAGGAGACAGCTGGAGCAGATTTCTCTGCTGCAGCGTTTTTCTGTCACTACGGAGACGACAGATTATGAATCACACACTCAGCCAAGCTCTCTTCTGCTGGTCTCTGGTGTGTAAATGGTGGGATAATTCATACAAGGCAAAGAGGACAAATATTAACATGTGCTATAAATCAACCTCTCAGGTTTGAGATGGAGAACCAGCAGGAATTAAAATCTTTGATGCTCCAAACATGATTGTTTAGAAGATGATGGTTGAAATTCCTAATACTTTCACCTTCATCAGTGTAGGCTCTCTTCAGCCGGCTCTACAGGTCCTTCTCAAAATATTAGCATATTGTGATAAAGTTCATTATTTTCCATAATGTCATGATGAAAATTTAACATTCATATATTTTAGATTCATTGCACACTAACTGAAATATTTCAGGTAGGGCCGAATCCAGACCTTGGTCCCCCAAGGTCTGGAATCGGCCCTTCTCCACAATCTTCCTCAGGGTCCGGTCACCTCTTCTCGTTGTGCAGCGTTTTCTGCCACACTTTTTCCTTCCCACAGACTTCCCACTGAGGTGCCTTGATACAGCACTCTGGGAACAGCCTATTCGTTCAGAAATGTCTTTCTGTGTCTTACCCTCTTGCTTGAGGGTGTCAATAGTGGCCTTCTGGACAGCAGTCAGGTCGGCAGTCTTACCCATGATTGGGGTTTTGAGTGATGAACCAGGCTGGGAGTTTTAAAGGCCTCAGGAATCTTTTGCAGGTGTTTGGAGTTAACTCGTTGATTCAGATGATTAGGTTCATAGCTCGTTTAGAGACCCTTTTAATGATATGCTAATTTTGTGAGATAGGAATTTTGGGTTTTCATGAGCTGTATGACAAAATCATCCGTATTAAGACAATAAAAGACCTGAAATATTTCAGTTAGTGTGCAATGAATCTAAAATATATGAATGTTAAATTTTCATCATGACATTATGGAAAATAATGAACTTTATCACAATATGCTAATATTTTGAGAAGGACCTGTATTTTCCATTTACCCAGCAGTTCAGAGCCTCCATTTGCATGCGGTTCAAGCAACCCTGGAGCGCTGTGTCAGCATCGGGTCTTATCCAGAATGTTCTGAGGAGCTCGCCACACAGTTGATTTGCTCTACAAGGTTCAGATCCAGATTCTGGCAGTGTGGTTCTTGTGTTTTTCTCACCAGTTTGCTTTGGCTCAATAAACCTCACTGATTTCAGTCTGGTAATGTTCTGTATCCATGTTTCCGTCTCTCCTGTCTGCCTCAGCTCCTCTGATGAATGATTTTAACAAACCTTTTACTTCCTTAGACACGACGTTTCTCAGGTCAGATTTTCTCTCATATCATCAAATAATCATCTGGGTTCCTTCACGACGACGTTCCAGTTCGTCTTCACGTGGTCTTCCTGTCAGGGGGCCGTCTTTCTGTAGATTCATCTCTTCAAATGAAAATCTTATTTTCATTGGCCTTTTACCCAAGTGACCTTTGACCTGTTGGTCTAACTAAAGCTGCTCTTTGGATGTCTTAAACATTGTAAATCAGACATGCATAAAATTTAGATGCACAAATCTCTATGGGCTGCTTTTATTTTGAAGTGGACATCATTTGTTTCCTGTGTAAGCTCCCTAACAGTCCTGCCGCTGTGTGCCGGTAGACAGAAATCCAACCTGACAGATCGATGCAGAACGTCTAACCTACACACGGCACTCAGCCCTGTTCATCATATTTAAACAGTTGTTGTTGCTCATTTTGGATGATTGGTTGTCTTAGTTGTCTGTGTGGTAGGTAATGTTTTATTGTTGAGTTTCAATGTTTAATGTTGCCAGAAGAAGGTAAAAGTTCAGCTGATGACTCAAACCTTCTGTTACTTATCTTTGAATAAAGCCTTTCATGTTTTAAATGTAAAAATGCACATATAGAAACATGCTGCAGCACGACTGATGGGATGCACTCTAGCTTATTGGTAAGCATCGTCAGTGACAGACATTTGTAGATTTGAGCTGTCAGTCAGCTGTGTATGATGAATGAAGGAGTGTTAACTAAATCAAAAAGACTTTTCAGACTCAGCTCGATGGCTCGTTTCTGGTAGGAAACAGTCATGTCCGTTGTTTTCCTTTTAAGATTACAAGGTTTAACGTAAAAAAATGGCCAGCGTGTCTGTCAGTAAAATAAACAGCCAGCTGAAGCTAATGAATCTGGCTAATTAACTCGCTGCAGAACATGTCGGCCAAGTGTTAATTGTTTGGGTAATATCAGTAAATATTGAGTATCACCCATCTTCTCGGTTTCCTTAGATAGAAAAACTTTTGATCCAATTTGAATAAAAAGCTAACTCCGACTGCACTGTTCAATTGTTAGGATTAATTGGAATGTATGAACCTGACTGTTATGAAGAGCCTTGAGACAACATGTGTTGTGAATTGGTGCTATATAAATAAAACTGAATTGAATTGAACAGCTATATTATTACCAGATATCGACACCGGCCCAGACTTCCACATCAACGCATCCCTAATTTGAAACGTACAGCTGTTATAATTTTGCTCCCATGTCTTTTCTAACACACAAACTGGTAAATTATTAAGGCAGACAATCAAAACTGTCTGATTATTCTGTATGAAGATATGTTATTTTTAGAAATATCACATTTTATTCAGGGTGCCAGAGATGCACTGATTCAAATGTAGCTGGGGATATTTTTTAACATTTGGAGTTTCACGGATGTTTTTCCTTCTTTCTAATGCGAACCTGAACCTGGTGAAGCTGGAAGGTGATTTCAGGTTTCTGCGTTTTTTTCCAGAGCTCTCTCAGAAAGTCTCATCACGCCGCTCGAGTTAAAAATGGAGGAGTGGAAGAAGGTGGCGAGTCAGTTGGACAAAGACCACGCCAAAGGTACGCCGCCGGGCCATCAGACGCAGCTCCACAGACAGGAGACCTGTTCTCATTCATGGCTTTCTGTTCCTGTTTAGAGTATAAGAAGGCAAGAGCGGACATCAAGAAGAAGTCCTCTGACACAATCAAACTGCAGAAGAAGGTGAAGAAAGGTAAGAAGGTTCTGCTTGTTTAATATCCAGCAGGTTTCCAGCTGCATCAGCCGCAGAAATAATGGGAAGTGTTGGGACATGTAGGGTAGATGGGTCAGTGATCAGAACCCAGTTCAGTTCCCTTAATGATGGTGTTTAAAATCTAAGGAGTCGGTTTGATCCAAGCTGCCTGTTCTCCTGTCAGTCACCTGATGCTCTGACAGGAAATACTCCCTCTGTTAGCATGTTTCATGTCTGACGCAACATGAGGGTCGAGCAAAGGATATTCCTGCTGAGACTGGGCCGGTGCTCCTGCAGACAGGAACATCGTGCTCTGTGCATAGAAGCAGTTGTTTACCAGAGAAGATCAGGTGATACATATCGATCTGTTCATGACTGCAGGGTGGACACTAGGAGTTGATTTTGGACCCTCTCGTCCAATCTGATGCTTGGTAGTCTTGACGTTGGGTTTGTTTGTTCTGATGTGGCTGACCTTTGGCTCGGCTTTGTCAGCAGTCGTGTGAAAGGTTAAAACATGAAGTCCGCGTCTGCTTGTAATTCTAATCTGGACTGAGATGATCCAGGTATTTACTCCAGGCGTTGCCACGAAAACCAAGACATGCTTCACCTGGTCTACACCCTAACCTGCTACCGTTGCCATGGTTGCACTTACATCCCATTATTGAAAAACCTGAAACCTTGTAAGGAATAAATAGCAAAAAAATAAAATCGGCATTCAGAGTGAATTTTCCTCCTTCCTAGCTTCTGTGGTTCTCTCTGACCTGCTGGATTACAGTTTGTGGACCGGATTTTGACTGATGGTGACCCGCTCATGTTTCCCAGTCGATCCCAGTTTGTTGGCTTCTGTTTCTCCACCTGCTTTTGAATGACTGAGCACAGGTTCTTAGCGTGGTTCAGTTCTGGAGAGTTTGCTTACAACAGGTCCAACATTTCAGTCTTCTGATGTCTGGACCACATTGTTATCATGGTGTTCCAGACTGCTGGGTTGCTGAAGGAAGTTTTTCCTTCAGGATGTTTCGATCCCACTCCATGTTCCTCACATTGCTGTCCAGCAGGAGATGGAGAAAGCCCACACCTTGGATGTACAGCAGCTCCACGGATGGATGTCTGAGGATGCTTTACTGTTGGCACCACTCTCAACTGCTCAGCTGCAGTAATCTTAGCTGATTTCTTCCATGCGAGTCCATTTTGATCCAAAATGTTGATGGATGCTGACAGAAGACGATTTCAGGAACACCTGTCCTCTTTTCTGACCCTCCATAGGTTCATTAGATTGAAAGGGATTTTCTGACTGTGTTGGCATGAAGTTGGCTGAGCAGAAATACACGGGGAACATGTAGCTTTGTAAACCAGTGAGCATTTTAGGCCAAAGAAGCTGTTTAATGACCTGGAAGAAAAGTGAATCCAGAAAGTTTCTAAAACATTAGCAGCTGAACTAATCTTCAGTTGACCTGATTCAGTTTGAAGCTGCATCTTGACTCATTTCCTTCTGAACATTTTTGAGTCTTTCATGTGGGTTAAGGAACAATATCTATGCAGTCTGTGGTTCTGGAGCCTTAGGGGCTTTTATGAATGTTTCTAAGAATATCTGCATGAGGTCTCCACAACAGAACGACACGATGAGTCATTTTCTGTTCAGTAAGTGAAAAACTCTTGTTTTCTTTCTGTTTTTCATACAAATATGAAATGCTCCATTCAGGAAAAAGTATTAACTCCCTTTGTTTTGCTCAGGTTCAAAGTTTTTCTTTGTTTTAAAATCTAAAAACAAGTCAAATGTTTGTTCTCGAATTTATTCAGAAAACAAGACACTTCAGGGTCTTCCTGTTTGAGTGGCTCCAGAAAACGTTTTTTAAGAGCAGAAACAGGAATGGCTTCCTGGATTGTAAAGATGGCTGATCCCTGTTGTAAGCAAATGTTATTAAATGACGTTAAATAAAAACATTTATTAAATCAAACGTGTTGGTGGAGCTAAAGTTTTGAAGGGAAAAATAAGGAAACAAGAAAGCGCTAAAATCAATAATTTGATGCGTGTTTTTGAATCACCAGTTTTAGAGTCTGGTGAAAGTCTTCTGAATAGATGACATGAACAGGTCCCAGTTGTCCATTCATTACTGGTTGATTACTCCATCCAGATTTAGGTTGTTGGCTATAAATGATCTCTACATCCTCTCAGCCCAGAGCTCTGCTGTCTGCTCCTGCAGACACGACTCCATCAACTCATTTATCTCACATTTCTTCTGACAGTTTTTAAACCACTTTCCTGTTTACATGATCAGCCATCAAACACTGAGGGAAACCAGACCTCCAATCAAACAACCGGATCGGTGCCGGTTCTGTCTTCAGTTATACACTTTTTTTTAATTGGTTCTTCTCCATCAGATATTTACAATAAAACCTCTTGGTTTATTTTCTGCAGCGCATTTAAAAAGAACTAAGCCGTGTTGGGTCTATAAGGATCAGAAGGACAACAGTTTATACACACACACACACACACACACACTTTCTATAAGTGTGGTACCTGGACATGTGACCAGTTCGCCACATGGCAACATGGAGAGCAACCATCTATGCACTCACCTCATTTCAGGTTAGTCAAGTGGTTCTGGACCGTGAGAGGAAGTTTTGTCCACTTTGCAGTTAAAGACGTCATGAAATAGTAGGTTTGGGGTTGCAGGGTTGACGTCGGCTGCTGGTTAATTTGCTCCTTCTCTCCAGTTCATACCCACATTTTATACCCATACGTTACCATTTCTTCCCCTCCTA